>NW_004524593.1:10890265-10894837 GCF_000260255.1 Octodon degus
AGTCTCATAATAATCCTTAAGGCATAACCAACACATTTCTATCGCCTCTGATCAATAGTTCCTTCAATAGGGAACCATGGGCAAACTTGTTTAATATATTCAAAATATTGACACAAATCTTTAATTTTAACCTTTACTCCTCGCGCCTTTAATGCTTTACTCAAGCTTTCAACAAATATCTCATGTTCGCTTAATGCCTGTCCCATTTCCGAAGGAAAAGAGAAAGGGGGTGCCGTCCGCTCACCGAGGTTCAGACGTCGTAGCAGGCAACTGCGGCGTGGACCTCTTTTACTTTTTTTCTTGCCAGCTCTCTCAGACGGTTCTGTCACTGAATCCTCTGTACCAGGTACCCCACGTTGGGCGCCACTTGTCCCGAGCCAGCGAGTCAGTCAACAAAGGTCACCTGGCAGAAGAGTGGGGAATGGAGGAGGGGACAAAGGACAGGAGACGCGAGAAATGGAGACAAGACAGGAGAGTCTGATCAAGTGTTATTTATTCAGGGGAGGTGCTGGGTATATAAAGGGAGTGTAGGAATGAGGAAGTCTGGGCTCTTGATGTCAGCAGGTATCTAGGCAACGGAGGAAGGTCCCTCCCACCTCTGGGGCATAGCACGTGATTCATGGAGAATGGGCAAGGTGGGAAGGAGCAGAGACTTAACTCGGCAGGGGAATAGAAACTTAAGAAAATGGCTGACACTATTATAAAATGGATACCAGTTAATGGCTTCCCACACCTGTGGCCAGAGCCTGCACGACACATTGGGTATCGAACCCTGGCTGCTGCGCTCTGCCTATGCAAGTGCTTTAGTCTGCTGAGCTATCAGGTCGGCCCTCTGTCTTTTTCTACAATATCTGTCAGTACTCTTTGGGGGTTAGTTCGGTGGTCATGAATTTCTTTAGTTGTTCTTTGTCACGTAAATATGTTATCTCGCCATTAAATTTGATAGATAGTTTTGCAGGGTACATAAATCTGGTTTGGAAGTTGTTTTCGTTCAGGACCAGAAATATCTCACTTGAAGCTCTTCTTGATTTGATGGTCTGTGTCAAGAAATCTGCCATGATTCTGATGGGCTTTTCATTATAGGTTATCTGTTTCTTCTAACTGCTTTTATTTATTTATTTAGGTATTACTTTCATTTTGGTATTTTCCATGTTCACAGGTTTATATTTTAGAGAGTGTTGAGACTTGAGGAACCTCAGGTACACTTTGTGTTTCTCCACAATTTACAATTATACATCCCAATCCAAGCAATGAGAGAGAGTCTACTGCAGCGAATAACAGAAGTAATGGGAGACATGTCAGGAACATTTTATGGCTACAGAAGTTCAGATGAGATTAGTGAATACCTCACATGAGTAAGGTTGTGCTGTGAGCCTTCCATGGTGCATCACAAACTTGGCTTCAATGAGCAGTACCATAAAGCTAGTAGTACCTGAAACATCAGAGGGGTGTTTGCAGAAGCAAAGTTCAGACTTTTGGTCATGTGACTTGCAGGATCATACTTTGACATGCATTCTTTGATGAAGACTGTTTTGGCTGCTCTTCTTTACCTATTAACAGCACAGCTTTACCCTGGTTAGCAATGGTTTTCATTAGAAAGTCAGTCTTCACGTTGTCAATGTCTGACACCAGAATGGAGCCCGACTCAGGAGTGGTATCAGATGGATACACATACTCCTGGGGACACGTGCTCCAGGGCATCCAGGTCCCTGGCAATCCTGGTTCTAAAGTGACCAGAAGGGGACTGAAGATTATGAGCAGCAGGGTTGGAAAGTCCCTGGCATTCAAGGTTCTTCCAGAAACATTAGCATCAAAAGGCAGTTATACCGTCAGCTGCAGAAAAGACCGGCTTTCCTTTTTCATCCTCTTCCTCCAGAGCCGCTGCCGCTGCTACCACAACTAGTGAACTCATGCTGGACTCATCCTCTGGCTTCTGGCCACTCAGGGTGCAGGATGCTGGCAGCTCCCAAGGAGCGCATCATGTGCCCCTAACTGCTTTTAATATTCTGTTCTTTTGATGAATTTCTGAGCTCTTGATTATTATGTGTCCAGGTGTAGATTCATTTTGATTATGGATAATGAGTTCTATATGCCTCACTTATCTATCTGTCAGATTTTTTTTCCATGCCTGGGAAATTTTTGCTATTACTTCTGTAAATAATCTTTTTATGTCATTTGTGCTGACTCCTGCTGTTTCATTGACACCTATTAGTCTTATACTATTTTCTTTGCATCATCTTGTAGCAGCTGAATTGTTATTTACTGGTTCCTTGTCATTTTTAAGAGATCTTTCCTTTCACATTCATTAGCTGCAATGCTGTGTATTTCCAGGTCTGAAAGCCTATTTTCAGTGTTCTTCAAGAGGTTTCTCCATTCAATGGAATTCTTAATTTCCTGGATATCTGTTTGAGTCTATTTCATGCAGTCTAATTCTTTCCTGTATTATTTGTTCAGTGTTTCCATCATTTTTCTATTCACCTCTATGCTTCTATCTATGCCTTCTTTAGATGTATTGAGCAATTCTTTCATGATTATTATCATTTCATTTTTTACCTGAGAGATTATTTCTGATCTGATTTTTTCTACAGGCTGATGAACTTGTTTCTTTACTTCAGTTGCTATCATTTCAGAAATTTCAGGTATGTAACTTTCAAGTTTTTTATATGTCCTTGTCTCCTGGACTTGTTCTGGGTGGGATGGAGGTCTGAGCTTGTGTTTTACTCCTTCGTCTTGGCATTTTTGAAGCTCCCAGTGTTCACTCAGACTCAGCAGTGATGGGAGGGGGGCAGGGGCATGGCTGAGCAAGGCTTCTGAGACTGTGGGGGGTCAGGGTAGGCTCACCAAAGCTCCTGCTGTGTAGGGTTCCACATGGCTTCTGCCATGGTGAAGTGGGGGTGAACTGTAACTCAGGCAGGCTCCAAAGATGATGGGGATCGGCCAAGCTCTGCAAGGCTCTCACAATGCTTGTAAGGGCAGAGCAGGACTCGCCAGGTACCTGTAGCTCTCCGGTGTCTGCCTGCTTTCTGTGACAGTGGGATAGGCCACTGCAGATCAGCAAAGCTCGTGTACAGTGGTGGACGTGGGCCAGACTCCCGGTCCCCATAGCTGTCTGGTGTCTGCCTGCATTCTGCAATGGTGGGAAAGACTGCCCCAAAATATATACAATATATTTGGATATATATATATATATATATATATATATATATATATATATATAATCTCCAAATGTCCATATTTCAAAGTTTGGACCTCATTGTTGAGGGTAGTCTCAGGCAATAGTTGTAAACTTATGAGAAGATGACACATTAGGGTACTGTATCATTGGGAACTGTCATAGTAGTTTCCTAAGATGAGGGTAACAGGGAAATGTAAGTTATCATATCAGTGAGATGCTGTTCTGCTTCCCTCCTGTTCTGTGTTGCTGGTGGGGAGATAGATAGATAGATAGATAGATAGATAGATAGATAGATAGATAGATAGATAGATAGATGATAGATAGATAGATAGATAGATAGCCAGCCAGCCAGACAAATGGAACTAGAGATATTTAGAGAGACTTTAACATTGCTGAGGATGGCCCACAGCCTCATGCATACCAAGTCAGTGCTCTTCCAGGGAGCTACACTCAGCTGGACCGAATGCTGGCACATGTGGTCCCTATGGAGAACAATGTGGCATTTTCCAAGAAAGTGGAGGATGAGAATGCCATGTGACTCAGCAGTTCTCCTCCCAAGTATGCAGCCGGCTCATCTTTGCTGGTCCATCAAGTGTTACTGCTTTGCCTTGAGCTAAGTATAGAAATGGAAAGTACAAGTACAATGAGTGAGTGGTATGCAACTATGACCCAGCGCTCAGGAGGCTGAGGCAGGAGATTTTCTGTCTGTCTTACAAAGTGAGCTCAAGGCCAGCCTGAACTATGTATGGAGACCCTGTCTCAACATTCCTTAACCCCCAGAAAGGTACACAATGAGACTTTATTTTTTAATTAATTTTAATTTTTAATTTTTAATTTTTAATTTTATAGGTCTACAGGGTCTCACTACGTAGATCCAACTCATAGTGATTCTCCTGTTTTCAGCCTCCCAAGTGCTGGGATTACAGGCGCATGCCACCGTGCCTAGTCTCAATTGCCCTCTCAGTGTGCCCCGGGAGTGGGGGCGGGGCTGGCACGGCATGCCAGGGATTGAACCCTGGCTGCTGCACTCTGCCTAAGCAGGTGCTTTAGTCCACTGAGCTATCAGGCTGGCCCCACAATGAGACTTTATAGCTACTTCACGCTGTTGAGATACCCAAGGAAGTGATTTTTGTATTTTACAAAATTATTAATAATGTTGCAAGTGGAAAATAGGGGACAGAAATCAGGCATTGGCAGTGTTTCCACTTTCATTTGTGTGTGAATTTTCATCTTCATGCAGGATGTAAAGCATTAATGCAAATCAAAAATGTTTCCGTGAACAAGTTTCAGCACTTCAACTTTAAAACAATTATAAATATGGGCTGGAGAGATGGCTCGGTGGTCTAAAGCACCTACTTAGAACAAGCTTAGCAAAAGCATCAGGGACCGCGGTTCAA
>NW_004524593.1:10894991-10897061 GCF_000260255.1 Octodon degus
AAAAAAAAACAATTATAAATAAAAAATCTGTTAAGTTTTTCTGGAAAACGCCAGCATTTGGATTTTTTTTAAACAAGAAAATTTCTTATTGACAGTAACTAAATGGTGTTTGTAGCATTTTTACCATACAGTGGATTCCGGCCAGTCACTATACTTTTCTAACTGAGTTGTCTTACATGCTAGTACATGTTTTTAATGTTGTCTGTCTTTCTGTGCTGTTTCTGTAAGTGTGCTATTAAAAGATATTAAACTGTAAAAAAAAATGTTACCTTTTTTTTTTTTTTTGTCTTTTTGAGACAGAGTTTCACTATGCAATTGAGGTTGGCCTTGAACTCCCTCTGTACAGTGATCCTCCTGCTTTGGCCTCCCGAGTGCTGGGGCTACAGATGGGCACCACCACACCTGCTTCTTAAACTCATTTCGTGCGTACACATTCCCTGGAGCTTTGTGAAGACACGGGTTCTAATTCAGCCATCTGCAGTGGAGCCCAGGAATTTGGGGCCAGTAAGCTCCTGGATGTCAAGACCTGCGCAGGTCTCGGTGGTCCTGGGGAGAGACCGCGAGGGAGTTTAGAAAATAAAGACAAGAGAGAAGAGCTGAGGTCCGCTTTCCTGATGGGAGGAGATGAATTGAACAGGCACCGGATGGCATTTATTTATCCTCTTTATAAAGTTAGTATCATGAGACACAGGGTTGCCTAACAATGAACAACTGCAATTATCCATGCAAGATGCCTTTCTCAGGACCAGGGTAGCTTGGTTGCATTAGGCACTATAGCCTTGTCTTGCCCCCACACATGTGACCACTTTCCAGCTTCTTAATACCTGGGGAGGGGCTGACACTGAGGCTGCTGCTTGCTCTGTGGCCCACACTGTGAGCAGTGACTCAGGAGCAAAGGGGAAGGTGCAAGGCATTCAGGGTGGTGCCGGTACTATGTGGCCAGCGTGGCGGGCTCAGGGTGCAGCTCTGTGCTAAAGCGCAGGGCCAGCAGGCATGAGGCTCTGGGTCCAATGAGAAGAAAATTCCTGGTGGGAACATGGACGAATTATTAAGACTTCAGCTTACAGACACCTCGTTCCATCTCTAATCTGTATCTAGATAGTCTAGAGATAGACACAGAGATATCAACACACATATACATATGGCAGTCAAAACAAATGAGCAACACAATCAGCATGAATGATTTACAGAAAAATACTGTTAAGCAAAATGCAAACACAGAATCTCTAAAGAAGTCAGGTGTGGTGGTGCATGCCTGTCATCCCAGCATTCAGGAGGCTGAGGCAAGAGGATCACTTTGAGTTCAAGGCCAAAAGGGTATGGTGGCAGGGTCCGGCAGAGGGAAGCTGCTCACATCTTGGTGACCAGGAGGCAGAGTAGGAGGAACCAGGAGGAAGATGGATCCTTCTAGGTCACCCCTAGTGACCCATCAGGAGGCAGAAGGCCCTGCCTCCTAATAGCAAGTCAGCTATAGCCTCCCCATATCACAGCCACCTCCCAGAGCCCCTCCTTTGAACCCATGAACCTTGGGGGTACCTTCTAGATCTAGACCTTAACATCCCCATCCCTTATGCCTTGCTCCTTCATTTTCTTCCTCTTCTTTTTCCTCCTTCCCAGCTCTGTCTTCCTCCTTTGGAGTGAGCCTTTAGTTTTATATACTTAGACAAAGAAGTTTTCAGTAAATCTCCCCAGTGGTTGGGAGAGAACACAAAAAGCATCCTTTAGCCATCAGCAGCTTCACTGCTTAGGACCTAGGACTTGCCGTGGTGAGGGAGAGGGCAGCCCATCCTTCTGTGGGGTCTGGGGAAAGCTGAGCAAGCTCTGTACCACTGAGCCGCACCCTCACCCCACTCTGCTTCTCCATGCTTTCTTTTCTTTTCTTTTTTAAAAAAATATAGGGCTGGTGAGATGGCTCAGTGGTCTAAAGCACCTACTTAGAACAAGCTAAGCCAAGCAAAGCACAGGGACCGCAGTTCAATCCCCCAGCACCACAGGCCAGCCAGCCCCGCCCCCTGGTGGGCTGAGCTGGCCACACACACAAATAAATAAACAAATAAATAAATAATTTAA
>NW_004524593.1:10897236-10904781 GCF_000260255.1 Octodon degus
CTCTCTCTCCTCTTTGAGACATGGTTTCATTATACATTTCAGGCTCTGCATGCCTACCTGGATTGAACCAGGGTCCTTGTGCTGTTATAACCTGGGCAATTGATTCCAATTTTGTAACTCTGTATGTTTCCACTGTAACTTTATTAACTGTTATAACTTGACATGTGCGCTGCCATCTTGTTCTGTATGCACCATTCTAAATGCTGTAACTTTCCACTGTGCCCCGTTCTCTACTTGAGAACCTGCAGTTGGGCCTTTCTCACGCTGTCCTTTGTGCACACCTGAATCTAGTTCCAGCCCAATGCCCTGTTCTTGCCCTCGTTCCCAGCTACAAACTGTCCCCACCACTGCACCTGTTTTTGTTCATTAGAAACAGGTAATTTTTCAACTGTAGCCCCTAGATGAACCCTTGATGTCAGCTTTTGTGGTTTATTGGCTTAAATACCCACTCCCCTCATCCTCCCGGTGCGCACCTCAGCGTCTGCCGCTGGGTACCAGCTAAAATAAAGCGCTTCTTTTCTTTTCGAGCCTGCCTCATTTATGGGTTACAACAGTGCTTGCCTAGGAAGGTGTTTAGGCTGCTGAGCTATCTCCATGGCCCTGAAGTACTGTCTTCTAAAGTACTCGTCTTTTTTTTTTTTTTTTTTTAAATGTATGTGGTTGTTACAGGGTCTCACTAGCCAGCTCAGACTCATGGTGATCCTCCTGTTTTCAGCCTCCCCAGCACTGGGATTACAGTCATGTGCCACCAGTCTTGGACTCTGGCTGGCTCAGCTTGCCCTGGGGCAGGGGCTGGCACAGCATGTGGTGTTGAGGATTGAACCACAAGGATAATTACCCTAAAAGTAAAAATATAAAAATATACCCAGGTCCTTGTGCTTGCCAGGCAGACACTTAGACCACCTAGCTATCTCCCCAGACTTTTTTTTTTTTTTTTTTTTTTTTTGTACCAGGTATTGAACTCGGGGGGAAAAAGATATGTATACATGTACAAAATAGCTAAGATGACTGTACTACTTTCTGTTAGTTCATTGAAAGGAACAGTTAGTGCTTGCATTGTTTGATCAATTTTGCATGCCTGTAATCTGATAATCTGAGCGACTACTTTGAAGCTAACAATATGCAATATAATAACCCTTGTTAATTTCCTATCATCATGTTTTGAAATTCTGCATCATTTTTATTCTTTTTTCTCTTTAAAATGTTCTCTTTTAAATGTTACTTGAAAATGTTCCCAGTTCAAGTATCTGTGTGAACTTATAATAAAAAATACAATTTGTCAAAAGGAAGGATAATTACCCTAAAAATAAAAATATAAGCTGAGTGTGGCGACACACATCTGTAATCCCAGTACTCTGGGGGCTGAGGCAGGAGGATTAGACAACTAGATCTAGCCCGGCTTGGGTAGCTTGGCCAGACCGTGTCTCAAAACCTAAAATCTGCTGTGTGAGGCCTGGTTCACCCTCCAGTCCCACTATTATCTACACCTAGATCTGGGCCTCGACAGAGCTCACTTATATCTCTTGGTAGCAGAGCACAAGCTTCGCATGAATGAGGCCCCCTGTTTGATCACAATCACCTAAAACAAAAAAGATAAATAAATAAATGAAAAAAAATATAATTTTGGATATATTCTGGTCTTTTCATAGTGAAAATTAATGAGAATTGGGTGGGCTTTATATCATTGGTATACCTTTAAATTTTGGATAAATTTTTGTCTTGTTTTCGGTACTGAGAACTGAACTCTCTTGTGCTTGCCAGGCAGGTACTATGCCACTGAAGTATATCCCCAGCCCTGGATAAAATTGCATATAGTTTTATTTTTAGAAATCAGAAATATGCCCTTAGGAAGTAACATAATAGCTTTTAAGGCAATATGTCCTTGAGGGTCCTGCATCTAGCTTGGGGCTCTGAGGGCTGAGAGATAGCTTAGTGGCATAAGGGCCTGCCTGGCAAATACAAGGTCTTCAGTTCAATCCCTGATTGAACTTGTACTAAATTCAAATAAATACCTAGCTTGGGGCTCTGCACCCTGGACAACTGGTCTACCTCTCAGCCTTAGGCTTCCTTGGATGGCAGTGGCTGTGCTGAGTGACAGCATCGGCCAGCACCTCTTCTCCTGCACCCCTGGGCTACCACTCCTCATTAGAGGCTGCTCCCTAAATTTCACACTTTCCACCCTCTGTGGTTTATGCGGTTTCATTATGATAACTCACTATATTACATGATGTGAAATTTCTTTTTGGAGATGGATATTGAACCAAGTTCTCTTTTTTTTATTATTAGGAGTTGCCAAGGAAAATAATTTAATACAAGATACATACCTTATAGGATTATTTTATATTAGTCCCCAAAGAGTCAAATACAAAAGAGTACAGGAAATCTTTCCACATACTAATGACACAATGAATCCAGCTGACAGCCTAGATTCCTTGGCAATATCCTACACAGGTCCAGCTAGCTAAAGATGGAGAGCCCATGATAATGTCTCATTCAAGTCTGTTTCATGGATCTGTGCTGGGAGGGCCCAAAGGTCAGCAGTGGAAGCCTGAAAGCCTGTAGCAGGAGGATAAGGGACCTGCACTGGAGCCAGGAATCCAGGCTCAAGGTAAGAGCCAGAGCTTCCCCCAAAAGCACCACAGCTATCCTCAGCAACAGCGAGGTCCCGAGCTCCTCCAGTGAGAACAGCCGTGTTCATATCAGGAAAGGCAGGGTGACAAGCTTCTCCAGGAGACAGCAGGGCACCATCTTCTCCTCTGGAACCAGGAAGCCATGCTCAACATGAGGAGCAGAGCTCCCCAAAAGTGAACTACAGCCATTCTCAGTGACAACAAGGCCCTGAGCTCCTCCAAAGATGAGAGCAGCTCCTTCAGGAGAACCAGCACCCTTTCTTCCTCTCCAGTTCTCCTTTTCGTGCTGTTGGCAACAATCCTCAGGTGGGTACTCCATACCCAGCAGCACGCTGGTCACTGGTTCAGTTCAGCTGGGTGTTAGGAGTTGACAGCCAGTTGGCAATGGCCCACACCCATTAATCTGAGTGAAAGGATCATGGGAAAGACAAGCCTACCAGGTATACAGTTGAGGTGTACAGTGTTTTTGATAAGACTGAACCATCAAAAAAAAAAAAAAAAGCTTTTCCGAAGACCTGCCAAGACGGCGGAAGTGGAGCAAAAGAAGAAGCGAACCTTCCGCAAGTTTACCTACCGCAGTGTGGACCTTGACCAGCTGCTGGCTATGTCCTACAAACAGCTGATGCAGCTCTATAGTGCTCGGCAGAGGAGGCGGCTGAACCGTGGACTTCGGCGGAGGCAGCATTCGCTGCTGAAGCGTCTACGCAGCGCCAAAAAGGAGGCACCACCATGGAGAAGCCCGAGGTGGTGAAGACACACCTTCGAGACGTGATCATCCTGCCCGAGATGGTGGGCAGCATGGTGGGTGTCTACAATGGCGAGACTTTCAACCAGGTGGAGACCAAGCCTGAGATGACTGGCCACTACCTGGGCGAATTCTCCATCACCTACAAGCCCGTGAAGCATGGCCGGCCTGGCTTTGGTGCCGCTCACTCTTCTCGCTTCATCCCCCTCAAGTAGCCACCTGGCCAATAAAGCCACACTGCCCCCCCCCAAAAAAAAAAAGACTGAACCATCCCAGAATTTCAACACTGTAACAGCCTCTGGAATGCTAGGATTACAGGTAAGTGCTGGGACTACAGGTGTGTGCCACCAAGCCCAGCCTTAAAATTCAACTTTATTTTATTTTTTTATTTTTTCGGTATAGGGAATTGAACTCAGGACCTCGTGCTTGCCAGGCAAGTGCTTATTCTACTGAGCTATCTCTCTGGTCCTAAAAATTTAACTTTAAAGGAGGAGGAAGCTACAGTGTGTTCAATCCATGCATTCTATTTACATGCTGGACATAGTTTTCCAAATTAAATCTGCCCGCGTTGGTGCTCTCACATGTAGATCCTACTCTAAGGACCCGGAATAATCTGCTTTATTCCCAGATGCAGGCAGCGCCATAGAAACCGGGAAAATCCCTTTTATCTGCACCAAGCAGATGCTGTGGGCAGCAAATTGCGCACCCTTGTGGCCAACTTGAGTATTTCTCGTTACAGTATTGATTCAAAGACTTTCGTGTAAAACTGGTTACAAAACCCCACTGTGTTTGTGTTGCTGTTATTTTAAAGCATTTTGCTTGAAACTAAAGTACAGATATAGGTAATTGCACAAAACCAAACATCTTAATAAATAATCCTAAGGAAAACGCCCTTCCATTACCAGCCAGGTGGTCAAGCAATAGAATGTTTTGTTTTTGTTTTGTTTGTTTGTTTTTGGCTTTTTTGAGACCAGGCCTTGCTATGTAGCCAGGGCTGGCCTTGGACTCTGGCTGATCCTCCTGCCTCAGCCTCCCGATTGCTGGTGATAGGTATGCACGAACACACCTGGCAAGAAAAATTTTTGCCAGCCTGTGAGCAGCGCCGCCCCGTGGCCACCCAACGACATCCCACTCCCATCCCAGTAGGACCCACGCAGCCATCCCTGGCTTGCGCGCCTTTGTGGTTCTTTCATGTGTGGAATATTGAGTGTCTGTCCTGGTCCATTCAAAGGCAACATGATTTTAGTGTCAGAATAAAATCCTTCCCCTCCTCTTTTTCTCATCCTTACCCTGTATCTGGAGGGGGGGGAGAAGGGGGAGAACCCGAGTGCTCTGCCTTGTGACCTATCCCACAGCCTTGGGGCCGTGCAGCAGGTCCTGGGCTTCCTGCACTGTGGCCGCTGGGTGCCAAGGCTGAGGAAGCTTATTTGTTTTTAACCGAGAAAATGCAGGTGCCACCAAAGTCACTTCTGAACCTCAAACCTTTAGAGCTCAGTGCAGACTGGCGCTAGAAGACCTGCAGGGCGTCCCCTCACCCCAGCTCGAGTCCTTCCTGACCTTAGTTAGGTCTCCGGTTGGGCCCCGCGCACGGTCCAACCCAGCGACCCCCGACCTTAAGGTAGACCACTTACCAAAATTCTGTCGCAGATGTTTGAGAACCCCTGTAAAAGTTTTATTTATTTTATGAATTTAGGGCAGAGTCTAAAGGGTCTCACTATGTGGTCTCACTATGTGGATCAGACTCGCAGTGATTCTCCCGTTTTCAGCCTCCCAAGTGCTGGGATTACAGGCGCGCGCCCCCACGCCCAGTCTCCGTCGCCATCTCTGCGCGCCTGGGGGCGGGTCTGTCTAGCACAGAGGCCCGGGATTGAACCCCGGGCGCCGAGTTCTGCCAGAGCAGGTGCATTAGTCCCCTGAGCTATCTAGCCTGCCCTAAAAGAGTGTCATGAAGAAGAAGCCCCTGCGTTCCTTTGACAACACTACAACTTACGTCGAAATGTTTAGGCAAAAGACTCACGATTCCTCAAAAGTCTTTGTGGCCCAAGAACCTACCGGAACGCCCCGAGGCGCTGGCTGCGGCTGGGGCATGGGATTTTCCTGCCTGGATTGCGGCTGAGTCGAGGCTCTTGTTTCCAAAACTGGGTGGGAAGCTGTGCTGATTGCAAACTGCTGGTTAGGTCAGAGAAAGCTTAGCTCGGTCTGACTCTGTTTGAGATCAGATCCTGTCATTAAAAGTCACCTGTTTACGGAACCGGGCGTGGTGGCTCACGCTTGCAATCCCAGCACTCGGGAGGCTGAGGTAAGAGAATCATTGCAAGTTCGAGACCCGCCGGGGGGCTACAAAAGTGAGCACAAGGCCCACCCAATCTGCATAGAGAGACCTTGTCTTAAAAAAAAAAAAAAAAAAAGTCACATGTTACATCTAAAAATTTACGTGGCTGTCTTAATACTAAATCTGTTGAGATAATCTCAAGAAATGATTTGGAATCAGGAAGCACAGCCTCTGATTTGCCTCATGCCCCAGCTATGTCGTCTGGGCTGCCCTGAAACTCAAATCCTCCTGCCTCAGTCTCCAGAGGGCCAGGGACATCGCTCTGTGGCACCGCAACCAGCCTCAGCGCTAACACTGATGCCCAGAATCTGCACCCCACATGTACGCCGAGGAACCACGTGACCCTAATGCGCTCTCCGCCTTTTCGTGTCCGCGCTGCCGCATTTTCGTGATCATGCCTTCTCCCATCCACCTTTGCATTGCCAGCGGCACAACTCATGTAGGAGAGACTGGAAAAGCATCTGGTTCTTGTGTATTTGCTGGCTTTTCGAGATAAAGAATTGGTCTCTGGCACCCCAGACGGGATGCTGTGGCTTTGGGTGGGAGAGGTAACCAGCGATGTATGGGGAGACGGGGGATGGCACATGTGCTTTGTGCATTCGGGGCTCCTGGGCTCAGTCCCAGCGTGAGCCCTTAAAAAATGAATTCGAAGTTATTTGCTCACTTTCAATCCCCTGGAGTTCCTGAAACATAAAGGACCCCACGTGCAGCAATGAATTTGTCTTCTAAGGGGCTCCTAAATTCTCTTTATATGGCCCTTACGATCTCTCAATCAGAAGGTGTGACAGGACAGGGGTCAACCTGTGCATTTCACTTTGGTTTGGGCAGGAAATGGTATTCAAGATAATGAGCAGAGGCCCTGTTGGGAGTGCTGGTGCCTGCTTATGCCAGCATTTGGGAGGCTGAGGCAGGAGGACTGCTTTGAGTTCAAGGCCAGCCTGGAGTACATAGAGAGACCCTGCCACAAAACTAAATGAAACAGATGAATACTGAGAATATTTTGTTTTGGGACATTTCAGATTGGGCCCAGGAGGTTGCTTCATTTGGGAAGATTGTATGTGCAGGGAGCCTGAGTCCTGAGAGTTCTGAATCCTTTAGTTCAACCCGCAGAAGATAAAAAATATTCACACCAAAACATTGATGTCTGCCGAGCAGAGGCAGCCTGTAGTCCCAGCTACTGGGGAAGCTGATTTGGGAAGATTTGCATGTGCTGAACATGTCGGAATTTTTTCCTTGTGATTGTCTCTGAGCAAGCTATCAATTATTTATGTAGCATTTTCATTGTATTAAATTCTACGAGTTATTTAAAGATGGCATCAAGTGTGCAGGTGGGTGGCTGTAGGCTCTAAGCCACGTCCGGGCAACTGCACACAGGGGACTCGAGCCTCTGCAGATGAGGGATCTGAGAGCCAGATTCCCGGAGACCCTGAGAAGTGACTGTCCCCACACGAGTGTGATGTGCGCACCTCGTGCTTCACCATAATCTCCAGCCAAACTCAAGGGTTTCGCTTTGCCTCGCCCAGGTTAAGCATGCTTTCATATGCTTTTTCCAAGCTGAAAACATTCGCAAAAGCAGAAAAGGTGATAGCATAAGGTGGACGCCGTAGGCTTGCTCATGTGGCTCAGCCTGTGTGACGAGTGAGGACACGGCCACCACCGAGAACTCGACTCTTGAGAACAGTTTAGGAATCTCTGTGTGTGCTCTCACCCTGTTCTTTTTTTTTTTTTTTTTGCAGAACTGGGGATTGAACTCGGGCATTTGCGCTTGCCAGGGAAGCGCTTATTCCACTGAGCCATCTCCCTGGCCCCCCCCCACCTTGTTCTTGCCCCACTTTTCT
>NW_004524593.1:10905082-10915794 GCF_000260255.1 Octodon degus
TGCAGCTGGACTAACTCTTGGGTCTTACTCCTCTGGTTGCTGAACTGCTACCTTTTCAGAAACATAGAAACCATCCAAACATTTCCTGATATCCTTGTTTTGACTGCTGTGGCTTGCTGAATCGAGACAGCTGAATTTCAAACAAGCTCACTGTCTTTTCCTTCAAGGATTTGCTCATCTTTCTGGGCTTGAGAGACTGAGCAAGCAACACTTGCCCTCATACAAACTCGGTGAATGTGTTTTTCACCCAAGAAATTCCGGATTTCAACAAGAGACCCATTCTCCTGAATAACGACGTGGGTGGGGAAGTGAGCACACGCAGACCTCATCCTGTAGTGGAAGCCCAGCGAGACCCTCTTGGTCATGTTCTGTACATGGCTACGGATCGCGCAGACGGTGTCCAGCTCCTTTGTTTCCCCACCATTTGTCAGCCTGGAGCCTCGGGGTCTTCCCAAATGGCTGGCGTCCCTCTGCAGGGTTCCTCTGGGGCCCTTCATGATAACTGCATCCTTTCAGAGTAATGTTGACATTTTCTGGACTCTTGACAGTCTGATTGCTGAGAATGGTCTTTGTTCTTATGGGAGAGGCAGCAGAGAGAGAACTCCTACCCCATTTTGAAAGCCAGGTGTATTGTAACCACACTGTCAGCGCGCATCTGCTGTTAGTCTCTAGCCCTGGAGGAAACACACATTTCCTGGGCCAGGAATCCTTATTCTGCTGTCTCTCCAGCAAAAGCTCTGGACAGCTTCATTTTCTGTTTAGAAGAAGAAAGGAAGGAACAGGACACCTGACCGCATCGCGCTGAACTGGTTTGTGGTTGTAGGTTGTGTTTTACAATAACATGCAGGAGAATTCTGCTCTGCGAGCCACGCGCGTGGTGTGGACCTGACACCCCACCTGAGGAGGAAGTTTGGCAGCCACCCCCAGCCCTCTCCTGCTTTTGGGAGCATCCTACGCCTTCACAGTGATGATCAATGTCTTCAGATGTTGCTAAATGTCCCCTGGGTGAGAACTGACCTTGGGTGAGAGATATTGTGCCAGAAGTTGCTAATTTGACCCACAGGACATGTGATTTAAAGCCGTTTGGGAAGAGGAGGGACTCGTGAGTTGCAGGCCCAGATACTGCGTCTGGCCTGTAAGCGGCCAGGAATTCTTCGACCCGGGTGGCTGGGAATTGACTGCAGGAATCACCTGCGTTACAGTGACAGCTGGCTTCCGTATAGCATGACACACGCATGCCATCCACACAACGCTTTTTACTTACTCACAAGGGAACTAAATCTGCCTACTTCATAGACTAGAAAGCTGACGGCTCGTGATTAAATATCCTGTATTCGGAACATACATCGCAGAGCGGTGCAGGAAGGTCCCCTGCGGGGGTCTTGGACCATTCCTACCTTTAATGCCCAGGAGAAACGCACACGTGCACGCCTATGTTCACCCTGTATTGTCGCTAACGTTCCGGAATAGTTCCAGAAATTTCTGTATTTAATTTTATTCCAAAGATAAATTCAGAATCTGCCTTTAGGACGGTCGCTGCACATTGCATATGCCACCACCAGGTGTCGCCACAGCACACTTACGCGTGTCCCTATTGAATACCTAATTTGCTAACCGGTGTGAGAACTGGTAGGTCGATTACTTTCGAGGCTGTGTAGGATGCAACTGGAAAGAGTCCGGCGAGCACAGGGAGGAGTAAGAGAGCAAGAGGGTGACGTTAGGAGCAGACCAGTGAAGTAAAAACCACGGCTTGACTTTCTTTGCTGGAGGCCCTATTGTGGATTTCAAATGATGCTGATTTAAACGATTATAGGGCCCTGTGTACACTGTATTTGGTGTGGACCTCGGAATAAGGCCCGGGATCGAGAGCGGGGTCTGGTCCTAAGGGGCACGGGGCTGGTACCCCCCATGCACCAGGGGAGCTGAGGCACCAACCAAGCACCTGCTCAGGTGGCGGGCTGAGCCGTGGGCCACACGACACCAGGCATAATGACCTGTGGGGTGTTCAGGGAGTGTGAGGGAGGAGAGACAAGGGGCCTGGAATTCAGCGGTGGCCTCAGTGGGGCGGAGACAGCTCGACCTGGAAGTGTCCACGCCAGAAAGGGGGTGGACATTGAGTTGTCAGTAACAAGCGTGACCCCCTGGGGGCATCACAGAGACGTACACTGGCAAGGCAGAGGAGGGACTGAGGAGGCTCCTTGATGAGCTGCCCGTTTGTGGATGTCACAAATGGAAATGACAGGCTCCTGGCTGTTTGGCCAGAAAAGACCAAAGCCAGTTACTGACTGGAGCCAAATACCAAAACCGAAGCCCAGCGCCCTGTGAGCCCAAGGTTGTGGCCCTCCTGCCTCAGTCTCCCAAGTGCTGGACTACAGGTGGGCACTCCCCCATCCCCAGCTGAGCAAAGAAAAGAAAGCAAGGTCTCGAGTTGTTGCCTTCTGGTCCTGAACTCCTGGGCTCCAGTGATCCTCCTAGAAGCTACAAGAATGCATCACAGCCTCTGGCTCCTTCCTTTTTAAAAAAATCTTTTTAATAAAAAAGCATCCCAGGCAAGCAATCTCTTAGTATTTATTTTTATTATGTTGATTTTTGGGGGGTTGTTTTTTGAGACAAGTTCTCACTCTGTAGTCCAGGGTGGCCTTGAACTCTATGTAGCCCAGGCTGGCCTCGAACCCTCAGTGATCCTCCTGCTTCAGCCTCCAAAGTTCTGGGATTAGAGGTGTATACCACCATGCCTGGCTAGTATTTATTTTCAACCCCCAACTTGGAGGTTTATCTATATTTGATATAGATTAAAGATGGTTGCTAATAATTTGGTGCTTGTCTGTCTGAGAGAGGAAGTGTCCTTTCCCCTTGAATTTGGGCAGGTTCTGTGTCTGATCTGACTGATAAAATCTTGTGGAATGTGTGGGGCCAGGTTCTGGGGCCAGGACTTAACAACCTGGTCATTTCTGTTTCCTGTCTCTCAGATACCCTGGGAGCCTGGACCACGGAAGAGTCCAAGGCCAGGGGGCTGAGGAGGTCACATGTAGGCCACTGGGGACATTCCCAGCTGAGCCCAGTCTTCTTGCCATCTGTGCCATGGAGTCAGACCTGTGACGAAGCTGCCTGGGGCCTCAGATCGGCAGCTGGCTGCCACCAGACGAGCTCCCACGGGGCCACATGGAGCAGAGGGCCAGCTGAGTCCTGCCAGAAACCCACTGCCCCAAACCACACAAAACCAAACGGCTGTCCCCAAAAGTTGTTCTTTTGTCTTCTTCCCCCTCTTCCTCTTCCTGCGCTTCCTCTTCTTTTTTAATCAGAGGATCAAACCTAGTTTTAAGCAAATGCTCTACCTCTGACCTGCAGCCCAGCCCTAATAATTAGATTTTAAACCAGTTAAATTTTGAGGTGATTTGTTATGCCACAGTAAATAAATGGAAAATATTACATGAAACTGGCATCCAGCATTCCGTTGCGTGACAATAGCGCTGCTTGCCTGTCTGGCCATGGTCATGGGGCTTCTGTGGCTTTGCATGTATCTCTTGCTGTACTCATGCAGAGGTTTCCTTGGCTATGAAACGATGTGGAGGAGAGTCGCTGGGAAGTAGGGAGGACACGTCCAGATGGGAGGGGGAGCCAGGGAGGGCAGTGGAAGGAAGGGAGGAGGGGTGGAAAAGAGCATTTTATAAATGGGGAGAAGAGAGGATGGAGGAAGGCATGGGAATAAAAGAGGAATACGAGCAGGTACAGATTCCCTATGATGAATTGTTATAGATGGCAAACGTGTTCTAATGAAAGATACACACATAAAATGAAGTTGCCTGGGGTATAAGTCTAAACATAGAGCATCAGGGCTAGGGAGAGAGCTCAGTAGAATAAGCACTTGCCTGGCAAGCACAGGGTCCTGAGTTCAATCCCCAGTACTGCACAATAAAGAAATAAATAATAGAAGTAGAGCATCATCATGCTGCCAGAAGTACACATGTTTGGCGTTACTGGGTTAGGCCAAGTGTTCTCCAGGCTGGCACCACCCTCTTTCCCCCCTCTGCATGTGCAAGACCATTGCTGCCTGCATCTTCCCCAACAGCAGGCGTCGTCAGTCACAATGCAGCTAAAACCTGGCACCATGGTCCTGATTTGCAGCTTCCTGGATTGCTGATGAGGTTGACTCTTCCACATGCTTACTCACCACTGCATTTGTTTTCTATCACTGTAACAAATACCCCAGCGAATCACCTTCTAAGGAGAAAGAGGTCCATTTGGGCTCACAGTTTGGGAGGTGGACTCATTGTTTTTAGGTCTCTAGGGGGAAAGGGACAGGGAAAACTTCATGTCCTGGCTGAAGCTGGAAACTAGTAGATGGGGGAGAAGGAGCCAGGCCTCCACCCCCAGAGGGTGCACCTCAGCAGCTGAAAGACACCCTGGGCTAAGGGAAGCTAAGCATGTAACACATGGACCTTCAGGAGCCACTTAAGGCCCAAACTCTAACAGCCAAAGTAACAGTCACCCCTCCTCAGAAAGACCTGCTCCTCCTTCCCTTGCCCCGGTTATGCGTCCTCTTTGTTGTTGTTTATTGATTGGCTGATATCTTAATTACTCTTCTCTTGTTGCTGGGACAAAATACCCAACACCCAAAATTAAGGAAGAAAAGGTTTATTTAGCTGACAGGCAGTGGACCTTTCAGTCCATACTCAGCTGGCTCCAAGGCAGAGCGGCACATGACAGAGGGCAGCCTTTCATGTTGGCAGCAAAGAGCAAAGAGCAAAGGAAGGGGCAGCAGCTCCAGCACTAGCTGGCCTCTCTCCCCTCCTTACATTGTACTACAGATTACCTGCCCCCGAGGAAGGTGCAGCAGCCACCCTCCTTACATTGTACTACAGATTACCTGCCCCCGAGGAAGGTGCAGCAGCCACACCCACAGTAATCAGTCACAGACCCCAGAAGCTGCCCTGTGACTGCACGAGGCTTTGGGGGGACACCTAGACGCAAACCATAATAGCCGGGACTCTTCATCTACTCTTAATGCTAATCTTGAATACCAATTTGTAGCAAAGACCTCCTAATTCATAACTTTGCTATTCACTTTAAGGTATCTTTGATAAATAGATATTATTCATTTCGATATAGTTTCTATGATTAGTCTTTTGTTTGGTAGTTGTACTATTTGCACCTTGCCAAAGAAATCCTTTTTATCTCAAGGCCCAAAATACACATTGCTTTTTTTTTCAGTTTTTTGTGAGACAGAGTCTTGCTATGTAGGCTGGGATGACCTCACTAGGATGTAGCACAGGGTGGCTGTGAAAGCCACCTTCTGGCTTTAGCCGCCCAAATGTGCCCCCACACCTGACCCGTACTCTCTTAACAGCTTTCGATTTACAATAACCTTTGTCGGCAGTAAGGAAGTCTCCTAGTCTAAGACATCGTGACTATTCAGCCTATTGCTTATCCATAAACATTTCAGAGTCAGTTTATCCATTTCCATAAACAACTGTTGTTATTTTGGTAGTAACTATATTAACATCGTAGATAAATGTGAAACTGTTATCTTTATGGTATAAATTTAATTTGTGAGCATGGCATCTCTGGCTCACTCACTTCATTTTTTTTTTTTTTTTCTTTTTTTGGTCTTTTTGAAACAGGGTCTTGCTAGGTAGTTCAAGCTGGCCTTGGGCTAACTTTGTAGCCCAGCCTGGTCTGGAACTTGCAATTATCTTCCTGCCTCAGCCTCCTGAGTGCTGGGATTACAGGCATGTGCCACCACACCTGGCTACTTAGCTATTTTTAATGCCTTTCAAAGTCCTATAGTTTTCCCCTTGTGGGCCTCTGATTCTTAATCTGTAAATTAAATACTCAAGTCATTTTTAATTATAAGCATCTCGTGATTCTCCACTCTCCACTTCTGAAATGAATGCCAGATTACACCTTCGCTGCTGTTTATATCTGAGTCCATCTCCTCCCAGCATGGGACCCATTTCAGAGCCGCTTTGCTTCCCTCTGTCCCAAGCCAGCTTGGGTTTGTGTCCATGTCTAGAAAGATACAGATCCCTCAGTGTAACTCCGGCATGCTAACCCTGTGGACAGCTGGGTGAGTCTCAAGGGGCTGTGGCTGGCGGGGTCCTAGGTGAGCCCTGGGATGGTGACTCTGATGTGGTGGCCAGAGGTAGGCAGGGTAATTTGCAAGTAAATTTCTTCAATTACAGTACTAACTCATTTTTCTTTTTTTACCTGTGTTAAAGTAAACATTGCATTTAACTCTCATAGTCATTCCTTCTGCAGTTCTGACAGTTGGCCCAGGCCCTTGGGCTTGTTTTAAGATGAGCTTCTTTTAAACTAGCATTTCTGAATTCCTTCTTAAAGTCCTAGGGCCCTGTGGGGGCTTTCTACTCAGCGCTCCTCTGCAGCGAGGCTGCTTTGCAGTGGCCACGGGCCCCTGAGGGCCTTTCCTGAGGAGCCGAGCTGGATAACACAAGAACACATAAGGGCCAGCCTGTGATTCTTTCCTGCAGCAGACAGAACTACAGAGTTGGGTGTGGTGGTTTGCACATGTAACACTAGCATTCTGGGAGGCTGAGGCAGGAGGATGGCAAATTCAAGCTCAGCCTGGCAATTTAGGAAGGCCCTGTCTCAAAATAAAGCATAAAAAGTTCAGAGATGTAGCTTGGTGGGAAGGCCTTGGGTTAAAGCACCAGGACTGGGAAAAAGAGGAGGAATAGAAGAGGAGGAGGAGGAGGAGGAGGAGGAGGAGGAGGAGGAGGAAGAAAAGGTGGTGGAGGAGACTACATCTGGAGGGATTCTCTTCTCCATGTGAGCAACGTCAGGAGTCAGAGCATTAGTAAAGTCAAAGCAGAAATTTAAAACATTTATATCAAGCATTCTAACCTAAAACAAAAGCCATCACTTCTTACTGCTCTTGGAATGCAGGACCAGGCCTGCTCGTTAAGTAGGGATCCTGTGGCTGGAGCCCGGCGAGCAATTTTTGTGTGAACTGTACTCATAACTCATCAGGGATAGTCTCTAGTTCTGGTAACCTGGGGGAGCAAGGATTTAGATGCTGCCAAACAGTGCAAGTGCCAAATTCTACCTGACGGTCATGAATATCTCTTCTAAGTTTTGACAGATAGCTTTTCCATTTTTATATACATAAGGTGGTGGTGGTGGTAGTGTGTGTGTGTGTGTGTGTGTGTGTGTGTGTGTGTGTGTGTGTGAATTAAGCCCAGAGCCATCTTTGCACTGGCCTACATTCATGAACCTTTTTATTTTTTGGCACAGGGAATTGAACTCAGGACCTGGCACTTGCCACGGAGGCACTTGTGCCACTGAACTATATCACTGGCTCTTGTGGATGCTTTTAAAATTTGTTCTGAGACTTCCAAGAAGATGACAGAGTGATGAGAAGTAGACAAAGAGCATCCTTTAGATTCACTGTCTAGATACTGAAAAATAGTAACGCAAGGAAAAGAAGTGGGAGGTGGGTGTCCTGGACCAGGACGGCTCTGAAGTGAGAACTGAAGTCCATGAGGAGAGCAAAGAGAAACTTGAGGGAGGAAGAAGGTAGCAGGAGGCGCCTTCTCCCTGAGTTGGGACTCACTGCATGGGATGGGTGTGGATTCACAGAGACTGCTGGTGACCCTGAGGTTTCCATGCAGGGGTGCAGCAGAGCAACGGGGATGCCGTGGACTGCACTGGCTGGTGAGTGAAGTGGATTTGGCCATCCCATAGGAGAGGGAGGTTGATCAGCCATCTTGGAGAGGGTCCCACGGAGTTTGGAACCTAGAACAGTTACTAAATCCAGCTAGCAGCTCTCAGCTGAGTTCAAGCCCACAGGAAGTACACTGTGGCTATAGGCTGAACAGGTCTGGTCCCACGCTCACAGCCAGAGACCAGCCTGAACTTTAGGGAAAGCAAAGCTGCGGGATCACCGAGATTATCCATTATGCCGCCATAAAGCCACTGCTGGCTTGCTGGGGTAAATCAAGACAGATCTGGGCCCTGTCTTACACATTGGCTACTAGTGACAGCAGAGACAAACCTGGAAGTTGACCTTTTCTTTCCTGTTTTTGTTGTTTTGTTTTTGTTTTATTTTCCTCTGCATTATTGATCTTGTTTTTATGTGAGTGTGAGTGTGGTTGTTGTTCTGTACAATTCTTCCTTTTATTTCTTCTTTCCCTCCTGTGTTCTTCACCAGTTTCCCAAAGTTTATGTGATCTTTCTTCGTCCCCCTTCTTGCTTCCAGTCTCTTCTTCTTTCTCTATTTCTCTGCTTTTTTCCTTAACTCTTTTAATTTTCTCCTGTCAGGGTAAAATTATATAACGAGGGCTTATTTACTCTACACAATTTTCTGTTTGTTTTAGATTTTGCTGTATAACTACAAATATAGTTGATGTTGTTAAAGGTGGCAAATTAATGGTTACCTCAGCTTATCATTCTCTAGGCTGTGTGTGATGCCACTGTTGTCACTCACTATACTGCTTTAACCAAAGTGACATAGTTGTTTTAACCAGCTGTCCTTCCTAGTATGCCAAGTCTGAGATTGCCTAAAAGTCACAGAAAATACTGTGACATAGTACCAAAGAACCTTGTGATGGGTAAGTAGGCATCAATTCCTCATCTACAACAAATTGAAGAGGTAAGGCCTTGCAACAGACTCAAAACCTAAATCAGCTATACCTGGAAGACACCTCTGAGAAGTAGTGAGTTCCTAAGCGTTCTAAATCCTAGAGAAAAAGCAACTCACCATAGGCAATTTATAAACTCCAACTCAGAAATTAAACTTAAAAAATGCAAAATGACAAGGCATTTAAACAGATGTAACCTAGGCATCCAGTTCACCAAAAGCAAACCCAGGGGCAATAAGTAGGACAATCTGAAAGCCACCCACTCAGCCTCTCTAAAGTGGTAACTACAAAGCAAATGAATGAGGCTCTAGAAAAAAATCAAATCAGAAATAATTTCTCAGCTAACTACAGAGATAGAATGCCTGGTGACTGCAGAGCAGATACAGATTTTTTAAAAAATAGAGGAGATGGAAGCCATGATTGTCCAACATAGGAAATATTTGGAATCCATAACATAAAATCAAGCAAATGCTCCACTGAGAGTATCTGTAGCAGAATAAATCAATTTGAGGACAGAATCCAGAATCTCACACATAGAAGACAGGCTTGCAGTTAGCCATCATGAAAAAAAAAAAAAAAAAAAAGAGTTCTTGAAAATAGCAAGGAAGCATGAGAGATCAACCCAGCAGCTGCTAAATGGTGAAAAGAATAACGTAAGACTGATTGGAGTCCATGAAAAATCAGGAGACAGTGTAAGGGATGTAAATACTTGTTCACAGGCACCAAAGCCCAAAACTCCCCTGGGAGGGAAAGAGAATCTGAATAAGTGAGGCATACAGAACTCCAAGTAGACATGATTAAAATACGTATCTATATATCTATATCTATATCTATATCTATATCATCTATCAAGGCATGTAACAGTCAAGAGTCCAGAAATTCAACACAAGAACAAAATGTTAAAAGCTGTTAGAGAAAAAGAAACAAATCACTTATAAAGAAAGCCCATCGGAATCACAAGTGACTTCTCAACACAAACCTTTAAGTCAAGGAGAGCTTCCAGTGAAATGTTTCAAGCCCTAAAAGAAAATAACCTCCAACTCAGATTGATGTACTCCACAGAACTATCTTTCAAAATCGATGGAGTGGGCTGACCAGACAGCTTAGTGAATTGAAGCACTGCTTAGACAGATGCAGGGGTCGGAGGTTCAATCCCCACCCTGTTGTGCCAGCCCTACCCCTGGAGCGCACTGAGATGGCAAATGAGACTGAGCGTGGTGGTGCATGCCTGTAATCCCAGTACTTGGGAGTCTGAAAATAAGAAGATCACTACAACTCAGACCTGTATAGTGAGACCTTATAGACCCTGCACTAAAAAGAAAAAAGAAAAAAAACTGATGGAGGAATAAGATACTTCCATGACAAGGTGACTTTAATGAATTAATGAACACCAAACCAGCACTCCAAAATATTCTGAATGACATTCTAGAAAGAGATAACATGTACTACAATTCTCTGAGCTTCAACATAAAGAATCCACCAGGCAAGATAAGAAATTAGAGGGGAAAAGGGAGCCAACAACAGGAAAATAACATGAGAAGGATAAGTCAATAAGCATCCGTTATAGCTGTCGGTGTTAACAGTCTCAATTTACCAATCAGAAAAAACAGGCTAGTAGAATGGATCAAGAAAGAAGATTCAAGGGACGGCCAGATAACTCAGCAGACTAAAGTGCCTGCTTAGGCAGACGCAGGCACCAGGAGTCCCATCCCCAGGATGCCCTGCTGGCCCCACCTCCAGGGCACACTGAGACAGCCATTGAGAATGGGTGTAGTGGTGCGCCCGTAATCCCAGCACTTGGGAGGCTGAAAACAGGAGAATCACTATGAGTCCGATCTGTGTAGTAAGATCCTGTAGACCCTGTACTAAATACAAAAACAACAACAACAAAAGATTTAACAAAATATTGCATACAAGAAACATGTTTTATTCTAAAAGAAATTCATAGACTGAAAGTCAAAGGAAGGAAAACCATGCTCTATAAAACAGGAACCTGGAAAAAAGCAGGGGTAGCTATTCTATTTGCAGACAAAGTGAGTTTCAAGCTAACTGATTAAGAGAGACAAAGAAGGTCACTATATCCATTTAAAGGGGACAGACCAAGAGAAGAAATAA
>NW_004524593.1:10921433-10922867 GCF_000260255.1 Octodon degus
TGGGTGGGCTTAGGTTCTGAGATTGCATTTTGCTCCTTCTCGTTGTCATTTTGTGTAGCACTGTCTTCTGGCCTTTGTTGTAGAGCTTTGTTGCAGTTATAGCCTTAGCACCTACTGAAGTTCAGGTGTAGATCTACAAAGTTTGGATTTATCCAGCTGTGCCTGGCTTGGGTCTGGCTGCTGTGCTCAGTTTTTTCCTGCTGCTGCCCTTGGGGGTGAACCTGTTGTGCCCCTGTGGCAAGATGTTCTGCTCCTGGATTGGCTGGGTGGTTCTGCCCTCTACACTCCCTGCAGGGATTGCAGCTGAAGGGTTTCACCCCAGGCCTGTATGCCAGGTGTGAGCGGAGACTGGAGGGGACAAGGTGGAGCAGGAGGGAGAGGCAGCTCTCCCACACACTCACTGGTCCTGGACTAGGACTGGATCTGGGGATTCCCAGAACGCGACAGAAATTCCTACTCTGTGGGTGGGGTGTGTTGTGGGGTACTACAGAGTGATGGGGGGCATCTCAAGAAGGTGAAAGAGGGTGTCATCCACACTGCGCCTGGGCTGGGACCAGTAGGTCATGCCAGCACAGGGTAGCAGGAAGCTCTTCCACACACTCACCGGGCCTGGGCGAGGACTGGGTCTGGGGGTTCCTGGAATGTGGCAGAAATTCCTACTCAGTGGGGGTGGGGTGGGTGAGGTGTTGTGGAGTGGTGGGGTATGTCCCAAGGGGGTGGAAGAGGGTCTCACCCATGCTGCACCTGGACTAGGACCAGTAGGTCCTGCAGGTGCAGGGTAGCCAGAAGCTCTCCCCTATCATCTTGTTTTGAAGCTCTGTATCATTTTTATTGTTTTTTTCTTTAAAAAACAATGAAATATTATAGTTGAACCAAACTCTTTCATTTATTATTTATTTGTTTATTTATTTATTATATTTTTAATATTTATTTATTTTCTGTATTTAGGACAGGGTCTACAGAGTCTCACTACATAAATCTGACTCATAGTGATTCTCCTGTTTTCAGCCTCCCAAGTGCTGGGATTACAGGTGCATGCCACTATGCCCAGTCTCAATTGCTGTCTCAGCATGCCCTGTGGGCAGGGCCAACATGGCACACTGGGTATTGAACCCCAGCTGCTGCACTCTGCCTAAGCAGGCACTTTAGTCTGCTGAGGTATCAGACTGGCCCAATCTATTTTATTTTTAAAGAAGACAAAATAGTGATAGAAAAATACAGCATTAGAAATGATGCAGAGGGAAAGGAGAAGAGCTAGGAAACATGACAATGCCAAGCCATACAGTTATATGTAGAAGATGAGCAAGGCAATGATCCTGAGAATCTTCAGAAGATTTTTTAATCTAGCAGTTATTTGGAAAGATTCTCACCCTGACTAACTATATATACAGATACCTGTGAACTAAGCTACTGCACTGCAGTTGATAATTTGTA
>NW_004524593.1:10924517-10926437 GCF_000260255.1 Octodon degus
TCCAAAATAGAGCACCTACTGGCTAATAGAAGGTGGTCTTTTATCAAGTGGTTAAGTAAAGGCAATGGAATTGAAATTATCCCATGTATATTATCACACAAGAATGCAATGAAATTGGAAATCAATGGTAAAAAAAAAACGCACAAGAACTTCATGAACACATGGAAATTCAATAACACTCCCCTGAACAACCAATGGATCACAGATGAAATTAAAGAAGAGGGCTGGTGAGATAGCTCAGCAGTCTAAAGCGCCTGCTTAGACAAGCTTAGGCAGGTGCAGGGGACTGTGGTTTGATCCCCAGCACCACATGCTGTGTCAGCTCTGCCCTCAGGGTGGGCTGAACTGGCCAAAAAAAAAATTAGTTTCTGTAATTAAACAGTAATGGCAATACAACATACCAGAACTATGGGACACAGTGAAAGCATTCCGAAGAGGGAAATTTATAGTGGTGAATACCCACGCCAGGAAAACAGCAAGCTCAAATAAGCAACTTAATGTTGAGCCTCAAACTTCTAGAAAAAGAACAGCAGGCCAAGCTCAAAGCTCGTATGAGGGAGGAAATTATAAAGAGCATAAATTAATGCAATGGAAACTAAGATGACAGTGCAAAGAAGCAATGAATAAATGAGTTGGGTCTTTGAAAGATTAAATAAAATTGACAAGTCCTTATCCAACCATATCAAAAAAGGAAAGAAAAAACCCTCAAATCCGTGCAATTAAGAATAAAAAGGAGGAAGTCATAATCCTGCAGAAGTCCAGAAGATCATCTCTACCTGGAAAATGCAGAGGAAATCGATAGATTCCTAGATACACATGAATTACCACAGCTGAATCGAGAAGCTATAAAAATCGTAAATAAACCAATATCAATGAAATCAAGGAAGTAATTAAGAACCTACCAGCAAAGAAAAGCCCAGGTCTTGAAAGATTTCCTACTTAATTCTACAAGAAATTTAGAGACTACCTAACACCACACTACTTCTCTTTTTTTTTTTTTTTTTTTTTGCGGTACCAGGGATTGAACTCAGGACCCTGTGCATACCAGGCAAGCGCTTATTCTACTGAGCTATCTCCTGGCCCCACTTCCCTAACTCTTTAATGAAATGAAAGGGAAGCAATATGACCAGACTCATTCTTGGAAGCAAGCATTATCCTGACAACCCACAGTGTGGGAAAAAAAATTGACAGCTATTCCTCAGACAAAGGACTCGTATCTAGAATATATAAAGAACTGAAAAACAAATTTAAAGACCCCATCAAAAATGGGCATATAAAACAAATACACTCTCCTCTGATGAAGAAATCAGAGCAAATTAATACATGAAAAATGTTCAACACCATTGGTCATTGCAGAGATGCAAATTAAAACAACACAGATTCCATCTCATCCCTTAAAGACTGGCTATTGTCAAGAAATCACCAATAACAAATTCAAGTGGGACTGTGGGGAAAAGGCAACTCTTTTCCATTGTTGTTGGGAGTGTAGACTGTTGCAACCACTGTGGAAATATGTGTGGAGAGTCCTTGAAAAACAAAGACTAAGGCCGGATGTGGCGGCGCACACCTGCAATCCCGGCACTCAGGAGACTGAAGCAGGAGGATCACTGTGAGTTCAAGGCTAGCCTGGGCTATAAGGTGAGTACAACATCAGCCTGAACTGCATAGCAAAACCTGTCAAGAAAGAAAGCAAGTAAGCAAGCAAGCTAGCTAGCTAGCTAGCTAGCAAAACTAAGACTAGAGTTTCCATTTGACGCAGTTATTCCTCTTCTTGGTATCTTTCTGAAACAATTAAAAGCATCATACCACAGTGATATATGCATAAACATGTTTATAGTGGTACAGTTTGTAATAGCCAAATCTTGGAAACAGCCCAAATGCCCATCAACTGATGAATGGATAAAAAGGATGTGGAGGGCC
>NW_004524593.1:10926567-10950232 GCF_000260255.1 Octodon degus
TAAATGGATGCACCATGACTCCACATTCTTAAGTGAAATATATCAGCGATACATTTGTAAACAATGAATTCTCTGGTGTGAAAAACTAAAAGTGTAAATAAGGACCAAAATATGTAATAGCTATTGTGAAGTAGGAAAAAAAAAAAAGCTCAAATAGGGTAGAGAACGGGGTCGGGGGAGAAGGGAAAACTAAAAAAAATGAGAAAAGAAGGGAAAAATGGAAATGGAAATAAAGCTTTTGTAAATGTGGAGGGAAGGGGAATGGAATAAAAAGAAATAAGTTCTATCACGCACAAACCCAAATTCTCTACGATGAATGATAGAGTCCAAATGCTCTATGATGAACGAATGATCATTATGCATGCCTAAAATGTAGCAATAAAGCCTGATTGGAAAAAAAGTTAAATAAACGTAAAATTTATAGGGCCACTGACAGCTCAGTGGACTAAGTGGCTGCTTAGGCAAGCTCGGGGACCGGGTTTGATCCCCAGTACCCACGTGCTGCACCAGCCCTGCCCCCAGGTGCCCTGAGGCAGCCACTAAGACCCTGTGTGGTAGTGCCTGCCTGTAATCCCAGCACTGGGCGGCTGAGACAGGAGGATCACTATGAATCCAAGCTGCATAGTGAGACCCTGTACCAAATACATTGTTTTAAAAAAATTTTGAGAAAGGATATCTATCACTAAATCACTGAGATGCCCACTATGGGCTCCAAGCAGCAATTCTGCCTCAGCCTCCTAGAATGTTAGGATTATAAACATGCACCACCATGTCTGGCACTCACTGGTAACATTTTTTCTCAGTTCTGTGGAAAGTGCTTGTGAAGGACGGACCTGTGGATAAGCTCACGGGTAAAGCACTTCCCTTGTATGCCCAAGGAGGTTCCCTGTTCCATTTCCAGGAACACAAAACAGGAACTAATAAAGCCAGCAACTCACATACAGCTGGCTTTGTAGATCTTCCCATTTAAGTAATATTATTGTTGTTTTATTTTGTGTTTGCCACAGAGTCGCTCTATAGTGCAGGCTAGCCTTGAACCATGTCGCCCAGACGCATGCTTACGGCGATCTTTCTGTGTCAGCCTCCCAAGTGCTGGGATTACAGATGTGCACCACCAGGCCTGGCAAATCATTGGATCTTATGGTAATTCTGTGTGTAACATTTCGAAAAACTGCCAATCTATTTTTCAAAGTGGCAGCACCATTTTTACATTCTCAATGGCATCTTTTCATGTACAATTGGTCATTTGTATATTTTTTCTTGGAGAAATGTCTATTCAGATCTTTGCCCATGTAAAAATTCCATTTCTCTTTACTACTGAGTTGGGAGAAATCCTTGTGATTTAGATACAAGCCTTTCATCAGCTGTATGATTTATCATTATTTTCTCCCATCTGTGGATTAGCTTTTCATTTCTTTGAAACAGAAATGTTACCTTGGATGAAGTCCTCTTCTCTATTTCCTTCTTTTGTCACTTCTTAATCAGTGTCATGAGTAAGCAGGCTTTGCTTAACCCACCGCCTCGAAGTTTCTTTTATTTTTCTTCTAAAATGCTTGCAGGTTTGGCGTTTACACTAAGGTCTAGGATCCGTCTGGAGTTAAGTTTTGTGTTTGGTGTAAGGAAGGGGACAGCCAACTGTCCGTACAACTTGTTGATAAGTTGTTACTCGTCCCCCTTTAGATTGTCTCTCCAACTTTATTAAAAACAATTGGCGAAATTGGTGAAAGCGAGGGCTTATCTCTGTATTCTCAGCCAATTCCATTTTCCTAGGACAGTACCCTGAGGCCAGCACCACATTATCTCGCTTACCATACTACACACTGAGTTTTGAAACTGGAAAGTGCAAATCTTCTGATACAGGAATGTGAAATTCCGAACCTGGCCTGGATGAGCTATGTTCTCTAAAACCAAAGAATGAATTTTAGGAATAAACGGAGGTTGAGAGTAAAACTTTATTGGAGAGGAAAGCTTCTGTCGGAGAGGGACAGAAGGGTGACCCGAGCGGGTTGCCCAGGAAGCTGTTTCTTCCAGGGACCTTTATGGTTTAAAACCTTGCGGGGCTGAGGTAGAGACAAAGGGGTCTCGCTTAGGCAGATGCAGGGTGGGACTAAACTACGGTCAACGAATGGGATTACAAGCACCATTGCTCAGGTAAAATTGATTAGGCCCAGGACCTAATGGGGTAGCGAGTCACGTAGCAAGCAGGCATGAATGTAAAACAGGACCTTAGCGGGAGGCCTTCAGACCATAATTCTTCCTGAGTAATGATCAGTCCTGGCTGCCAGTCTTTAGGTTCGATTTACAGCAGGGGCCTCCACCCTTCCCAGAGTTGTAAGGTGCCTGGCTGTAGTCATTTCCTTCGAGGGCCTGACCCTGTCTGACGGCTTGTAATTTTCTATCTAACTCAGACTGCCTGCAACACTTGCAGCTTCGTTCTTTTCCAGGATTATTTTGGCTGCTCAGGGTCCCATGAACTTCCATAGATGTTTTAAGTTCATCTTGCTAATATTGGTTTTTATTTTTTGTCTTTTTGAGCCTAGGTGTCACTCAACAGTTCAAGGTGGCCCTGAGCTCACTTTGTAGCCCAGGCTGTCTCCTCCTGCCTCGGCCTCCCAAGTCCAAGTGCTGGGATTATAGGAAAGTGCTACCATCCTGGTTTAATGTCTGTTTTTTTGTTTTTGTTTTTGTTTTTTTTTAACCTAGCTGAGATTAAGGTGGGAGATTAGGGCTGAGGCAAAGCCTGTCGATCAGCTGGCAGTTTGTGTCAAAGTCGCGGAGAGCCAGGGGGCATGCACAGAACACAAGACCCAGGAGGACTCCGAGGTCCCTGAGCAGGGTAGGAGGAACCAATAAGAAAAGTGCTGTTTTCAATTCTTCATTTACATCTGGTGTGAGGCCAAGCTAGTTTTTCGCTGGGATGGTTTAAATCTGGGGCCAGGCCCAGAGAGTTCTTGGTAAGAGAACCGTTCCAGAGCTTTGTGTGCTCTAGGGTGAAGCCAATCCAGAAATCCCAGAGACAAAAGACCCCTTCTTCCCTTGCCTGCTCAGCCTCCGTGAGTCTGCCCACCGCCGCCGCCAGGGCGTCCTTCTTTTCCACCTTCAATACATATATGTGCACTACCTGTTCCGTGTGTCTTGTCCAGTTTTCTGCCCAGAACACTAAAAACCTGGAAGGAATTCCCCCTAAGATCTATCATCCAGTAACAGGATTTTGAAAAGGTTTGAATCTGTGGATTAATTTGGGGTAATAATGCGACATTACCAATATTAAATCTTCTCCCCCACTAACCTGTGTGTTTTTCTACAGATTTGTTTTCTTTAATTTATTTCAACAATGTTTTGTAATTTTCATAGTGTAAGTTTTGTATTTATTTTATCACGTGTATTCCTAAGTATTTTATCCTTTTCAATGGAATAATAAATGGATTTTCTTCATTTTATTAATTATTTATTATTTTAAAAAATGTATTTGGTTATTACAGGGTCTCACTACATAGCTCGGACTCATAGTGAGCCTCCTATTTTCAGCCTCCCCAGCACGGGAATTACAGGCTTGTGACACCACACCAGGACTCTGTGGCCAGCTCAGCCTCCCCTGGAGGTGGGGCTGGCACAATGTGTGGTACCAGGGACTGAACTGCCCAAGCTTGCCTAAGCAGGCACTTTAGTCTGCTGAGCTAAGGTCTGGATTGTCTTCATTTTATGGTAGTGTATAGAATGCACTTGAGTTTTGTGTATTAAGCTTGTACCCTGAAACCTGTATTAAACCCACTAATTAATCTGAGTAATTTTTAAATGAATGTCTTAAGATTTTCCAAAGTACTTGATATCTTATGGATTTTAACAGTGTCTCTTTCAATTTTCACTTTATTTTATTTTTTTTTAGTGGCTGGCTCAGCCCACCCTGGGCTGGTGCAGCATGTGGTGCTGGGGATGGAACCGCGGTCCCTGCGCTTTGCTTAAGCTAGCCTAAGCAGGCACCTTAGACCGTTGACCTAGCTCATGTGCCCACCCTTTTTATCTCTTTAATTTTTTTTTTTTTTCCCCTGAAACAAGGTCTTGCTGTGTAGCTCAGGCTGGCCTTGAACTTACTGTATAGTCCAGGCTGGCCTTCCAAATGCTGAGATGACAGGCGTGTACCACCGCGCCCAGCTTCCTTAAAAATCTCTATGTGCAAGACTGCATCATCCTCCAGCAGAGACAGCTTTGCTCTTCCTTTCCAGGCAGACCCCCTGTGTCTCTTCCCTGCTAGCTGTCCTCCCGCCAGGTGTGCGGCTCTGTCTTTGCCACCCCGACTGCTCCACATATGGAGTCCCAGGCTAGGTCCTGGGCTGCTGGATGAGGGGAGCACTCCTTCCAATAAGCAATGGCCTCTATTGGGGTGGGTGGCTAGTTTTTCTCCCAGGCTTTGCTGATTAGTGCTTCACTGCAAGGGTGGCAACAGTCAGCTTTCTACACCATCAGGGCAGACAGTCTCACAGCTCCAAGGCCACGGGTTCACGGCCCCTGGGTTCCCCTTGGGAGGGTCTCCCCGTCTGTGTTTACCACCTGCAGATGCCTCCATCTTCTCTTTCAATAGCCTTTGCTAGTTCCTACCACTCTGTATGCCCAGGACCAGAGTCCTTTTTTTTGAGTTCGGTACTTTCAACACCTAATGCGTGTGTATTCTCATTTGTAACTTGCAGGAGAGATGGAGGATCAGAGAGACATTAATGTAATCAAGTCTCTGCATTATTCAGCTATCTGTCAGGATAACAGATATCGGAGGTCATCAACTCCATACGAGAACATGTTAATTTGTAAAATAGATAGTATATCTGGGCGCTCTGGTGCTGCTCCCCTCCGCTCACCTGAACCTGGGCAACACCCCAGAGCCTGCCGAGTGACTTATGGTTCCCTTTCTTCTCCTGGAGCTCACGGAAGTTCCAGGCGCAGGGACTGCATCTCTCAGGTGGATTATGGGAAAAGACACACAATAAACGCAACTGGGGCCAGGGAGATGGTTCAGTGGAATAAGCGCTTCCCTGGCAAGCGCAAGGGCCTGAGTTCAATCCCTGGTTCCTAAATAAATAAATAAATAAATAAATAAATGCAACTGACATGACTTAGCCCCATGTCAATCATGCTGTCAATTGAGCTCTGGAAGACTCCAGTGGAAGGTGCCCTAGAACCTGGGTGTGACCCTTTTAGCTCTCTATACCCTGTGCTCTCGGCAATCGGGCCGTTTTCCTTTTTTCCACCACAACCCCCTCATTCCAGTGCACAGTCACCTTAGTAAACTGCTGCTGCTTCCTCATGAATGTGAGCTGTGTCTGACTCTTTGTTTCTCAGGCACAAGAACCCAGGAACCGTCCCAGGCCCCACCACCCATGGAAACCTTAGGGGTCACTGTTTTGGATGGACTGGAGGACCTGTTGCTTTTGGACCTATGGTGAGACAGTGCCTTATGGAACCTCTTGCAGCACTGCCAGGAGGGAAAGGCAAGAAGAGGCAGGGGCTGAGGTCTCACAGCCCCTCCAAGGATGAGTCTTCAGGACCCTGCTAACTCTTGCCATCTTAGGGCTCCACTTCCCAATGGGCCGAGCTGGGGACCCAGCCACTAGCACAGTGGCCTTTGGGGCACATTTAGGAGCCAGACTCCAGGCCTCAGGTCACCTGTGAAGTCACATAGGCACAATAATGAAACTTGAGGGTGGCCAGATAGCTGAGTGGACTAAAGTGCCTGCTTGGGCAGAGTGCAGCAGCTGGGGTTTGATCCCCGGTGTGGTATGCTGTGCCGGCCCTGCCCCTGGGGCATGCTGAGATGGCGATTGAGACTGGGCACGGTGGTGTGCGCCTGTAATCCAGCACTTGGGAGGCTGAAAAACAGGAGAATCACTATGAGTCTGATCTACGTAGTGAGACCCTGTAGATCTTGTACTAAATACATTTAAAAAAAAAAAACAAAAACAAAACTTTGCTGCTGTTTAAAATAAAATAAAATAGCAAATGCTAGTAAGCACATGGAGAACAGGAAGTTGTTAGGCAGTGTTGGTGGGAATACAGATTAGCATAGCCACTCTGGAAAATAGCGTGGCAGCTTCCCAATAGATTAAAATAGCATTAGCATAGGATCTAGCCATCCCACTCCAGGATGTACACCCAAAGGAGATGAGAGCAGTACACTAAAGACACGTCTGCACACCCGTGGCGACTGCGGCGTGCTTCACCACAGCCAACGCTCGGACTCCACTGAGATGTCCACAGACAGATGAGTGGGTAAGGAAGATGGGGTGTATTTATATAATGGAATATGATTCATTCATAAAAAGAACCAAAGCCTGTCACTTGTAGCAAAATGGGTGAGTCTGGAGAATTTGGGTTACATGCAATAAGCAAGATGCAGAAAGACAACTACCATGGGTCCTCTTTCATATGAGAGTTTAAAAAGTCAACCCAGCCAGGTACGGTGGTGCACCCCTGTAATCCCCGCACTTGAGAGGCTGGGGCAGGAAGATCGCTTTGAGCTGAAGACCACCCTGGGCTCCGTAATGAGACCCTGTCTCAAAAAATCAGAAACAACAGCAACAAAGAATTGAACTCAAAGGTTGGGCAGTGATTACTCATTAGTAATGAGTGAGAGGGTGAGGAGAAGGGTGGAAGGAGAGCAGGCCACTAAACACAGACAGAAGAGCTAAGCTCCAGGGTCTGCAGCAAGAGCCATCAGCGCAGTTCACAGTAGCACGCTACAAACATAATAATATATTATAGACAATAAATATGTAGCATCTGCATACTGTATAGCTGCATGAGGCAGCATATATATATATATATATATATATATATATATATATATGCTTTGCTGGGCTTGGGCCCAGGGCCCTGTGCACATATATTATGTATTTTACCAAGAAGTAGGAGAGAGAATCTTGAAGTCTCTAAAGAAGTGATAAGAAAATGGAAATAAGTATCTTGATTTTATCAGAGTGTGCTGTATACATTACATGTTAATTGAAAATTAACTAGTAAAGGGTAGCAGGGTTTGGGTGTATTCCTAAGGTCTGGCCTGAGAGCTTTGCTGCTGAGCTGCCTGTGGGGGTGGCAAGAAGGGGGTCGGAAGTCAGCAGCCCTTTGTTTGGAGCAGCCAGAGGGCTACTGAGTCCTCAGTGAGATGGGGGACTGCACAGCCTGGCAACCAGATGCTCGGTGAGGCCCAAGATGCCCAGCTGGGTGTGGGGTATGGAGCTCAGGCAAAGGTTCCTTTTTTCCCATGTAACCCAGGCTGGTCTTGAACTCATGATCCTCCTGCCTTATCCTCCTGAATGCTGAGATTTCGAGTGTCCACAATCACGCCAGCTCAAACGGTGACGATCTGCAGAATCACTGCCATGCAGTCTCTACACACATTCCTATCACAAGATCAGATTCAAAGCCACAGGACTAGATGAAGGCTGCCTAGTGTGCTGGGCATATCTGTGAAGGAGGAAGGGCCCCAGAGATGGAGATGGAGCACATGGAGCCCACTGCCAGCTGGAAATCCAGGCAGGAGAACCAAGCAAAGAGCCCAAGGAGGGTGTTGGGGCAGGCAGGAGGAGGCCCAGGGAAGGCTGGTGTCCTGGAGCCGGGAAAAGAAACGGCCTAAGGGGAGAACACTCACAGTATCACTTGTCACCATGAACCAAGCAAGAAGAGGTGACTGTGACATCTTTGGTGGCCTCCAGGAGTCCTTGGGAGAGTGCTGCGTTACACACCTGGCTGTGGACAATCCAGGTGGGAACAAGGGAAGAAACTGAGACAACAGCAGAGGGTGCTCTCTGCCTCAGCGGCACAGGGACCCCAGGGCTGTGGGAGCCAGCAGGGCTCTGTCCCTCCTTGGTCTGGCTCAGCAGAGGAGGTGGCCATGTCACCAAGCCACAGCAGCCAGCCTGCATCCCGGGCTCTGGGACTCACAGTTCCAGGCTGACTTCTGGAGGGGTGTGGGGACATGTGGCTCCTAGGGTGCGCTTGATCTTTTTCTCTCAAAGAAAAACAGCAGAGGGACAGCATGGCTCGTCTTCAGCTCCAAGAGGAGATGCTGGAGTGGTGGATGACCTAGCAGCAGAGATTCAGGCAGCTTGTGGTGGGTGCTGGCCCTGGAGCTTCCTCTGCAATAGTTCCCATAGAGTAGGCAGGGCTGACAGGAGAGAGCTGAGAGAGAGCGTGGACCAGCAGCCGTGAAAGAAGTGTCCACTCCACTGTGTGCTCCTTCTTTGTGCCTAGGAAATCTTTGAAGCTGTGGTCCTAATCACTGCTAGCAGTTGAGTACTTATTTTTGTCACTTTTTTCTTGCCACCCTACTGTACATATGTGACACTTTGTACATGCAGTCATAGAAATCAAATTGCCAAGCCTCATTCTGACTTCAAAGAATATTTTCCAGCAATCAAATCAATACTTCTGCTGACTGATCACTTTTTTGCGCTGGTGAGGTGGAAACTGGGGCCTCCTAGCAGGTAAGTATGGTGCCGCTTTGCTGCACCCGCAGCCTGTCCCAGTATCTCCCATTTACAAGTTTAGAAAAGAAACAGAATAAATGGTTGCCAGAGGAGGAAATGGAGATTCTGTGTCCTTTGTAGGTAGAGGAGGTACAGTGTGTTTCCAAGTGTGTGGATGGAAGAAGGAAGGTGCGAGACTAGGGAGGTGGTGCCTCCGAAGCCGGTCTCTGAGTAGAGGACAAGGCCCTCAGTCCCTAGGTCATTTGCACAGGTCGAGGCAGAAGGCCAGAGGGGACAGGGAGGCTGGGAGGGGAGTGGAAGTGTGGGTTCTTTTCTGGTCGCTCAGATGCTCTTGGTGGGGTGGGAAGTGGCTGCAAGAAGGAGCAGAGGGGGCTCGCAGATCCGGGAGAAGAGAAGGCCTCAGTCACTGCCTGGGAGTGGGCGGAGGACAGCGTGAGCACCAAGTTTGCCTGCAGTGTTCTTCTCCAGCCCCTGTGAGGTACAGGCCAGAGTGGGTGGGCATCAAGGGGTGGGGTCTCAGAGCCAGAGGAGCAAAGGCTGGAAGGGTCAGCCAAAGGAGGAGGGCAGGGATGCCATTGGTGTTGGGGTAGGGGGCCTGGAAGGAAGCTCTGGGGCCAGGAGGAGGAGGCGTGGTGCCCGTGGGTACTGCGGCTGCAGGGTGTAGGGCTGTCCTGTTGAGCAGGGCTCCTGGTGGATGTCGCCTGAGGTGTATCGGGCGTGGGTGACGGGCTGAGCACGCAGCCCTGCGGCAGAGCACTTGACCGCAGCGGACCCTGGGTTCAATCTCCAAACGCTAAAAAGCGGGCCTGGCGGGCCACTGGTGTGGGGAGGACGAGGTTATGGAAGCCAGGCCGCGGCCACGCTGCAGGGCTCCTGACTGCAGCTTCGCGGGGAAGAACCCCGCCGCCGGGCCTTTCAAAAAGGAAGATTCGAGAGCTGGAGGGAGCGAGAGAAGAAAGAAAGGCTCACAGGCTCGCAATGAGCTCAGGGCCCTGACCGCTCCTCGGGCAGCAGCTCAGCGGCTCCTGCTTTTGGGGTCTGCAGCCCCAGAGCCACGGTCACTGCGAAGGCCAGGGCCTGCAGGACAGTGGCCAGCGCGTGGACTTGCCCTGGAAGTGGCCTCATGGAACTTTGATCAGCACTGAAAACTTGCAGCGGGGAGCCAGGCGTAGTAACGTGCAGAAGACAGCGCTGAGAAGGCGCCGGGAGCCTCAGCCCTCCGCGGCCTCCCTTCCCAGGGCCTGCCCCCGGCAGCGCCTCACTGCTGCGGGTTTCGCTGCCTTCACGCCCACACAATGCCATCCGCTCTCCGACTCTGTGCCTCGTGTTGCCGGGTTCTGGGTGCTCTGGGTCCTTTCCAGGGATTCCTCCCAGGTTCTTGTGTTGAACAATGAACTAGACAAGAGATACCAGGTGAAAAAGGTCGTGAGGCTTTACATTTAGGAAAAGTAGGAACAGAGAACGCTCTGCAGAGCGACAGCCAGCCACGGAGAGAGATCACAGTAGCCACGAGCTCAGCGGTGGCCTCTTCCGAGTTGCTCATTCTTTAGGCTGACGTCAGACCTGCTTGATCTCAAGGCAGAACTGAAGACAGCGTTCTGCCCCAGGAGAGAGGTCTGGGAACTGGTTTTCTGTTCCAGATTCCCGAATCTGTGATTGACAGGCCCCGCCCACCGCTCTGCCACCTGGCCATGCCCTAATCTGGGGCCTCTCTTGGGGATGAAGGAAATTCTGCTAGTTAGTATTTCCTGTCTGCCCCTCCCTTTCTCCATCAAGCCTCCCTCCTCCATCTCTCTGCACCCCTTGGTACCTATGCAGGCTGGTGTCCTTCACACCGCCGTGAGATTTGATGTGGTAGAAAGAGATGTTAGACCCTGGGAAGTCACTGAAGTTCTCCTAGGCCTAAGTTTCCCAATAGTGAAAAATGAAAGTTATTTCTACCTTTCTCTACTGTTGCTAAGGTGCTTAAGGTGCTTGTCTTAGTACTCTCCTCATCGCTGAACAAAACACCCGACAGCACCCTCTGCAACTGAGCTCATCTGTGGATGAATCTACCCAAGAGTACAGTGCTCACGAGCCACCCATCTTCCAAATTCGGAGGTCTTTCAGGGGCCACTTTAGGTCTAAACCTTAGCACTGCTCAAATGAGATATTTACGACAATGCTTTGTAAAGTCTGAAGTTCTAAAGAGTGATATTTATCACTGTGGACATACTATCAAATGAGTACAAGATGAAAGAGAGAGGGTCAGAGCAAGAGGGAGAGAGAGGGAGAGGGAGAAGGAGGGAGAGAGGGGGGAAGGGACAAGGGGAGGGGAGAGAGAGGGAGAGGGAAAGGGGGAGAGGGAGGGAGAGGGAGAGAGAGGGAGAGAGGGAGAGGGAGAGAGTGCATTATATCTTGGTGAAAGAAGACCCTAAATAATGGAATTCTTCAAGAAGCCAGACATCCTAGACCAGATTTCTATAACAACCAAACTGGGAAGACATAAAGAAAAGAAATGAAAGTTCATTGCTGAAGAACTGTGCTTTTCATTAGCCCCTGTGGGAGGTGGGTTATTTTTTCACGTGGGAAAAGGACTAATTCAGCTTTTCCCCACCAGACCTTTCACTGTGCTGCCATGATTCATGGGCTGTGACTCATGCATTACAATTCTCCATCGTGTATTACTAACCGTTTATATTCCTTCAAAAGGCAGCAAGGCCAAGCAGGAAGATTACATAATGCTTTTCAGTTCAGCTTGTACCTTGGGTTTATCTGACATGATAATTTCAGAAGGAGAAAGTTTCACTCCTCTTGTAAAGAAAACAATCTCATTACTTATTTCAGGAATCACAGTTCCAAAATGCATGTGGGCCTCAGCACTTCTCCAGGAGCTGGGAGGGAGCTCAGGCCTGTGTGTGCCCTGTGAGTACTTTGCGCCTGAGCTGCAGCCCAGCCCTGTCTCAGGGCTTTTGTGGCCATGTTGTATAAACTACCATAGAGGAAGTGAACTTTTCTAAGGTGAGGAGGAAAACCAAAGTGATATGCCTACGTCCCAAGAGTCCACCATTGTCAGGAGTCCTTCAAAAATGCAGGTTACATGTTTTTGAATTGTATTTGTTCTTTTTTAAAAAATTTTATTTATTTATTTATGTGTGTGTGTGTATGTGTGTGGCCAGCTCAGCCCACCAGGGGGCGGGGCTGGCTGGCATGTGGTGCTGGGGGATTGAACCACTGTCCCTGTGCTTTGCTAAGCTTGTTCTAAGTAGGTGCTTTAGACCACTGAGCCATCTCACCAGCCCCTGTATTTGTTCTTTTGAATTATACTTATCAATATTTTCCTAAAAGTCCCTCAGTTCATTAATACACAACAGACTACGTTCCTACCCTTCTTTTCGTGCCACTAAAGGGTCAATCAATTGTAATGAAAGCATCCAGCCAATCATATCGAAGATTCTTTAAAGTACATTTCCCTTATTCTGCCCCCCTCCCTTTTCATAGTACTGGAGATTGAACTTACGGCCTTTGCACTGAGCTACAGCCCTGTCCCTTATTTATAGTTTTTAATTGGAGACAGGGTCTTTTTGAGCACAAAATTGCCCAGGGTGGGATCTTCAGACTTGTAATTCTCCTGCCTCAGCCTACAAGAGTGCCAGGATGAACGGATCATTAGACCTGGTTTCATCCCATTGCTTGTGCACTAAACTCTAAATGGATCAATGATCTAAATATTAAAACAGAAACACTAAATTTACTGGAAGAGAAAATAGATAGAAATCTCAAAGACATAGGTGTGGACAGAGACTTCATGAGCAAAGCTCTGACCGCATGGGAAATGTTACAAAGAATTAAAAGATGGGATCTCAGTTTATTAAAAAACACTTGCATAACAAAGGAAGTCACCAACAGAGTGAAAAGGCAGCACTTAGAATGGGAGAGAATTGTAGCCAGTGTCCCTCAGACAAAGGACATATCTAGAACATAGAAAGAATTGAAAAACATCAGACCCCACAAAGTTCAAAGGCCCAATCTAAAAATGGGCATCTGAGATGAATATACACTTCTCAGAAGAAGAAATACAAATGGCAAATAACTATATGAAAAAATGTTTAACATTATTGGTCATTTTAGAGGTGCAAATTAAAGCAACCCTGAGATTCCATCTCATCCAAGAAAGAAAATGGCTATCATCAAGGAATCAACTAATAACAAATGCTGGTGGGGATATGGGAGAAAAATACCCTTCTCCACTGTTGGTGGGAGTGCAGACTGGTACAACCACTGTGGAGATTCCTTAAAAATCTGGGATTAGAGAAAAAGAAAAACAACCCTAGAATTAGAAGTGACATTCTATCCAGCTACTCCCCTTCTGGATATTTTCCCAGAATTAAAAACATCATACCACAGCAACGTATGTGCACCCATGTTCATAGCAGCATGATTGGTAATAGCTAAATCTTGGAAACAATCCAAATGTCTGTCAACTGAGGAATGGATAAAAAAGATTTTTAAAGATATAATAGAATACTATTCAGCAATAAAGAAGGATAAACCTGAGACTTTTATAGATAGCTACAACTCAAGACCATATTCATAATTGAAATAAATCAGATCCACACGTGTAAGCATCATACTGTCTCACTGGTGTGAGAAACTGAATGAGGAGATAAGATCCAACATGTACAATAGATTTTGTGAATTGGGAAGAGACTGATCGAAAGAAAAGAGAAAGTATGATGGGAGAAAGGGGAAAGGAAGAAAGGGAGAAGGAAAAACATATATAGACAGGGTAGTTAAGATCTATAGCTGGTTTCTCTCAGTTCATTGAAAGTAAAGGATTGTGTTGATGCTGTTTGCACAATATTTCACGCCTATCTATCTTGTACTCTGAGTAACTACTATGAATATAAGAACATGCAATGTATTAATTGCTGTTACTCTCCTATTACTCTTTTTAGAAACTGCTTCATTTTTTTTTCTCTTTAAAATAAAATTTAAAAAATAAAGACAATAATACAAGCTGTATGGGGTGGGGGAGATAGCTCAGTAGAATAAGCTTGCCTGGCAAGCCCAAGGGCCTGAGTTCAATCCCCAGTTCCGCAAAAAATAAATAAATAAATAAATAATAAAAAGTAATACAAGCTGTACCTACCACAGGGCTATTATGAGGACAAAGCTAAATAGCATCGGTGGAAGCCCTTTGCAAACCTTTTAGAACTACATAAATGTACGATATTACTCCTATTATGAATCCCATGCCTATGATGCCCTATTTGTATCAGTCAGTCTTGAAAAAAAAAAAAAACAAAACAACTCTGTGGATGATTTAGATCTTAATCTGAATTTGATTTGTGCTTCCCATTGAATGTAAAGCTATACATTTCCTGAAGAATAAAGGAGCTCAAGCTCTTTCTTAGGTCAACACCTTGGCGTCACTAGGCCAGAGCTGCACTGACCTCAGGCAGTACTGAGGCGAATTCGGCTAATGATGATCGGGATGGTGGTCAACGCATGATACTCGTCAGATGAACCTGGTGGCCTCCACACATTGTGCACACCCAAGTACTTAAAATCTGCCCTACATGGTCAAGGAAGCAGCCCCAGAACAGTTAGGTAACACCCTGAGGTCCCTTGGGTAGTAGGTGGCTGAGCTGGAGTCCCAGTAAGGTCTCTTCAGCATCCGACACAAATCCTAAATCAATATCCCACCAAATGAAAGACCGGGCTCAATGTGAAGAATTTTAACAAGTCCATTCCAGCCAAATGCAATTTTGGGCTTGGATCATCAAGCTTGGCATCTGCCTTGGTTACCCTAACGAGTCCGTTTCTCTTTGCCAGGGTGCCTTTAGAGTTGATGGCATTTGGAAGAATTCAGAGGAAAAAAAAAATCCTTTAGGAAGGACAGGTTGAAAACTATCCTAGGGGCTGGGGAGAAAGCTCAGCAGCCTAAGCGCCTATCTGGCAAGCACAAATTCCAGAGTTTGATCCTCAGTACCAGAAAAACAACAAACAAAATGAAAATTATCCAAAGGCCTTTGGGTTGCGATGCTCCACTGTGTCAGAGGTGAAACAGGCTTATGTTAATTTCTCTCAGAAATTTCCAGACACAGTGTTCAAAAACAGACTGGGAAAGCAGAGACCTCCAGAAATGGAGGGAAGCTTGGCTGCAGGGCTGTCAGGGGACGGTGTCTCAGTTCTGGGTCTGCAGGATGCTGGACTCCTGTGCTGGTGACAGCAGCGCAAGGTCCCACAGCCAGGACTCCCACTCACCTTCCCGGAAGGAAGGGATGAAAGAAAGGGACAGCTCAGTGGCGCTGGGGTGAGCTCCTGAAGCCAAGCAGGAGCCGTACGAAGTGATTTCCTATCCAGGAATTCTGAGAAACTGAAGGACACCAGCCAAGAACACATACATTTCTTGGAAGGAATTTATACGAGTATTATCTTCTGAGACATTTCAGCAGATGTTTCTAACAGGCCAAGCACCCGCTCGCATGACTCCCTGTGAAATACATCAAATGTTCATGTAAAATGTGTACAATCTGGTGAATTTCCAGTACCCTCAGAAAGGCATGAATCCCAAGCATCTAGCTCAGTACGTTTTCATAGTATGAACATACCTAGATAGAGGCTTTGTGGCTTTCTTCTGTAAAGAAGATTCTTTGGCCTGTTTTTGTACTTTTTAGAATTGGAATGTAGTGGTATACCATGGGTAATTTTATGTGTCTACTTGGCTGGACCCCCAGGGGTACAGGCAGCTGTGTCAGTACCAGTCAGAGTGCCTGTGAGAGGGAAACACTGGTACCCACACAGGAGGTGGGCAGAGGGCCACCCGGCGGCTGTAGGCCTCACAGTCAGTGGAAGGCCTAAAGAGAGCCCCAGAAGGTAACAGAGAATTCCTCCTCACCAAATGCCTGAGGACTAGGACACTGAGGGGTTTTTCTCTGCCTTTGGATTTAAACTAAACTACCAGCCCTTCTGCCCTTGTGCTCACTGGCTCAGGACTAGAACTAGCTCTGCTGGGTTTCCAGCCTTGTAACTGCAGATCCTGGGACTCCTCAGCCTCCTGCACTATTACTCAGAACAGATCTCTGGGTATCGGTAGCTATGTCATATAGCTGTAGATTTTTCTTTTTCTTTTTCTCTTCATGGTACAGGTGATTTAGTCCAGGGCCTTCCTACTGAGCTATAACCTAAGCCCTTTTAGTTAAGTTATTTTTTAAATTTTGAAACAGGGTTTGACTAAAGTGCTAAATTGCCCAGGCTGTGTTTGAATTTGTGTTCTTCCTGCCTCAGCCTCCCAGAATGCTGGGGTTACATGTGCCCCCAAACTCAGTTCACCTGTAGCTATGTGTACGTCTCTGACACCGAGATTCTCGCCCTGTTGGCTTTGTTTCTTGGGAGAATGCTAAGACCAACCTGCTTGGTTTTGTGATACAGTCACGCATCACTTGATGATGGATATGTTGTGACAAGCCTGGGGTCGGGCAACCTCATTGTCATGTGGAGACTATGATGTAATTACACAGACGGGAACCACATAAATCAGTCATGTGACTCGGCCCCTTGTGCAGTTAGGAGAAGGTGAAACACAGATGTGTGAGGCTCTGCCATGTGGCACTGCAGGCTGTTACAGTAAACTTACTTTAGTAAGGAGAAGCGGTGCATTCTAAAAATAATTAGAAGAAGTATAGGATAGGAAACAAGCCAGTAACACAGCTGTCTATATCTATATCTATCTCTATCTCTATCTCTATCTCTATATCTATCTCTATATCTATGTCTATGTATAGTACAGGGTCTATAGGATCTCACTACGTAGATCCGACTCATAGTTATTCTCCTATTTTCAGCTTCCCAAGCACTAGGATTACAGACACATGCCACCATGCCCAGTCTCAATCACTGTCTCAGTGCCCCCCACAGGCGGGGCCAGCACAGCACGAGGGGGATCGAACCCTGGCTGTTGGACTCTGCCTAAGCAGGCGCTTTAGTCTCCTGAGCTATTTTTTTTTTAAATTAATTTTATTGAGAAACAAATAGCAATGAGACAGTTTCAAAACTGATTAGTAGGACAGTTTCAATAATTAATACATTGTATATTGTCTTTGTAGTGGTTATTCATAGTACAAGATGCAAACATGATACCTTGTCCAAACACTAATTAGTACAAATCTTTCTTCTCATTGAATTAAGAGAAAGTAGCTGTATATCTATCCGAACTATTTTATATATACAGATACAAAATGGTCCTTCATTTGTATCCCCTGTTTTTGTTTAATTTTGTCAGAGATGGGTATTTCATTGCCATTTAAATATTGTAAGTACATAAAATCAGCAAAATAATCCAGTATAGTCCAATAGTTCATAATAGTAGTGGGTTAAGCATAGGACTGGCAATGCCAGAAGTTGTTGACTTGAGCCTTTGACAGCTCAAAATAATTTTTTTGGGTGGGGGGGATTGAACTCAGGCCCTTGAGTTTGCCAGGCAAGCGCTTATTCTTCGGAGCTATCTCCCCAGCTCCTTCCCTGAGCTATTTGACCAGCCTTTGTTTGTATGCTATTTATTTATTTATTTATTTATTTGAGACAGTGCCTTGCTATGTAGCTCGCACTGGCCTGTATGCTTGGTGACCCTCCTGCCTCAATCTCCCAAATGCTGGATTCCAGGGGTGTCCCACCGCCTCCAGCCACAGTTGCTTATTATTCCCAAAGGCCGTGTGCTACCACTGTTTGTGCTGCGCTTTACACAAATGGTTGTGCAGTAGGTATGTTCACATCACCACAAACACGTGAGCCACGTGTCACTCGGTCATTTTGTGACAGCTTCGACATCAGCCGGTGACAGGAAACTTTCGGGGCCATTATAACCTCTCGGCCCACCGCTCTCAGTATGATTCATTGCTGCCTACCCCAGGTATGCAGTGCAGGACTGTATTTTCACTTAAACCACGAACAAAGTCTATGCGAATGAATGCCCCTGAGCCAGGCATCTGTTGTACGTGAAGCGCTTATGGAGCATCCCCGTGTCTTATAGACGCATGATATTTATTTTCCTAGATTACCCAACTGGGAAAAGCCGAAGCCTCCTGAGGACAGTGCATGCCATTCCTGGGTGACTGAGACGAAATGACAGTGGGCGCGAGGACAAAGGGCTGGACAGTGTGCCTGAGTTCCATCATTGCCTGGATTCCCGGGGGCAGCCTCCCAGCCAAGCTGGTGGCCACAGGGGCCCGCTGGCTGGATGATGGCCCGCCCCTGCGGTGAGCTAAGAACAGGTACAGCGCACTCACAAACTGGAAGTCAGTTGTCTAATAGCCCTCACGATACCTGCTGCCTACCGGGTCCCAGGTTGACATCTCCTCAGTCTGGCAGACCTGAGGGAGGCAGGAGGAAGCACATCAGGACAGCGCCAGTGTCTTCATGGCCACCGCTCAGCGGTCCTCTGAGCAGCCCTACAAGGGCAGGACCCCAAAGCTGCCGAGGCCTCTGGCCTATGGGCTTCCGCACTCGAGGGTGATGGCTCAGAACCTGGGGTTCTTTTGGGGACAGAACTGGGCGCCACACCCGCTGCCAGATGGGTTTCGCCTGGGTCCCTCAACACTGCAGGGTGAGTACAGCTCGCTGTCATGCAGTGGGACGACCCCATCTCGGCCCCAGCCCCTTTCTCAGAAGTTCCATAAATTATTCTTCTGATCTTCAGGAGAGTAATTTAGAAAATACGTTGCGCTGCTTGAGGCTGCCCGGAAAGGCTGCCCTCCTGTCCTGTGTAATCTGGTCAGTGTTTCTTCCAAAGCAGATCCAATGCTTTGCCAAAGAGAATGAGAATTTTCCTTCAGGGAGAGATGGGGGTGGGGAATAGAGGGAGGAGGCATGTGCCTCAGGGCAGGGTGCACGCTTAGCATGCACAAGGCCCTGGGTTCAAGCCCCAGCACATGCAAAGCCACGAAGAAGGTCAAGCACACAAAGCCGGGAGTGGTGGGGTACCCTGGTAATACCAGCCTTGGGGTGGGGGCTGAGGCAGGAGAGTTGGGTATGAGTTGGAGGCCAGCCTAAGCTGCAGAGTGAGTTCTAGATGCACCCGAACAACACAGAGAGACCCTGACTCAAGAAAGAAAAGATTTACTGTTGGCAAGGTATTTAGAGATGATTACCACACATGGAAAGATTGGGAAATACATCAGACCGAAGCTGAGCCGAAGTGTCCGAGCCATGGGGTGAGAGATGGGCTCAGTCCCTAGGAGGGGGTGAGGGTCAGGCCGGGAAGGACATGGGGGTAGGGTGCTGTCAGAAGCTGGTGCAGGGATGGACACCACACTCACACAGTGGGTAGGGCAAGAAGGAGGGTCAAAGGACACGGTGACACACAGCTGCGATCCCTGCATCTGGGAGACTGAGGCAGGAGAGTCATAGATTTGAGCCCAGCCTGGGCAATTTCACAATTTTGAGTATGTCTCAAATAAAAAGTAAAAAGGGTTGGGGAGGGAGCACAGTGCAAGGGCTCAGGGTTCAATCCCCAGCACTGGGGAAAAAACAGAAACAAAAGACTTCGTGTACACATCTTCAGGGATCAGGCTGGCCTTGCCACACTGTGAGGATACACTGGGCTGTAGGGGAGCTGAGAGACCCTGAAGCCAGAGTCTGGGACACAGGAGGGAGCTGGCAGTGAGCCCATTATGCCCGGCCTGGCCACCTGCTGCCCATTCCTGCCCAATGGCCCTGTGAGGGGACAAGGGAGGGCGAGACCCTGAGAGAGGGATGCCGTCTCCAGCTCAGCCAGGGCCACCTGGCGGTGGCTGCTACTGAGAGCCCAACCAGTGCTGTTCAGCTGTGCTGGACGCTCCCTCCATGTCCCTCTCACCAGGACACCCACACATGAGAGCCTCCTGAGGTGCTGCTGAGGTCCCCAACGTCAGTAAATACCAAGTGCATCAGTCCTGTGTCACACAGGCAGGAAACACTGCCCACAAGGCTCAGAGCACTGAGTGTTTGCTCCAAAGATTTTTTTTTTTTTTTTTTTGAGACAGAGCATCTGTGTGACCCAGCCTGGCCTTGGGCCCCGGAGCTCCTCAGTGATCCTCCTGCCTCTGCATCCCAAGCAATGGGGACTACGGGCTTGTGTCACTGTGCCCGGCAGAAGGAGCGATTCTTTGTGGGGGAGGGCTGCTGGGATCAAATCCAGATCTTCCTTATGTTTTATTTTGAGACAGGGTCTCACTGAGTCAGCACACTGCCCAGGCTGGGCTACAATGTGCAGTCCTCCTGCCTCAGCAGGTGGGATTAAAGGCGTGCTCTGTCCTGCCCAGTTACACTTGGCTCTTGGTCTGTAGTTTTCCATCTGGCCACAAACTCCATATCTCAATCTGCAAAGGGCAGACAGTCTGTGGGCTCTTAGGATTTCTTAGTTACTTTTCTCATCTCTGAGACAAAATGCCCGACACCCAAAGTTAAAGGAGGAAAGGCTCGCAGTGTGTAGAGATTTCAGTTCAGAGTCGGCTGGCTCCAATGCAGGAGCCTGGTAGAAGGGCATCACGGGGACAAACAGGCCATGTGGGCAGAGGCAGGAAGGCAGCACAGTAGTGCAGAAGCAAGCGGCAAGTGACACGATGGCCCTCTTCCTGTCCCTTATGTTTTGTCCACGCACACCCTGATTGTAGCATTGTACTATGACTCAATCCTGCATCACAGCCTTGACCCCAGCAGTACCACCCGAGGCCCTGCCACTGCTGGAAAGCCCTGCCTACAGCTGCAGGACAGCTAGACACAGCCATTAGAAGAACAGAGGTGGCTTCCTGTTGAACGCACACACATACCTACTGCTCCTCCATATTGACAGCTGTGTTAGACCTGCTGCCGAGTCCTGGCAGACAGGGCCTCTCTCTGCAGGTGAGGCTGGCCTTGAGCTCACTCTGTAGCCCAGGCTGGCTGACAGGTGTTTTTCAGGTGGACAGAGCAGCAGATAAACAGACAGAAGGAAAAAGGAAAAGGGGCTTTCTTTTCTTTGAGGACATAGGAGAGAATGTGGGGAAGGATGAGGAATTCGCTCTCTCGACTAGACAAAGGGAAGTGGAGGCTTTACAGCCTTTTGCCACAGCTGGGGCTTGAGGGGGATGTTTAGACATACCTGAGGGAGCTGACTGGGGGCTTCCCTGAGATGGTGGGAAGGGTGAAAGGAAATTACATCTTGCGCTACGTTGGAGAAGAAGGGGGAGGTGGTCTTGGGGGAAATGGACTTTGTTTTAAGGGCTTCAGCCATATTAAATGACCACTATAATGATTTTAGCAATTCATACTAGGGCCAGAACCTAGCACTGGCCTTGAATTTACAATTATCCTCCTGCCTCAGCCTTCCGAGTGCTGAGATTACAGGCATGCAGCACCACCGCTGGCTAGGTATTTTATTTTTAATGCACACAGAAAACATTATTTTTAGAAGCTGTCCATAAGTGAGTAGAGTGGTACACATCTGTAGTTCCAGCTCCTTGGGAGGCTGAGGCAGGAGGCTTCCTTGAGTCTGCAGGGTGAAGGCCACTCAGGGCAACATAATGAGTCCGTTTCAAAAAGAGAAAAGGGAAGAGGGGAGGTCCAGAGTTTTCTCCAGGCTGCGGGCCAAGCTGCCTACAGGTTCAGAGGCCTCCTGAGGGCTCCTCACCTTGGCTCTGAGCTGTGTTCTTTTGCTTGGAGCTCCTGCAAACACCATAAATATGACTCACACATCAGAGAGCTGTCAGAGCCCGGACTCCATGGAACACGGTTGCCTGGAGACTAAAGCAGGATGAGATTGTTACTTTTTTTTTTTTTTTTAAGAAAAAAAGCAAGCCATGGTGGGGGTAGGGGAGGCTGACACTGGTCTCTTTGCTCTCTGAGCCCTCAAAGGCTTCACCTCAGTCTCCAGTCTGAGAGGCGGGAACCCACTTTCCAGCCCAGAGCAGGGCAGGGGATTAGGGCCACCCCTCATCCTCAGTACTTGGGACGGGCTCCTGCAGAAGGGCAGTGCCAGTCACTGAAGCATGGTGGGAGTGGAGGGCTCGGGTGGGTTTCCTGTGAATTCGCCGCGATGGCATCTCGCTTTTCATTGCGCTTAAGAGCACTTTTCCACGCATGCAATCTGCACACCTGTGAGGCTGACGTTGCCACGGCCTTGTTTTACAGAGGAGGAAGCTGAGGCTCAGAGAAGGGAAGCTACTTGCCAGTGGCCCTGGCAGAGCCTGTGCTGGGGCGTCTGTGGCTTTGGAGACTTGGGTTGCTCTCTGCTGGGCGTGGGGACCCCCTGGGCACCCAGGGCGCAGCGGGGCTGGTGTGGGCTGTGGCTCCCCACGGGCTGTCCCAGGGACCCAGAGCCACTACGACAGGGATTGGCGTGGTGAGGGCAGCTGTGGGTGCTCCCGCGGTGTCGCTTCCCTGTACACAGCCCTCCTCGCACCTCTGGGGAGACAGGGCCTGGGGGCGGAGGTCGTGCCCTCGGCCCTGGGGCACGTGGCGCAGGTGGCTAGCTTTTCTGGCCTGCACTATGGGTGGAACCCTAGTGTCCCCAAGACCCCTGTGCTCAAGCGGGGCCTCCCGGAGGTCTTCCGCTGATGCAGGACAGAGCGTGTTGGTCTCTTTTTCTGTTTAGCGTCCTGGTTCTGGGATAAGTGGTTTTGTCCTGCTTCACACTCCTGCCACGTGCCACGCGCCGCCCACAGCCACAGGACCCAGTGATCGGGCCAGCCTCGGGGCTGCACCCAGCAGCCCTTCCTCTTTCTAAGCCAGTTGATCTCCGGGCCCTTTATTGCGGTGATGGGAACATGCTTCCTGGCTCCTTTCGCTTCCCAGTTAATTTTATTAGTATTATTTTTAAAATATTTATTTATTTATTGCACAGGGTCCCCGTATGCAGCTCCGACTCGTAGTGATCCTCCTGTCTCAGCCTCCCCAGAGCTGGGATTACAGGGGTGTGCCACCACGCCCAGTTTCCATGGCCTGCACTGTGTGCCTGGGGTTCCCGGGGCCAGCATGGCATACGGTACTGGGAATCGAACTCTGAGCTTGTCTGGCAGGGGCTTAGACGGCCAAGCTATCTCCCCAGCCCCCCAACTTTCCAACCGTGGTTTTCCTTGCCCCAATCTTGACTCCTGCACACAGGGGGTCTTTGTCAGAGCCTGGGGCTCTGTAGGGGTCGAGCTTAGCCCCGCATATTGGTCCCAGGTTCGGAGCTTTCCAGCCACCTTGTCTAGCGATTGCCAGATCCCGTCGGGGTGCACCGACATAAGCCCGAAAGCAGGGTGCAGCCATCAACACTTACTCCGCTGGCGGTTTGTGAGTTTGGAAGTCTCAGAAAACCTATGTTTTCAGCCTTCACTTTATGCCTAAAAAAAGAGTGTTAAGGATTTAATTTACAGACCTCGAGGAAAGCTCCAATTACAGAGTGTTAAGTACTCTAACAGAAGAACACATTTAAGCCGCTATTTGCGTTACCTCCTACCGCAGAGTTTTAGTCGCCGAGGTGTCCTGGGTGAGCAGTTCTTGCAGAATAAATAGATTCCCTCGCAGCCCAGAGGTTTTCTTTCTTCTTTCCAGTGCGAGTGCAAGATCGGAGAGCTAAAAATAGAGGTGGAGATAGCATTCATCACTTGAAATGCACATAATTCGGCAGGTTGCTGCATAGGGTGATTACAGGGGCTGGCGATTTTCTGCTGAAGTCTGTTTTGACGACCTTTTAGATCTTTCGGGTTCCAGTGTCGCTCCGCACTGGGCCCTGTCAGATATTTTAATTCACATTATCTTATTGCCTGAAACCGTATGGAGTTGTTCCTCCCGGACCCCTGCCAACACCAGTACCCGGAGCTACCCCTGCCAACACCCGTACCCGGGCTGCTCCTGCCAACACCAGTACCCGGGGCTGCCCCTGCCAACACCAGTACCCGGGGCTGCCCCTGCCAACACCCGTACCCGGGCTGCCCCTGCCAACACCAGTACCCGGGGCTGCTCCTGCCAACACCAGTACCCGGGGCTGCCCCTGCCAACACCCGTACCCGGGGCTGCTCCTGCCAACACCAGTACCCGGGGCTGCCCCCGCCAACACCCGTACCCGGGCTGCCCCTGCCAACATGCGTACCCGGGCTGCCCCTGCCAACACCCGTACCCGGTGCTGCCCCCGCCAACACCAGTACCCGGGGCTGCTCCCGCCAACACCCGTACCCGGGCTGCCCCTGCCAACACCCGTACCCGGGCTG
>NW_004524593.1:10951967-10977785 GCF_000260255.1 Octodon degus
CTGTCGTCACGAGGCAGCTTACGCGGTCTAACGCAACACACATGCTGTGTACAGAGTTAGTTAGGGAATGGAGTCAAGAAAAGTAGTCTGCACACAGTCAGGCATGATTTTTTTCAGAGGTGCTTTCTTTTTTTTTTTTTGTATTTTAGGGAAGGGTCTACAGGGTGTTCAGGGTCTCACTACTAGATCAGACTCTTAGTGATCCACCTGCTTACAGTTTCCCAAGAGCTGGGATCACAGGCGCGCACCACCCCGCCAAGTCTCAATTGCTTTCTCAGTGTGCTTCAGGGACTGGGCCAGCACTGGAGGCCCAGGGATTGAACCCCTGGCCCCTGAACCTGCTTGTAGGTGCTTTAATCCTCTGAGCTATTTAATGTATTTGGTACAGGGTCTCACTGCGCAGCTCGGACTCCTAGTGATCTTTCTGTTTTCAATTTCCCCAGTGCTGGAATTACAGGTATGTGCCACCACAGCGGGTCTCGGTGGCCGGCTCAGGGTGCCCAGGGGCAAGCTAGCAGGGCATGTGGTGCTGGGGATTGAACCCAGGCGCTTAGTCCACTGAGCCATCTTGCCCACCCTTAAAGATGCGTTTGATTGATGGTTCTCTGCAACCCTGCATACAGAAGCCGCAGAGGTCTCGGGCCCGTGGCGGGCATGGCCTTCAGAGGGCAGAAGCTGTCCTCCACCCCAGTGTATTCACTGACTTTAAATGTGAAAAACCTCAGTTTGTTAAATTTTCTAGGGCATTATTGTAGGACGATTTTGAAAAAATGCTTCACAAGTCTGTTCTAGCCAATAAATGAATATGAGTTCTTGCCCACAAAGGTTTTGCATATGTTAAAGGGAGACATCTCTGCCGTTTATCTCTTCTGTCCTGTTCTGTTCCAGCTCATTCTGTTCCAGCCACTCTACACCTGTGAAACCCGAGTCCAGCGTGGGTCTGCAGCTCCCTCACCCTGCAGTGACACAATGTCCAATGCCTTCACCTTCCTCGTCAGGGTTTCTGTCCCATTTCCAGGTCCCAGGACAGAGAATGTCTCTACTGTGGTCTGGCTTCTGTCCTAGGAGGAGTGGGTCACTTGGTACGAGGGCTGAGGACCTGGGCCAGGTCTTGGGGGTGGGAGAACGGGCCGAGCAAGCGCCAGCCTCCATCTGTTCCCTCGTGGAGCCACTGTCTCCCTGACAGAGACCAGAGTTCCAGAGGAAAACAGCTTCAGGTGGAGGTGTCTGTGTCCCGCCATGTCTGCACCCCCACAGGCCGGAAGGTTCCGCAAATCTGCTTGGGCCTGACAACAGAGAGGCCACCGTCTGACCCTCAGGTGCTGAAGCCTTGGTTTCCTTCGCAGTACGACTGAGCCACGCACCCAAATGTTTTCTTTGGAGGCTGTGTTGATTGTCAAGTATTCAACACAGAATTTGTTGACTGAAACAAATGTTTTGGGCTCCCTTCAATAAAACATTTGCCAAAATAAACACAGCCCTTGTTCAAATCTCCTTCCACAAAGCTGCTGGAAAGTAGCCACTGGTCCCAACCATGGAGGGTGCAGCTCCGCGTCTCTGGGTCACCTGGAAGCTGTGCGCAGCTGCGGGAGAGGGTACCGGAGACACACAGCCTCAGAAGGCCCTGGGTACAGGGAGAGGGGGTGCGGGAAGCAGGGAACCCGGACAATGTGTACCGATCCCTGGAAGACACAACAGTCCCCTTCACTGAGGGTGAGCACAGGAGCAGCCAGCAGAGTCTGGAGCTTCTGCAGCCATCGGTGCTAAGCAAGCACTCCGTGCCCTCGCAGCTCTCTGGGGAGTTCAAGGCCAGCCTGAGCTACAGACAGAATCATTGCTGCCCATGTCCTTGGACACAGAATTTACCTCTTAATGTGGAAACCAGGGCTTTCCCATGGCACATTTAATCAAAATTTTATCAAAATATCTGAAGAAAACTTTGATTCTTATAATAAAGAGTGATTCTGAGGTGTTTGCCTTGCACAGGCTGCGTACAAGAGTGAGGCCAATCCCTGTACAGAGAGGAGGCAAAGCTATGCTCTTCTGCTCCCACGTCATACCTGCTTCTACTCCAGTTATCTGGGTACAGCAGGCATACCAAGGGTCTTTCACTGTCCCTGTGGGACTGTGGTTACTAATGAGCCCTTGTCAACTAGTGATGATGTCACTGGATCCACTGTCCTGGGGAATAGCTGGCGACTGGCGCTGTGCCACAGGAGCCTGCTGCAGGGCCGGGGTTAGAGGGCCTTGGCTGTCTTGTGGGCCAGGTTGCACCAGCCCCATGCTCTCTCCCGTGGAGGACCCTGGGGTTTTGCTGTTCAGGCCCCAGAGAGCAGGGGACCATGTGCGCGCTCTTTTCGCACCTCTGCATCCTACGTTTTCCTGGGAGAGGGTCCAGGAGCTGGAAACCACAGAGCTTGGTGGGAGCGTTAGCTCAAGGCCTTTGGAAACAGCAGCGTCACTTGGACTCCAAGACCCGGATGGGAGGGGAGATATTTAGGGCAGCGGGTGTGCGGGTGTGGAAAGCGTTCCTGGCCACTGCGGACCCCACTGTGGGGCATTTGCCTGGGGCAGGCCCTGTCTAACGCCCTACGGACTCCTCACTACGGTGCTGTGAAGAAGGGGAAATCGTAACCCCATGCTCTGATGAGACAAGTGAGGCTCCCATGTATTCATAGAGCGCAATTGCAAAATTTTAACCCTCATGTCAGCACAACATAACATTTCTTATTCATAGAGTTTATGCTCCTCTTTCCCCCCTTTTTTACATATATATATATATATATATATATATATATATATTACTAAGGCAAGGCACTGAAAATGCCTGGATGAGTATTTTTACTCCATAAACACAAGGGTTTGGTCCTGGCTTTTTTATTAGTTGTTAGCAAAATTATACATGCAAGAGTCATCAATTGGGCCGGGGAGATGGCTCAGTGGAATTAGGGCTTCCCTGGCAAGCGCAAGGGCCTGAGTTCAACCCCCAGTTCCGCACAAAAAAAAAGAGAGTCATCAATCCAGTGCGAATGCCCTCCAAATCTGTAAGGCTCAGAGGAGCGCGTGTCAAGCATGCCTGTGGTCCAGGCCCTAGATCTACTCAAGGGCACACAGCTGACAGAGAACCAGGCGTGCGAGCTGGGTACAGCGCGGGGTGGGGCACCGCCTAGCACCAGGACCTGCTTCCACACCCAGCACAAGAAGAATCAGGTCTGTGTGATCCGAAAGCCCATGCTTGTCCCTGTGCTTCCTCTTCTGTCTTTCTCTGGACTTGGGGCACCACTGGCAATGTTCAAATCTCTGTCACTTGTTCAAAATCCTAGGGAGGGGAAATGGGGTGCCCACCACCATTATTTTATAGGATGAGCTTTTCTCAACTTGAGAGAGTCTTGGTCTCTGGTGCCATTCTGGGTACCTGGTGGATAAGGTGGCGAGAATCCTGCTTCTGCTCAGGGTATGAGATGGCCAGGGCTCCAGCCTTTACACAGCTTTTGGCCCAGGAGACCCGCTAAGGCCCTGGAGGAAAACCTCCCCAACCTGATTTTATGGGAAAGGCACTCATTCTTGCCATGGCCTTGGTTGGGTTAAAAAACATAGATATTTATACTGCTATGGTTTGACCCCCATAAACCTGTTGAAATTTGCTTGGTATTATTGTGGAGGAGATGGGAATGAGGGGTGATTGGGCTGTTCAGAGGAGTGACTGCCTTACGGAGGGGGTTGGTATGAGGCAGCACTGTCCCCTGTGTATTCCTTGGTGCCAGTGCCTTGTGCTCTCTTGCTCCCCCTGGGTGCAGGGCTCGGATGTAGCTCAGAGGTAGAGCATAGGCTTAGCATATATTGTATTAGCGTAGCAGAAAAAGCTCCCCAGCCAGTATACTTTAGTTTCTTAGTTTTCCAGGTAAAGTTCCTGTTACAGTTCCTGTTACTTCTGTTTCATAGAAATAGCTGGTCACTGTGATACATAGCTGGTCACTATGATGCATATTGTAAGAACCAATCAAAGATAGCCAAGCGCTCTGCTTCCTGCTTGCGAACCCTGTAAAAACCTCTGTCCCTGAGTCTTCAGGATCTGACCTTTTTTTCTCTTGAGGTAAGTGCCTGTCAATGTAAATAAATCTGCCAAATTCTGGGTGATGTTTTGGTGTTTCCGTTTGCTGTCACATCATTGTAAGAATAGTAGGCCGAGATATATGCCTATTCAAAGTTTGGGATACAGTTCTACTAAAAAAGCCATTCATTTGCTGACATTCAGGTTCAGTTGGCCAAGCTGCCTTTTATTGGGCACTGCCAGGCCCAGGGTCCCCTAGGACCAGTGTGAGTAGCTGCACATGGTGACTGGTGTTTGCCAATTCACACTTTCAAGCCAGGCCTGAAGCTGTGTCTGGGGTCTTTCAGACCTTCTTTGGTAGCCTGGGAACATAGGTGGCCCGTGAGCAGCCACAGGGAACAGGCCTGACAGGAACTGCATGGAGAGGGTCCTCAGAGGAGTCGTGGTTGGCACCAGGAGCTGCAGTGTCCTGGTGTTTGAGGATGGAGGGACCTAGGGAATGAGAGAGGGACCGGAGGCAAAATGAGCTAGGAGATGAGCTCAGACGGCTAGTGTATGAGTTCTTAGAACTGCCATAAAAATCAAGGAGAGGGTTCCTTAAACAATGTGTATTACATTAAAATAAAAAAATTAAACAATTGAAATTTTATTTTCTCACAATCCTGGAGGTCCGAAGTCTGACATCAAGGTGTCAGCAGGGCTGGTTTCACCTGAGGCCCCACCGTGGCCTGCAGGTGGCCACCCTCTCCCTGTGGTGATAGGCCTCCAGTTGCTAGCTAGCTTTTGCTGCAATCTGCCCACAAGCATGCTATTCTATAAAGGTCCCCTTACAGTGGGACATTCTGTATTTAAATTCTAATGGTGCTTGAAGGAACGGTGGGACTCCAGCCCTCTCCTTTCTCTATTTTTGCTTTGGGGCCTTCCTATTCCATTACACTCTCCCTGCCTTGACGGGCTGCCCCTAGCCAGAAGCAATGGGATTACTGACCAAGGATCAAAGCCTCCCAAACTGTGAGCCCGAATGAACCTTTCCTCTCTATAAGCTGGTTATCTCAGGTATTTGCTATAGTAACGGAAAGCTAATACTGCTCAAAAGAATCTTCAGTTTTAAGCATGCCTCTGTTTTGTACCACGAAGAAATGATAGTCACTAAAGACTTAAATCTGCTTGACACCCTGGACCCTTTCCTGTGCTTTCCTGATCACTGGCCCTACAACAATCTTGTCTGTTTCAGGAGGAGGTGGTGACTTTAGCCTGAGTGTCAATCCAACACTTAGAGACTTACTTATTTTTCTGGTCATAGCCCATTTTTTTTTTTTTTTTTTGGCCTTTTTGAGACAGGGTTACCTTATGCAGTTCAGGTTGTCCTTAAACTCACATTATAGCCTGTATGACCTAAAATTTACAGCGATCCTCCTTCCTCAACCTCCCAAGCACTGGGATTACCTGCGTGCACCACCATGCCTAGACGTGAGCCTTCCAGGTGCGCCTCACGCAGTCAAGTGTGGCGAGGTAGGCGCAATGGCCGCTCCCCGTAGTTTAACCCTATTTCTCCAGGCTGGAGTGGTAATGAGGGTTGTGCAATAGTGCACTCGTTGCGCACTTGCCGTGCACCAAACACATACTCTAGATGGGATACGCAGGGCGCAGCACCCCACGTGATTCTCATGGCCACCCTCGGAAGAGGTGGTCATCTCTGTGTATTCAGCTTATTCAGAATAAGCCGAGACACTGGGAGTTTAAATAGCATGTCTGAAGTGAAGGCTGGTAATGTTCCAGCCAGAATTCAAGGCCGGAAGGACTTCCCAGAGCCTGCACAGGCGTCAGTGGGCTGCAGAATGGAGCCAGTCGGTGAGCATCGTAATAAGCACGACGCACAGTGGCTATTATCTAGATTACTATTTATTAACTTTTCCTCACTTGAATTTGAAGAAATAAACAAGTGCAACAAAAAAGTATATAAAAAGCAGTGAAAAAGGGGTTCTTCTTTCTTCTTAGTATTTGTGCTTTTCAAATTTTTGACAAAAATCTCATCAGTAGAGTAAGGAAAGAAAGATCCTAACTGTAAGGGAAGAGGATTTGGGTGAGGCTGGATGAAGACAATCAAGTCCTGGAAAGTACTATTTTCCTCTGGTATTCTAGTTTCCTTTTTTTTTTTTTTTTTTTTTTGGCGGAACTGGGGATTGAACTCAGGCCCTTGTGCTTGCCAGGCAAGTGCTTATTCTAGTTTCCTGTTAGTAGAAAAGCACAGAGCCCCTGAAGGCAGTCCATAGGAACTAGAAATTTCCAGAACAGCCCAGACCTGGGGCTGGAATGAGGCCAGGCAGGGTCTTCTTGTAGCCACTTCCTGGGTGTCACCGAAGGAGCACAGGTGAACGTGTGACACCTCGGTGGGCATTACCATGTTGTCTTCTAACCTTGCCAATGCCTCCTCCCAGGGCCACGAACCCCTCTCTTGTGTGGCTGCTTCCTGGGGAAGAGGCCCAGTAGCCCATAGTAGGTGAAGCCTTCTAGGAAGGGCTTCCTCCCCTCCCCTTCCACCTAGAGTCTTGGGGTGGTTCCAGAATTCTGTCCTGGATGGTGGAAAGAACAGTGAGAAACTCAGGGTTGCATGTCTTTGTGAATCTAGAGTCGGGCAGCACTTCATTTCCTGAAGAGTGTGTGTTCCCAGGGCCTAGCAGGTAAGCTTGGCTCTGTAGGGAGAAGGTTGAAGAAAACAGAAATGCCAGAAAGTGGTGGTCTCTTCAAAGTTACCTTCCTAAGGTAAAGGAGACAAAACAATTAAAAAAAAAACCCGGCAACATCAGGTCACTTTAAATTATTTTTTGTTATTGTAAAGATCAAAACAGAGGAACTACCTTATGATGCTACCTTATGATCCTATCTATGAAATGAGACTGGGGGATCCAGTGGCTGTCTTTCCTGATATTACAGAAGGTCAGATAACAGTTCTTGTTTGGTGGCGCTGAACGTCACTGTGAGTGACTCCGTTTTGACCTCTGGTCTGGAGGCTTGGGCCCTGGTACAGGAGCTGAGCCTCAAACAACAGCCACCTGCAATTTTTATTTAACAAGAGTGATGACTGATTCTGGATGGAAAACAGAAAAGCACGATGCAGGTCAGAAAGCTGGGGCCTGCAGCCAGCCCGACTGGGCACAGACTCTGTAATTCTGTGGCTCAGGGTTCCATAGGTGTGTTCTGTAGACTTTCTAGTTTCTTCATTCCTGCCGCTGCCCCAATAGTTTAAGTTCTTCTGTAAGTCTGCCACAGGGGAAGCCATTAATAACTACTTAGTGTTTCTGGAATCTTTCTTCCGAAAGGAAAGAGACAAACTAAATCACAGTTGATTTTCTGACCTGAATTTGGATGTGGCTGCACCAGACTTTCTCTTCACCGGGCTATGGACACTGGCCAGGACCAGTGTGATGCGGCGTGGGGACACCTGCGCCTGCCACCAGACGTCGGTGAATGGGACAGGCCCTCGCTCCTCACTCTTCGTGCCTTTAGGTTGGGCATTCAGTCAATGTTACTTGGCCACGCTGAAGAGGCAGGTCCACAGCTCCCAGTGAGAAGTGGGCAGTGCTGTGTGGGCACCGCCCACGTGTGGCTTTGGGTATCTTTTTGACAGCACACCTGCTTTGGGTTGGTTTCTGTTGTCATTCAGTTGCAAAGGTTAGAATCAGGGTCTGCACTTACAGTTCCATGCTGTGCCCTGCACCGGCCGCACTTGCAGCCCTGACAACGCATCCTGAGCAACGGCCCGACTCTACAGTTCTCGGTAGCTCCCCTGTGACCTGTGCGCAGACTTGTGAATTCAGCAGGAGGCATCTTACTGTGTTTAAAAATAAGAACTACTGTGAGGCAAGTAGTTAGATGTCAGCAAGACTGTAGGACCAAAGGCCTGTGTCCTTTAGCTCAAACTCCTTCAGAACTGTCAGGGAATCAGTCATTGCTCTTGTTAAATGAAAATTACAGGAGGCTGTTGTTTGAGGCTCAGCTCCTGTACTGGACTCCAACTGTCCAGAGGTCAAAATAGGGTCACTTGGGTCCAGGAGATAGCTACGCAGTCTAAGCACCTGCCTGATAAGCACAAGGACCTGACTTCCATCCCCAGTACCTCATGCTGAGCCGGCCCTGAGCAGTGCCAGCCCCTGAAACTGGGTGTGGTGGTACACACCTGTAATTCCAGTACTGGGGAGGCTGAGACAGGAGGATCACTACAAGTCTGAGCTATGTAGTGAGACCTTATACCAAATAAATAAATCTTAAGAAAAAAAATGGGGTCACTTGTACGAAAGTTCAGTGCCACCAAACCAGAGCTGGCTTTGCCAGTTAAGTAAAACAACAAGGATGTTGGTGTATAATACATTTACAACCATTTGCTAGGTCTAAGGCCTAACGTGATCCCACAGAGCTCAGTCATGCTTGAATGTGCATAGCATTCCTAGGTCCATGGCCTGCACCCAATGACAGCAGAAAGGGAGGCTTTCTTTCTTTCTTTTTTTTTCTTTCTCTTTTTCATTTTAAATTTAGTTTCTTATTTAAAGGGAGAAGAACACTCTTTAAACACTCTCTCCCTGGGCTGAGGCCTGAGTTAGATGATTTTATGATTAAGTACCTGTTATGGCTTGTGTCTAGTTGTCCCCCCAAAGCCTCATATAGCCATGGGGTGGGCGCCTAGAGTCTGTCTTTAATTCATGATTCAGTGCTGGGATTACAGGTGTGAGTGCTACACCAGCCCGGGGGCAGATAGCCTGGATGCAGTGTAAGGAAGGGAGAGAGGCCTGCTCTCAGCCTCTGCCTCTGCGGCCTCCTTTTCGCTCTTGCTGCTTAGCTGTTTTCTGCTGCCATGAGCTGCTGCCCTCTGCCATGTGCCACTCTGCTATGGAGCCAGCCAAGTATGAACTGAAACCGCCACAAACAGTGGGCTAAATAACCCTTTCCCTTTTTAATTTGGGTGTTAGGTGTTTTGTCTCAGCAATGAGAGAAAAGTAACCGAGACAGTACCCCTGTGGGAACACTGACCTCTGAAAATGGACAAGGAAGACATTTTACAGCTTCATTCAAAACACCCCCTGGGAAAGATGTCCATCAGCATACACATTGTGTAAATAAAACAATGAAAATCATCAGCTCCCTGAAGCCCAGGAATGGTTCTATAGAGATAGCTAGACTCTGTGGGGCAGATGTTTTCGTGGCATAACCAGAAGGCAAAACTCTCCAAAACCCCACCTGCACTTCTGCATGGTCACCTGTGTGCCTTGCCTGAGTTCTCTCACCAAGGGCCCAGTAGAACAGAGGAGGCTCACCAGGGCTGGCTCTTGGTGAGGTACCAGCCGCTCAGGGAGACTATAAGGCTCAGAGGTGCAGGAGGGATTTGGATATATTCCTGGTCTCAAGTCCAGTGTCAGCTTTGGCACAAGTGTGCTGTGCCGCTGGAAGGCCTTTGTGAATAGGAGCTCGTGTGTGTAAGTGCCTGGCACGTGGCAGGCGTGCCTGTCCTGCGAGTGCACATGTGACAACCTCAGGGAAAATGGCTCGCCTGGCTGCTGCAAGGCATCCTCCCTTTTCCCCTAGGGAGGATGTCTTCGGCCTCAGAGCTTTCCCTTGGGGAGCAGAGCTGCCGTGGAAGCTCTTGTTCTACATGTACAGAGCAGGAAAGCACCATAGGTGATTCCTCACAGCTTTGGAAGCCTACTGACTAGAGAGAAAAGCGAGGCAAGTTGGCACATACGGAATTATTTCCTTTCTTTTTAAATTTTTAGCAGTGCATGCTTTTAGTACATAATGGTTGCATTCAGTGTGGGGGACTGGTACAAGCACACAGCACATCTGACCCCCTGGAGGTACTTCTTTTCCCAGTAAGGCGGAGATTTCTGGTCTTGAAAGAAAAACGAAAGTGTTACCAGCCACTCAGAGTTCCTTTGCTGGCCACTGACCTAATCAAAGGAGGCCATATGTTTTGGCAAAAAGAAAAAAAAATATTCAAAGCCAACTCCAAGGAGACAGGGTACATTTACCTCAAATCACCAATTCCCTCTGTACAGGTGGGTAAGGGTTTTGTATAGTGAGGAACAGAGGCAGGGGGAGCACAGAGAGGCAACCCTAGCTCGACGCTCTGTAGCACTTCCAGCCACCGTCAGCTCCTTGGTCCCTTTCTGGTGAGAAGGATGCTCGGTTCCCAGCTCCTGAGGCTGTGTCTGCATACTCTATCAGGTCTGGACTGAGGAGAGGGAATGTGCTCAGTGGGAGGAAACAAATCTAACATTTAAAGTTCTAGTTTTCAGTGCTCTTACAATTTTGGCCTTGCTTATATCAGTGCTCAGTCCTGAGGAGCCTGAGGTGCACACTGCCTGTCTGTCTGGTGTTGGGTTGGTGTGCAGATTCCATCAAAGGCAGCGGGGCCACAAGCAAAGGGATGCCAGATGCTTGGTCCAGAAAAGGTATCACTAAAAACTGTGATGGCCAACATGAGAGGGGATTTCTGGGAAATGGCAGAGCGGGAAATGAAAATAACTCAGCATCTCCAAGATTTGAAATTGGGATGTTGGAAAATAACAACTTGGGGGAGACAAAAAATAGAAGAAGATCCCTGAGAGCCAGGAAGGATCTGACAGGAAAATCAAAAGCCACAGAGAAACTGAAGAGACAGAACTCAATGCAGAAGGGAAGAGCCTGCACTTTCTTCCTGGCTCCCAACTCAAAGCTAGAAGAAAAGGGAGACAGTGACAAAGTGAAAGCTAAGGACTCCAGAGAGCCTTGGGGGAGAAAGGGGGCCAGTGGGTGCTGTGATCCTCAGCGCCTGCGCCGGATTCTGCTTCCACGTGAATCTGTTGACAGGTAACAGCTGGTGAGTGACTCCAGTCCAAGCCGCCCCATGTTTACGAGAGACTGCTTGACCAGATGCCACTCTAGGGAAGCACTGACTGAACCTGAGACTCAGAGTGGCTGTGGGATGGCTTCACTTCAGGGCTCCCCGTGATATGTCCCCCCAGTGACTGGGTGAGAGACAGCCACTAGAGATGGCTACACGGTCAGGTTGTGGCTGGGAAGAGACTCTCTGAGGGGTGTGAGCTAAAGGACACAATGCCCATGGACCTGGGTATACCTTTGTGAGCTAAAGGACACATGCCCATGGACCATGCCCAGCCTGAGTATACCTTTGCCCAGCTCCTCCTGCCAGCTGGTATCTGCCTGCAGCACAGACTGGGGTCTGACCGTACCAGTGGGAGCAGGGACATGTCTTAACCCCCACTGCCCCACAGTTGTAGATCCTGAAAGAAACCACACATTCAAAAATCAGAGAAACGAAACAAAACGTGTGCCTGAGGGCCTGAGCATCACAAGGGGACAACCAACAAAGGTCAACTCAAGCAGCTGTAAATACACAAGAAAAGAAAAAAGAAAACCCACAGAGAAATTTGTGTGTGTGTGTGTGTGTGTGTGTGTGTGTGTGTATGCGCGTGCTCACATGAGTGCACCTTCTCTCTTTTCTTCTTCACCTCTTTATTGGGTTTGGGGGAACTGTCCTTGTTACAGGTAGAGAAAGGCAGCCAAAGGTTGTCAGGAAGCTTCTGCATGTGAACACGTCTGGTAAATGGCCAAGACAGATCTTCTGAGAGAGATCTTAAGAAGCAAAGCAAAAGCCCTGGAATTTGGGGCTTATGAGATAGCTCAGTGGACTAAGTGCCTGCTTAGGCAAGCGCAGGGACTAGGGTTCAATCCCTGGCACCACATGTTGTGCTGGCTCTGGGCGTGGTGGCGCACACCTGTAATCCCAGTACTGGGGAGGATCATTATGAGTCCGAGCTGTTTAGTGAGATTCTATACCAAATACATAACAAAAGAACTGGAATTTGCAGGAGTTGAGTAATTGGTATTTCTTTTCTTTCTTATATACTGACTTTTCATATTGTACACACTTACAATCTGCACACCAGTGATCACGGATGATGTTAAACTTAAGGCTATTTCTTGCTCCTGAAGTACCCTTTTTTGAAGCAGAAAGGAGGAAGTAGAGGCCACCGCGACACACTGACAGCCTCTGTGTGCGTGGCCAGGCAGGCCCGCCCAGGCCACAGAACAGCCTTGCAGCCAGGCTGAGATGCCCAGGTCACATACTATTGATTTTTCCCTGCAGAGCTTGGGATTCAACCAGGGCTTCCTGCTGAGCGACATCGCCAGGCCTTTCTAAGCTTTTTAAAAATTTTTTGAGGCGGGGTCTTGCTATTGATTCCTTTAAAAAGGAGTACAGAGAATAAAGCGAGGGGAAGAAGGGGGTGGTGACACATGCAGAATCAGGGTATAGGGGAGGTAGCAGGACCACACTACCAAAACGTCCACCAGGGAGCAACCGGGCTCCCCTTCTCCACTGGGACAGTGGCCCTGAGCCTCACAGAACCCCCCCCCCCACACACACACTGAGAATGATGCTTGAAGGATCAGAGCTGAGGTGGGGCAGGCAGATCACCAGCCAGAAAGCATCCGAGGCCGTGGTTCCCTGTGGCTGAGGCCTGCAGGAGGAGTTTGCCTGGCTGCAGCTGTGACTCATTGGTTAGTCTGAGGGCTTGCTGGGGAGCTTATCTGGCAGGCTGGAGCCAGACTGCTGTCACCAACAGGTAGCTCTGTTAGTCCTTTTACGGTCAGATATCAGCATGAGATGATTCTGAGATAGCAATTTGTCTGCTAGAGCACTATTTTGATTTGTGAGTCAATCAGTCCTCAGCTGGCCTCCTGTCACTGGGCTTCTGCCATTGGGGACAATAAACCCTGTCCTAGGAACCCCAGAGCCCATCCCAAGCACTCTGGGGCCAGCCGGGTAGTCCAGAGTACAGTGGGACTATTCATCTAACTTGCCTGGCTTGTTTACCCTGCCTCAATCATTCCTTCCTGGGCAACTACAATCCCAGCTCTCTGCCACCGACCCCAGGTTTTCCCTCTCACAGCCTTGTGGTTGATCCTTGTCCCAGTGCTCTCTGGGTGACCCCGAATGGTTGGCTGTGCCTTTCGTTTGTGGGACCTGTAAGAATGAAACCTTCCCTCATGACAATCTCTTCAGTGTCCACACCTTGCCGTGTGTGATTAAAATAAATCCCAGGTACATTTTAGGGCAGTGGCTGACTTATGACTAACAGTCATCGAGCTCTGCATGTACTACACGTAGCATGATGTGTCACGACTTTGGGCGCCTGGCTGCCTCATGTGGATTTACTGTACTGCAGTTTGGAGCTTCAAGTGTATGGGGTACAGAGAAGGTATAATGAATCCCGGGCTCTGTATGAATCTTTTGGAGACAAGGTTTCACTATGTAGCTCAGATTGGTCTTGAACTCACTATGTAGCTCGGGCAGGCCTTGAACTCTTGGCGGTCCTCCTGCCTCAGCCTCCCAAATGCTGGGATTATGGGCCTGGGCCACCACACCTGGCCCTGCCTCAGGATTTTGCACCTGGTGCTCAGCATGCATGTGACCTAGTAATTCTACCTAAGTCAGGAATGCCTCCCAGGCGAGTAATGTCTTAACTGTTCCTGACCCACCTTTCTGTCTGTAGCTCACAAACCTCATCATTTACCCTAGTACCTAAGTTTGCTGTCCACATCCACAGCTGAGTCGTCCACAGCAAGCACATGCCACAAGGAGCCACAGTGTCTGCAAGGCCTCCCCAGCTGCACTGGCTGCCCTCGGGAGAAGGCCTGGTGTTTCCCTACGCTTCTGTGCTGGGCACTGGATGTGTAAAGGGACAGGGGAGGCTGACTGTGGTGCTGGGAGCTGGCCCTGCAGCAAGGGCAGCTGCAGCAGGGTCCAGCTGCACACTGCGTCCTCCACTGTCAGAGTGTCCGCCTCTGAGAGCTGCCCAACGTGGGGGAAGCACTCACTGCACTCATGTGCAAAGCTAGAGAGTGACAGGTGCTGGGAGAAGCCGGGGGGGCACCCCCCAGTGGGGACAGCAGTGTCAAGTTGACACTCTGGTTTGAAGGGAGGGAACATGATTGGTCTAGTGAGTTTATGAGGCATGAAACTGTTCTTTCAGGTTTTGTTGCACCTCATTCCCTCTCTCCATCCCTTATTCCCTCTGTCCCTCCCTCTGTCCCTCTCTTCTTTTAAATATATTTTTAAAGAGCAAGTTTAGATTCACAGCAAAACTGAGGGAAAATTAGAGTTCCTATATGCATAGTTTCCTCCAATGTCAATATGTCTTTTTTTCTTTTTCTTCCTTCCTTCCTTGCTTCCTTCCTTCCTTCCTTTTCTTTCCCTCTTCTTGAGACAAGCTCTTGTTGAGTCACTAAGCTGCCCAGGTGGGGTCTAAACTTTCAGTCTTCCTGCCTCAGCCTCCCAGGGTGCTGGCACTACAGGTGAAGAGCCAAACTGTACCATCTTGTGGCTTCTGAGGCATGAGCGGGGACCAGTTCTCTCTCCCCAGGGAAACCTTAATGTCCTCAGACTCTGGCTGGCCTTTTCTATAGCAGGGTGGGAACTTGTCAGAATGACAGGTCTCTGAGAGGAAAGAACAAGTCTGAGGACCGGAAATCTCTCCAGGTCCAGTAAAAAAAAAAAAAGTGGACAAGGCTCCATGGGGCCCACCGAGCACTGGCAGAAAGGGCCTGAGTGCAGAGGCGCGCCAGGCCCTGAGCTTTGCGTCTGCTCTGTGGGCCCCTGGGAAACGCGGCGAGTCTCGCTCTGACCTGTGGAGGCCACTATGCATGGCAGAGGTTCTAGTCGTGCTTGTGACCTGGTGGAAGAAGAGGGACAGCTCCATCAGCCCCGGCCTCTCAGACCCCCATAGAGCTGTCACCCAGAATTCCTTTACTTCTCCTGTGGACCTTGTTTCAGAGCCTTAATTCCACCTGGCTATATATATTCACTTGGTATTTCATATTTTAAATTTTTTATTCTTCAGGAAGTTGAGCCAGGCCAGGAGGATCTCTGCAAGTTTGAGACCAGCCTGGGGGCTACAAAAGTGAGCACAAGGCCAGCCCAAACTGCATAGTGAGACCCTGTTTCAAAAAAAAAAGTTGATTCTAACAAAATAAATAATAAGATATATGGTAAAAGTTTTACACCATGCGATCTATTTGTAATTACAAAAAAATTTAGAAATAACCTAATATCTCAAAATGGAAGCTGTTTAAATTAATAAGAGCAGATCTAAAAAAGAACCTTAATATAATCACCTCTTGAGATCTAAGGAAGATGATACCAAAATTCACAGAGGTTCAGATCTCTTCTATGAAGTGGTATGGTTCTTGCACTAACAACACACACCCTTCCCTGTACTTCAGATCATCTCTAGATTAAGTATGATTCCTAATGCAATGCAATACGACATAAAGAGTTGTACTATGTTGTTTGGGGAAAATAACAAGAAAAAAGTGTCTGTTCAGTACAGTTGCACTTTTCCCAAATGTTTTTAATCTGTGGTTCGTTGAGTCCAAGGACATAACCCACAGAGACAGAGACAGATAGAGGTGGCTGTACTGGACAGCCACTTAAAAACACATGTTCTAAGAATATTTAATAACGGAGGAATATTCATCAATATTAAAATAAAATTTTTTTTTGGATTCTAGATAGTATTATTTAATATTTTTGGAAATAAAATAAATTTTTAAAAAATAAATTTTAAAAATAGGATGCCGTGTGTGAGTTTCCTCTCCTCCCTGTGTCTTCAGTGTGTTCCTCATCCATTTAGCAGACCCCCATGTAGCCTTCAAGCTCCACTCAAGTACACCGCCTCTCTTGGGATTTCCAGAATTTACTCTGTCCCTCCCTTTCCTTCTTCCATCATGGGTTCTCACAGCATTTTTTTATGTATATAACATTTCATATAATCAATACAGCTATTGTTTATCCTCTCTTCTTCTGTAAGCAGGCTCAGGGGCTGGAGGTTTGATCCCTGGGGCCTGCTGTGCCGGCTCCACCCCTGGGGTGAGCTGAGACAGCAATTGAGACTGGGTGTGGTAGCATATGCCTGTAATCCCAGCTCTTGGGAGGCTGTAAACAGGCAGATCACTATGACTCGGATCTAGTAGCAAGACCCTGAACACCCTGTAGACTCTTCCCTAAAATAAAAAAAAAAAAAAAAAAAAAAGAATAACATTATTTTATAATACATTTCTTCAATATGATTCTTAGGTATTCATACAGTATAGACTTTTTCAGTCAAAGAAGCCATTAAGAGCTGAGCATGGTGGTGCATACCCGTAATTCCAGTACTTAGAGGGCTAAGCCACAAATTCAAGACCAGCATCGGCTATATTGTGAGTTCAAGGCCAGCCTGAATATCATGGTGAGACCCTATCTCAAAAAAAAGTCCATTAAGGAGCTTGGAATGTAGCTCAGTGTTTGAGTACATATAAGACTCTAGGATCAATCCAAAATGAGTTTAAAAAGCAAGTAATAAGCATTTGAATGTTTTTATGCCAAATATTAAATAATGAAGTTCAAGTTATTATTATTAAAAGAAAAAGTTGTATCATTAATAAATATGAAACAAAATGAAAAAAAATTATTCTACCCTGGTTTCTTTTCCCTGCTTTATTAATCAAGGACATTCACTGCCAAGGACTTTCCACTCACACTAGGCAAGCAGCATCAGTATACTCACTTGGGTGCTGCTTGAATGTAACACAGAAGAGAAAAATGTCTGTTGTAGGGATGGAAAAACCAAGCCCCTGCACCTGGAGACGTGCACACACACCCAGCAGCTCCCTGCTGATCCTCCCGCAGACCCCACCAGGAAGCCACTCGTTCAGCCCCTTCTGAGGCTGTCTGCCTTGGGCGCCCCAGTGAACGCCCAGTCCCACCAGTTGGCCTCCTGTTCAGGCGACAGCTGCAAGCCCTGGACTGTGACTGGTCCTCCCAACTAATGCTGGTGCTTCCACAGCCTCCACTTGGGCGTGAAGAGGGCCACCCTTCTAGTTCCACAGGTGGTTTCCCTAGCAACTGGTCCTACCCTGAGGCTACATAGGAGCCACCAAGATTTGCCTTGTTAGGACAAAAGACGTTCCCACCTGCCAGCAAATTCTGAGAGCTTTAGGAGCTCTGTGTCAGATAGTCCTGTCACACGGGAAACGATAAAAGCCAGGAGAATTGCCAGCACCTGAGGTCGAAGCCCAAATGTCTGAGCAAAGGCTTCTCCGGGGGCCCCATTCAGGGGTCTTAGCAAGCTCTGGGCCAGGACCGGGCTCAGAGGCCAAGTGTCTGCTTCTTGATCTGTCACAGTGTCGACCAAGGCCAGGCAGCTGTCCTGAAGATGACAGTACTTCTAGAAGCAAAGAGGCGCCCGGTGTGAGAAGCTGTACTCCAGGCGAAACATCTCCAGTGGCACCGGCTGGCACAGGCCTGATGTCTTCGCAGCACCAGGCTTTGTCCCCAAGCTTTGGTGCCTGATGTCACTGCGGTGAGACACTGCCGTCACCCTGTGTCACAGATGGAGAACAGGTCAGACATGGCAGCACACACGGCTAGACATCAACAGATGGAAAGACAGGTTCCTTCCTGTCTGTGTGTCTTCGGAACATGATCTCATGTGTGTGTTGAGGGTGGCGATGCCTCTCACTCCCAGATGACCTGCACCCATAGGTAATTTTACCCCCCAAATTTTGTTATTGTGACTCAGAATTAACTTTGGGGAAGTAGAGGCCAGGTCATGACCTAGGAGCCCCTCATCGCTTAGATGTGTTATAGCTGTATTTATATTTAATGATCTATTTTTGCCAGGCACAGTGGTACACACCTGTAATCTCAGCACTTGGGAGGCTGATGCAGGAGGATCCTTGCAAGTTTGAGACCTGAGCTACAAGAAGGCCAAAGGAGGCCTCTTGGGTGCATTGGCATTCATGAACTTCAATTCTGTTCCTCCTTTAGGAGGAATCTAAGGTTTTTTTTTTCTTTTTTTTTTTTTTTGTATTTTAGGGAAGGGTCTACAGGGTGTTCAGGGTCTCACTACTAAATCAGACTTGTAGTGATCCGCCTGTTTACAGCCTCCCAAGTGCTGGGATTACAGGCACACATCACCATGCCCAGTCTCAATTCAGTCTCAGCACGCCCCCGGGGGCAGGGCTGGCACGGCAGGCCCAGGGATCGAACCCCCAGGCCCCTGTGCCTGCTTGTGTTTTAATCCACTAAGCTATTTGGCTAGCCCAGGAAACTAAGTTTTCATTTCTGTTTCATCACGATCCTTGTCCGCCTTGGCCAGGTTCTCAGATTGTCTTTTCTCCTTCGAAGACACGGTCTCCTACCTGTCTGAGTGCTTCTTAGCTAATGGAAGCATCTTGGGGCTGCTGCTTGCACTCTCCTCAGCATTTTGCACACAGGATGTGCAGGATGATAGCTCGCCTCTCAGCCTCTTGGGGTCTCCTTTGCCCATGTTCACTTGTTTTCCTTGGCGAGACCCATAGTCGCCCAGTGCCAGTCCGACTCTCACTTCTAGAAGGTTTTATAACCATATTGGACATGAGGTTTATGCCAGGAAAGTGGAAAATTGGTTAATTTAGGAAAGTAATGTAATCAGCATTTGAAGAAATGAAAGGAGACTTCTGATTGAGCTCATGGTGAAACCAGGGTTCCAACTGCCCTGCCAGGAACAGCTACATGCTGGGCGTCACTGAGAAACAGCTGAGCGAGGAGAAGCCTGCCCTGGCTGTGGTTTCCTGCCCAGGGGTACACTGGAACCCGGTGCAAGGACTCAGATGTCACACACAGGGCGTCATGAGCTGTGACAGAGAACTCTGTGAACGGTGGGGCCGCAGCTCAGGCAGGAGAGAGCTGTGGGGAAAACAGCTCCAGGAGTCCCTGCGGGCGGCCCAGAGACCTTCTGCTGAGCCACACAGGCGCAGAAAGAGCTCCTGCTCCAGGTCGAGAGCAACCAAAAAACTGTAAGGTGAGCGACTCCCAGAACTCCGCGGGGGCCCAGGCTGGCGGGACCAGGAAGGTCTTTCTGGTCACCTGGGAGGACTCAGTGCAGTCTCTGGAGGGCACGCTTCCGTGGCCGGGCAGGTCATTCCTAAGGGAAAGGGTCTAAGAATGGTCTAACAAAGTTTTCAAAAGCCTCAGAAGATCAGATTGGCCTATAAGTAATTTAACTGAAAACCAGAAAAATAAAATAAAAAGGCCCAACATCCTTAAAATCCAGACACCCAGCAATGACACATTAGAAATAAATAGCATCCAACTGAAGATCATCATACAGACCAAGTAGAAAAACATGAACCATAGTCATAAGAAAAATCAGTCATAAAGGAAAACTGAAAGGGAATAAGGAGAGAAATGGAAGATTTTTAGAAAGTATAACATCTTAAATGAAAAATGCATCGAATAGGGTTTATACAAAATTAGGAACGCAGGCAAAAACAGCAATTGACTTCACGATGGAAACTGTCCACTGAAGCAAAAGAGAGAAAGGGGCAGAAGAAGCCCGGAGAGAGCAGAGCCGCAGCCGTGGGACAGGGTGGAGCGCTGACCTCTGTGCTCTGGCGGTTTCACCATCAGGAAGGGAGAACAGTCCAGAAAGAGGGAGGGGGAGCTTTGAAAATGCTAAAAGACTTTTTGGCTGGACGTGCTGACGCACACCTGTAATCCCAGCACTTGTGAGGTGGAGGCAGCAGGATCACTGAGAGTTCAAGACCAGTCTGGGCTACAAAGTGAGCTCAAGACCAGCCTGAGCTGCATAGTGAGACTCTGCCAAAAAGAAAAAACAAACAAACAAACAAACAAACAAACAAAAAACCCAGAAAAACCAAACCAAACAAACAGGATCTACACTTTTTGGCCATGCCTATAGCTCAGCAGCGCAGAGCCTTCTTGGCACAAGGTCCTGAGTTTGATTTCCAGTACAAAATAAAAAAAGACTGGACTTTGGACAAAATTTGTCTGAAGTTTGAAAGTGTCTTTAAAAGATTGTTGATAGTCAAGGCCATGACAAAGTATCATCATATGTAGAAATAAAACAAACAATAACAGTAGCATTAAGAACAAATTTGGATTTTTGTATTACCGGAAATCAAATTCACAACCTCACGCTTGCCAGCTGGGCGCTGTGTCACTAGCACTAAGAACAGGAGGGAGGAAACTGAAGCATTACTTTAAGCTTCTAACAGTGTACACAAGTGGTATAGTATGACGGCAGGACGAGTGATAACCTGAAGACATATACTAAAAAACATGCCTGAAAAAAGATACATCACTAATAAAGTAGATATAATGGAATGTTAAAGTCTATTAAATCAATTGAAAAGACAGTTGGAAAAGAACAATGAAAGTATAGGACAAATTAGAAAAATGAATCAAGTCGGTAACTTAGAACCAACTGTGCTGGTAATTGCATTTAGTGTGAATGTCTACAAAGTTCAACTAAAAGGCAGGGATTTCCCACTAACGTAAAAATGCAAGATCTAGATATGCTGTACATAAAAACCTTCTTTAAACACAGTGATGCACATAGATTAAGAATGAAAGGTAAAAAAAACTGGTCAGATGCTGATATTTAGATCAGACTAGGGTTAAAGATGGAGAATTTTATAACAATAAACTCTAAATGTACAGGTACCACTTACAAAGCTTTAAAATATATGGAGTGAAACTTGATACAAAGTGGACAGTGAAAACACTCCCCCTTTGTGCCGTATTTGATTTCTTCTTTGAAACAGGGTCTCACTGTGTAATCCAGTCTGGCCTTGAACTCACTGTGTATGTAGCCCAGGCTGGCCTTGAATTTACAGTGATCCTCCTGCTTCAGCCTCCTGAATTCTGGGATTACAGGCATACACAACCACGCCCAGCTGAAGATACTCCCTCTAAGACAATGTTATTTGAGAACAGAGATTAAAAAACAATAAAATTAAAATTGTTAATTCTATGTATTAAAAATACATGGAATTTTGTTATATGAATTTAAAATGAAATATAACTGTCATTATTTGCAGATGACAAAACTAAGTAGAAAACTCTAAAGAATCTCAGATTACTAGAACTAACAAGAGTGTCAGAAAGTTGCTCAATAAAAACTGTTTCTAAAAATTAACTGCAAAAGTTGAGTGTGGGGCTGGGGAGATAGCTTGGTAGTCAAAGTGCCTGCCTAGAAAGTGTAAGGTCTGGAGTTCAATCCCCAGTACTGCATGCCATGCTGGTCCTAGAGCCCTGGGTGAACAGTGGCACCCTGAAACTGGGTGTGGTGACACACACCTGTAATCCCAGCACTGGGGAGGCTGAGATAGGAGGATCACTACAGTCTGAGCTACATACAAGACTCTGTACCAAATAAATAAATACATAAATAAATAAGATTTTAAAAAATGCTGGGTGTGGTGGCATATGCCTGTAATCCCAGTACTCATGAGGCTGAGGCAGGAGGGTCATCTTGAGTTCAAGGCCAACCTCACCCACATATTGAAACTCTGTTTTGAAAGAAAATAAAAAGGAAAAAATCAATTAAGAAAAAGTAAATTACAGCCACAGATTTGGATAAATATGTGTAAAACAAACATCTTAAAGAAGATTTATACCAAAAATTATATGACCTACTAAAATTCAATAAGAAACATGTGTTATGGCTTATGTCTAGATGCCCTGGCAAAGCCTCATGCAGTCACAGGTGGGCTTTCTAGAGCTCGCTGAATCTAGGGTGTGTGTTGCTGGGAGTTAGGATATGTGGTAATAAATTAGCCCACGGATTGGCTTATCATAGTTCTGGGTATGGACAATGGGTAGCCCCTCCCTGGGCATGGATGGCACCACCCAGAAGGCTTGTGGCCTGGATGGGATAAAGGGCGATGGGAGGCCTGCTGTGCAGCTGCGTCTGCTGCCTGCCTGCCTGCCCTGCCATGAGTAATTTCTCCTCTGCAGTGCCTGTTTGCTGTGCCACTCTGCCTTGGAGCCAGCTGACTCTGGACTGATGGCTCTACAAAATCAAATAAACCTTTCCTCCTTTAACTTTGGGTGTTGGGTATCTAGTCTCAGCAAGAAGAGAGTAGCTAAGACGCAGTCTGAATGAAAAGGCAGGCAAAAAATCTGGATTGTTGCCTCACTGAATACTTACAGGTGACAAATACATGTAGGAAAAAATGTTCCATATCATATGTATTTAGAGAATTTCAAAATAAAAGTACTAGACACCTGTGACAATGTCTACAGTTCAAAACACAACTCCAAATGCTGGGGAGGATGTGGAACAACAGGAAGTCTTCATCTTTGCTGATAGGAATCCAACATGGCACAACCACGCTACAGGACAGTTGGGTAATTTCTTACAAGACTAAACTGACCTTTGTTCTTCAGTTTCCACGGGGGATTGGTTCGAGGAACTCCTGCAGGGTATTTGACTCTGAGGATATAAAAACCCAGATTCTTAGTTGCTTACATAAAATGGGCAACATTTGCATATAAGACAATATACACAATTCTCCCATATACTTTAAACCATTTCTAGATCACTTATGATAATCTACTACCACATAAATGCTATATAGTGATTGTACTGTATTGTTAAATAATACAGGCAATAATGATGAGAAAAAGCCTGTCCATGCAACTAAAGAAAATTTTTTTCCATCTGTGGTTGGTAGAATCTCGGGTTCAGAGGGCCAGTTTGCTCTCAGACACAATCCCAGAGTCTGGCGACTGAACTCCTTGGGATTTACCCAGCCGAGTTGGAAACCTCTGGCTGTACAAACACTTGCACCTGACGGTTACAGGTTTACAGCATCCATATTTATAACTGCCAAAGCCTAAAAGCAATGAAAGCACCTTCCACAGGTGAATGGCAAAATGAACTATCATGCAGCCATACAATGGAAAATCACTCAGCAACCAAAAAAAAAAAGAGTTATCAAGTCACTAAAATTCATGGTGGAAATCTGAATCCCTAGTGTTAAGAAAAAGCAGCCTTTTGAAAAGGCTGCCACATGATTCCAGCAAAGTGAAATTCTGGTAAACACGAACCCATAAAACAGTGAAGAGATCAGTGACTGCTCAGGATGGAGGTGGGGCAGGATGAGCAGGCGAGCCCTCGGCTGCACAACTTTCTGTTTAGTAGCGCAGCGTGTAATTTGTGAATTATCCGCTTGGCCAAGTCCATAGCACTGTGTAGCACAAAGAGAGAATGCCACCGAACTATGAACTTCAGTCGATCATAATGCGTTTGGAGGGCTTATCAATTAACCAAGGCTCCAAACTAGCACAAGATGTTAGTAACGCGAACTCTGTTTGTAGGGATGGCGCATGGAAACTCTGTACAGTCTGAATTTTTCTCCACACCTAACTGTGCTCTAAAAATATGTATCAGTTATTTAAAAAAATAAAAGATGCACTTGCGCTTTACATGGGGCAAGTCAGAAAACACAACTAGGAAATAAAAGTTATTTATATTCAAAAACAGAAGTGTAAGGAATCTGTGGATAAATTAACAAAACATGTATGAAACATCTCATGGTAAAATCTATTAAAAAATTTTGAAAGACATTAAATGTCGGTTAAGTGGGCTGGAGATGTAGCTCAGGGGTAGTGTGCTGATGTTCAAGTCTCAGCAAAACACATATATACCAGTTTACATGCAGTAACATGTATTTTTGGATAAAAATGCATCATTATCAAGGTGCCTCCCCCCTGCCCTCCCCCCTTTTTTGTGAAAGGTTCTTGGTTTACAGTTCAGGCTGGGCTTGAACTCACTATGTGCCTTAGGCTGGCCTTGAACATCTGGCGACCTCCTGCCTCAGCTTCTTGAGTGCTGGGATTATAGGCGTGCATCACCATGGATGGCCGGATGAAATCCATGCTTTATTAGTTTCTTTAGTTCCTCCCCCCTTATGTATAATTTTTAAGAAAGGGAACAACTCAAAATAGATCAGAATACCCTTCATTGTAATCTTTCTTTTCATAAACTTCAAATTTGTACTTTCTTTGTCCTCCTGCATCTCAGAAAGCACACCTGGCTATTGTAGTTCTTCAAATCAATTTCTGAGAAAATGTGTCATTTTAAAATTCCTGTATGATCCGTGTCACAAATAGCTCGAGATGGCCTGGCGAGGCCCAGCTTCCATACAAGCAGGACTTTCCCAGTGTGCAAACCGCACCCACCCTATCTGCTGATTCTGGGGGCTCAGGAAGGACAAGTCGTGGTCCAGACTCCGCAGGACAAGACCTTCTGGTGGAGTTTCCTCAAGTCCTCCACTTAGAACTACACTAACTCTGTCCTTCCAGGGTCGAGTCTTCTCAGTAATCGGAGCACCAGGTTTATGCATGATCGGCAGGTTCTGTTTCTCTTTAAGGAAGAGGGTGTCATCTTTGTCTGGCAATACAGAACTTGAATTCATTCCTGGGCCTGCTGCCCGCCGCTCCAGAGTCTGGCTCAGTTTCCTCACCTTTTACCCAACATTCCTTTTCTGCGTCCCAGGATTACATCCTCAATGCCACACAACAGGTATCATTTAGGTTCCTACAGATTTAAGTTTCCCAAGTTTTGCTTTTTTTTTTTTTTATGAATTTAATGATTTTGAGGGGCACTACTGTGGGATTTTTCTGAAATGTCCCTCAACCTGGCCTCATCTGGAGTAAATGAGGCACAATCTGTGAATGTCTGCATGTGGAGGCAGCTGTATCGAAGTTTCCAGAAAGAGTCAGGAATGAGACCGCGGGAGCTCGAATCCTGTTTTCATCTACAAACTGCATGACTCCGGCAAGTTACTTCATTTCTTGAACCTCAATTAAAAGAATCCATAACAAAAAACGACCTCATTGAGTGAAGAAGGCAAAGCAAATAATTCACATAACGGCATTTAGAACAGAGTATGGCACAGAGTAAGTCCTCCATAATTATGAGCTATTGTTGGTCTTGTAAGTACTGTTAAAACAGGAAAAAGGTCTGTGTGTTAAGGAATTCATGTAGGAGGTGGACATGCAAAATATTCTTGCTCCACATCATTTTGCTTTTAAGGCAGGCAGTAGATTTTTGGAGGTAGATTGTGCACTGATTAAGGTTTAGTGCCTTAGAGACAGGATATGAGACATGGTTGGATTGCTGGAAATGTGTTAAGAATTAGCATAGAGCAAGAAGTTCAGGTATCAATGATACAGGGATGATATGGTTGGGATGTTGATTCTTTACCAGTCCATATGTGCATTCAATTCCAATAAGGAGTGGGCATGTGTGTGCAACTTGGGAAGTGGATTCTAAAATTTATATGGAAGAAAAGAAAGGTTTATATGGAAGAGTAAAAGGCCAAGAATAACACAGACACCCTGATGAAACTGGGAGTATTTGCTTCATGACGTATTGAGAATTTTAAAGACAAATCTAAGAGAAAAACATTGAATACTTAGAAGAAAATATAAGACAGTATCTTTATGAGGGGGACGGATAGATTTCTGATGACATAAAATACCTTAAAGATAGTAAAAAGGCAAGTGTCAAACTGGGAGAAAATATTTGTAGCTATAGAATGGTCAAAGAATGGCAGCCAGGATATGTGAATAAGAAGATTTGTAAATCAGTAAAAAAAGATAATCCAGTAGAAAAATGGGCAAAAGATGGGGTATTTTGTAGAAAACATAAATGGGCAGAAATATATAAAGAATCAGCCATATTAATAATCAGGAAAACATAAATTGAAAGCAGTTAGATACTTACCAGATTGGAACTACAAATGGCAGGGATATGGAATAATAGGCCCCAGACCTTCTGTTGGTAAGAGTGTTACGGCCACTTCTGAAAACAATTTTGGGGCTGGTGAGATGGCTCAGTGGTCTAAAGCACCTACTTAGAACAAGCTTAGCAAAG
>NW_004524593.1:10977965-10980387 GCF_000260255.1 Octodon degus
TTTTTTTTTCTTTCTGTATTTTAGGGAAGGGTCTACAGGGCATTCAGAGTCTCACTACTAGATCAGACTCGTAGTGATCTGCCTTTTTAAGCCTCCCAAGAGCTGGGATTACAGGCGTTCACCACCATGCCCAGTCTCATTCACAGTCTCAGTGCACCCTGGGGGCAGGGCTGACACGGCAGGCCCGGGGATCAAACTCCTGGCCTCTGTGCCTCCTTGCAGGCACTTTAATCCGCTGAGCTATTTGTCCAGCCTGAGATGATTTCTTAAATGATCTCTTTTGGGAGGTGTCTAGGGCTTTGACTTTTCATCGCTTTTCATTGTATGTAGAGGAAAGTATGTGCTCCTGACCTGTCAGGGAAACCTTCCAAGTACAAGTAACTTTCAGGATCACTGAGATGCCATTTACAGCACTGTAACCAAGGCAGCAGATTGTCAAGGAAGATGACCAGCTCACGTATGGTCCTTTCGGAGAGTATCTTCACAATATTTTTATTTGTTTCCTGAAGCTGTGGAGTCTAAACAGATCCTGTTATTCCAACAGTGTCACCAATCAGGACGAATATTTGTGAATGTCCACTTCACATATGAAAACAAGATGTTCAGTCAGATTTTTAAAAACTGCTTTGTGCTGTTATCTTTCCAGGGGCTATGTGGGAGCGCATCACGATTTTCATCTCCTTGACTTCAGCTACTTATGAAAAATATTTTTAAGGCCAGCCACTGAGAAATTTCATTATGCAACATTATAAAAGAATAATCTAGCTGGTGGAACTCTGATTAGCAGACTGAAGGAGGACTGAATAGGATTTTATTTAATAAAAGTGAAATAGAAGAGAATATTGTTTTTCTGTATTAATAAAGTTGAACACATACATTCTTCACACCTTGCAATTCCATTCCTAGAGAAATCCTTCCATCTGCAGCAGTAGATATGCATTATACTGTTCATAGAAGGGTTGTTTATCACAGTAATAGAACTGGCAGCAGTCCAAGTGTCCATTAAAGGGAAAATACATGAAAAATTGTGGTGTATTTATACAAGAAATCATGATACAGCAGTGAAAAGGAATTTCAATTATACATTAATATACACAAATCTTAAAATACAGAATTGAAACATTAACAGAATACATACAGTATGACTCCACTGACATAAAATTCAAAAATAGGAAAAAAAAAAACAAGTAACATAGTAAGTATGCATATGTAGGTGATAAAACCATAAAGGAAAGCAAGGGAACGATTGCTACAAGCCTCAGGACAGTGTGACAGGACTGAGGAAGCATCTCATCCCTGGGGAGGAGCTCCATGTGCTGTAGTCCTGCTATTATTTAAGCTGAGCACTGGTCAGTACAAGCTGGTGGTCACTTTGTCATCCTTAACTGTGTTGACACAGTCTATGTTTTCTTTTTTTGCAGTGCAGGAGACTGAACCTGTGGCATACTAGGCAAACACTTTGCGGAGCCACATCCCGGCCCCAGTTCTTTTACATATATAACTCGCACTCAAAGTGTTTTTAAAGACAGTGAAAAGAACCTGAGGGTGGCTAGAACCTTTGTTATGAAGAGAAACAGGAGCGTTGTTTTGTTAAGAGTGGAGGAGTCTAGCCAGAGCGGGTATTTTTCAGCAAGAAACCACGTAACGCTTTATGCTGGTGAGGATGATCTGGTAGAAGAGGAAATGTGATGCTCAGGGGACAGGAGTATGTGTTGAAGCCATGGGCTGCAGCAGTGATGGGGAGGGGCACTGGCAAGGGCAAGCTTGGCCTCTGCCAGCAGATGCATTTGCCAAGGACATGCAGAGTGACTTGGCGCAAACTCAGGTGAATTTTGTAGACTGAGAGGCTGAAGGTCAAGTGCCTAAGTTGACTCCGTATTGAGGCACAAGGCGACTGTGGACAAGGAGCATATGAACAGTGGAAGACCTTCAAGCAGGTGGGGCAGATTTCCAGGGAGCTGGGGTGCCCATGCCAGGTCTGTGGAAAGGCCTGTTAACATCAAGCCATTTGGCTCGGCCGTGTGACTTCTCTCCAGTCATGCTTGGCTCCTCAGGCTCAGGCGCAGGGAGGTCTTAGGTCCCATCAGGGCCAAGATCACACATGGATGGAGGAAACGACTGTTTCTGACAGTTCCATTTAGGATGGGTGAGCAGAAAAATGAAGATGTGGCAAGGAGGTGATGTTAGAAGTGAGCCCTAGACTTCATGGATTTGACAGCTTGATAAAGTCAGAGTGGGTACACGAGGGTGTGCAGGGTCACTCATGGTCAGAACTGCTTGCAGATTTTAGAAGTGGTTTGGGATAGGGATATTGCTTGCTGGTGGTGACCAATCAGAGGCTACAGTGTGTGGCTGATGTGGGGGGACACTGGCGGTGGTTCTTAGCCCAAGACAGAAATCTGTCTCTTTTGGTGTATGTGTG
>NW_004524593.1:10980487-10985719 GCF_000260255.1 Octodon degus
AGAGAGAGAGAGAGAGAGAGAGAGAGAGAGAGAGAGAGAGAGAGAGAGATTAGAGTTGTAATGACCATGGAGGGGGTAAATGCTGCTAACTAGGGGCAGGGCCAGAGATGAGAGGTCTTGTCATGGGCAGGACTATCTACTACAAAGAACTGTCCCAGAACTAATGGCAAGAGCCCAAGTTGAAACATTGGCCTAGAGGACTGGCTGGGCCATCTGGAAGGGTGCGAAGTCACTGGGAAAGAGGACACGAAGTTCAGGAGAGGAAGTGCAATGGGTGACAGCAATGAGCAGAATGGGCAGTACAGCATGGCTGGAGGTTCTGAAGGCAGGAGAAATGGTGTGGAATGCACACCAATGCCTAGCATGACAGCCGCTTAAGGGGGAGCCAGATTTCAGGTGAAGCAAAATGTTTCTTGGGGCATTTGCTGATTGGGTATTCCAGAGGGCACTCTGGAGAGGGGGACAGTGAACAGTGCCACCCAGATGAGGGCATGCACGGAGTAGGCAGGGCAAGGGTAGAAGATGGAAGGCCCAGGCGGCTTGGGTTGTCGCTGATGGCAGATGGACATTGCGACAGCCACGTGATGGGCATTGCTCTGGCACTCACAGAAGGCGAGACGGCTGAGCCAGTGCAGAATCCTTAAGTGTCTGGATCCTGCCACTGTTTGGAGGGGAACCAACTAGCAGGCCCTTCAGACACTCCTCTGTCCAGGCTGCCTGACAGTCACTTCACTAACTACTCATGTCCAGGGGCAGAGTGAACTTGGCCCACATTCGCACAATCACCTGGAGATCTTGTTCAGATGCCAATTTGCATTCAGTATTCCTGGGCTGGGATGGAGTCTTCATTTCAAAACAGCAGTGCGGCTGACTGCAAAGCCTTAGAATTGGCTTACCTAGTTTAAGTACAAATGTTTCCTATGTCCTCTCTGTGGACTTGGGCTAATCACCTCTTGGGTAAAGCAAAAACCCCAGAGGCTATTGTAACAATGCAATGCAATGCATGTAAATAAAAAGTACAGCCCAGGTTCAAGCACATTGAAGGGGTAGAATACAACTCTTTTTCCTTGTCTCCTTTGTCCTCAAGTAGTCTTCTGTATGTGGGGACACTGGTCTTCGTGGTCCCTGCTGATTCTGGCAGAGGACACCATTTTTTTTTGTCTAGAACCAAGCCTGGCAGCTCTGTCTCCCTTGGCTCTTTGACTTTGCAATCCGAAAGCCTCACCCCATCTGGGGCTGAACTCTGGGTAGACAGAAACACTTCTCATTTTTGCTCTGCATTCCACATCCAGTGTGTATTTCTCTTGCCATGTACAGTAAAACAGGAGTTACCTGAAGGAGCCTGGCTTGATACACTGGAGACTGAGGACTGAGGACAAGGTGACGTACGGCTGGGGCAGCAGAAGTACCTGTAGCTTGTTCATGTACTACAGGCCACAGACCATCTGCAAGTCTGGCACATGACAGAGTGGCATCCAAGGCTTCTCTAAGCATGAAGCCCACCCAGGGGCAAGGAGTGTACAATGCCTTAGGCAACTGCTCCAGGGCAGCTGGTCAGGTGTGACAGGCTCAGCACAGTGGCTTTCCCACCCTGTCAGTGTTTTCAACAGGACCATTCATGAAACTGTCTCAGACCAGGGCATGGTAGCATGGCTGGGCTCATCTTACCTCTGAAAACAAATGCTTCCTTGACTCTGTAGTGAAGAAACCTCTTGAGATTTGTTCAGCTTTTGGCCTTGACAGAAAGAAAACTTCTCAATGTAGGTTCAAGATGTGATTCTTTTTGGGAGGACTTTCCCTTTGGGGAGCACATTAAAGGGAAGTCTGACCAGGCTCAACAACTGTCTGAATTTTCAAACCCATAAGGAAATTAGTTGCTTGGCACTGATGTACCTCTTGGAAAGTATAGCAAGCCATTAATCCTCAGTAGCACAGACTTCTGTAAAGGTAGAGCCAGGCTAATAGCAGTCTGATGGAACTTCAGGACAGATAATGAAACAAAACCAAAACCTCCAGTGTTTTCCAACAAACTGGCACTTAAAAAAAAAAAATTAATTTATTGGTAGAGTCTAGGTATGTAGTTTGGACTCATAGTGACCCTCCTGTCTCAGTCTCCCCAGTGCTGGGATTACTTACAGGTGTGCACCATCGTGCCTGGTTTTGGGGCTAGTACGACATGCAGTACCAGGAATTGAACTCAGGTCCGTATCTTGCCAGGCACGTGCCTAGACCGCTGATCTACCACCCCAGCCCCTGGCAATCTTTCTATAGGCAAGACCTTGAAGTTGCTTTACCAGGTCTGAGGTGGCAACTTCCTTACTACTGTCTACCAAGAACTAGATTATGGGTGGGGGCATTCCTTGGTTTTTGTTCTTCAGGTGAGAGATGAGTTATATTCTCATTCAGCAAGGTGGATAGGCAATGGTAGACCACTGAGGACATTACTCACCTATTTAATAATACTTATTTCAAGAGAAGTTTTTAAATTAGTGGATGGAAATATCATCCTGCTAGGAATACAAAGAGCAGTGGAAAAAAGGGAAGCTTCCGGTTGGAGGTGCCACACAGAACAGGTTCATGGGAAATGAAGAGCCCAGTCAATCAGGCTAACCTGACTGGTGCTGAGAGATGTGGGAGTGTGTGGGTGGGGTGGGGCTATTCCTCTGTAGGTTTACCTTGCTCTCAGGAGAATCTGTTCTGGGGTACCTGCTTTGTCTCCATTCTCCACTAGCCTGGGTTGGCACCTGCTGCTTTCACACAGGAGTGCTACGTGCTCTCTGGCAGTGAAGGTGCTGGCCCATGGACCTCAGCATACAGGAGAACAGTAAGTGTGCCAGTGGCTGTAAGAGGAAGGTGTGACGGAGAGGCTCTGGTCATAACCTTCCCCTCCCTTACCCCCACCCCAATATACGACAGCAGTCTCCTGGAGGTCAGAAAGCACTATAAAACATTTCTTACAAAAGTATTTTTTAATAAATTGATGTATATCAATGTTTTTAACATGATAGCCCAATGCTATATCAAGGTAGCAAAAGTGAAGATTCCTGGTATTTTTATATAAACACTATGAATGACAGTACACTTGCATTCAACTTCACAAGAAATTATCCTCAGGTCTATGAAGACTCTGACAGCTCTAACACCTTTGGGCAGTGAAGATGTATGTATGTGTACGGGCTGAGTAGTCAATGAAAGACTCACTACTGAGCTGTACTCTCAAACTACACCAAAAAGAGGGTATAATGGCAGTATGGCCAACTTGCTGAATAAAACTCAACTTTTCAAAGAAATACAGCATGTATCAAATTCACAGGGTATCTTACAGATATGGAGCCGTAAGAAGACACACAGATTAGAACCCTGAAGCAGTGAATGTGTTTCTACCCGTTTTGTGATGGAAGAAGCCATGGAAACAGAGTCCTGCAGCTGTCTGTGGTGCTGAATCTCCTCATACAAACAATGTTATCAACTGACTAAAACCAGAATTCCCTGCTCTGTACAAATGCTGGTGATGGGTAACTTGCGCTATTGCTGTGAGTCAGAGCAATAGTAGCTGGAGTTCAGGCAGCAAGAGGCGGCACTGGAAGACGTGCCACCACCTTCCACAATCCCACAAGTCACACTTTCCAAAGCTGATGCCCCTTCTTAGGGGAAAAAGACAAAAACAGAAACAAACAACCCCAAGGGCCATTAGAAACAAACAGCAGAAACTTTTGCCCTTCTAGTAAGAATATTAACTGTTTAAACCCACCAGGAAAAATGTTTCACTTGGTTATAATAAAAAAATGCATCTGATTCTATTGATCATATGCATGCTATGACCAGATTTTTGTATGATTTTTTTTTTTTAAAGCAAAGATCAGGTTAAGAACAAGATTCTTTTCTTGGCAGGGCAAGGAAAAGCAAGTTAAGTGCTGATTAAATTCATTCTTAATTTAAACTGAAGAAGGACCTGACTTGAATGAGATTTTCTAAAGACACTGCTTTTTTGCTTAACCTCAAGTACAATTAGATTGCAAGGAATCGTATGTCCAGAATTTGTTTTTGGTCATAATAGTAGCAAGGTTTTATTAAAGGTAGGAAAAGAAACAGGCTCTGCAGAGCAAGTTTGGGCCAAGTAAAAATAGAAAAGAAGTATAGCCTACGGTGTACAGGTGGGCCAACCATGCAAGAGGAAACACAGTGGTCCTTTTTTTTTGAGACAAGGTCTGGTATTCCAGGGTGGCCTTCAACTTGCAGTGATCCTCCTGCTTTAGTCTCGCAAATGCTGAGAATATAGGCACACACTAGCATGCCAGCTACACATCCAGAACTTTATCGTATAATGTTTAGTGTGATAACTGGCCATAGGCCAGTATTTCTAATACTCTTTGAACTATTCTTAAATTCCAAATGTTGCAGATGACAGTAAATACAACAAAACAAAATCATTTCATGTTAACTTGAATTGTGGATAAGCAACGATCAGACATGCCTAGCTATTCAAGAAGTGTTCATTTAACCAAGGGCCATTCCTTTGGACCAGCAGCCCACATTTAAAACATGTTTATCTGAATGGATTAGAGAAAACTATAATCCATATTACTAAAATATTCTAGGCCAAATGCATCAAAGTACTTCCCACTAATTTGGCTCTTGGTGCTAGGACTCTTCTTTTGGTGAACAATTTAGACTGCTACAACCCTAGTGCTTTGTCTTAAGTCTCATTTTTAGACCTGAACCAAGTCAACATTTCATAAAGACCATCAACTCCTTCCCTCACATTTCTTAAAGCACGGGCTCTACCCTCTAAAGAACTTAAGAGTTAATTTGTAAAGGCTTTTTCTCTTGGTGGAAATAGAATAGTCAAAAAGAATAAAGTGGCTTAATTTTCCTCAGGCCAATGTTTATAACCCAAGGTTTATTTTCCCTATTGACAGGGTGTGCTTAAATTGATAAAAACAAATGGAAATCAGCTTACAGAAAAGTTAAAAATGTAGTTTACTAAAAGATACGTATCATCACAGAGGGTAATAACAAATAATCCAATCTAGAAGTTTAAATAAATGAAAATAACCTTAAAACTAATATCTAAAGCTGAAGTCACTGCCTTGGATCATTTATATACTGCATCCAATATTTTACTTCGGACATTCACTCTTAAGGCAGAAAATTTCAATTTAACATGTAATGACTTGGTTCTTACATCCAAGGGTCAAACTGGGAGTAGGCTTGAGCAGACAGCATCCTTGC
>NW_004524593.1:10986169-11015627 GCF_000260255.1 Octodon degus
CCCCCCTCCCACATGTGTGCAAAAACACTTGTCAGTTACAAGACTATCTTCAACAAAAAGACACCTTAATTGTAGAATCGGAGGCATCAAAGCCAGACTGACACAAGACAACCACCCTCCTGGTGGAGATACTCGGGATGAAAACAACTGTCCCATGGGCACCTTGGGAGATGTGCTGCTCAGAGTGGGAGGAGTGGAGGAGGAAGTGACCCAGGGTCCCAAGACCTTGGCCTGTGTGTGCTCCTTCCCAGCGGGCCAGTTTGATTCTCTTCATCCCGGTGCCCAAGACAGTAACAAAACAAATACAAATCTAAAAAAGAATTCTTAAGCAGGTGATGGGAACTATAATTGTGTAAGTACCTTTTTGTGTGCCTATTATTTATGCCATAGCTCTGGCAATTGTCAGGAAGTGTACAAAGATTGCCTGCCTAATGTCTGAAGATGAGGATTTTCTTCTTTCAGGCAGCAGAAGTCCATGCAAGATTTGTAAACAGCGATACAAAATACTGTAAACATAACTTAACAGAGCTTGTATAAAACAGAAGAAGTAAATCCAAATTTACAAGTGGGTAAAAAAACCAGAGGGCAGCTTTGTACAAAGTTCTCCCTCCTGCGCCAAGTGATTTTTTTTTTTTTTTTGATTACAAATATAATCCTGAGCTGAAAAACTGGGATTTGGGGGCGAGCCATCTTTGCATACAAAATATCCAAAGGATGCTTACTATATTTAATTTTCTCTAGTGATATTCAACTGCCAGAGCCAGTTCTGCAGGTGTGACTCTGGAGATATTTATAGTTTAGTGTGGCGCCCAGGTCTGGAGCCCGCTGCAGTGCTCGCCATGACAGCAGATGCGGCAGCATCCTCTGCTTCTTCCAGTTCATCCTGGAGCTCCTGGCTGACGCTGGACTGCAGGGCCGCGGGAGTGAGCCACTCCTTTGGGAGGCAGCTCTGTAGAAAGGGTATACAGGAGCTGAAGTAGGCAAGGCGATTGATCCAGCGAGGAATCTCTTTCCCACAAAGTATCTACAGAGGAAAAAGAGTTCTGCATTAGGTCTGAGAGGCTACAGTAATCTGGTGTATTGCCATGTAGAGTCATGGAGGAGGGAGGTGGCTGTACAGAAAGCTGCTGCTGACCAGTCAACTTTCAGTGCTGTCATGCTCCTTAACTCAAGAGCCTACGGATTGTTCTGTCAGTGCCATTCCTTCCTTTCTGAAGAACCTTGCCAAGCTGCTTGCTTTTAAAAGTAAAATCAAGCTAATTCCACATGGCTTCTTTCTTTCTTTGATCCTTCAACTGCTTTGAGATGCACGTAAAAGTACTTTGAACATAGAAAAAAAGGTGCTTGTTAATACAACAGGTTATTAAAGTGAAAGAAACCTCAGTAGCTCTAACAGTCATCTTGAGTATTTTCCTGTCAATTTTCCTTTTTCAAAGATACTTTTCTACTATCCTCTATCACTTCATTTTTACTGGCCTAAATTTTATCCCTGCACTTGGGTCCACAACTAACTTTGTTTCAAGGAAATTTGTTTTGATTCAGAAAGAAGTGTCTCCACATGAAGACCTAGGCATGCTTCATCCAAAGACAATCAGGGCAGAAATGGGTGCAGCTGGTCCTGTGCTGCCCACACATGCCCACTTCTCAACCTCCTACTGCTCTGTGGACTTGAGCCCCCCCCCCCTTAGTAAGAACTGGATCTTTAATAAAACTTACTCTATTATCCCCTTCTGCATATAATGCTGGGCTTAACTTAGTCTATACTCGTGTCTTTACCTGTAGACATGCCAAAGATTATGATCATGACCTGAAAGTGCCGTCTTAAGTGCCTGTGTATCTTTGACAACTTGGAAAGCGGTTTCAAGTATATTATGTAGAAAAAATAAGCTAAAATTTAAATAAGCTGGCACCTATGAATGCAACACAACCTTTTTCTCTGGCAATTTAGCCTTATCCTTTAATGTTTACTATATTTATTTTAAATACTACGTCTGTCTGGACTATAGGTAAAGTGAGGTTTTACTTCAGGAAGGTAGTGTGTTCTGACCAGTTTTGATTATCCAGCACTTCTCGCAGTGTCTCAAGTGGAGTGGTAGGCATATATCTAAAAAAATTTAAAGAACCTATGCATGGAGTAGCATGGGAGAAAACTGGGCAATGACCTTACACGACACCACTCCCATTTATCTATTCTTTCTTTGATGGTGTTGGGGATCAAACCCAATCTTCCTACATCTTTCAATTCTTAAAAACACTAGCAAATATCTTTCATATCAGAAACATATTTAGAAATATCTGCCAATCTGGAAAGCAACCACGTGAGTAGCAACTAAGAATATTTATGTTGTTCATGTGATTGCCACTTTGCCTATCCCTTCTAAGCTCTAATTTTATTCAGCAATCTACCTTTGTCCATATTTAAAAAGTACTTAAAGTACTTAGTCTATACTCTTAAGTGTCTTTAACCTTTAGATATGCCGAAGATTATGATCATGACCTGAAAAGTGCTATGTGCTATATACGGGTGAAGCTGACTTGGGGTGAGGTTTGACTATCCTAAAACAGTTCTGTAATCTCCAGGCATCTGTTTTTGGAGATAAAATTTCACTGGCCTAGCTCTGCCTATTCACTTAGCTACTTTACAAAACTCTTGGGGCATAGTCGCAGGGGCCGAGCTGGGATTATGAATCATTAGCTCACAACCTAAAAAATGTACTACTTGTTTTTTCATAAAAAGTTAGCAAACTTGGTGTCAATGTTTTGAAAACTTTCAGTGAAACCCACTGGTAGGTCATTTAGCACTGTGCTCTGATTTTTAAAAATGAAACATTGTTAAAGGTAACTGTGATACTTAATAAAAATATGCATGTGCATACATGTCCACACTCATAATCTGTCATAATTTAAAAAGTACTTATTATGTCTAGTAGTCAAGTAGTACTTGGTTTAGGCAACAAAATGCAGAGGAATGTAGTTTTTAAAAACTGTACTTTTTGTAACAGCAAAAACATCAAAAATAACTCAAATACCATCAACAGAAAAGTGGTTCAATAAATTATGGTGCTCTATGCAGGGAGAACAACTCAGCTGAGAAGGGAAATCCGAAGTCTCTATCTGCTGTAGAGTGAATGCTAAGGTACAGAGCACAGAGGTACATGCAGTGCAATACCCCTTACGGTTTTGCTTTCTGGAGTTTCAGTTACGGTCAGCTGTCATCCAAAACTACTAGGATTATCTTGAGAGAAACGACATTCACATAACTTTTATTACATCTTGCAGCATTTTAATAATTGGTCATTTTATTATTATAGTTTTCCTCTTAGTGTGCCTAATTTATAAATAAATTTTAACACAGGTATATATGTGTATGGAAAACCACTATAAGATTTAGTTCCATCTGTAGTTTCTGGCATCACTAGCTCCCTCAGATAACAAGTCCTGCTATATGGTTAGATAAAAAAAGCAAAGTAGAGAAAAGTATATGACATATTTAAATATAATGGTTGGGCAGATAATAGCAGTTACAGACATTCCGAATCCAAAAGAGGGAAGATGGCAGGAAAAAATAAGTCACTAGTCCCTACTGGTTTTGAAATCCAACTGGAAATTAGGTTTCTTGCTCTGCCCTGTGGGCCCTTGAGCCTGTCCGTGGACTCACAATTCCACTTTCACCAACCCACGTCCTGCTTGTAAATCTTGCGACCAAGAGTCTTCTTTCATTTTGTGCTCTCTGTACTTTCAGAGGCAGCACCCTGCTAATGTAACACGTGCAAACGGATGGGTCTCCTGTATAAGCCCTGCATCCTTTACAATGTTTCATGTATAGCCCACCTCTATTCTTGGTTGCTGCTGAGGTGGTTAAGAGGATCCATGAGGCATACAGTTAAGCACTTCAGGAGTTGAAACAGCGGTTCCACTTTACCCGTAGCCTCTCTACAACATGCTTTTTCCCCCTTTGCTTTGTTCTCTGAGAGGGGTCTTACTCTGTAACCCAGGCTGGCCCCAAACTCTTGGCAATCTTCCTACCTTGGCCTGCTGAGTGCTGGATTACAGGCATGTGCCACTATGCTTGGCTTACACATGTTCCTATCAGTAAAGTTCTAGATTTAGCATCTTTTACAATCTCAATAGGCTGAGAATCAACGATTCCTTTTTTATTTTATTTATTTTGTATTTTAGGGAAGTGTCTACAGGGTGTTCAGGGTCTCACTACTAGATCAGATGTATAGTGATCTGCCTGTTAACAGCCTACCAAGAGCTGGGATTACAAGCATGTGCCACCATGCCAAGTCTCATGCGCCGTCTCAGTGTGCCCTGGGCACAGGGCCCCCCGCACAGCAGGCCCGGGGACTGAAACCCTGGCTCCTGTGCCTGCTTGCAGGCAACTTTAATCTGCTGAGCTATTTGGCCGGCCTTCAATGATTCTTTTTTAGCTTAAAACTTTTTACCTCTATTTACTGTCTTTTCACATTTTACTATAAGCAACTAGAAAGCAGACTATAACCAAATTTACTGCTCACAAGTTTTGCTTTCCACATAACTGCAGAACACAATGCAGCTAAGCGTTCTACCACTTTGTAACCAGGCCCTCCTTTTGTCCAGTTTTCAATGACCTCTTGGTCATGCCCTTTTAAGTGTTAAGGAGCAGCATTTTTCAGATCTGTATTTCTATAGCAGTCTGTTCAAGGTAACCGAGACCGTTTCTATCAAATCCTTCAAAAATCACTCCGGTCCTCTTCTATCATCTAATTCCAGACTGTCTTACTTTTAAGTATTTGTTACAGAAGCACCCTACTTCCAGGCACCAACATCAGTATTAGCTCTCTATTGCTGCTGTAACAAATTACAGGAACTTGGGAGGTAAACTGCTGATTTATTTTCCTATAGTTCTAGAAGCCAATGAAGAATAGAGAACACATGAAGCTAGATTTCCAGAAATATACTATTTCTTTTTTTCCAGTTATCACTTTGAAATGATACAAAGATTCTATATAGCATAAAATTTAGCCATAAGCACAAGCTCTTAAAAAACATAAGCAGAACAAATGAACTGAACCATAGTTGGTAATACAATCATACAGACTGACATTTCTCCAGTTAACTGTAAAACACTCATTTGACTGTATCTTTTTATGTAGTCATGCTCAAAGACAATGAACCATAAAAAAATTCAACTTTCTGGTAATCCTATTGTTGGGGCAGTGATGAGTCTGTCATCCTAAAGGTACAAAGAGATAAAACGATAAGTAATTATGTTGTTGCTGACAAGTGAAAGACCTGACCTGAAAGAAATGTATTATACTGATGAAAGTTACCTAAAAACTGCAGCTTTAACTTTGTTCAACTCTGTTTTCCTGTGATACAGATTTATGGAACATGGGGATGCCCCGCTCACTGCTCCTGTCCACGACTGCTATTATTTTATGCCAATGATAATGAGATGTAGTCCTAAGTAGCTTCTGTGATTCCTACTGCTTTTATCTGAATAGATTCTTTTGGCGTGGATTCATACATCAGTTGATTTGTGGGAATTGTGATAAACCAATTTTATTTTGAAAAGCAAAATTAAAATGTGAATGTGCCTATAAAAAGCCATACATCTTATTTACTGGGAGAAAAAGGAAATCCAGAAACTCTTATCAGTTTAGACATGCCCTTTAAGGAACCCAGATTAAAGTTTCTAAATATTAGAAGCAAAGAGTTCTGGGTTAAACACAGGAACCTGAAATAAACAGAAAGTCTATTAAAGATTACTGGGGCAAGCATGGGACAAGGGCTGTTACTGCACTAAACTGAAACATACAAAATATTTTTAAATCTGGAAAGAGGAAATTTACAAAACTAAATTTTCAAAAGAGAGGGAGGAGGAGAGGGAAAGAGTCAGGGAAAAGGTCACCTTTGGAGAATGACAGAGAAGGAACTACATCATCAGTCCCTAAAACTACTTTCAGGTTTGAAGATTTGCTGAGGAATTACAAGACGAGGCACAGACTTGTATTCACAGCTATGATTACAGCTAGAGAATATAAAATAAAATGAGAAAGGAAAAGAAACAGAGTAAAGTCTGGAGGAACTTCTGCTTCCAAGCCAGGTGAAAAATCAGTGTCTGTCTTTCAGAAGGATTACCCGAGGGCAGTCAGTTCCAAGTCTGTCTGTGCATGATACCAGATTACCACTCTCCTGGTGCAGATGACATCGGGAGGTTTCCTCTAAGAGAGGTGCAGAAGGTGAGGCCTCTTGTTTTGGAGTTGGCACTGCTAGGTGTGAGCAGAGGCTCACTATCTGAATTCAAAGTGCATGTACTGCTTAAGAAGCAAGGGACATTTTTCTCTAAGAAGAGGGAAATAGCAGTACTGAAAGAGGAACACTCAGTACTGAAAGATTAATTCTTCTTTTGAGTTTCCCTAGGTGCCAACATTTTGATTTTTATTGCAAAATCAGTATGATCCAGTTATCAATCTGAGTTCACATTTTAAAAATGCCCCCCTACTCTCATGGAGACTTTTTTATCCGGAAGGCAACATATTAAGGAGGAATAAAGAGGTTTCATAGGGAAATAGTTTTATATAAAATAACAAGAAAAACATGTCAGGTTAGGATTTGGTCAAAATTAAATCCAGAATTTCCAGAAAATTTCAAAATAGAACTGGGTGTGGTGGTGTATGCCTATAATCCCAGAATTCGGGAGGTAGAGGCAGGAGGATTGCTGAGTTTAGGATCAGGGGGCCGGGGAGATGGATCAGTAGAATAAGCGCTTGCCTGGCAAGTGCAAGGGCCTGAGTTCAATCCCCGGTTACACACACACACACACACACACACACACAAAAGATCAGCTTGGACTACATAGTGAGTTCAAAGCCAGGCTGAACTCTGTACAGTGAAACCCTGTCTCAAAAAGGAAAGAAGAAAGGGAGTGAGTGAGGGAGGGAGGAAGAGAGAAGAGAATTTCAAAACGGGCTAATAGAATCACTCACCTCTTTTATTCTGATCATTGGTCTAATGAGTAGAAAGAACACTTCCTTTCTGGGGACAATTACAATTAGTAATACAACCACCTTATAAAGATGTGTAGCTGGGTGTGGTGGCATATACCTGCCATCCCAGCACTCTTGGCCAGTCTGGGCTACATAGTGAGTTCAATGCCAGTCTGAATCAGTCTTAAAAGCAAAAAACAAAGATTGGTTTATCAGAAGAAACAGGTAGGATAGGTTGGCTATTGGTCCACTGTTACCAATTATACCTCATCTAGAAAGTTCTGAGACTAAACTCCAGTCACATATTCCCTATCAGTGGTGGGCACAGGTTGTCATAGTCCTGGGATGGGCTTTCCCTGTCACTTGTAACTTCTGGCAGCAGCTAAAGTCAGGAATGGAATTAGTCCCTGTACTGGAAATACCAAGCTGACCAACAGCTTGATTTCAGACGGTCCTACTAGAGAAGTGCTTTCCTGTGAAAATGTACAAGTGTCCACCAAGGTTTGTTCAGTCAACAACCATATTTACACAGTTGAGGGCCTTAAGGAAGGATAGCCTAAATCTACAGTGATTCCTACATAGAAATCTTGTTCTCTGAGCCTAAACCTTGCAGATTAACTGAGATTATGTGTGGCCAAAACTGTGGAGAGCAGACAATGTCTGGTTTTAGCTTAAAAGTCAAGTTCACACAATTGATATTTATGAACTTAGGTGGGAAAGAAGCAAAACAAAGCTGGAGGTGTTTTTGTGGTATAAAACTGAGATGCTGGTTGGCCAGATGACTACCTTTTCAAGTTGAAGTGCCATGTAAACCTTTCTTAGGCTGTTTCTAAGTCCCACTCAGAAAGATGCACGTTAATCACCAGCCTTTAGAAGTTGTGTTCCACTAACATTTTTTTCAACTGCCTTTTGGAGACAATCTTGCTGTGTAGTTCAGGGTAGCCTTAAAGTCACTGAAGTATCCACTGAATATAATATCTGGGGTCAGAAAGGCTTAGAACCGCCTTTCCCTCTTTAGTGCAAAATTGAACATGCCCCCTCCGTGGTACTGATGCATCCACTAGACTTGAAGGAGCATCTCAAATTTTTATCTTCATATGAATCAACCAGAGATCTTGTTAAAATGAAGATTCTGGTTCAGTATATACATAGTGGGGCAGGGACATTTGTTCCACAAATTCCTAGGTGATACTGCTCGTGCATGAGCAATATCACGCTTTGACTAGGATGGTAGGAGATCACTATAGCCCTGTCAGAAAGGGGAAGTGCAAAAGGGCAGGTGGCTGAATATTTCTGGATAGTGGTCACTAAAAAAAGCAGCTCACTTTCTTCTTCTTCTTTTTTTTTTTTTTTAAAGCAGAATATATTTATTGAGAGAAAGAAAGCTCCTGTCCCGAGAGAGGGACGGGGGACGGGGGACGGGGGGGCGCGAGCGGGTAGTTCCCCTCACTTTCTTCTTTACAGTATCTGTAATTTCTGTGGCACCTTGATGCTACTAGTGCAATTATCTGCTAAAAGTCAAAGTGGGGAACCATGTGATATTTAATTCTCTAAACTTTATTTTCATTTCTTCCCACCATCTTCTGTTTGGGATTTAAGAATAGAGAAGGCAACTTAAGTCCTTGTGTGACTGGTTAGCAAATTTTCAGACAGGAAAAATGAATTATTCATAAATAAGTGCTAAGAAAAAAAATTCAGGTTGGCAACTAAAAGCCAGCAAAAGAAAAGTTTTAGTATTTAAGAAGCATCAATCTCCTAGGCATTTTATTTTTCTTAAATTGAACTTTCAGGTTGGCTATATTTAAATCTCCCCAAAGCTGACGTGTTGAAGGCTTGGATGCTAGCCTGTAGGGCACTGGGAAGATGGCAGAACCTGGAGAGGGAAGGCCCAGGGAAGAGATTAGGTTCCCTGCACCCTCCCTTCTGCTTCCTGGACACCAGAAAGCTCTGGCTCTGTTCTCCCATGTGTCCCCACTTGGATGTCTCACGCTGGCTGCCACAGGGCCCCAAAGTACACATCCAAACCACGCATGGACTAAAACTGTGAGCAAAGGGCACTCCTCAGGTCCTTTTCTCACCCATAAGCTGCAGACACGCAACTGTCATCAAATGAATAAAGAATAAGAGTCATTCTCTGCCCATTGCAAAGAAACAAAAAGAATTATTATTTAAAGCTTTACTGACTCTCAAGCTCTCAATTCTAGAAAGGTCATTCATACAACAAAAATATAATACTTTTGTACAACACGAATCACCAGAAAAAGAAATGAATCAAGATGGAATACAGTGAGTCAGGGAGAATTCTAGTAAATGTTATTTACCTGAAGAACTTGTAGGATAAAATTATACTTACTTCTGATAAAGCTGAAGAGAAGTGATTGCAATTTTTATGCATCAAATGATAGGCATTGCCTTTGTATTCTTTTCCCAGTTCTTCTACTATTTTTTCTATATCATCTTCTAGGAAGTCAGTGCTCCCTAAAACAACAGCTTCTCTTAAAGAACTAAAAAAAAAAAAAAAAAAAAAAAAAGGAACAACAAAAAGAACAAAGCTGTGTGAGTTTGTTATTTATAATATGTATATTTAAACATTTGTTTATTTCCAGGAATATTATGATTGATGTGACAAATCAGAGTTAATGTAGTTAAGACTTACAGGTAAATGAGATCCTTTGAAAACTTTTTTACTTTTTTGCAATAAACTTGTAAGTTTACTACTTCTTAATTATGTAAGTACACAAGTTGAGTTCTTTAAGAAACATGTTATTAGAATTCCATATCCAAGCTAAAAACATTCCTTTTTAAAAATACTAGTAAGAGCTGGCTACGTTTTCATTTAGGAATAATCAGTTAAGCTACCTGCCACTGTTCTGTAGTGAAACAAATTGTCAAACTTGATGAAATTTTAAGAAGTATTATTCAAGAAATGCTTTTAATTCAGGGATTTCTTTTTTCATTTCCAATCTGAGTTCCTCTATACTTTTCTGCAGCTGTTTCTTTATTTCAGAAGCTGTTGATTCATTGATTTCAGCTGTGTGATTCCCAATTTGTTCTGTGTTAGTGTCCTCTGCACTTGTTATGGGTGGGCTTGGGTTCTGAGATTGCATTTTGCTCCTTCTCATTGGCATTTTGTGTAGCACTGTCTTCTGACCTTTGGTGCAGTTGTAACCTCAGCACCTACTGAAATTTAGGTGCAGATCTACAAAGTTTGGATTTACCCAGCTGTGCCTGGCTTGGGTCTGGCTGCTGTGCTCAGCTCCTTCCTGCTGCCGCCCTTGGGAGTGATCCTGTTGTGCCCCTGTGGCAAGATGTTCTGCTCCTGGACTAGCTGGGTGGTTCTGTCCCCTACTCTCTCTGTAAGGACTGCAGCTGCAGGGTTTCACCTCAGGCCTGTATGCCAGGCCTGAGCTGAGTCTGGAGGGGACAAGGTGGAGTAGGGGGGAGAGGCAGCTCTCCCACACACTCACCAGGCCTGGGTTAGGACTGGATCTGGGGTCCCCAGAACACGTCAGAAATTCTCACTGGGCGGGAAGGGTGGAGGGGTGCTGTGGAGTGTTGGGGGAGTCCCAGGGGGGTGGAAAAGGGTCTCACCCACGCTGCGCCTGGGCTGGGACCTACAGGTCCTGCCGGCGCAGGGTAGCCAGAAGCTCTCCCACCAAGAAATGCTTTTAAAAGAAAACAACCAAAAATTACTATTGTAACAATAAAAAGGAGAATTTTAGTCAGATGCAAGTCAGGCATCAAAGAAGGCTGTAAACAATTAGAAAATCTTCTTATCAAGTAGTGCTTCCAAAAGGGAGCCCTAAGGAGTAGATTTAGGAAGTATAGTATTACTGCACTCCTATGTATAAATGTTTCAATTCAGTAATAAAATAAAGCGAGCCATGAACTTAGTAGTAGGTAAGCCCGACACTGCATTTCTGTATTATACAGCCATTACATTAATTTTCACTTGGGAAGTTACTCAGCAGTTTCTTTAAAGCTTTTAAAAACTAAGCTTGTAGGGCTGGTGAGATGGCTCAGTGGTCTAAAGCACCTACTTAGAACAAGCTTAGCAAAGCACAGGGACCGCGGTTCAATCCCCCAGCACCACATGCCAGCCAGCCCCGCCCCCTGGTGGGCTGAGCTGGGCACACACACACATACACACACACAAAATAAACAAACTTAAAAAAAATAAAAAAATAAAAACTAAGATTGTAAATAATACTTTAAATACAAACCTTGATTAAGGAATGGAAATCTTCTAAAATATAGATTTTCACTGCCGATTTTCAGGTTCCAGAGAATACCCATAGCCACACATGGGTGTTTATTATTACACATAATACCTGTATCTTAACAATTGTGCCCAAGGTGCTTAATTGTTCTTTTTATCTCTCTCTCTCTCTCTCTCTCTCTCTCTCTCTCTCTCTCTCTCTCTCTCTTTTTGTTTTTTCAGTACTGGGGATTGAACTCAGGACTGTCTGTGCACTTGCCAGGCAGGCACTTATTCTTTTGAGCTATCTTCCCAGCACTTCTCTTTCTTTCTTTCTTTCTTTCTTTCTTTCTTTCTTTCTTTCTTTCTTTCTTTCTTTCTTTCTTTCTTTCTTTCTTCTTTTTCCTGTATTTTAGGGAAGGGTCTACAGGGTGTTCAAGGTCTCACTACTAGATCAGACTTGTAGTGATTCTCCTGGTTCCAGCCTTCCAAGTGCTGGGAGATCAACTGTTCTTATTTCAAATTTATAAAACAATTCTTCCATTGAGAAAAGATATTTATTTAGTCTTCTTGAGGTCTCGCTATGCAGCTCAGGCTGGCCTTGAGCTCACTTGGTAGCCCAGGCTGTTCACAAACTCATTACAAACCTCCTGCCTCCACTTCCTGAGTGCTGAGATTACAGGCATGCACCACCACACCTGGTCTGCGTGATTTTTAATAGTGATAGGTTACAATAAAAACTTTCTCCTTTTTCTCCTCCAAAGGATCTTTGGGGTTAGAAATTGTCATTAGGTAGGAAAGTTTCCTGAGATAGAACCTGAATCAAAGACAAAACTACTTTAGGGCTGGGAAGATAGCTTGGTGGTCAAAGCACCTGCCTGGTAAGCGCAAGGACCCTGGCTCAACCTCCGGTACTGCACACCATGCCAGCCCTGAAACCAGGTGTGGTGGTGCACGCTTATAATCCCAGTGCAGGGGAGGCTGAGATAGGAGGATCACTGTGTGTTTGAGCTGAATAGTGAGAACCTGTACCAAAAAAAGAAAGAAAAGAAAAGAAAAAAAAAGAAAAAAAAATTTATACGGGTCCTATATAAATCATCATCAGACATTTGATTTGGATTACCACCTTTACACAACAACTTAAATAGAATTCATTCAAAAATAAAGCATCAAGAGCTACATCATTTTCATTTAAATACACAAAATGAATTCTGTAGCCTGAAAAAACAAGTTTTTGCACCTAAGACAATGTAAGAAAAATTACCTTCCCCTACTTACTTAAACTTAAATGTTTCTCCTAGTTCAGAAGCATTTCCTGGGGAAATTTCAAATATTCCAGAAAAAGGGTAAGGATGGCCACCATAAGCAAATTCTGAAAAGAGAAAATTCATGGTTTTAAACATTTATCACATAAAATTTAACCAAATGCTCAATCAGCACTGATAAATGAGGATGGTGATACTAATTTAAATATTTTTCAATTTATAAATGCTTTCACAAACATCTCATTTAGTTATTACCCAGTGTAGAACAACTGTTAAAAAGATTTGAAACTTGAATAAATGAAAGGCACTCTTCCAAGTTAACTGTGACTGCTATATTGTATTTATTTATATTAGCAAGAGGACAGTGACAAACACTCAAAGGTAAACAGTCTCTCTCTGGTTAGCTTTGTGTTTTTGCACTTTTCAAGATGTCACTTCACTGGAAACTGTCTAATGACACTGAGTTTTCACTGAGCAAATATTTTTAATTTCTTTAAGGATGTAACATTATCAAACACAAAACAATTTAATTCCCTTCATTCAAGAAAAAGATAGCCAGTAAAATTAATAGTCCTTCTCCTGATTTTGTGCAGCAAATTTTTTACCCAGGAAGGTACCATTTCTACTACAGTTCACATATAACCATCTTTTCTGATATAAACTCATCCAAGACAAAAATGGAGAATTATTTCAAATCAGGAAGGAACAAAAGTTTCTAGCTATAATTCTGATAATCTCATTTAGATGTTTAGGATACTAAGTCTTATTAGACAATTAAGATTTATTAAATATCTTAAAAGGTCTTAGAATAATGTGTAGGGAATAAATGACAAGTTTTTGAATCAGTTTTCACAGAAAAAAAACTTACAGATGAAAATGTGTTTAGAATTCAATTTTGAAATATAAATAATATTTAAATAATAGAATTTTATAAAATATTTCAGATATTCAAGATTAGACATAGAAAATCACACCTGAATTTTAACTTTATATAAGGAAAGACCATTTTATACAAAAAATAATTATTCACTTTCAAGAATCTATTTTGGTCCTAGTTGTGTTAAGTTTACATGGACATGTTCTAAATCATACTTCTAATTATCCATAACTCATTTTATGAAGGGATCAATGACTAGGGGTTCACAGGGCAATAGACTAGCATGTAAGAGCCAGGCATGGTGGCACATGCTTGTAATCCCAATACTTTAGTCTGAGGCAGGGCAACTATAAATTCAAGCCCAACCTGGCCAATTTAGTGAAACTCTGGCTCAGGAAAATAAAAGGGCACAGATGCAGCTTAGTGGGAAAGCCTACAATCCTCAGTACCACCAAAAGCCACCAAAACACAAGAGAAAATAAAACCAAACCACTGGGTCCAAGCCCCAGTTCTATTAGTTATTACTAATCTAACTATGGTAAATTTACATGGACATATTCTAAATAATACTTTTTCATCTGAAAAATCAAGAAAATGACACAGGCTATTATGTACTTCACAGCATAATAAACTAGTAACACTTCAAATGTTACATGCCATCCAAATTCAAGTTATAAAGTAATACACAAATTTGGCCAAAGACTAATGAAGAGAGCCAACCCACAGACTACAGTCATAGCAACACTCTAATCACCTCAACTTTCAGCAAGAGCCACTCACCATTTCTCCAGCTTACTTGGAGGCATGGTCTTCAAGCAAAATGAGGCTTAAATGGTAGATCTTTATAGTCAAGATTTATTTTATTTTGCTACAATAGGTCAAATAATGTGGAACATAAAAAAGGAGCAAGATTTGGAGATGCAGCTCAGTAGCAGTGAACCTGCTTAGCATGTGCAAGGTTATGAGTCCAATCCTCAAAAAGGTGGACAGGGTCAGGAGGAAAGTATAAAAACCATACTTACATGTTTAACATCTAAGTAAGTGAGGGTTTTCTTTATGTCTTTAGGGGTATATATGTCTTTATAGTCTTCTGGGGTAACACTGAGTAAACTGCAACCTTCAATGGCCACAAAAACTACCTATTTGATGCAAATAAAGGCATTTTTACCATAAGATGTGTTTAAGATTTAAGATTCAAACTGATATATTACCACTTGATAAGGAAATCGCTTTGCACAGAGAACCAGAACAAAGGAGGAAGCTGCTGAAAACACAGCTGCTTGGGTTGTGTGGCTTCCTCATGTTCATCATAATAAAGAAGGGTTGGGGGTACAGCTCAGTGGCATAAGTACCTGCCTGGCAAGTTAAAGGCCCTGAGTTCGATGCCCGATGCCCAGTACCAAGATAAAAAAAAAAAAAAAAAAAAAAAGATAGAATGAAAAGGGCTGACTTAACAACAAAGGCCATCATTCTTGTGCAAAATGCTAGATGTAATCAAAGGCAGGATTTGCTCAGTGAGATTTTTAAACATACACTTTAATAGTCTACAAAAACCAAATTCATTACTGAAATTCCCTAAGGAAATTGGTATTTCAAGTTTGACATTCTCTAGTGTTGGGAGCCATGGAAGCTGGAAAACTGGTCAAATGTGTGTAGGTGGGACTAGGCCTCAGTGTCTAAAGCAAACAAGCTACCTCAGTCCTAAGATAAGCATTCTGACTAGTTAATGTGGGTTATTAGTCACTAGGCAACCTTTTCTTACACGTTACGAACTTTGCAAGGGTATACATAAAAGTCCATATTGTTGCTGTGTGTGTGTGTGTGTGTGTGTGATCTTGCCAACCAAGCAGCCGAGTCATCACCTAATCTGCTTTTGTCTTTTTGTCTATTTTTCTCATTCCTGCCACCCTTTCTTCAACTCTAATACATATTACAAACAGTGCAACAAACTATCACAGAGTAAAATAATCAGAAAAGAAAACTTTTCTAAAGACATAGAATTTAGAATAGAAGATAGAGAAATGAATACAATACTCTTGTATTTTGAGTACTTTCTCCCCAAACACGTTCTACTTTGGGCATTTTTCCAAAACACAGCATAAACAAATATAGGGAGAGCATTTTCGTATTTTTTGCAATAACATATGGAAGTGGTTAAAAAAAAGTTATAGTTGTAATTTTTTGATTCCTTTAATGGGCGAAATCCTCAGCAAGTATATTTAAACTGTGCATACTTACCTCTACCATATACTTCAATTCCTGAATGAAAAACTCCAATTCCAATGGATGAAGTGTATTCATTCATCCAGTACTAAGAGAATAAGAGGAAAAAGATATTTAGATTATCCATTCATTTACAACTTAGTTTCATATTACATGAAGTACCTAATCCCATTTCTTGGTATTTTTCCGTTGGGAATGATGCATCCCTGTCTTTGCTTGTGAAACATTTCACCTGTAATGCCTTCCTTTGTCAAAGCAAATGTCTCAATTTGAGTCTGGCACATTACTTAAGGCCTAGGCATAAGAAATTAAACTTAAGTATTGTCAGGTTGGTAACACATTTATAGAAAAACAAAGCTCTTCTGTTAGTGATTTTAAAAAAACCAAAGCCCATATACATTGTTGGCTTTTGGATCCATTTTTCTTGTAAGCTTCTGCTTTCATTTTCTGGTGAACTCTTTCAAGGTAGGGATACTTCATTCTTATTCAACAAACATTTGTGGATTGTGTTATATGTATTCTGGTTCAGCAAACTTATTAATGATAATGGAGAGGAATAAACATGAAGCACAGAGGTTAGAAAAGCCTTTTCATTGTTAGCATGAAAAAAAACTTTCCCAGAAAAGCTAACATCAGACCTGGGTCTTTAGGAACAAATGAGAATTTCCCAAATAAAAAGTTGAATGAAGGGGAAGGTGAACAGGAAGCAGCAAGAGGCAGGTGGGGAAGGTGGATATACACAGGTAATAGGATATGAAATTACATGGAACGGCTATGAAGAGCCAACTTGGCAGAATTAACCCTATAAGAGGTAAACACCTAACACTCCAACAGTGTTATAAACCTAATGCAATCTCCTAGGTTAGAGGACTGATTTGTCTTCAATCATTTTTAGGTTTATTCAACATAGAAATGTTGGCTCTAGATACCTTGCCAACTTATCCCAGATCTGGAAAAATATATGTTCTTATACACTGCCAGTGGAAGCATAAATCATAAATGAACATGTCCCCCTGCCTCATGTTCCTAAGAGTAAAATTTAGCATTAAGAAGAAATATTTAACAAAGAACAAAAGAGTTTCCCAACTAGGCATCAAAATATTCATAACAATTTACACTGTTCTAAGAACATCATGATACAGGTCTTGATGTATGATAATTATTACATAGCTCAGAGGCCCAACACCTGTCTGGCAAACACAAGGTCTTGAGTTGGATTCCCAGTACCCCTCTCCCCAAAAAAGCTTATGAAATTAATGACAAAGGAAACATTGAAAGCATGTTGACAAAATTGATACTGTATAAAAAAATTTATGTATCTAAAAATTCTAGTGTATCTAAGAGTAAATGTACATAGAATACAATAAAAAAGATCAGGAAAAGGCTCTTAAGATGAGAAAAGTCAAGTTGAGTAAAGCAAAACCCCTGGAATTTTTAGAACACCAATAGATACTTAACATACATATATCTTTTTTTATTGTCTAAACTACATAAAAAGATCAAAAGATAAACACAGGGGCAAAAAACTGTAAAATACATACAACAAAGACTGATGTGAAACTTTAAGTGTCTTTCTGTACCTGAATCTTCTGAGTTCCCAGTTTCAGATAGTCAGATTTTGGTGGATAAGTGAGGAAAACAGGGATACTTCAAAAAATCTTATTCAATGTGATTTTGGATGGAGGGTAGTCCAAGTGTATATAGCAAGAGTCTACACAACATATAACCAATATTTAATTGCAGAATTTGGGCAACCAAACTGCAGACACACAGGTTTATCTGTAAATAAAACTCTATTACAGAGAGACAAAGACAGAGAGAAAGAAGAGGGGGGAGCGACTAGAAAGGTATGATACTGAAATGAAGCAAACAGTCACTAAATCCTACCCTTTTCAAAAACTCATTTAAATGAAGTAAAGGTTTTTAAAAAATAATGCCAATACTTGGTGTTAGTAAGGATGTAAAGAAGATACTGCACAAGGGTAAATAAATGATAGCTCTTAATCATTCTACTTCTTAGAATCTATATCAATACTTGTACAAATGCAAAGGAATATTCTGAAACAGGACATTAACTATAGTTGTCCATTATACTGAAAAACTTGAGGTAATTTATTATGATAAATCCTTTTGTCTAAATGACCACCAAAGCCTCAGGCAGTCTGGGTGGGGTTTGTTCAGGGGGTGGCTGGATCTACAATGTATGATGCTGGGATCAAGAGTGAGCGATTATTACATCAGTCCACGATTGGTTTGGCACCTGCCCTAAGTCCAGTAGCCTACAGTGAATACTAACGGGGCATAAGGAAGCTGCTAAGGTCACTTGGACTTGGTTCTTCCCTACCTTCTGCCTGCCATGAACTATTTTCTCCTCCTTGATGCCTTTCTGCCACGCCCCATGCCTGGGAGCCAGCCAGTTAAGGACTAATGCCTCTACAAACTGTGAGCCAGGTATTTTGTTTTAGCAACAAGAAAAGTAACTAAAACTTTCATACAACTACCAAAATGAATGGGGTAACAAGACGTAAGAACACTAAAAAAAACCCACATAAAATAAAGACTTCCAATACAAAGTGACAAAAATATACAGTAAATAAACCTATTGCAGTAAAATACATATTGCCATTAATGTATCTGCAACAGGGCCATACATGTACGACTGTTCCATCAGGTGACTTGTACCACCGATGTAACTGTCCCAGGCTGCCTGAAGGTATACTTTCTGTCTTAGTTACTTTTTTCTTGCTGCTGAGACAAAATACCTGACACCCAAAATTAAGGAAAGGTTTATTTTGCTCACAGTTCGAGGAGGTTTTAAGAGTGGCACATGGCAGAAGGCAACAACAACAACTGTTCATGGTGGTGGAAAACAGCAAATGCAACAATAGCAAAAAGGGAGGAGCCTCTTTCTCTTAAACTGTATGGAGGTTACCCACTCCAAGGTGGGTTTATCACACCATATTCCTAGCACTGAACTATTAATCAATCATAAACTCTAGAAGCCCACCCCATGACTGCATGAAGCTTTGTGTGTGTGTGTGTGGGGGGGGGTATCTAGACACAAACCATAACACTCATGCATGTATCACTGGTAGTTCAAGTCAGCAGGAATATGTAAAACCTCTTGAAAATATTTCCTTATTTCAAACATAGCCTTCACTCTTGCCACTTTCTGAAGCAGTTCTGGAAGTCCTCTTTCATGCATTTAGGAGGCAGAATAAAAATTTTGCTGACCACTAGCTGGGCGTGGTGATGCACACTTGTAATTCTAGTGTGTAGGAGTCTGAGGCAGAAAGACTGATATGAGTTCACGGCCACCTTGGCTGACATAGAGTTTAAATCCAGTGTGAATCTTGAATTTTTTTTCCTTCCTGTTACTGAGCACCAACCAACGGAAAAACAGGTTTGTAAAAACATCACAGTGTCCCCTTACCCACATTATTCATTGGACTTGGCACTACGCAAATTCTGGCTCTTTCCCTAAATCAAAATGCCCATGAAAGATAAATGTTTTGAATCAATTCAGGGCATTGACACAACCATCATAGTGCAACTAAAAACACACAAGAGGACTTCAGGAACTGCTTCAGAGTGGAAAAAATGATGAACAAGTGTGTTTGTAGTGAGAAGTACTCTGTGGGGGGTTAATACCAATGTGTCTTTTACTGTAATAAATTAAATAATTTTTGAAAAATTCACTGTATTTCTTTTTTTTTTTTAAACAGTTACAGTTTTTATTATTTATTTACTTATTTATTTTATGTGTGTGTGGCCAGCTCAGCCCACCAGGGGGCGGGGCTGGCTGGCATGTGGTGCTGGGGGACTGAACCGCGGTCCCTGTGCTTTGCTTAGCTTAGCTTGTTCTAAGTAGGTGCTTTAGACCACTGAGCCATCTCACCAGCCCCTGTATTTCTTATACAGAGCTACATTATTAGGATACACCAATGGTGACAAAAGAAAGGTCTGAAGCCAACTGTTAACAATTTGGGGGTTGGGACTAGACAGGGTTATAGTGGGAGTGGAGAAGTATAAAAGAATCATTTTAAACTCTGTATTTCAAAATTTTTTTCTTGGCTGTTATAACAGGTATCATTTTCACAACTAGACAAATGTTATTTTAAGGTAAAATATCAGAGGTGCATCACAACTTGATACTCTTACTGAAAATGCACCAAGTACACTGAGCCTCCTGACCATCACAGTGTAGTAACACAGCACAGTAATACTGAGTAATGGTTGCCTTGCTTGTTCCTACAGTTGACCAGGAGGTATAGCTGCTGCCACTGCCCAGCATCTTGAGGGCAGCCAGGAAAAAGACTAAAATAAAATCTTAAGTATAATTTCTACTGAATGCTTTTGTAAAGTCAAGGGTTTATTGAGCTAAATCATCCCGAATGGGGAATTTTGGACACATGCCAAAAGGATACAGAATGTGACCTAAAGGGCTTTCCATTAGGCCAATTTGGGAAACATTTGGACATTAAAAAGTTAAGACAAAATGAGTACTGCTTCTACTGTCATATTGATTATTGCTATACTCTCTTTAAAGTAAATGTTTGCAAAAAAAAAAAAAGTAATAAAAGAAAACAAGAGACAAGAAAAAAATGTCATAGGGACTGTCTCGCTACAATGTTGTATATGGTTTGATTTCCAAATTTCTGTGTAAAAATGTTTGGTTCTTTTTCAAATTGTATAGGGATTTTTTTTTTTTTTTTTGAGGAACCAGGGATTGAACTCAAGCCCTGTGTTTGCCAGGGAAGCACTTACTCCACTGAGCCATCTCCCAGGCCCTGTATAGGGATTTGAAGTTTATAGTATCTATGGTTGTTGGAAAATACCAGTTTCATATTATGTCTAAGGTGTTTGATACTCAAGACAGATAGCGATGTTTAGCTCCACTGCCTCTGTTACAAGATCATAATATTAAGCTTTTCTTCTGGATGTTTAACAACTAAAGTTTGTAGACCAAAAATGAGAGAAATACAGGGGCTACAAGGATAGCCAACATTTTGGCCCTCGCCCTTCAAGGTCAGTGAGGACTTGGGACATAACAGAACCTGTGCTGTGACATCCTGTAACTCAGTGGTATCCCACTGTTTCTGACAAGGAGATTATAGGGCCACAGAGGAAAGTGATCAATTATGTATCAGTGTGCCTAAGGAGAGTTACCTAGAGAGAAAAAATGCTCTCAGGCTTTCAGAGAGCAAATTAGTCAAGCAATGGCCGTGACTCATCTAGATGGCTGACAAAGGTGTTGTACATGGTTTCAGGGTAAACCCTGAGGGGATTTGAATGACCTTGTCAGATATACAAGTTACATTTTTAGTTATATAGGTCTTGTTTTAACTTGATCTTAACCATCCAGCAGAAAAGTATAACCACAAGGTATAAAAAGTAATGCCATATTAATATGCTGAGCTGTAAAAGGTTCAAGTCAACAATTTTGGACAACTGCCAGTTCTGCTGATAACCCACTACTATTATGGACTATTGTACTATGCTGGATTATTTTGAATTCAAGTACCTATACTCTTTAGACTGGATTTAAGTATGAAAAGATCCTTTACAGACTTCTCCAAGTATATCTTCTCTAACTAAAGTGGAACACCCATCTCTGACAAAACAAAATGAAAAAGGGGGCTATGTTGGTAGCCACAAAGCTAGGAAATCAATCAAATATGTATAGGTGGGACTTGGCCCAGCACCTAATGCAAACAAGCTATCTTAATCCTGCTGTCTGGTTAAGGTTATCTATCAGTTGCTAGGCAACCTAGTGTCATGGGTTACTAACTTCACAAAAATGTAAATAAAGGACTTTTGTTGTGGAAAAAAAATATATGTGTATACACAAGAGAGTTAGGATAGATATATAGCTACTTTTTCTTAGTTTATTAAGAATAAAAGTTTGTATAAGGTTGTCTGCATCTTGTCCTCTGAATTACTATGAAGACAACAATATGCAATGTATTAAATACTGTAGCTGTCCTACTAACCTGTTTTGAAACTGCTTCATGCTATTTTATCTTTTTTCTCATTAAAATAAATTTTAAAAAAGTAAATATAGTGATCTGTCTACAGTATTAAAAAAAGTGAAGAGGAAAAAGTTCTTTACAGAAAAAGTAAGCTAATAAATGTAAACATAAGGGCATAATTGGATAATTATAATTTTGCAGCCCTCAGCTGATTCAGGCAAGCATCATGAATGACAAAGCACTGGAAGAAAAGTGGTTGGAGATGATGCAGTTAGTTGCTACCTCCTCCCATTTACACTAAATTACAAGTCAAAAAGATGCTTTTTAATGGAAAAATGCAGCAAGTACAACCTTAATTAAGTTACTAAGATGACTCTCACCAATAGTTGGATAAACTGATGTCATGTGCCTCTGACAAAATGCAAAGGTTACATTTCCTGTTAGTTTTTTTAGTTATTAAATAAAACTCCACATTGGGTGTGCTCACATTTATTAGGTTGTTCTCATTTTACGGATATAGTGGATTGGGGTGAGTCACTTGTGCAAAGTTGGTTTCTTTACCTTTGCTTTCCAATGAGTATTATTTGCTAGTATACTAGACTGTAAGGAAATGAGGAGGGGGAACAGGTAGGCTCTGATCCCAAGAAGTTCTAGAAGCTTACTGGGGAAGAGAGACAGGCGGAGAACAGTAGAGATTATGGGTGCAATTTGTATATCCCAGGTCTGGTGACTCCCAGGTGAGGTTCCACTTTGTCTCCTCCAGCATAGGCCTAAATTCCCTGTGTTAGTTTTCTTGTCAAATGTGAAAAACAGCATAATCATAAGGAACAAAATCAGCTAAGTCTGAATACGGTGAGACATTCTACAAGAAAAGTGGCTTGGTCTTTGCAAAATGTCAGCAGCAGGAAAGTAAAAAGAAAATAAAAGAGGGGTGCCTACCCTTAAGGAAAATGTAATGAAGATTGACTGGATCATATGCTTAAAAAAACCCAAAAACGTAAAACAAACAAAAAACCCCAAAACACCAAACCACAACAATAACTAGTACATTATTGATGATTGAGGGAGCTATGAATACAAGCTGTCTATTAGATGATTAAAAATTTCCTGAATGTGATCATCATATGGTGCTTTGGTAGAGAATGGTTTTAGAGAACACTACTAACATAGGGACGGATTATTACATTTGTGACTTGCTTTCAATGACAACAGATATAGGGAAGCAAATTAAGCAAGATGCTAAAAACTTGTTTATCTAGATGAAGAATATATAGACTGTAGCCTTTCAATTTTTCTTTGAAAGTTTAAATTTTCTCAAAATAAATTAGGAGGAACTATGCAGAATAATCCCAGTCCTTTGCCTCTTCACAAGAGAAACAAGATTTTTTTCCAGTTCCTTGCTATCCTTTTCACCTCTTTTTCTCATTAAGAGAGCAGAATATAACACAAAGTATCATGCTAGTTTGCATACAAATTCTGTTAGTCTTTTCCAGTCATTAGTTTCCTTGGCAGTCAACTTTTAGGACTCAAATGGCTTTTTCCAATTGAGAAATTCCATTGTTTATACAGTTTGCAAGCAATAACTTGGTCCGTGTACTGCAGCAGCAATAGGCTTGTGTTTTGGGTATGGATAGGTCTATCTTATTATGTACTTATTTTTAAAAAGAGGCATGAGAAGGATTTGTTAGAAGTAGATATACCATGCACTTGAGTGGAGTGTGGGTACTCAAAGAAATGAGGCACTAGTCAGCTCTATTTTAAAGTAGCCTTTTCTCTTTTTTTCACATGTGCTTCTCTTTCAAAATATAGAATATTTTATAAAACAAACATTTAATTATACTCAGTGACTTTTGGCAAAAGGGCTAAAGATGGGAATGCACTTGTCAGAAGGGGAAATCTGGACTCTTCAACATTTTATTCTTTTTCCTTTTTTTAAAGAGAGAGAGAGAGAAAAAAAAAGCTTTCAAAACAAGATAACAGAAGGCTAACATTTCCTTTTTAGAACAAATGAAAACAATTTCTTTTATGATGAGGGATTCTATGCCCCGAATTCCCACATGCTGCCTGGATACTATACTACTTTAACCTGAATTTTCTGTGTTCAATACTAAAAAAAAAAAAAAAAAAAAGGTATGTTTTGATGCAGTTTCAAAAAACTGGAATTTACTATAATGAGATGTGGCCTACATAAAGTTCCTAAAGAACTGCTGAGACAGTACAATGAAAGAGACAGGAGGACTGCTGTTAATTTGAGACCTGCCTGAGGGCTACAAAAGTGAGCAGAAGGCCAGCCTGAACTGCACAGTGAGACTGTCTCAAAACAAAAGAAAAAAGAAACAAACAAACAAAGCAAAAACCTGATAACTTTGCAAACAGTTTGCTTCCATTTTTAGATAGCTAGTTGGGTAATCATGTCAAGTGTTTTTGCTCAAATTGTTAGGAAAGGATTTTTTTTTTTTTTAATTTTGTTTATTTATTCGTTTGGTAGAGGTTCTTGTTGTGCACCTCCTATCTCAGCCTCCCTAGCACTGGGATTACAGGAGTGTGCCACCATGGCCAGTTTTAGGGCTGGTAGTGACTGAACTCGGGACCCTGTGCTTGCCAGGGAGGTGCTTAGACTGCTATCACCCTAGTCCTGGAAAGGCTTCTTAAAAACTAGGTATTTCTTTGCACAGAAGTATACACTTCACTCCTGGAAATTTGTGTTGTTGGCTAAAGGCTCTGCTATTCTGTGGTAGGCAGCAATTAATGTTGATGTGTTTATTTGCTCATAGCAATAAAAATGGGGGATTTAGTGTTGTTCTTTACTTTTCATGCTTCTCTGTATAATCTATTCCTAGTACGGTACCCATATTTTAACAGTTTATTTCTTTCTTGGGTTAAGTAATTATTTTACTTTTTTAACATCATGTATTTGGTACAGGGTCTACTACACAGGTTGGACTCCTAGGTATCCTCCTGTTTTCAGGCTTCCTACTGCTAGGATTACAGGTGTGCGCTATCATGCCCTGACTCGTTGCTGGCTCGGGGCACCCAAGGGTGGGGCCAGCATGGCATGTGGTACTGGGAATTGAACATTTTTTTTTTTTTATTTTTAAAGACAATAAAAAGAAAAAAGAGAATAAAAATATTTTTTAAAAAATACAGAATTTCACAAAACAAAATGATAGGAACTCAACAATGGTTGTTATATTGTATATTGTTGTCTTCAAATTAGTTGATCAGATTACCAGATATAAGCATGCAGAATTGGTCAAAAAATTATAAAAAGTTAAAAAGAAAACAAAAAAATTTAATCATTAATTGCTCCTTTCAATAAACCAGAAACCAGCAGTATAATTACCCAAGCTAACCTGTGTATTCTTTTTCTTTTTCTTTCTTTTCTCCTTTCCTTACCCTCATCCTAGTTGTTCCTTCCTTTTGAACAGTTTCTTTCTCTTTCATAGTATCTGTTGTACCTTTCAGAGTCTTACCCTAAGGAGCTAATACAATGTTTAAACCTGTGGGTCACTAATGAATATGGTCTCTAGTTGCATCCATTTACAGATTAAAAGTCTTGAGTTTTTCTTTTTTTATAGTTGAGTAATACTCCATTGTATAAAAATAACACATCTTTTTTTATCCATTTCCCACTGAAGGCCATTTGGGTTGTTTCCAAGGTTTAGTTATGACCAATTGCTACAAACATGGGTGCACATATATTGCTGAGGTATGATGTTTTCAGTTCTTCTGGAAAAATATCCAGGAGGAGAATAACTGGGTTTAACAGGATCTCTAATCCTAGTTTCTTGAGGAATATCCACACTGATTTCTGTAGTGGTTGTATCAGTCTGTACGCCCAACATTGGAAAAGGATTCCTTTTTCACCACAGCCCCTCCAGCATTTGTTATTGGGTGACTTAAGCTTCTAGGACAAAAAAAAAAAAAAAAAAGAAAAGAGCAAGTCAAGCCCAAAGAAAGCCGGAAATTATAAAGATCAGAGCAGAAATGAACACAACGGAGACAAAATACAAAGAATAAATCAAAGGATTCATTCTTTGAAAGAATATATAAAACTGACAAATCCCTAGACATGCTCTCTTTAGTACCTCAGGGTTTTGTCATTGTAAATGGGCCTAATATGATGACAAGACCTGAGAAACTGGATGCTTTTTGAATATACTTATTGTTGTACACGATACATTTAGGATATGCAGCCCCTTTTGTAGTTTTTATTTTTACTATTTAAGTTTGGAAATGCTGCCAAATGTGTGTATCTTTAATCAATGTGATCTCTTTGGTGATATATACTGCATTATATATTGATGTGTATATCAACATACTAATATATATTATACTTACACATACAAACACATAAATATGAGGGGATGCAAAGCATGGTCTTTGCATTCTCTACAGCCTCTGCAGAGAGATCCTAAGCAGCAAAATCTTGGTGTTGTGATGTACAGAAATAGGGAAGAGTATTAAACCATATTTAAGAATAATTTTTCAAGAGGGTTAAGTAATTACTTATTGGTTAGAAATCTGCAGAGACAGCTCTGCTGACCCTAACAGAGATAGAAAAAATCATATGGTATATTATGAGAAATTATATGGCAATATATTATATAATTGAGATTAATTGAGCAAGTATTTGGAAACTACCAAAACCCACTCAAGAGGAAATAGCAAATCATGACCTCTAATGAGAAAAATTAATAATTTAAAAATGACTCAAAAAGAAAAGCCCAGGGCCAGATGATCTCACTGGTGAACTCTACTAAACTAATAACTACATACTGATCTCTTTACAAACTCTTCCAAAATACAAAAGGATATGCTTCCCAACACATACTGAGGCCAACATTAATCAGATACGAACCAAAGCTATCATAGACAACACAGATCAGTATCTCTTACAAATACTGACTCAGAAATATCCATCAAAGGCCAGCGAGATAAGGGCTGGTGAGATGGCTCAGTGGTCTAAAGCACCTACTTGGAACAAGCTTGGCAAAGCAGAGGGACTGTAGTTCAATCCCCCAGCATCACATGCCAGCCAGCCCTGCCCCCTGGTGGGCTGAGCTGGCCACACACACACACACACACACAAATAAATAAATAAAAAATAAATAAAAATATTGGGGCCGGGGAGATGGCTCAGTGGAATAAGCGCTTCCTGGCAAGCGCAAGGGCCTGAGTTCAATCCCCAGTTCCAAAAAAAAAATAAAAAAAGGCCAGCGCGATAGCTCAGCGGTCTAAAGTGCCTGCTTAGGCAAGCTAAGGCAGGTGCAGAGGACCTCAATTCAATCACTGGATACCACATGCCGTGCCAGCCCCGCCTTCAGAGTAGTCTGAGGTGGCAACAAACCAAAAAACAAAAAAGCAGGAAAAAAAAAAAAAAGTGCAACAAAACACTCACAAATTAACTCCAACCATAAATAAAAGGGTTATACATCACAACCAAATGGTTTTTTCTTTCTCTTTTTTTTGGGGGGGGGGGAGGCAGTGTTCTGAGAAGGGTTTCACTATGCATTTCTGGCTGGCCTTGGACTTACTAAAGTAGATCAGGCTTGCCTGGAACCCTAAGCAATCTTCCTGCCTCACTCAGCCTTCTGAGTGTAAGTGCTGGGATTTACAACATGTGCTACCATGCCCATGTTCAAATGAGATTTATCCCAGGAATGAGAGGTAGACTGAATATTTTTTAAAACTGTAATAACCCAAAGGGGCCGGGGAGATAGCTCAGTAGAATAAGCGCTTGTCTGGTAAGCGCTAGGGCATAAGTTCAATCCCTGGTTCCGCAAAATAAATAAATAAATAAATAAATAAATAAATACCCATATTTGAAAAAAATCCAACATCCTTTCATGATAAAATTCAACATACCAGGAACAGGAAATATCAACAGCCTGATAAAAGAGATCTTTAAAGACCCTCACAAGTTAATATCATATTTAATTCTGAAAGAGTAATACTTTACCTTTAAGATCAAGAATAAGAGAAGAATGTCTGCTCTTTCTAATTCTATTAAATACATGATATAGACTCTAGCTAGGGCAATTGTAGAAGAGAGGCAAAAACATTCAAGACTGAGAAAAAAATGAAGTAAATTATTTCTATTTGAGGATGATAGGATCTCATATACTCACCAAAGAACCCACTAAAAACTACTAAAACTAGGAAGTCCAACAAGGATGCAAGGTATCTGATCAATGTAAAAAACAAAACAAAACAAAGACTCTGTATTTCTATTCATTGTCAATGAACAACCTCAAAATGAAATTAAAACAATTCCAATTATAATTGCATAAAAATTAAGTTTAAGAATAAATGTAATATGTATGATAACTTGCACTTGAAAAGCACAAAGCTTAGGATTAGGGTTTTTTTGGTGGTACCAGGGGTAAAACTCAGGATCTTATGCTTGCCAGGCAAGCACTTACTTCACTGAACTATCTCCCCAGACCCCTAGAATTAGTTAATGCATTTTATGATTTAGGAATTCAAGTCCATTCATTGGCATGCATAAAAATGAACTCAAAATGGTTTAAAAAATGCAAAAACTTGAATTATAAAATGGTTGGAAGAAAATATATCACAAAAGGTCTTGGATTAAACAGCAGTTTCTTAGATTTGATATTAAAATAATAAGCAACAAAAGAAACAAAATAGGGGCCAAATGTGTAGGAGTCAGTGGCAGTGGTTCCCTAACAAATATAAGACCCTAGCTTTAACCCCCTGCATCACAAACAAAAATGAAAAAAAAAAAAAAAAAAAAGTTAAATTGGATGCCAGCAAAATTAAAAACTTTTGTACTTTACAAAGTGAAAATGAAGGCACAGAAAGAAAGAAAATACTAGCAAATAATTTATCTCATATGGGGTGTCTCAGTTATTTTTCCTTATTGCTGGGATAAAATACCCAATGCCTAGAACTAAGGAAGGTAAGGTTTATTTATTTAGCTCACAGTTTATGGAGGTTTCAGTCCATATTTGGCTGGTTCCAAGGCAGAGTGACACATGGCAGAGGGCAGCTGTTCTTGGCCGTGGAAAAACAGCAAAGAGCAATGGGAGAAGCAGCAGCTGTGGCAGCTAACAAGTCTCTCTCCTCTTCTTATATTGTATGCAGATTACCCACCCCAGGGCAGGTACAGCATTCACACCCATAATCCCAGATTAGATCATGAATTAATCACAAATTCTAGAAGCCTGCTCCAATGACTGCATGAGGCTTTGCGGAGACAACTAGACACAAGCCATAACAAAGAACTTATAGTTAGAATTCTTAAGTCTTAGAATTCAACAAGACAAGTAAGGCAATTAAAAATTTGACAAAAGATATACAAATCAAACTCACCATTAGGTTCATTTCCCATGCACTCATACACTATATTAAAAGAGGCAGATAGCATAAAGTACCAGCAAGTGTGTAGTGAAACTGAAGCTCATACATTACTGGTGGGAATACAACATGGTATAAAGATTCTTTGGAAAATAGTTTGGTAGCTCATGAAAATGTTACATTTAATGTTACCATATAACCTAGCAATTCCGATTCTATGCATATATCAGACAAATGAAAATATATACAGTCACAAAGAGCCTTGCAATTAGTTGTTCACAGCAATATTTCTTTTGATAACCAGAGAGCGAAACTTATCCAACAGCTGATGAATAGACAGATAAATGTGATACATCTACACAATGCAATACTATTTCTTACAAAAAGAATGAAGTGCTGAATGGACACTGAAAACATGAAAGGTGAAAGAAGTCTTTATTTGTATAATACAATTCTATTTACATGGAATACCCAGGCTGGCCATGATGGTGCATGCCTCTAATTCTAGCACTCAGGAGGTTAAGACAGGAGGATCAATTGCTCTGTGTCTGAGACCAGCCTGGGCTTCTCAGTGAGTTCAAAGCCAGCCTCAACTACATAGTGAGACCCTGTACTAAAATAATAAT
>NW_004524593.1:11015727-11042595 GCF_000260255.1 Octodon degus
TAGGCTGGTGGTTTCCTAAGACTGGGAGGTTTGTGAAAATTTAGCCAGGTCTGGTGGTGTAGGTCTGTAATTTCAGCATTCTGGGAGGCTGAGGAAGGACAATTGCGAGTTTCAGCCCAACATGGCCAATTTAACAACTTAGTGAGACCCTGCCTCAAAATAAACAAAAAAAAAGGCTGGAGATATAGCTCAGTGTGAATTTCCAGTTACACCCCCCCCCCCCAAAAAAAATACCTATTAATGAGCAAGGATATTCATGAGTGATGAAATTTTTCTGAACTTGTGGTGATGAAGGTTCTATAACTGACTATACTAAAATCCACTGAACTGTACATTACAGACAGATGAATGGTAATATCTCAGTAAAACTGTTAATAGAAAAACAGCATTAACTGAAGTAAAGGCCCTATTAACTTGTAACAAACTAGAAGAGTTTAAAGCTGGCAAACTAGTTTTTTAAACACATCATTTTATATCTATTGTACCTTGAGTCCCCGAAGAATAAATTTCTCTTCAGATACAATATTCATTTTAAGATAACAGAGCTGAAAAATGTCTATTGCCTAGTGATATTCTAGCTATATGAAGGTGGAAGTGAAACTTATGACTCACATGTTTATAGCAATGCTGATGTAAACAAACTTACTGTGCTGATAATAGTACATAAAATTATTCACAGTAATGAAGAAGGATATAAGAAAGAAAGATAGGTAGAAAAAAGACAAATAACATTGAAATTTTAAAATTGTACTTTTAAGAAAAACTGAAGCTTTTAGACACAAAAGCTGATGAAGCCTTTGTTCCTTCTGGGAAACTCACTAAAAAAAAAAAAAAAAAAAAAAAAAAAAAAAAATCTTAGTCTTAAAGGCACGACTTAAGCCTCCTCTCATAAACCTCCACCCTCAAAGCAGCAGCAATGTTAGTGGGCAACAAATCTCAACTGTAAACACTGTACATGGTTTACATTCTGACAGTGCACCAGGGGAGTAAAAGGAATACACACTCTAGATCACCCATCTTGAAGCATCCTAAGCCCCATAAATACACCCAGCACCAAATCACATAATGCCCCTCTTTCTTTAGGACCTACACTTATTTCATTGAGTGTGAATTTTAAATTTCTATGTGTCCTGAAAATTCTCTTTTCGTTACATGAGTCAGCTATGAGAGTCAGAACCTGCAACTTAATTCTATGGGTAGGGTGGGTTCTAGGAACCTCCTAGAACCCTGTTCAGTGACATGCAATATCTGATAATAAATGACTGTGTTTACTGGTTATGGCTTTACTCTTTAGTGTTAGAATGTACTCCTTCTTTTACTTATTTTTTAAAATAAGCTTACTACATGTGTTACATGGCTCAAGTCTTACATACGGATGTTTCCCTTAGCTCTTGACTACATCACTATGCCACACAGAATGCACAAGGTCCTAAGTTTGATCCCCAGTACCAAAAAAGTCCTCACTAAGGGACTGACCTATACCATTTAGGTTTAATTACACTCCATGATGTTTACACGAGGAAACTGCCAGATAATATAGACAGGTAATTAATGATATGTATTACCATTAAATGACACATGCTTGCATGTATATTATGGATGTGGGATTCTCATGGGAAAAAACAAAAGTACTAGGTACCATAAAACTTTTTCTAATGAGTTCAATTAGTTTTTTCAATTCTCAGTCCCAATTTAAAAAAAAAAATCTTTAAATAGGTTACTTAAGTTATAGACTGTATTTCTAATTCTAACTAGCTTCCTTCAAAAATGTGTTTTATCAAAAGTAAAACCAGATATAAAAAGTAATACTCAACAATAGCAGGAAAAAACAATTCTAAAATATGGATTCTGGTCAGTTCTTCACACATACATAGCAGCACAATTTATTAAGAAACTGTTAGAATTTACTCTGCAAAAAATACATGCAGCTGGGGAGATAGCTCAGTGGCATAAGTGCCTGCCTGGAAAGCACAAGGTCCTGAGTTTGATCCCTGGTACCATTAAAACAAACAAACAAACAAACAAACAAACAAACAAACAAAAAAACCCAAAAACATGCAAATTGCAATGAGATGTTTCCTTTGGTGTTTTTCTTTTTCCTGAATAGATTCCAAAGAAAAGAGGATAACCCTTCCAGGGAGTTAGTCAGAAAAGAAATGCCCTCCAAATGTCTCTGCTCTGTTTAGGGTTCCCTAACTCTATTATTAGAGAACATGCCTGGAAGGCTCAATGTTTTTAGACTGGGCGGGCTGCCTGTGGAAGACTTGAATTTAATTCAAGGTCAGCATGCCTTAGCGCAGTACTTCTGCCTCCAAGCCCTGCCAAAGCTGCTCTGACAAACAGGCTATGCCTATGTAAGTGTAGACTGAATGACACAACTGTAAACAAAAAGCAGATAAGCACCAAGCCTTCCAATGAATGACTTCCCCTCTGGTAATGACTTAACAGTTTTTACTGAAGTAATTGTCACACTCTCATAGTAAGATTTGTAAATGATGTTGTATTTTTTAATGGCTAACATGGTTTCCATTTTTTTTTTTTAACTTTAAAAACTTCCTACCACCAAAACTTATTTCATATAGCATGTTGAGCAAATATCTCGCTATGGAGAAACTCTTTGGAGTTTCTCAAATTTACTATGTAAACTCATGCTTTTGTATCATGTAACACTGATCTATGTATGAAGCAGAATTTATAATTTTTCTAACAGAAAATATAAACATGCAAAATTAAATTATGGCCAATAATATGTATCTATGAAAAACAAAAAAGCTCCTGAACTAGACATGACTAATGTTAGCAAGATCTTTGTTAATTTGTACTGGATATGTCCTTAATGATTTTGTTTTCTCAATAATAGCAGATGCCAAAAGTTTTAAGACACAGACTTGGAAAGAAATGAATACTCTGGGGTATTTTGTCCAAACAGTCCAAGAAGCTGGCTTTTTACTTGAACTGGGAAAGGCCACTTTTATTTTACAGCATAGCATGGTTCAAGTGTTTAAGGACAGGTAGTGTTTGGCACAGATTAGTTTAAGAACTATTGTTCTGAGACAACTACTTGAGGTGGGGTGAAGAGTTATATAAAATAACACTGAGATGGGGGGAAGAGTTATACACAGAGGTACTATGGGCCAGATTGGAGAGAACACCTGTCACATAAAGGCAGTGCTGTACAAATGAGAAATGACTCAGTACATCAGGAGCAGATCCATTATGAAGAGGCTCCATATTCAGTTTACCTAGTGCTGAAAACTGTATCATATAAGAAATCACATACTTTCATTGTAAAGTGAACTTACATTTTGATTCGTTTCAAACCCTTTTTAACATGCCAAAGGAAAACAATGAACCAGCCAGAGGCCACCACAAAATGGTCTCTCTCAAACCACAAAATAACAGAGAGGTCACCACAATATCCCCATGTCAATCATCCATCTCAACTGTCCTGAGGATACTGTTTGGTCAGTTTAATCTAAGCACCTGTCTGACAGTCAAACTGGGAAACCCACAATGTTCCTCTAATCTATTTCAGATCACAAGGGCATTTTCATTATATGTGAAGCAATCACAGAGATTACTGCTTGAATAAAAAAAAAAACCATCCAAGTATTACAACATACAGTATTTAACTGTAGTATAAATGAATGTAGCAAAAGCCTGGGCTTGTACCAGCACTCACCCTCAGAAGGCTAAGGCAGGATCACTACAAGTGTGAGGCCAGCCTAAACTACACAGTGAAACCCTGTGTCAATGAATGAATGAATGAATGAAAGAATAAATAAATAAATAAATGAAGCAAACAAGCAAATGAGCAAGCAAAGCAGTGACAGAAAATTTGGATGTTTTACCCTGGTTTCCTCCTGTACATTTGATAACTTTTTAAGGTATTCACTGTCTCAAAAATTGAGTCTAATTTAGATTCATGGAATCAGAACCCTTTTGTTCAAATTCTACTTTCATTATTTACTAGTTACGGGACCTGGGGAAAGCTATTCATCCCTCTCTCTTCATCCCTTGATGTACTTATGGGAAGACAAGATAACAGAATTCACCTCAGAATTCACCTGTGAAAGCTATATGAACTTGGATAAAGTACTTGGAAGAGTGCTTGACCTATGTTAAACATAACTGAACATTAGAAATACTATATATTTGACAATACAAGCCTCTTTTTGTTCTATACACCAGAAAAGGTTGTATGCATATGTAAATAAACAGATCAGTCTGGTTATCTGTCAATTCCTAGAACTTTGAAAAATTACCTAAAGTGGTGACTCACTAAACTGAATGGTGGTGTTAAACTGACTCTAAAACTCCTCCAATAATTATCTATATTCTTCAGAAGCACAGATTTGAGTACAAGACCTCCTTAAATAGGACAGAGGTTTATAGAATGCCTGTACTTGTGAGGGACATGAGTAAATGACTGGAGAACCTCCTCCCACTGCCGTCCTAGGATCTTACAGTCCCGTGTTTCCTAACATCCGTGAAAATGTTAAACATAGAAGGCCAATGAAAGAGGACTACCATACATTTTACTTCCTCTGATACCAACCTGTGTCTCTAAAGACTAGAAGGCATTTTTTTTTAAGAAGGCATTTTAAAAGCATTCTAAAGTATTAATAGAAGATGAGAGGAAGCAATTCATGGAAAAAAGTATGTGGGAAGGCAATAACTACATAAACAAAATAGTTCTGGTCTCCATCTTGCCTTAATGCGAAAAAAAAAAAAAAAAAAAAAAGGCCTAAATATCTCTATTCATTATTTTAAGGCACTGAATACATAAGTGAATGGAATGTGCTGTATTACTGTCATATCATTCTTTTGATGGACAACTTCCATTAAACTTCATGTCAATGATTTGCCTTATCAATTTAATAAAATTTTATCCTTCCAGTTTGAAGGCAACCATGATATATGCTACCTCTGGAACTTAAAAACACTTAATATAACTACTTAGGGTCTGGGCCTAACATCTATAAAAGGTACATAATCTAAGTGTAAAGTATGATTGCTTCCCTTCAAAAACTAGGAGTATTAGTATTTACATTAGATCTTGAATGTATTAAAGAAGTGACTCATATCCCCAAAAGGGGTAATTAGGAAACAGAAGGCATTTCAATTATTCAGTTAAAAAGCCTCAAATAAATTGTGAATAATGGAGATTGTAGCCTAATTAATTGCTACACTGCTGTCTCATTTAAAACTGTCCTTGATATTCACTACTAAACTCTCTCATGAGGTCTTTTTGGTACCACTGGAATGAATGAAAACTAATCTTATAGCCAAGGCTATCTAACAGTAAGTCATGTTAAATGCTATCCACAGTGCCTTTTGATTGGACTAATCATAAGATTTGAGTCATTAAAAACTCACTGTCTGAGATATTTTATTATCTTTTTAAAACGAAATCATAAACATCTAGGACAATATCTATAAGATGACACAACATTCTTATTTCATTTTTATTACTTCTATGAAAACATCCCATCTTTTTAGTACCAGGGAGTATTATTAAGCATAAGTACATCATTAAGTCCAAAGGAAAAAAACTTTATATAACATAAACATCTTTATTATGTTGCTTATATATCACAGGTAACTTTCAGTACTAAAAGCCTGAAGTACTGCACTTCTGATAAGATTTGCCAGTACCTTTTAAGTTAACAGTATTTTAAATTTTGCAAATGTTTTGTAAAGTCTGTCATTTTTCTCTTTTGAGAACACAGCCAAACACATACTAAGGTAGATTGCCTGAGAGTAGCCTAAGTATTCAGCCTATACATTCTTTCACTCTCAAGTCCCAAGTCTAATGATAAATTGAAGGTTGGTCTTAACAGCTGCACTTTGACTCTTAAAAACCTCCAATGTACTATCTCATGAGTCAAAGTGAGTAAAGTAGCTTAAAATTAAAGTGGGGTGCTGGGCATTTTGGACAGACCTAAAGTTTCCTCCTCTTTATCAATGAGACAAATTAATTTTAAAATAAAAGTTATCACATCTGTCAAAGAATACCAAGTTTTAGTATCCACACTAAACTACACCCAGGACTATTACAAATTGTTAAAATTGTTTAATGAACAACAAATTTTTGAAATGTCTAGTCAAATGTTCCCTGAATACTTTTAAGACTAACTTTCCCAGTACTTGACTCTTCTAGTGATGAGAAATAGATGAGGCAAGATACTTTCAATTCTCAGTCAGGACCACGTACAAAGTTCTTGGCAGATCTCTCTTATTAGGCACTAACAAGTGGTTATCAAATATATGGAGAAAGTTTAAATTTTAAAAAATGTTATTATAGTAAAAAACATTTCCACTACTCCCTCAAAATTCATTTCAAAGATGCTTATTCTGTTCTTGCCACTTTCTGAAACAGTCCTCTTTCATGTCTTTATGATATGATAAAAAAAATCTGTATGTGTCATATCATACAGATATGATAAGAAAATGCTATTAGTAAGCCATCCAACAGAAAGGCAGGCTTATAAAAAATATGGTTTGTCCGCATCCACCTTATTCACTGCATTTCATACAGTGCAACTTCTTCTAGCTTTCCCAAAAGTCAAAAAGGCAAACATTTCTAAATGATTCAGGACACTGCAGCCGCCATGACAGTGCAACTAGACACAAAAGAGGACTTCTGAAATGCTACAGAAAGTGGCAACAGCAACGGGGTGTATCTGAAGCAACGGGGAGTACTTTGAGCATGATTAATGAAAACATGTCTTTCACTGTAAAAGTTTTTAAAAATTTAGGCATTTAGCAGTTTTTCAATCATATACATACTCCAGTTAGGCCTACAGCCAGTGTCAAGTATCTTGAAAAACATTTTCAGATTTCTTTTAAGGCCTTCTTGTATTTAACTGGATTATGTGCTAAACTGCAGGAAATCGCTTTACTTAAATTATGTATTTGTCTTATAGCTCAGTGCACTGTATTATACCTAGCAGACCACTTGAATACTAATAAGCTGAAACATAGTAAAGAGTATATAATATTTTCTCATTACCCTTTTTTTAATTGGTGATTGGATTGTACCCAGGGCCTCATGTAGGCACAACACATGTACCACTGAGGAACAATCTTAGCCCACTTATCTTATTCTCAAATGTGACCTACAGAAAAGAAATTCCTCAGTGTTTCACTCATTCAACAAGTACTTACTCAATACCTATCATGTGCCAAGCACTGCAACACGAGAAAGCTCACAGAACTTGCCTGAAGAGGATTTTTTTGACTTGTTGGTTGCAACTCACTGGTGAATCCAGAAATCATTTCAATGGGTTACACCTAATTATTTTAAATAGATGAAATACAACGGAACAGAACTTATCAGAGGTCGTAATATTTTCTGAATATGTGGTTTTAATTATGTATATGAGTGTAATATAAAACATACTTCTTAGTTGACTCAGGATAAAATCAATGAACATATTAAAGAAGGATCCCCTAAATTGCACCTCAGTTTAAATTTCATTTTAAATACAGCAAAGTTACAAAGGAACTTTTGACAAAATACATGTATGTGTCTTACATTGTGTCAGGGACTTGCTAAGCAACAGAAATAAAAGGACGAGTAATTGTGTCTTTGTCTATTAAGAAACCATTAAGAATGTAAATCATACTTTCTAACAGTTAAAATAGAAACATGAATGCACATAGTAAATTAATAATTCATTTTGGGGATGTCTTTCTACAATGTACTTTCACTTACTCTTTTATAATGATAACAGTTCATGTAAAATATGTAAATTATGTTCAGGCAAGGAACTTGCCCAAGGTCACATAATGAGTCCCTAAGCTAGCAACAGAGCCCACAGTTTCGGCCTTTACCTACTGCTTTTTCTACCTAACTTCTTATTTCCTAACAAGTAACTTCTTGTGTTCCTGATTTTCTTTGTTTTTTTTTTTTTTTTTTTTTTTTTAGCACTCAAAAGAGTTTTAATTTAGTTGTACCAAAGGCAAAATTTACATTAAGAGAAAATTAAATTACAGATGCATGAACTGCAAAAGTTTAATATACTAAAGACACATTGTTTGATGCTCTTAATGTCAACATTTGGGGCAAAATGTAAGGTATTACAAAAACATTAACAACATTGCTGTATAATTAAAATAAAAAAATGAGAACCCTTTTATACTATATTTCCAAAAATTGTTCTAAAGACAGCAAACTCATGCTCAGTTGTTTTTTCTTTGCTTTAAAGTAAGCTACCAACAATTCCAGCCCATCTAAAATGTATTGTTCTTGGATCCAATATTAAGTATTCAAATTTGCAAAAATGTTTTGCAATGAGTCCTTGGCCTCCATGAAAAGATTTAAATTGCTAAGAAGAGCTACTGTTTATTTTCAAATTCTGTGCCTGGTTCCAATAATCCCTTATCAAGTAAAGTACTGGCAAAATAGCAGATATTAAGGATCAGATTTCTTTGGTATAAGCATGAAATTGTTACTGATAGCTGCCCATGGCTAGCATAAACCAGTAAGTAATCCAAAGAACATAAAAAACAATAAAGTCTAGTATACAATGTAAGGTAGGCAGGAGTGATAATGTTTTGTTTTATAGGAAAAGTCAACACTAATAATGTAAGCCAGAGAAATGACACCTATTTAGAAGTTTGAACATTATAGTAAAACAAAAAATCAAGCCTCAAAATGACCAAACTTGTTAATTTTCAGATGGAATATTTTGCTGTATTTTGGCATTTTACTGTAATTTGTAGTACATAGGTTCTGAAGACTCTTAGCACTATCTTGGCACAAAAGACTAATTCCTCCCCATATCTCCAGAGTACAGGAAAAGCTTTTTCCCCCTAAATGCTTGAATTTTATATCATACAAAAACATATGCTATTATAATTTTACACATTTTTTTCTCTGTAACATTTTCTTTCTGGAGCTATAAATCACTTTAGCAAGCTTATAAATTTTAATTTTGAATAAGAAATGTAGGACTATAAGGCTATTAATTTTACTATCAAAATATCTAAGGGATTTTTAAAACTAAAATTCCAATAGTCAATTGCAGAAGAATCTGCAGACACCAGACTCAAGACTATACTATATCCAGAGTGTACCTATGACCTGGGTATGGAAGCTTTTCACCTAAGTTTCTGGTCCTTCAACTTGCTCCCTCTTTGCATGCTTTCTTCATTACTCAATACAAACTGTCAACTTTTTACACCAGACCTTTTCCAGTGTCTTATCACATAATTCTGTAAGCATGCATTTACAGCCTTCAGACATCAATATTTTAAACCAAGACTAATGCCAAGAACCACATTTCTTATTAGAAGTTCAGCACTCAACTCTATGGGTCTAACTTAATGCCACCTGAAAAATGAACTAAGTTGCAGATAGTTCCAAAAATCTTAAAAGCCATAACTAGAATTCTCATAAGGTTTCTAAAAATATGTCTAATGGAAAAAAGGCAACTGCACTTATTACATCAACACTCTTAAAGGGTGACAACAACAAAGGGATCTACTCATAGTACAGAGGACAAAGTTTTACCATGGCCAAGTCTAAGTGGGCAGAGGTGATAAGATCCTAAATATTACTATCATAAAAATAATCGCTTTCTGTCTTTTTCTTTGTATGATTTTGAAATATCCTGTTCAATTTCAGAATAAGATGGAGGTTAATTTATCATTTTCCTTAAAATGTGACCTTACGGTGACTCCTCCATGTACCACACCCCAAGTACTGTAAAATGAAATCACCATCACCTACTATTGGCCTAATCATTATATAACATGCTCACTTTTTATCATTAATTTAAGTCACATAAAAGCTTCTATTTCAAGACTACATCTAAATTTGAAGGAAAGGGAAAATCTATAGAGTATATTCCTTTTGGAAACTAGAACTGCAAATGTACTTTATTCACACAGCTCTTTTTATATCAGTAGACTAGAATACTATTTGAAAGTACTAGAGACAATTAACACATTACATTATTTTGTGGTTCTTCTCACTTATTATTGGACAAAAACCTATAAATTATAATTATATTATGATACATACAAACCAATCTCTGGCTTTTTTTTATAATCTCCATGTTAAAAAATTTATAAATCTCAATGAAACCTAACTTTACACATATCTCAAAGAGATTTTTGAAGCAAATATTAAACATAAAGAATCCTACTTTTATTGCTTCAATTTGTATTTCTTGGCAGTGTAACATTTCTTTAAAGTGATGAAATTCTAAACATCAGTTACTAAGTGTTACAACTGCTAAAAGCCTACAAATGGTAGTTCATTTGATTTGTTTTTATGTATGTATGTATGTATGTATGTATGTATGTATGTAGTACAGCATTGCACTACTCGGACTCATAGTGATCCTCCTGTTTTCAGCCTCCCCAGTTTTGGGATTACAGGTATGCACCACCACACCAGGTCTTGGTGGCTGGCACAACATGTGGTGCTGGGGATTGAACCCCAGTCCCTGCGCTTACCTAAGGAGGCGCTTAGTCTGCTGAGCTATCTTGCTGGCCCACTCACTTAGTTTACAATAATCTTGAAAATAATAACAGCTAACACTTTTCTGTGTTTATCATATGCCAAGTATACATTTTACTTAAAATGATTTGTCCTTATAACAACGCCATAAACTACGTACCATTCATTATCTTTCCTATTTTAGAGATAAACAGAGACACACAGAGATTAAGTAACTTTTCCAAGATCACATAGGTAAAAATGAAAGCAGAAGATAGGATACAAATCCATAGATCCCAATTCCAGGGAATACTACTGAGAAAGAATTATATTATGCCACCTCTTCTAACAGACTGCAGATAGCAGGCTTGATCAAAGAAAAGGTCCAGTACACCTCCTGCTCCCAATTCCCAATTCAGGATTCTCATTAGTCACTTAATAGGCAGGTAAGATCCTTCAGAATAGCAGAGAAGCCAGTGTTGACTTGTCCCCAGCAGTATGAAATGGGAGGACTGCTTTAGCCCAGGAATTTCAGACCAGCAGCCTGGGAAACACAGTAAGACCCTATCTCAAAAGGGGGTGAAAAAAGGAAGATAGGGAGGCCTCTAAGGTGTATAACCAGCCAGAAGGTAGAAGACAGAAGCCATTACTGATCCCCACCATCAAATTACAATAGCAGTTAATGGACAGCAACTGTAAACTAAAGAGAACAAGATTTAGAAAGTCAAAATTCTGAAGAGAGAATTAAATGGATCAAGTGACAGGCAGAATTTTGTCCTCCCAGCAGCAGCAACAAATAAGACATAGTGGAGAAAGAAGCTGTTTCTAAGTCCTTGTGCAACTTCATGCAGGTCAACTAACCATTTTAAAGCAATTTGTTGCGCAAAACATTCTGGTGATAAAAAGGAGTAAAATGGCATCTCTGCCCTTATAGTCACTGTAGAAAAACTAAAAAAAAAATCAGCTGCTGAATTATTATCTGGTATCTGCAGACAAAAAGAGCAACAGATCACAATGAATGAGGGTTGAATAACAAACAGGTGTTGCTCTCTTTGTGCTGGGCTTGAAAATGAAGTACAATAAAATGGAATGGTAATATTAAACTATTCACAACACCCTATTTCAAGGAGAACTAGAAAACACAGTATACTCACTGACTCAGATGATAGGGGTAAACCAATGGGTAGAACAGAGTGCTAACCACTCTAGGAGAAATAAATCTAGACAGGCAAGAGAGATGGCATCCAGCCCATGGAGGAAGGTTTGACCTTGACAAGTAGGAAAGATTCTAAGAGCAATGGTGGTTAAAGAATGAGAAAATTCTATTATACAGCCCCCACTTTGGTAAAGTAAGTTGTGAGTTCATTTCTTTGTAAGATAACAAATGGGGAGACAGTAAGAAACATAGTTGTCCTGGAGAATGGGGAGGCCAACTAACAAAAGGAATAAAGAAGTACTACCAGGCAGCATTTCAGCTCTTGGGACTTGTGGCCACAATCTGAGATCAGTCAGTATGGTTGGATTTTTTTTCTAGCAACAGTTAGCTGCTGAGGAATACAGCAGATAGCTGCTTTTAACTAGCCGTTAGTGAAGTACGACAGAGGGAGTGATTATCATGGTCACCAGTCTAACCCAAAGTAAGAGGAAGGAATTTTAAGGACTTTGAGGAGGAGCACCTCTGAAATTTGTAGGGCAGGCATACAGCTGCAGACCAAGGGAAAGAGTCCATACTGCAGCTTATCTGGAGACAGAATTACTTTGGGGGATTTAACTGAATGAATGAGGCCCACTCACATCACGGAAGGTAATTTGTTTTATTCAAGGTCTACTGATTTTAAGTTAAAAATATTTTTTAAATACTTGAACAACAACATCTAGACCAATTTTTTTTCTTTCCTTCTCCTCCTTCTTCCTGTCAGGTCACCCCCTCTTTGTGCTGGGAACGGATGAGGGCTTGTGTGTGCAAAGCAAGGGTGCTCCTTACCCACCTACTCCCAGCCTCACAGTACCTAAGACACAGAAGGGATGAGCTAAGGAAAGGGAGATATAACATGGTGGTTAAGAGTACAGTTTCTGTCGAGAGCTCTTGGTTGAAGAGTGTACTCTATCCAGGATTCTGAGGTTTTTCAACTAAACCACAGTTTCATTAGCTTAAAGTACTAGGAAATTGACCTACAACAACAGCTGGTGCACAGAAAATAGTTCTTTTTATAGCAAAAACTCAATCTTGGTAATTCTACCTAACCCCTGACCTAGTTATTCATAAATGTATTATCATTACACTTAACATTTCATTGAACTTTTTTTCTAACAAACTGCTTCTACATTTAGTTTGAAAAATAATGTGTAAGCCAGGTGTGTAAGCTGAGGCAGGAGGATCACTATGAGTTTCAGGCCTGCCTTACCTACACAGTGAGTTCAAAGCCAGGCTGTGTTACACAGTGAGATCCTGTCTCAAAATTTAAAAAAAAAAAAAAAAAAAAAAGGAAGAAAAAAAGAAACTATAAGAAAGGGAAATTCTAATGGAAATAAAGACAAACTTTGATATCAGATATGAAAATACACTAAAGTTGTTTGTAATTAAACAATCTAATAATGGTGTAGGAAGTATAACTAAATTAACGATTATGCAGAAAGTCTTGAAATAGACCTCTATTTCTATCATAATTTAGCATGAGACAGATGTAGCTTGTGCCTCAAATTAACATGAAGTATGCATTATTCAATAAGCAGTATACAAGGGTATAGATTATTTTTATAATTTTATGAGAGAAAACATTCCTACTGATGACATAAAGCAAGAAAGTTTTGACCACATATATTTAAAAATTTCCGTAAGGCAAGATATTGTAAATACAGTTAACAAATATAAGAGGGGATTTTATTTTTTTTTTAATTTTTTATTCATTTTAATGAGAAAATAAAATAGCACTGAAACTATTTCAAAACATGTTAGTAGGTCATTTACAATAATTAATACATTGCATATTGGTGTCTTCATAGTGGTTATTCAGAGAACAAGATGCAGACATACCTTGTCTAAGCAGTATTAGTACAAGACTTGCTCCTCATTGAACTAAGAGAAAGTAGCTGTATATCTATCCTAATTATTTTGTATATACATATATTTTTTCGGTATAAAATGATCCTTTATTTATATCCCCCTTTTTGTTTTGTCAGAGATGGGTGTTCCATTGCTGCTAGAGAAGCTGTAGTTGGAGAAGTCTTTAAAGGACCTTTTCATACTTGAACCTAGCCTAAAGATTGTAGGTACTTGAATTCAGCAAAATAAACCAGCATAGTATAATAGTCCATAATAGTAATAATGGGTTATCCGCAGAACTGGCAATTGTCCAAAGTTATTGACTTGAGCCTTTTACAGCTCAGCATATTAATATGGCATTACTTTTTATACCTTGTGGTTTTACTTTTCTGCTGAATGGTTAAGATCAAGTTACAGCAAGATGTATATAACTAAAAATATAACTTTTATGTCTGACAAGGTCATTCAAATCCCCTCAGGGTTTACTCTGAAACCATGTACAGCACCTTGTAGATCTTTTGTCAGTGTCAGCCATCTGGATGAGTCACGGTCATTGCTTGACCAATTTGCTCTCTGTGAAAGCCTGAGAGCATTTTTTCTCTCTAGGCACACTATACATCGTTGATCACTTTTCTCCGTGGCCCCATAATTTCCTGATCAGAAATTTTGGGGGCTGGGGAGATGGTTCAGTAGAATACATGCTTGCCTGGCAAGTGCAAGGGTCTGAGTTCCAGAAAGAAAAGAAAAGAAAGAAACAACAACAAAAAAAGAAACTTTGGGACACCACTGAGATACAGGATGTCACAGCACAGGTTCTGTTATGTCCCAAGTTCTCACTGACCTTGAAGGGCTAGGGCCAAAATGTTGGCTATCCTTGTAGCCCCTCTATTTCATTTTTGGTCTGCAAACTTTAGTTGTTAAACATCCAGAAGAGAAACTTAATGATATTACCCTGCAACAGAGGCAGTTGAGCTTAACACCACTATCTGTCTGAATATCAAACACCTTAGATATAACATGGAGCTGCTATTTTCCAACAACCATAGATATTCTAAACTTTAAATCCCTATACAATGTGAAAAAAAGACAACATTTTTACACAGAAATTTAGAAATCAAACCATACACAACATTGTAGCAGGTCAATCCTATGACTTTTTTTGGTCTCGTTTTTTTTTATTATTTTTTTACATTTACTTTAAAGAGAACATATCAATAATCAATATGACATTAGCATACGCATTTAAAAGACCAAAATGATATGTACTTCAATCATGGTTTTAGTACACATTGCTATCCTCGATGTAGCTGCTTAGTTCACAGATATCAGCATATATAGTTAGTCAGGGTGAGAATTCTACCCATTAACTGCTACTTTCAAGAACCAGATAAGAGATTCTTAGGACCACTGCCTTAACCATCTTGTTTATATAAATGTATGGTTTTGCCCCTGCCATATTTCCTAACTTTTCTCCTTTCTAAGAGGGGATTTTTATTTATCACTGTTTTTCATAACTAACACACTTGGTCTTATTGTCTTCACTTTATATTTAATTTTTAACTTGCTTTCTCTCTTATGCCATAAGATGTACAGATGTTTTCTGCACTTTTTCCTTTCTAGGTCTGACTTTTATCCCAATAATACTTACATCTTAATAAAAATACTACACAAATACAGTTTTCCAACACCAGCAAGAATCACATGTACCTACTGTCTAGTTTCTCCTCCCCTGCCTTGCTCTCCATACTGTTTATCTTCTGACACTGAAGGTCTGGACAACATAAGCAATCTGCCTAGGCTTTACTGTCATAGAGGACTAAGATTTGCTTGATTTTTTTGTTCCTTTCTAATAACTTTTTGGCCTGTGTATTTATAATTTTTTTTGTTATTTTACTTCTAAAATTTCAAAGCTAAACTAGGCTTTAATTGAATTTTCCTAGCTTTTTAAAAAATTCTGCCTAGCACTTGATCCTAACAAAAGTGTGACTTTCTAAAGCTTGTTTGCTCTTTAGTTTCCAACAGCTGTTCATTAATCTTAAATTAGGCAAGTGCTTTGCGGAATCTACCCTAATCTCTGATTCTTTCCCACGCTGGTACTGCTTGTTCTATTTTCAATGACCCTCATGAATCTACTTCAACAGAGAAATCAGAAATTCCTCTTAATTCCTTTTTAGGCTTTCCATTCACTTTAGAGGCACTGTACAGCCAGATTTAGGGCCTGTGTACCCGCTTATTCTGTCTGGAACACTCCTGCCCTGGATATCCTCGATGTGTACTCCTGTCATCTTTCAGGAATGCCTCTTGATGAGGCTTTTCTTGACCACCCTATTTAAAACTATACTATAACTCAATACTGTGTGGGAATAGTGGTGCACAGCACACCTGTAATCAGAGCACTCTGGGAAGCTAAGGAAGGAGGGACCATAAACTCAAGCCCTCTGTTGGAAACTCAGCCCTTAAGTTTTTTGGTTTTGTTTCGTTTTTGTACTGGAAATCAAACTCAGAACCCTGCACTTGCCAGGCAGGCACTTGTGCCACGAGCAATATCCCTGGAAGCCCCTGAAAAGAAAAGTAAAAAGAAACTGTAAAACAAAACAAACCTATAACTACACACAAATTGACCTACACAGTCCCTCTTTTTTTTTTTTTTTTTTTCCCCTCTTTTTTTGAGAGGGTTTCACTATGTAGTGTAGACTAATTTTTTTTTTTTTTTTAATGTGTTTAGTACAGGGTCTACAGGGCCTTAATACACAGATCAGACTCATCATGATCCTGTTTTCAGCCTCCCAAGGGCTGGGATTTACAGGTATGTGCTACCACACCCAGTCTCAATCACCATCTCAGTGTTCAGCTGGCACAGGGCAAATGGGATCGAACCCCAGCCCCTATGTCTGCCTAAGCAGGCGCTTTAATCCACTAAGCTACTTGACTTGCCCTTGTGTGGACTAGTCTTAAACTCACTTCACAGCCCAGGACGGCCTTAAACTCACAGTGATCCCCATCTCAGCCTCTGGAGTACTAGGATTACAGGTGGTGTACACTACTACACCTGGTCTCTCTCTTTTTCTTAATTTTTCTGTTTAGCAGCATTGCCACTTGATATACCCCCCACATATTTTACTTATTTATTAGCTTTGATCTATCAGCAGATGGTGGAGAAAAGTTTGGCATTAACTTGCTTGCATGTATTTGCTCAATAAAACTTCAAAAGAAAAGTATTAGTGGGGAGGGAAAAAAACCCAGTAAAATAGATGCCAATTCTCAATGGATAGGTCAACAACCTAGAGACTATAGGCACTGCTCTGGTTTAGCTTTTTTTAAAAAAAAAACTTTTTGAAACAAGGTCTTACTGTGTAGTCTAGACTGGCCTTGAACTCATGGCAATCCTGTCAGTCTCCCAGGTGCTGGGATTATAGGGGTTAACCACCAGACCTGGCTGCTAAGGTTTAGATTTAAAACTTCCCTGAAAAGTTTCATGTGTTCCAGGCAAGGCTGTGAGTTGTGATTAGATAATGGGGGTGCTACCAACAGATTACTCCAAGAATGAGTTCATAGTTGAAGGTGGGCTCTGGTTGAAGCAAACAGCTCAGAAATGCCTTTCTGACTCTTCCCCTGCTCTCAATGCCATGAGCTGAGGTTGCCTCTGCCTCATCCTTCTATACGATATGATATTTCTCTCTTGTAGCCATCCAGTCACAGACTGAAGCTTCCAGAGCTGTAGGCCAAAATAAACCTTTCCTTCTCTAGGCTTTGTCAGGTATTTTGTCGCAGCAACAAAATGCTGACCAATACAGGAATACATCAAAAGGACGGATCACCAGGACTCAAAACAGGTATTTGTACACACATGTTCACATCAGTATTACTAACTATAGCCAAATGGTGGAAGGAAGTAACCACTGACAGATGAGCAGGTAAAGAAATGCAGTATACACATATAATGGAACATTATTTAGCCTTAAAATGAAGTTCTAAGATAAGCCTCAATACAGATGGACCCCCTGAGGACACTATACTAAGTGAATTAAGTCGTTCACAAAACAGCAAATACTGGGTAGTCCTCTCATAAGGTATGTATCTAGTCAGTTATAGTCAGATTAGAGTGGTAGATACCAGGGACTGAGAGGTGGGAGAATGGAAAGTTATTATTAAATGGACATAAGGCTTTTTTACAAGATGAACAAGTTCTGGAGATCAGTTGCAAAACTGCAGATATACTTAATACTATTGAATGTACCGTTAAAATGGCTAAGATGGTGTTTTATGTGTATTTTAATATAGTCTAATTGAAACAAAAAGTCTGTGCAACTATTCAGAAACTTAAACATACTCCTGTAAAGGAAAATGAGTTAAAGCCAAGAAAACTTTGTACTAATAATAAAGGAAAACGACCCAGCCACATACAAAGTACAATGTGAAGTTTTAACAATTAAAATAGTAAGGTACAGCCGACCAGATAGCTCGGTGGACTAAAGTGCCTGCTTAAGCAGAGTGCAGTGGCTGGGGTTCAATTCCCTGGGGTGCGCTGAGACAGCAATTTGAGACTGGGCATGGTGGCATACTCCTTTGTAATTCCAGTGCTTGGGAGGCTGAAAACAGGAGAATCACTGCAAGTCCAATCTATGTAGTGAGACCCTGTGGACCCTGTCCTAAATACAGAAAAAAAAAAGAAAAAAAAAAAAAAATAGTATGGTAGCCAGGCATTGTGGGGCACTTGTTTGTAATCCCAGTACTTCAGAAGCTGAAGCAGGAGAAATACCATGAGTTTGAGGTTAGTCTGCACTACCTTGCAAGACTGTGTAGTAATGAAGTGAGACAAGAATCAACAATTATCTATAGGCAAGAATTCAATATTAGATAAGGATATCACAGTTTAGCGAGGAGAGACTATTTCAAATAATGTGCGGCCAATTTGTTTTTTAAAGTTACTGGTTTAGGAGTAGGAATCTGCACACCACATACTAAAATGCACTACAGATATAGTAAATAAAAATATTTTTAATGTATTCCATTTGCTCACTTTATTTTTATTCTACTTATCTGATATTTTTATACTACTGTATTTTGGAAGTGGTCCCTTCACATTCTATTAACTAGCTGATATTTGAACAATAATACTGCTTTGGAATTAATTTCTGAGTAATTTTTGAAAAGAATCGGACAGTAAGTAAAAGTATATTCCATCTTGTCTCAGTTACTTTTCTCTCATTGCTGGGACAAAATATTCACCACCCAGAATTAAGGAAGGAAAGGTTTATTTAGCTCAGTTTGTGGAGGTGTCATTCCATAATCAGCTAGTGGCACATGGCAGAGGGCAGCAGATCATGATGGTGGAAAAACAGCAAAATGGCAAGAGCAAAAAGGAAGCAGCAGCAGCAGCAGCAGCAGCAATACAAAGGCAAGCCTCTCCTTACACTGCCTTCAGGCTATCTGCCCCAGGGCAGGTGTAGCACTCACACTTATTATCCCAGCATTGGATCATGAATTAATCAATAACTCTAAAAGCCTGCCGCAAAGCCTACATGAAGCTTTGAGGGGACAACTAGGCACAAGCTATAACATATCTTTAAGAAAAACCCATTCAATAAAAGAATCTAGGCTCTCCCTGCTATTGTAGAAGTATTTCATTTGTAAGTTTCAAAGTTCTATTTCATTAACTTTATCCATCATCATAAATGTGGCAACGGACTGATATACATTATGCTACTGCAATCGTGAGCTGAAATACACGACTATCACTACAGCTTTTAGTAACCAATGTGTTTGAATCCTACCAACATCTGCATATTCATCAATCATAAAGGTTTCTACGCTTTAGTGCTTCAAACTTTCTATGTAAAGTTGCTTGGGGGGGGGGGGGTCTGCCCCTTAGCTCAGTTCTTTAAGTGGCTGCTTCAACAAAGCAGTCAGGCTCAGGTTGCTGTGGTTGATCCCCACAACTCAAGCCAGCCAAACCTGCCCTGAAGGCATTCGGAGAAAAAAAAAATTAAAAAAATAAAGTTGGTAGGTTAGTACTTACTCTGTGCCAACTCAAGGAACTTCTAAAAGAGAATACTAAAGATTTTTTATTTACAATATATCTTTCACAGATGGTGTGGTAGGTAGAAATGACTCCCAATAATATCCACACCCTAGACTCTGAACCTGTGTATATATTACTTTACTGCAAAATGACTACAGATGTAATTAAAATCATTTAAAATAGGTAAATTACACTGGGGTATCTGGTGGGTCTCACTTAATTACACAAACTAGAGGTAGAATAGATGTGGCAGGGGAGAGAAGTGAGATGCTCGAAGTGGGAGGACATAACATCCATCACTGATCTGAAGGTGGAGGACTACAGGATCACTATGGGATTTGAGGCCATGCTGGGATACACAGTTCAAGGCCAGCTTAAATATATCAGTGACCCTGTCTGAATAAACAAACCTTAAGTAACTGATTTCTGTTAACCAATTTGAATGAGTTTACACACAGATTTGGCAGCAGAGCCCATTAACTGGATTTTGGCCGTGAGGCTTGGAACTGAGCGACCAGCCTAGTACACCTAGGGTTCTAACTTAAAAAAGATGTGAATTTAACAAATCCATGTTGTTTTATTTTTTTTTTAATTATTTATTTTTATTTATTACATTTATTGTGTGTGTGTGTGTGGCCAGCTCAGCCCACCAGGGGGCGGGGCTGGCTGGCATGTGGTGCTGTGGGATCGAACCGCGGTCCCTGTGCTTTGCCAAGCTTGTTTCAAGTAGGTGCTTTAGACCACTGAGCCATCTCTCCAGCCCCCCATGTTGTTTTAAACACCCAAGTTTTTGTTAATGTTACTGTAGCAATAAAAAGAGTTTGAATTTTCTTATATACACTAAAGGGGGGTGGCAGAATGCAAGGCAGTGCAGATCTGTGACTGTCCTTTTTGCTCAGCCTCTTAGGTCACTGTTTCTATGTTATATAAAGAGGCACTGGCCCAAGAAATATACTCTGTTGTAAGAAAAATCACATCTAGATCTTATTTAACTAGTTAACCTATGTTAAAAGTCAATAACCTACCATGTTTTGAAGAAGATCCTTTTCTGAAAGCTAACTTCAAGAAATAAAAACCTCAGTCTAGTGCCACAGTATTGAAAAGAATGTTTTACAAAGTAAGAACATTTTTCTTCTTTTTCATTTCTGTGATCCTCCCTGTCTTTCTTTGGTCCAACAATCAAAACTAAAGTCAGAAATGAACTAAGGAAAGAAACGAGGAAAAAACAAAACTCTGATTTTGGGATTTGGCACAAAGAGGACCAGAAGAAGACCAAAGAAGAGCTTTTCATCCATTTAAGTACTTGCAGTTCTCCTAATAAAATCTGGCTAGTTAAAAATCCATTCGTTTGGTGGATATTTACATAGTACCTTATAAGTACAGACCCTGTTGTAGATACTTGGTATGGTGCTATCCAGGAACTTACAGTTTAGGGAGATACACAGGACTTCATATACTCTGTGCAGTAACTTTAATAAGTATAAAGTATGAGCAGGGCACGGAAGTTCATCCAAGAATGACAAGGAAAGGCGAAGTTACAGCCAGAAGGAGCAACAGTTGGACTAAGACAATCTAAACTACAGAATCAGCATATGTCAAGATACAAGGGTGTGTTGGGCCACAGAGATAGCTCAGCAGTCTAAACTCCTGCCTAGGCAAGTGCAAGGACCTGGGTTCATCCCCAGTACCACATGTTGTGCCGGCCTTGACCCGGGTGTGTCACACCTGCCACCAAGACCATGTGTGGTGGCGCACATCTGTAATCCCAGCTAATCCCAGAGCTGGGGAGGCTAAAACAGGAGGATCACTATGAGACTGAGCTGTGTAGTGAGACCCTGTACCAAATACATTAAAGAAAAAAGATACAGCGGTATGAATTAAAACGACAGCCTGTTCAGATAACAAAAATTTTCAATTCATGGACATAGAGTATATACACAGAAGAGGAAATGGCCTTTAACTGCCGGGTATGTACCATCTTACAAAGAGATTATCCTACGGGTCAATTTTATCCTAGGGTTCAATTTTATCCTATAGGTCTATTTTAAGCTAAGGAATGGCATAATCATTCAAGTTTCAAGAAAACTAACTTTGGTAAAAGAATGGAAAGTAAATTAAAAAAAAAAAAAAAAGCTAGAGATTGAAACCAGTAAGGAAGCCACTATACATTACACAGAGCAAGATGACCTGAAGTTAAATTTGATAAGCAATAGTGGAAAAAGGAGCAAAACAACCAATTTAAACAAATATGTGCCCAGAAAGTAAAATGCGACAGACATCCCATGTTCCCCAGCAACTGCCATTTTGCAAATGCCTGCTTCCCGCACCATGCAGGCTAGAAAAGCCAAACAGTCACTTACTCAGCTTCAGCATGGTTACTCTTAAGCCTGCTGGGTCATCTCTTAGAAAGTAGGGTGGCCGCCCTGGCAATGCTTTTCCTTTCTGAGAAAAGACAGAGGTGTATATGGAGAAAGTCCTTGCCCTCCTTCCCCTGCTTTACATCCTGCTGAATGAGAACACTGTTTAGGGATATGGTAGTAATCTTACGGGTATGGTGATCAAGGACAAAAGGCAAATAAGCTGAACATAGGACAGTATAAGAATGGGAAAAATTTCAGGCTTTTTTTGAGGCTTATTTATTTTTTAGTGATAGTCGGGATGGAAGCTAGGGCCTTCACATCTCTAGCTTTTTTCAAAAAATGTTTAAGACAGCATCTCACCAAACTACTAAGTTGCCCAGGCTGGGCTCACATTTGTAATTCCTTTGCCTCAGCCTGAAAATCTTGATTTTTGATGACAGGACTCAGCTGTTGAGCTAACCCAGGATTATATTTCCTGTTTAAGCCACTGATAGTTAAATTCTGTTATTTTCAGATGGATCAATCACACTGAAACCCAGACCAGGCTTAATGGTAGACTGTGAAAGGTTTGTTATGAAAAGAATTTAGATTTACTTCCAAGTTTCTGAGTAAAACAAAGCACTAATTACCAAGATACAATTTTAACAAAAATGATGGTGTCTGGGGGACAATGGCTCAACAAAGCGTGAGGTATGGCAAAGAGGGAAGACCTTTGTTCCTGGACATGACTCAGAGATTCTAGGAACCACTCAGATAACAGGTTACTTAGATGTTGAAGTCTGAAACTTGTTCAGAAACTCTAAATTAATACCTACAGATGAATGTGAAGATCTTATATAAATCACATATAAATTCACTCTCCCCTAATGGAGAAGGGCAGGGCAAAATTTTGAACAAAGTCCAGGCATAAATGCCTAAATCTGAAGAGAAATAAAAGAATATTTCTTCTCTATTTTTTAAAGATTCTGAAGATGTATATATTAACAGGGAAAAACTCGTTTATAGAATAAATCTCAAATACTATTAAATATCTTCATATTCTATAGATATTAATAGCCACAATCTAAAAAAAGAAAATCTGAACCAATAAGAAAGTAAAATTTTCTGCTAAAGTGATTTTTTCCCATGCTTGAAACTATATTTGGAATCAACTTCCTTGTTACATCTGCAAGTGAAGTAGATATATGTGAATAACCTGATTTCCAAGTCTCATAAAAGTAACCACTGGCCATGTTTTATTGGCGGTAGACTACCCACGTACAAAGGGGAACAAAACCACTGAGAAGAGAGGGAGTAATAATTTAGCAGCACTAGGTATGATTAAGTAACCTTTTGAAGATGACATTCCTCCTCTAGAAGTTAATACAGATGGCCCTGATACAAACAGCAGTTACAAAGCAGTGGAATGACCCATAAAGCTGCCCCAATCTAGTGAACAGGAAACAGACCTGAAGCAGGTGACAACCTGACAAACAGGCACAAGGATACACAGCACCAAGTATAACCACTATCACAACAAACCAGTGGTTGATTTTTATGCTGCATTTGAAGCAGAGAGCTGATATACTAAACCTGTAGAAAACTGCCTCAAAAGGTATCTAACAAGACTAGGATTCATAACCAAAGATAAAAGGAATTCACCCTTGGCATGAAGCCAAAACATTGTTATCAAAAGTTAAAACTGATTTGAGAAAAAAGTATTAGTCAAAAATGCACACCTTTTTGGACTTATGTGTAAACATAAGAAGTATATAATTCTTTATGCCTTTTTCAAAAATATATTCTAATTTTTAAATGTTTTTTCATCATATTCTGTAGGGACTTAAAATTCAACATATCAATACTTGATGAAAAATACCTGTTCCATGTTATGCCTAAGATGTGTGATATTCAGACAGATAGTGAGCTTAAGCTTAACAGCCTAGGTTGTATGGTAATAACAATAAGCTTTTCTTCTGGATGGTTAACAACCTAAGTTTGCAGACCAAAATTAGAGAAAAAGGAGGGCCGCAAAAAAAGCCAACATTTTGTCCCTAGGCTTCCAAGGTCAATTAAGACTCAGGACATATGAGAACTTGTACTGCAACATCATGTAACTTGGTAGTGTCCCAAATTTTCTGATCAAGGAGATTATAGGGCCAAAGAGGAAAGTGATCGATGACGTAGAGTGTGACTAAGGAGAGTCACATGGAGAGAAAACATTCTCTCAGGCTTTCACAGAGAGCACATTGGCCAAGCAAAGGCCGTGACTCATCCACATGGCTGACACAAAGGATCTACAATCTAAGGTACAGGATCTCAAGATAAATCCTAAGGGGATTTCACTGACCTTATCAGAACCAAAAGCTCCAACTCTTGTTGCATAGGTCCTGCTTTATCTTGTTCTTAACCATCCAGCAGAAAAGTATAAAAAAAAGTATAAGAAGTAAAGCCATGCTGTTATGTTGAGCTGTAGGGGACTCAGGTCAACAATTTCTGACACTGCCAGTGAAGCGGAAGACCCAATACTATTATGGACTACTGGACTCTTTTAGAATATTTTGCTGAGTTTACACACCTATAATATTCAAATAACAGAACTTAACAAAAAAAGGAGATACAGATGAGTGTCCATTTTGTATCTGTGTATTCAAAGTGGTTAGGATAGATATATAGTTACATTCTCTTAATAGAGGGATTTGTTCTAATGGTGTTTGTAAATAGGATATCATGTCCGCATCTTGTACAGCAGTTAACCACTAGGAAGAATGCATGCAATGTGTTAATTATTGAAACTGTCCTACCAATTTGGTTTGAAACTGTCTTATTGCTATTTGTTTCTCAATAAAATTATGGAAAAAAAAAAAGAAAGAAAAATGCACACCTAAACCCACTGCTCTGCGTTTATAACCACAGTGTAACTGATTACACTGTTCCCTCCCCTTCCAGTCCCTCAGCCTACATGCAAGCCCATCCTCACTCCTTTTGTAAAGTTCTAGGTCAACAGTCTTTTCTCTCCTTTCGAGCATCCTTATATTAGACCAGCCAGTAAGTCCTAAATCCAGCCCATCCTTTCCTATTCTGCCATTCTGTTTATGTCCTCTGCCTTTTGGAAATCCTACCAATGCTTCAAGTTTCAATGGTTTATCTTTCAGCATTCCCTGATCTCCCTCAATGATAGCCAAAATTCCTTACGGAAAAAGGATAATTAATTCATCTGGTGGCTTTTATGGGGTCAAAATTAAATTAGTAATAAGTTATTTAATTAGTGATATACAATATTCAATGATCAAATACTCAAAAAAAATGTTTTTTTTTCCCCCCAACTATCCACCATTCTGATCTTTTATGCTCCTCATGTTGATAGCAAAAAGCAATACCTAAGAAATAACCACAAGAATTACTTGGTAGAGAAGACAATGGATCAATCCTGTAGCCTAGAAATTCTAGACAGCATTTTTAGTCATGTGGACACGTCATTTTTCCCTGTTCTCTTTTTCTGTAACTATTTACTTTTTAAGAAAGCTTAGAAATAACCTGCTGGTCAATTCAATAATATTTTAACATTGTTCAGAATTTTTTCCTTCTACTAATTTGTGTATCTCTAGCCTCTTCCAATTTAATATGATTAACTATGGTTTTCCTGATTTACCCTAGATCAAATGCCAAAAGACATTCTTTTCAGTTTTATTTCAAAAGCTCCCCCCATGCTACCACGAACTGAACCCCTAACATTGTAGAAGCAAGCACTCTAATACTGAGCTGCATCCTAGCTCTCAAAAAAAAAAAAATTTTTTTTTTTTCCTACTTTCACAGGTTTCTTTGTGGCTCTGAAATCATGGCCTTTGGACACTGCACAATCCTAATTTATTAAATACAGCTCTCTCAAGATATAGTTTTGAGAACTGAGTATATTTGGAGGAATGGTTTGTGATTGCGATAGTCTTTATGAAAAAAAACTCAGGTGGGGAACACTGAAGCAATAAAAGGCAATATAAAGTCTCAGAAAAGAAGTGTCTGGTCAAACACAAAAAGTTTATAGAGATTGGTGACATAATGAGGGACATAAGCCAAACAAAGTGGTGCTATTCTAGGATTGCTTGTCTTGATCATACTATCCTTTAACTTTTTCAATCAGCTTTGCTCCCCTCCTCCAAATAATGTCTCCACCTCCTTTTATCTCCAGGCTTACATCAGAACTTAATAGTGGACTCACCTCAAGTCTGGGGCAGGCCCTAGATCTGCTGACATAATTCCCAGATACGGTATGCCCAATCCTTTCCTTTACCTTCTAAATTTATACTCTTTATAAACAATACAAAATACAAAGTTCAGATCTGTGAATGAGAACCAAGAATCTGCACTGCAAGATTTTTTGCTTTAAGGCATCTCTAAACCAATAAAAATAACGATGGGAGATTTTGTCAATCTATTTACAAAACATTCTAAGCACTGCAGGGAGAGATCATCTTCACAAAACAAGTAAGTCACCCGCCAAAGGTAAGCCAACAAACCCAAGCATGCACCTAACTAGAACAGTCATTTCTCTGCCCGACGTCTCTCTGGGGGGATCGGGCGAACCAGTCCTTGCACTCGAGTCCGTGCTTGCAGCACTTCAAAGCTAGGTGACAAAATAAACAAGTTCTTTCTTTCCCCTCCGGTGGTCATGTCATCCACCTGTTGCATCACCCGGAAAGTGGCCGTCGGGATCTAGGGAAGGCGCAGCTCTGAGATCTCCAAATGATTCAGCTGGGCTATTTTCTTTATCAATTTTACCCACATTCATTTTTATGGGGCTGCTCTGGAGGGAAGGGTGTGCGGGCTTCCGTTCACCTTAGGAGACTCTAGCAGAGGGATCGACAGCCGGGACTTTCTGGACTTCGACGGGAGTTTTTGAAGACTTGGGCACAGACACAGGCACGCTTCCGCAGAAGCCGGGAGCAGCGGGCGCGGGCGCTCGGGACGCGGCGAGCGGGGCAGCCGCGGGGCCAGGCGGCGGCGGGGAGGTCGG
>NW_004524593.1:11042870-11053778 GCF_000260255.1 Octodon degus
CCCCATCCTCCTCCCCGCAGCCGCCGCCTCGTCCGCAAGCCGCCCGCTCTCCGAGGGGTCGAGGCCGCTCCCACCCCCGCAGGCGACTCGGGGGCCCCGAGCCGGGCGCTACGCGTACTGCCCGGCCCGCCTCTGCCGGGGCGGAAGCATCGGGCAGCCGGACCGCTCCGGGGCGCCGCAGGCAGGAGCCGGTCTAAGGACGGGGCCGCACCGGTGGCGGGCCCGCTCCGGCTCAGGCGCCTCCTCTCGGCGGCAGACACGTGGGGAAAGGCGGGGTCTGAGCGAGGGGCGGGCGCCAGGCGCCCCGGAGGCGGGGCCGGCCCGGCGCCGGGACTGAGCCGCCTGCGCTCTGGTTCTCTGCTGCCGCACTTCGGGACCTAAAATGGCGGCAGCCTCGGAGCCGCTCCAACCTGAAGGCTCGAGGTCATAGGAAAACTACAATTCCCAGCATGCAGAGCGTAGCCGAGACGCAGTCTCTGCTGCCCTTTACTACAGTTCCCACCATCCTGCGGGGTCCCGAGGCTCGGCAGTTGTCCCGGGAAACTACATTTCCCAGCATGCAATGTCTTAGATCTGCCTGCTGATGCTTCGCGGTTTGTCCTTGGCGGACGGTGAAGTCGTCCACCTTCAAAGCATGCACCGCCGAATATGGTGCTGTTAATTTATGTCTCATTGAACCTGGTGAAGCGGACGGAATGTGGCAAAAGACCAAAGTCGTGACCTTAAGTTTTCCAATCCCACCTCCACCTTTATTTTTCCAAGAGGAGGAGTGAGGAAATTGAGGAAAGTAGAGTACTGGTGGAGGATGGGAAGTAACATGCCTCCAGTTAACCTCATTGTAGAATTTATAAGACTGCTGCTGAGGTAGGAAGAGAGTACAACACTCAGGGATTAGCACAACCACGGGCACACGAGGGACATGTGCATTCATTCAACAGATATTCGCAGTGTGTATCCTATATGCCTGGCACTTCCCTTGGTGTAGGGGGAGGCTGGAAGAACCAACAAAATATCAGTCTCTGGGCTTTATAGAACATTAAAGCAACGCCTGAGAGTAATCTTAGAGTATCGCATGGTGAAGGACTATGTGATGAGTTATAAAGTATCTGAATGGCGGAAAGCCCTGCAAGTATCAGAGGGTCAAGTATTCTGGTCAAAGAACACAAGTACGAAGAGCTGAGGCATGAAAGAGTCTTTCATATTCAAGGAAGCAAAAAGCTGCTATGGCTGGAAAGTCAAAGACAGCTATTAACGGACAAGGAGGTAGGTAATGGTGTGAAGGTGGGCAAGCAGTCAGAAGCCAGATCCTGAAAGAGTTTTTAAATTTATGATGTAGTTTAGATTTTAAGATTTTAGCAGTGTGTGTGTGTGTGTGTGTGTGTGTGTGTGCGCGCGCGCTCCCACGCACGCATGTGTGTTTAAAAGATTACTCTGGTTACTGTATGGAAAATGTATTTTAGAGTAGTAAAGGAGGTAGAAGCAAGGAAATCAATGTGGTAGAGTATAAAAATAACCAGTGGCCCAAATTATACATAATTTTTGGGGTCTCCCCTACTGATTTTGTGCCTGGCCTCTGTCTTGGTTTGGCCAATGGGACATTAATAAACATGATGCAAGCAGAGATTTGAAATGCTTTTTCTACTTGGAGCCTCTTGGAGATTTTGGGAATCCTGTGATCACATCAAATGAACAAGTGTTAGTCTGATGAATGACAAGGGCCACATTGTACAGTCTTCACCTGTCCCCTAAACCATGCTGCTCTAGCCAGGTCCATCCGACAGATGAACCACCCACTCAACCCACAGTGTGTGGAAAAGTATTTTAAATCACAGAGTTTTGGGGATGGCAAGAACTATTCTAGAACTAAGTGTTAGAAGGGGGCTTAGATTTTGATGGTGGGGGAGACTAAGAAAGTTGGAATTGAATTATTTTGGAGGCAGAGTTTATAGAACTTGCATTTAGGCTGAATATTGAATTTGGTAGAGGGGATTCAAGAATAACTTTTAGATTTTTTATGTGGGCATCTGGGTAGATAAAGGCGCCATTTATAAGATGTGAAACATTAAACATTGTAGGGAGGTGGGAAATCTGGAAGTATGGTTTGATGATTCTATGTTAGAGATGCCTGGTACACATCCATAAGATATAGGTATTTGCATAAATTCTAGTTATAGCTATTAAATAAGCTAAAATAGATATTAATAGATGAAAATAGATTTTAAAGCTTTGGAACTGGTTGGATGACCTAGGAAAATGTCTAGTTAGCAAGAAACATACCAAGGGCAAAGTTCTAGTGTCCTTTACCACTTACAGGTAAAGATGAAAGAGGAATGATAGAGGCAGGAGGGAAATCAGAACATAGTAACACAGAAGTCACAAGACTGTTAAATTCAGTGGTATAGAGATTACCAATAACCTGATGTGAGCAGTCTCATAGAGGGGTGGTTTCTAAAGAGCCCCTAGAAAAGAGGCAAATTAAGGGGAGGAAATGGAAATAACTCTTCAATTTGGGGCAACAGCTGGATAGGAAGTGGAGCCCAGGGAAGGCATTTTAAAGCTGGAAGTTATTGAGGACATATTTGTACACAAAGAGAAAGAACTTGAGTATGAAAAATGAGATTTTTCAAGGTCAAAGAAAGGAAGAACGTTCTAGTGTACAGGCCTATGGTTTCAGGAATGCTTCATCCATAATGACAGCATAATAGGGACGTGCAGGTGCATAGTGATGACACAGAAGGCAAGAGAGACAGAGACAGCAATCTAGGAGCCCTGGAGTATGGGAAGTGGGGGTGTTCTTTTCTGATCTTCTTAATGAATTGTGAGACAAGATGAGTGGTATGGAGACATTAGGACTGATATATAATAGCAGAAACCATTCACTGTTCAGTCACTGAAAAGGTAATAAATGAGTACTTTTTATGTGTCAGTCACTGTGAATCACTAGTCCATCCCTGAAAAATGGACAGGATATCTGCTCTCAAGAAGTTGGCAAGCCAGTGAAAGAAATTTCCATATATGTGTATATACACCCACGTATATATGTGTGTGTATGTGTGTATATGTAGTCATCAATTTATAATTTAAATCAGGAGACAACAGTAATAGAGCCTACCAGGAAGATTTATTTGAGGTAGTTGTTAGGAGACAGATTAACTTAGAATTAGAACCTAGAGCACCAGCTGCCTCATTTTTAATATAACTTTTACATTTCGTATATGAATCTTCCGCTAGAAAAACTTCTAAAATCTGCTTCAGACAGGTTACTTAAGTCCATGAACTTTTATTAAGTTTTTTATATGCAAAGTAACTATAGCCATGTAATGTTTCATATGAAAAGTTTTATTCAAAATAATGTTTGGCATCTAAATATTTTCAAAATGTATTCTTAAGGATTAGAATTAGCAAACTTAGTTTATCTTTTAAAATTCTATATGAGCACATAGAATATCTATGTATTTTACTTTAAAATACAAATACATTGTCAATTTAACAGCATACAAAATATGAAACTATTTCTGCTTGGGAGCAATTCAAGAACACTTCTGAAATCTTGAATTTTATAATACTGTGAGCTTATAATTAATATTTGTCAGTCAAACACAGTATAATACCTATGCTTAATATTGCTTTAGTTTTACTTGAGTTTTATAAGGGCTATAAACATTTCTTTTATAAAGATTCATGTACTGGAAGTAGCTCAGAACTAGAACAGTGAGGAACAGCAGCATCAGGACGAAGACAATGGCAGAAACCAGGTAGCCGCTTGTTCTGAAACAAGAACAGCAAAAAATGTCATCAGAGGGGACTGTTTGCATTTCGATTGTTAATTTTTTTAACCAAACAATATGTCCTTGGCACCAAATAGAGACTAAAGTCATGACGTCTACATTTAGGCATTGGATGTTGGAAGCTGACCAGAGAGGAAGTCATGGTGGTCATAAGAGAGAAAGAAATATGAAGTTCTGAGGGAGCTGTGCGTCGTGTGGGTAGGGGGTGTTGCCGTGTCATGTGGGGAACCCTGAACTGGGTGTGGATGGGAGTTAGCTAGATAGAAATGTTTGGGAATAGAGGAAGAGTGTGATGGAACTGTTACAGGCACCTGCAAGGTGACGGAAGCTTAAGGACATTTTAAGATCTCTCCCAGATGTTCTGGAACTCTAAGTTGATCTGACTAGGGCTCAGGTGCCAGTGGAGTGATTCCAGATGAGCGGCTCGGGCTGCAGCTCAGTGGTGGAGCCCCCCCTAGCATCCATGAGGCTCTGGGTTGGATCTCCAGTGCTGCTACCAACAAGCAAAAAGCTAAGTGGGCAGGGCCAGATGAGACCAACTACACACCAAGGTAGAGAGTGGGGTTTAGCCAATAAACGAGGGCGTTTCAGACATGTAATATAAGACTGGCATTTTAGAAGGATAATTCAGGTGGTAGTGTGAATAGTCCATAAAAGGAAAACTTGAGTATGAAGACCAAAAACCCAGTTATGAGGGATTTGTAAGAATCCAGGCAAGCGACAATATGGGTATTGAGTAAATCAGAGGCTAAAGAAATAGAATTAGATACATCTAAGACATGTTCAGGAGTTAGGTTGGATTGGCTTTGGGAATAGGTCATTTGGGATAGGTTTTGGGGATAGGTCACTGGGACAACATTATTTACCACTGGCAGAGGAAATTCGGAGGAGAGAACACTCCACCTCCTCTTTCTTCTCACCCCAGAGAGAGAATCTCTGTTGCCCAGACTGGCCTTGAAGTCCTCCCGAATACCTGGGACTACAGGTACATGCCACCATACCAGGCTGGAGTCCTGTGTGTGTGTGTGTGTGTGTGTGTGTGTGTCTGTGTGTACACCACTCAGACGAGGACTCGCAGCTGAGTGCCAGCCAGCCACCTCTTCACCCAGGACTCTGCACAGGTGCCTCCCCTCAGAGACGATTTCATTCTTAGGCCGACACTTGGCTGCTGTCGTTCATTTGTTAGCCCAGCATGGCTGTTAGCTTCCACTCTCCTTCAAACCGAAATTATTGTTGGAATGTTGCAGCTTTTCAAGTCACATTAGCCTCGTCTTTCTCCTCTGGCTACCAACACACCCAGCTGCAGTGCATGGGTCCCTTCTTTATAACTGTCTGGTATCTGCCAGACATGGTGCAAGGGATGGGCAATAAAATGAGTAGAAGCAGGCACGAGCCCCGTCCTTAAGAAGCTCACATTGCAGTGGGGGTATCGTAAATAAACAAATGATGATAAAATAAACTAAAATTGCCAATGGTGATAAGGAGAGAAAATAATAAAAACAGAGAGATACACGGTGCGATGAAAGCTCATTAGAGCAGGATTTAACCTGGTGAACGGGATCAAGAAATGCCCTCATGAGGAAAAGATGATTATCCAATGGCTAAAGAATAAACAGAAGGAAAGTTGATAAAGTTAAGTGGCAAAGAGAAAAGCAGAGTCCAGGTAGACAAATAGCACGTGCAAAGGTCCTGCAGAGGGGGAGAGAGTAGAGCCGGCTGGGGACTGGAAGAAGGTTGGAGGGTGTGGAGCTGAGAGAACGATGGGGACAGGGACATGATCCCAGGTGAGAAGTAGGAAGGTGCTAGAGCCTAAGGCCTTCTAGGCCACGTGAAGGAATTTTACATTGATGGAGAGAAGCAGTGGGGTTGAGGCCACTACACTCAGCATTTTGAAAACACTACTCTAGGGCAGGGAGATGGCTCAGTAGAATAAGCGTTTCCCTGGCAAGCGCAAGGGCCTGAGTTCAATCCTTGGTTCTGCCAAACAAACAAACTACTCTGGCTCTGTGAGAATGAGTGAGAAAAAAGTAGGCATGAGGAGGGGAGCTCAGCTAGGAATCTGTTTCAGAGACAGTGGTAGCTTAGATAAGAGGGATGGGGGTGGGGTTAAGAAGTGGGCCCACTTGGGGGCCATGTAGGAGAGACAACGAAGGGAGTCAAGGTGGTTGGATGAGTGGCTGTGTCTCTGGTCACTGCCTGTGAAAGGGGGCTCTCTTGCTGGGAAACGCTACCAGCTAACTCATCTGGCTCTGGTACTCTAAGGGTCAGCAGAGGCCAGTCTGTGGCCACTATGCTAGGGGCCCATTCCCAACTCTGGCAGTCTGCGTGTGCACTGGCTGCTGGCTCTGGCTGCTGGCTCCACCTCCTCACTTAGGTGTTCTCCTCTCCTTCCTCCTCACTGGGGTGGGTGCCACTCCATACTCTCCTCCATCAACCATGCCAATGCAGCAAGGAAGAGAAGTTGCCACAATATATTAAGCATGCTTCCCAGAGTTACCTTAGAAACAACTCTTTGCTTATTCCACTTGCAGGTTATTTATAACATTGACCTTCCATTAACATTCAAAATCAAGGCATCAGTAATATTTAAAGCAGGGTCATACATAACTTGTCTCCTACTTTATTTTTTTAGCGTTGAACTCAGAGGCTCACACGTACACTTTAAGTGTGTACCACTGAGCTATACCTGCAGCCCATACTTTTTCATTTAACATTGTACAAACAAAACAAAACAGAACAAATAAGAAACATCCCCAAATATCAGGCCCAGGACAGAGAAGCAAAATCAATTTAGGTCTAACTTTAGTCTTTTTGTCATTGTAAAAGAAACGAGAAGGTTAATTAGAGATATAGGACGCACTTGAGTGTGGGTGCTCAGAGAAATGAGACACTCCTGCCTTTAGTCGTAAAGCTGTAGTCTGTTCCCCAAAGTGACAGGAACTGAGTCCGGGGAAATGTCTGCCCTGCCGTTTTCTTGGACGCATCAGAATGATTTCGTAGAAGGCTTTGTATAGAGACTTTGTAAAAGCCACTGGCTTTGTAATGAACACTTCATGCAAGTTTTAAATTTTGTTTTGTTTTAGGATTCATTTAAAGTGTATGCCCTAAGGAATATTTTACACACTAGGATTTACATTGGGAATCTGCAAAGTGACTGTACAAGCTTCGATTTTGGGAGACACTGGGGCATATTTCCTATTTAGCTACTGCTCGTATCTTTTAAACATTCTTTGATGAATGCCCCCACAGGCACTTCACATTACCTGGGAATCACTCCAAAGATCTCTATAGCAAATGTAGCCGTTAGGTTACAGAAACTGCAAATTAGAACAAACAGTATTAAAGATTAAATTAAATATACCTAGAACTTCTTCCATATTGCTATGGTAACTAAACTCAAATACAATTTTAGGGTATCATTTCATTGACAAGGGATAGAACAGATACGTTTATTTTATAGCGTTGATGATTTTCTATACATAGATTTTAGAGTGCTATGAGATCCCATAGAACCTAACACTGTCCTCATGGAATTACCTTATTTTTTAAAATTAAGTATATATATATATATATATATATATTTTTTTTTTTTCCGAAACCCGGGATTGAACTCAGGCCCTTGAGCTTGCCATTAGTCTACCGAGCATTCTCCCTGGCCCCTAAATACTTTTTTTTTTTTGGCGGAACCAGGGATTGAACTCAGGACCTTGTGCTTGCCAGGGAAGGGCTTATTCCACTGAGCCATCTCCCTGGCTTTTATATTTTTTTTTGAGGCAGAATTTTACTATGTAGTTTTGGCTGGCCTTGAACTCACTCTGTAGCCTAGACTGGCCTTGAACCTGCAGTGATCCTCCTGCCTCAGCCTCCTGAGTGCTGGGATTGTAAGTGTATGACACCACTCCTGGTGCAATCACCTTATTTGATAGCAGTTCCAAAGGCAACAGTAATAGTGATATGTGTAGATAGATATAATTTATAGAATTGGGAACAATAAGTATTGATGAAAGTAATAAGCAGTTTACATGTATTAGGCATTAATATTTAGTGAAAGTGGATGCTAGCAGCATTTGCTGTGTACAGGGAAGTGTACCAAATTCTTACATGCATTATCTTAGTCAATCCTTTCATTTATTTTTGTTGGTTTTGGGTTTTTTTTTTTTTTTAATTGGGACTTGAACATAAGACTTTGTGTGCAGGCGCTGTGCCTCTGAGCTATCTCCCTGGCTGTCAGTCCTTTTAGATGAGGAAACTGAGGCACATTAAGCAACTTGCAGAATTGCCACAGTTGTTTGAATAGCAGAGCTGGCCTTTGCTTTCAGGCTTTCCTGGTCCTCGACCCTGTGAGGTTCACCTGAAGCAGAGTGGCTCCTGTGGGACACAGAGTGTCAGGGGCCGGGCCGGGTAGGTGCGATGGTATTAGCATGTCTAAACTGACCGAGTCTCTGTCGTGACTCAGCATGTTGGTAGGAAGGAGGCAGGAGACAGCCAAGTAAACACAGTGGGATTTTACTTTCCTTCACGTGGCAGAAGGTGAAAGAAAGGAGTCTATGCTATGGAATACCTACAATGTGCTCAGCAGGTGCTGCCTTTACCTTTGTCAGGGGATGCCAACCCATTTGACAGACACAGAAGTAGCCATACAGAGGCCTAGAAATTTGCTTAATTCTGAATTTAACTTTGATCAAAACAAGGAAGGGATATTATGCGGTGATAAGGAAGATGTAATCATTCTAAATGTGTATTCAGCTTAAAGAAAAGACATGATTCAAAAACTGGTAGAACTGAAAGGGGAAATAGATAAATCCCTGATTATAGTGGAGGACATCAGCATTCCTTTCTCAGAAATTGATGGGAATAGTAGAGTGAAAACTGGTACTAAAAAACAGAGATGTCAGAAATCCCCTTGTATGTAGTAATAAATCTAAAGCCTTAGGGAGAGGAAAATGTTGAAGCGAATTGATCAGATGTGAGTTACTTATCCACACAGAGACAGGGCCCAGAAGACACTCCATTCACCCTAGCAAAATGAGAACTACATCAGTGTCCGAAACACCAGCATTATGAACATTATGAAAGAAGAAATGTTTTACGGCCTTTTCTGCCATCAAAAAGGGTTCTTTAATTTCAGTAAAGATGGAAGGATCCTCTATAAACAGAGGCCAAATGAATTAAATTGTTAGAGATGAAGGAGGCATAACTGCCTTTAAGTGAAAATGGGGCATTAGTAATTGTGATTTTCAGTCTGTCTTGTCAACTTCATTGGATTGAGAGATGCCTAGGAAACTTCTAAGGCGCACTTCTGGGTGTGTCTGCATGGGCCTTGCCAGAGATGGTTGGCATTGTGGACAGAAAAACAATGCAGGAGACCCACCCTAAACATGGGCAGCATCAGCAAACTGGGCAAGAGTCCAGATAAAGCAAAAGAGCAAAGGAGGAAGCCCAGCGTGTGTGCTTTTTCGCTTTCTCTCTGCGTTCTTTCTGCTGAACTACTTTGCTATACCGCATGCTATCTCACCAGGCTTCATTCAAGCCCCCCAAACAGTGGAACTAAGTAAGCACTGACTGAAATCCCCAACCTAAGACAAAATAAACGCCCTCCTCTGTTACGTTGTGTATTGTTAGGGTGTATGTCTAGATGTTCCCCCAATGCCTCATAGGTTCATAAGCAGGGCTTTTGGAAGGTCACTAGATTATTGAGACATTATAGCTAACTTGCATTGAGCAGCTGGACCCTAGTTGGAAGAGGTGATCACCGTGGTGTGGCCCAGAAGCTTATACATTCTTTCTGGGCTCCTCCCTGGATTCTGTCTGCTTCCTGCCCACCATGCTATGAGCAGCCCTTCTCAGCCATGCTCCTCTGCCGTGTCACCCTGCCTTGGAACCAGCAGACAAGGGCCTGGAAACTCTTCAAGCTGTGAGCCGGAATACACATCTCCTCCTTTGAGCTGCACATGTCAGCGATCATGTCTTGGTGATGAGGAAAGTGACTGAGATGTGTATCGGGTATTTTGTCACAGAATAAGAGGCTGATGGGCAAGAACTATTTAACATGAGTAGATCTAAATGAATCCTTGAATTTGGATAGTTTATTATGTGGCCCCTTGAATAGAAACACATGAGCAACTGTCTAAGCTTCGCTTGACTTCTATAAAGAATGTAAATGTGGAGCATGGAGAGAGACTTTCTGATGAACCATTGCAATAGTGACATATCTTTACCTAATCCCTCACCCAGTTTGATAAGGTAGCTGGAAGAGGCTGCATTTCTGGGAATTATTTTGAAAGAAAACCATGATAGCCTATTATCTTGACTAAAATCTTCCTACTTTTCCCCCACAAACTCCATGAACTATAGGGTGCGCCACACAGTTTTGAGAATGAAAGACAAGTTGCTGCTCTTTGTATTTCCTACCACAAAAGAGGATGGTGTTTGTGCTGCTGTTGTTGACCATACAATATGAGCCACATTTGAATGTGCTTCTCCAAATGTTCAGAAGGACCTGAAAGGCACCCTGAATGGGACCCGGAACCAAGAGAGTCTTCCCAGGTGATCCAGGTAATGCAAGTAGTGCTGTGTATAGACTTTTTTTTTTTTTTCTCAAAGTTTTATTGATAAACAGATAGCAATGAGACAGTTTCAAATCAAATCGGAAGTACAGTTTCAACAAATAGGTGTATGGACTCTTACAGTCTAAGAGATGTAAAGGTGCTTGATGTGTTTCTGGAAGATTAGGAAGCTGTATGGCTGTGGAAATTGTGATGGGGACTATCAGCAGATTCCTCTACAGTTCGGAAGCAACTGCAAGCATTCTTTGTCAGGAAACTGTTCTCAAAAATAGCTTCTGGGGAAGGCTTTGGTGGAAAACAAACATCAGACTACAGAAGGCTAGGAGACTGAAACCTGGGATGTTAATTATCAATTGAGTGTCGTCTCTAACACTATAAAGTCAGCAGTGCTCAGCTGAACTCTTATCATTAAATGCAATAGTTGATTTGTAGGTTCACTTTGCCTAGACATGGGGATTTGTCTTTCTTTCTTTCTTTCTTTCTTTCTTTCTTTCTTTCTTTCTTTCTTTCTTTCTTTCCTTCCTTCCTTCCTTCCTTCCTTCCTTCCTTCCTTC
>NW_004524593.1:11053878-11058308 GCF_000260255.1 Octodon degus
TTTTTTTTTTTTTCTGTATTTAGGGCAGGGTCTACAGGTTGTTCAGGGTCTCACTACTCTGAGATTGGACTCATAGTGATTCTCCTGTTGGTTTTTTTTTTTGTTTTTTTTGTTTTTTTTTGTTGTTGTTTTGGTGGAATGGGGGATTGAACTCAGACCCTTGTGCTTGCCAGAGAAGCGCTGATTCTACTGAGCCATCTCTCTGCCCCTGATTCTCCTGTTTACAACCTCCCAAGTGCTGGAATTAGAAGTGCGTGCCACCATGTCCAGGCTCAATTGCCCTTTCGGCATTCCCCGGGGGCAGGGCCAGCACGGTGGCCTGGAGGTGGAACCCCTGGCCTCTGTGCTCCGCCTAGGCAGGTGCTTTAATCTGCTGAGCGATTTGGCCAGCCCTAGACATGGGGATTTATGACTTCCCTGACATATCTAGATCTACATCTCTATATCTGTATCTACATCTGCATCTATATCTGATTTACAGATTGCTTTGATTCCTGCTTTGGACAACTGTGGCACTATAGCTCCATTCAGGAACAATCTTGATCAACAGAGAAGAAAAACTCCCTAGTGTAATGTTAAGTAGGATATATTTCTCAGCTTTTCCCAAGAGGAGAGATGACCTGTGGCCTAATCAGGACTAAATGTTTGGCTACATGGCCAGGACTCAGAAGGAGTAAGAACTGATGAGAAGAAGCTTTAGGAAAAAAGGTATGTAAGTGAACTTCTTGGAACAACACTAGAGTGATACAATATTTGGTTCTCCTGTGAATGTTTATCAAAATATATTCACTAGAGAGGAGGCTTTTAATTTGTCACCTGACAACCACATGGTAGCCTCTTCTCTCAGCTACCAAAATATTGCTCCCTGGGTTCCTAAATAACGTGGCATGGTGCCTAGGACAGCTTCATGAACCCAGATTTCTCCTCAGCAGACTGGATACTACCAGTGTGGCATACCATATTTGCCAGCAACAGCAAACAGACCTTAATCTTGCCAGAGACATATTAATCCAGAGGCATCAAACAGCCACCTGGTAGTAGACTGAATATATATATATATATATCGTGGAGTGGTTGGTAATTCATTCTTCTCGTGACATGTTGGGGATTTCAATTTGTCCTTATGATGTAGTTTCTGCCTGCAACTCTATAGACATTCTAGATAGCATATAGAAGGAGTGATTGAAAAATACAGTGAATTTATAAATTTTTATTAGAGTGAAGGCACATTGCCATTCACCTCCTTCAGAATACATCCTCAGCTAACATATATCCCATTGTTCTTGGTGGTTCCTGAAGTAGTTCTGGAAGTCCACTTCTGTGAGTGTCTTTATGAGTCTGACTAAAAATCAGTAAATGCTGCTGCCAGGTGCCATCCAGTGGAAAGGCCAGCCTGTGAAAACCTCAGTGCGTCCTCATTCACCTTCTTCACTGGATCTGGCGTCATGCAGCTTAGGCCTCCTCCCCAAAGACAAAATAACCAGGAAAGGCAAACATTTTGAGGGACATCAAGGCAGACATGACAGCACAACTAAAGATATGCAAGAGGCTTTCGGGGACTGCTTCAGAAAGTGGCAAGGATGATGGGAAAAGTGTGTGTGAGGCAAGGGAGAGTGTTATGAGGGGGATTAGTAAAAATGTGTCTTACTGTATAAATTGTTTAAAATATTTAAACGTACACTGTACTTTTTAAATCACACCTCATGTATTGTGAGATTGTTCCACCCCAGATTGCTTCTGAGTAGGGAGCTTATTTTATAGCAGAATAATTCCAAGATATACAAGCAATTCACTGGCCTCACAGATAAGCAGCATGGACCTTCTTTTGTTTGTTGTTGTTTTTTGAAAGAGGCTCTCACTGTATAGTTTAGATTGGTCCTGAACTCATTATGAAGCCCAGGCTGATACTCCTGTCTCAGCCTCCTAAGTGCTGGGATTACAGACATGCACCACCATGCCCAGCAGCATGGACTTCCAAGGTTTTTTGTTTGTTTATTATTAGGAAAATCATCATTTGCTGATCAACCAGAATATTTTTTGGTATAAAGCTGTCTTTCTTGTATACTTATTAATAAAGCTTCACTGTACTCTCAGAAGTACTCAAGTTGGATGATGCGCTGTACAGCAATGTAAGTCATAGAGCCAGCTGGAAGGACATCATGCAATTGAGAATGTCCTTTCAGTGAAGACTCTGGGTCAGTGACCGAGATATGGTGGTATTTTTTTCTACAACCCAAATACATGAGTTTGAAAATCAGAGTACAATTGGTACATGGCTCTCTCCCTATTTAATATTATAATAAACAAACTATGCATAAACCCAGACATGTGTGGCTAGGGATACTTAAGAGCTCAGATTCTGTCTGAAAAAAGTTAAGGTCATCCCATCAGAAAACAAATCAGTGGCTAAAGAGAGGGAACATAAGTGGAGAAATGAAGAGAGTGAAAAGATACCTATCATACTTTGTGATAGAGTAGCTATCTCTATCTTCCATCTTTCCATTTTATATTTCAACCTTTTTTTTTTTTTTTTTGCATTTTCTCCTGTTTCCCCTATTCTTTTTGTATAAGGTGTGCTCATAATAAGTGGTACAGAATATGAAGTCAGGACCATGACAAAATTCAGAGTCTTGCTTTCCCTCGGGCATAATAAATACATTTTTTTGTAAATTAAGTTATAATTATTTTTGTTGTTTTTAGAAGTTGAAGTTTTTGGACAAGTAACATGAGGTGGACTATAGTGGACATCTGTTTCATCCTTTTGGCTCACTAATTTTCTCTTCAGCTGGGTACAGTTGGTTACTTAATCTTGTCAAGGGTCAGTTGCACTAATTATAATTCCTAGAAGTTTTTTCTCCTCCTTTTTTGGGATACTTTTTCTTTCATCACACTTCTAATTAAAAAAGATATCAGCATTTGAGCATACATATTATGTGTTCTGTATCTACTAAATCTATATTGCCAGCATTTGTGGGTTGTCTTCATTGCTTGTTATTTCTGTTAACCTTCATTCATAGTTTCTTCTGTTCCATGTGTTTTGTCCATTGAAACTTTTCTTGGGGAAATCTTTGAGGTTTGCACTTAAAAATGCATTCCCACAGAGGGATATATATTTGTTTCTGCCAAGCATATCAAAGGTACCCTAAAGTTGAGACTAGTTTAAAATATGGTCAAGATTATTATGCTTGATTATTCAACTATTCAGGAAATCCAGCTTCAAATCTATTGAGTTTAGATGTATAGTTAAAATTCTTAGGGAAAACTTTTCTTTCATCTCTCTGTCTCCCTTCCTTCCTTCCTTCCTTCCTTCCTTCCTTCCTTCCTTCCTTCCTCCCTTCCTTCTTTTCTTCCTTCCTTCCTTCTTTCCCTCCTTCTTTCCTTTCTTCTCCTGAAGACAAGATCAATTCAAGCACATAATCCTCACTATCTTCCCCTAAGAGTTTTATTCTTCAAAGGGTACCTTACGCTTGCCAGGGAAGCGCTTATTCCACTGAGCCATCTCCCTGGTCCTGCAAAGCTCTTACAAATAGGAAAAAATAGGTTTTTCTGATCTAATCTGTCTTTCTGTAAGGGCTTCCTCCCAGCTGGCTATCCTGCCTTCCCTGAGTGCCTCAGGGCTCAGGTAACCCTGCAGGGTAAATTTCACTTTTCACAAATTTCTAGACTGCGAGGAATTCCCTTACTTTCTCTTAGACTTGGTCATGTGTTTTCAACATATATGAACTTTAAATTATGTCCAGTGTTGTAGGTACACTAAACAGAAAAGTTTTCTCTGACTATCAAATCTCTCATTTTGTAGGAAATAGAGGCTTATTCCTAGCTTTTTAGTTTCTAGCCTGAATTGTGCCCTATAAAATTATTTATTAATTGTCTACAAAAATCATCTTAAATTATAATTTTTCCCCAGGATGTTGCTGTGTCTTAGAAGTTTATTCTATCTCATTATTATTCCTTTAGACAAATTCTTTGTGGGATTATTCTCTGCTCCTGGTAAAATATTGGACAAATCTCAGATTTAGATATGAACAACTATTTTAAATTTACAGATAATAAAAAGCTTAGCTCAGTCTACTTTAAATATGAAAAAAACTTCTTCCTTCCCTAAAGTTTGGGCCTGAACACAACAAGAGATAGCATAGTGCAGAGTGATATGATAATTTCTTTTCTTTTTTGGTGAAAAATTGTACTTTAATTGTGGCATTAAATGTAACATATGTGAGGATACAGTGTTCCCTAAGCCTCCCTACTCTCCCTTCCCTTACCCCTGTCTGTCTGCCTTCCACATTGATGTCACCTTTTCTTCTCTCTCCAGTCTACTTATAAGGACATAACAATGCCTCTCAGGATTCCAACTGGAGGTTGAGAGCCCATAGCAATGTTTCATGCAGGCTGGCTTCATGGATCTGCGCTGGGAAGGCCCAAAGGTCCGT
>NW_004524593.1:11058685-11096221 GCF_000260255.1 Octodon degus
TCCACCACAAGGATTATGTCTTTAATTATGTCTTCATTTGTCCTCAATTCATTTCGTCTTGATGTCTTCAATTCATTTTGAGTTGATTTTTATATGCAATAAGAGACAGGGATCTAGTTTCCATCTTCTGTATGTGGATATCCAGTTTTTCCCCCAGCACCATTTGTTGAAAAGGCTGTCTTTTCAAAAACATATGTTTTTGACATCTTTGTTGAGAATCAGGTGGCGGTGGCTGCATGGGTTTATTTCTGTGTTCTCTATTTTATTCCATTGGCATGTATTTCTGATTTTGTGCCAATACTATACTGTTTTTGTGACTATATTCTCTTAGTATATTTTGAAATTGTGTATCATGAACCTTCAGCATTGCTCCTTTTAAATTTCTTTGGCTATTTGGGGTCTTTTGTGCTTATATATGAATTTAAGATTGGTTTTTCTAGTTCAGTGAAGGTATTTTTAGTTCAATGAAGGTATTTTGATGGGGATTGCATTGAATCAGGTCACTTTTGATGACATGGCCATTTTTACAGTATTAATTTTGCTGATACATGAAATCAGTTCTTTCTATGTTCTAAAGTCTTTCTATGTTCTAGAGTCTTTCTGTTCTAGAGTCTTCTTCAGTTTCTTTCTTCAGTGTCTTACAGTTTTCTTTGTAGGGATCTTTCATCTCACTGACTAAGTTTATTCCTAGGGATTTTATTTAATTTTTTTGAAGGTGTTGCACATGGGATTGCTTTCCTGATTTCTTTCTTAGCAGACTGGTTATTGGTGTATAGAAAAGCTATTGATTTTTATATATTGATGTGGCATCCTGCTAGGCTGAATTTCCTTATTAGTTCTAAGAGTCTTTTCTTGATGTCTTTAAGGCATCTGTATAGAATCATAGCATCTGCAAACAGGACTAACTTGATTTCTTCCTTTCCTGTTTATATCACATTTATTTATTTTTTTTTTCTCTTGCTTAATTGCTTTGGCTAAACTTTCAAGAGCTATGTTTAATAGGAATGTTCTTGATTTTAAAGGAAATGTTTTCCTCATTTTGTCTCATTCAGTATGATATTGACTGTAAGTTTGTCATCCACAGCCTTTATTATGTTGAGGCAAGGTCTTCCTATATCTGGTTTTGTCAGGGCTGTCACTATTAAGGGATATTGGATTCTGTGATTTTTATTCATGATTCAATTAATGTATTGTATTAAATTTATTGATTTGGGTATGTTAAATCATCCTTCTTTGGAGTAGAACCAACTTGATGATGGTGTATGATCTCTACACAGTATTGTCGAATTCAGCTGCAATTTTATTGAGAACTTTTTGCATCTTGTTTGTCAAAGATATTGATCTACTGAGTTCTTTTGTTGTATCCTTGTCTGGTTTTGGTATCAAAGTGATCCTGGCCTCATAGAATATGTTTGAAAGTGTATTCCATCCTTGTATTTCATAGAATAATCTGAGGAAAGTAGTTGTTAGTTCTTTGAAGGTCTGATAAAATTTGGAAGGGAATCCAATCCTAGGTTTTGTGGGGAGACTATTACTGCTTTAATTTCATTCCTTGTTATTGATCAGTTTAGGTTTTTTTTTTTTAAAAATATCCTTTTGTTTCAGTTTTGAAGGTCATGTATGTCTAGAAACATTCATTTCTTTTTGCATTCTCCAACTTATTGGAATATTAATTTCCAAAGTAATTCCTAATGATCTTCTTAAATTCAGTAGCAGTTACTATAATACATCCTTTTTTATTTTAATATGTAATGCTTCTTTTGTCACTTCTAATTTTACTAGTTTAGGGTTTTTCTATCTTTTTATTTGGTTAGTTTGCTAAAGGTTATCTATATTGTCTATCTTTTCAAAGAACCAATTCTTGGATTCATTGATCCTTTGTATTATTCATTTAGTCTCTATGTCTTTAATTTCAGCTGTAATTTTATTTTTGTTCTTTCTACTGGTTTTGAGTTTGGCTTAATTTTCTAAGATCATGAGATACATTATTAGGTTGGTTGTTTGAGATAGCTTTTTTGTCTAATGTAGGCACTCATTGTTATCAGTTTCCTTTTTTTGAACTACTTTTACTGTATCACACAGATTCTGGTATTTGGTACATATTAATCACTTTTCCACTGCTGGGACAAAACACTCCAACATCCACAACTTGAAGGAGGAAAAATTTATTTGGCCAGTGGTTCCAGTCTTTCTGTAGTTGCCTGGATATAAGGAAGAAATGACAGAGGGAATGCATGGCAAAGGGAAGTTGTATAGCCCATGGCAGCCTATACTCTTATCTTAAGCAGAGAGAGGAGAGGAGCAGTGTCAGTATCAGGAATGCAGCCTTCCAGGTCGTGCCTCCTATAATCCAACCCTCCTAACCAAGCCCCACCTCTGACACCTGAGACTTCCAGGGCGTATTTTAAATTTAAATCATAACAGTTGTGTTTCCATTTTCATTTGATTATAGAAATTTTAAAATTTCCCTTCTAGTTTCTAAAATGACCCACTGATTGTTCAAAAATGTATTTTTTAACTTGTTGGTGTTTGAATGGTTTTAGCAGTTTCTCTTTAGTTGATTTCTGGTATCATTCTGTTGTGGTCTAGTAAGATGTGGGAAATTATTTCCACTTTTTTTTTTTTTTTTATTTTGTAAGGCCCACTTTATGGCCCAAAATATGTCTTTTGGAGAAAGTTACATGAGCTGTTGAAAAAAAAAGGCTTTTTCTGCAGTTGTTGGATTGACTTATCTGTGGGTGTCCATTTGGTCCATAGTGTAGTTTAATACTGATATCTAGATGAGCTATCTATTAGTGAGACTGGATTATGAAGCTCACCCACTAACATTCTACTAAGATCTTTGTCTGTGTTGAATAGTGCTTATTTCATGGCAATGATGGTTGGTATGTATATGCTTACAATGATTATATTTTCATAATGAATTTTTCCCTTTAGTAATATGAATGACTTTATTTGTCCCTTTGAATTTTTTCTTGAAGCCTTCTTTGTTGGCAGTGAATATTGCTACTCCTGCTTGTTTTTGGATTCCATTTGCTTGAAATACCATTTTCTATCTCTTTCATGCCCTTGCATACACCAAAGAATTGTTTCTAATCCAATTTGTCAATTGTGTCTTTTAATTATAGGATTAAGGCCATTTATATTCTGGATTATTATAGCAAGGTACATATTAATTCCTATCATTTTGGTATTTTACTAATGTTTGAGTCTTTGCTAATTCTCAATAACTTATTTATTCTTCTTCAGTGTGTAGGATTCCTTTAGCCATGTTCTGTGATGCTGGCTTAATGGTTATACATGACTTTATGCTGATTTTAAAAGGTCCTTATTTCTCCTTTAATTCTGAAGGCTAGCTTTGCTAGACATAGTAATCCATGTGGGCAGTTATTTTCTCTCTGGGTTCAGAGTACATCATCTCTTGCCCTCCTAGCATTTAGGGTTTCTGCTGAAATCCTCAATAATAATATAGAGTAAACTACGACAGTAAAAATTAGTAAAAGGGGCCGGCCACATAGCTAAGCAGATTAAAGTGCCTGCAAGCAGACACAGGGGTCAGGGCTTTGATCCCCTTTCCTGCTGCGCTGGCCCTGCCCCCGGGGCGCACTGAGCCATGAGACTGGGCGTGGTGGCATGCGCCTGTAATATCAGCTCTTGGGAGGCTGTGAACAGGCGGATCACTGTGAGTCCAATCTAGTAGTGAGACCCTGAACACCCTGTAGACCCTTCCCTAAAACTGAAAATAAGAGAATATCCCTGTGTTTAAATTTTAGAGTCTTACAAAAAAGTATCCCCAAAGAAAAACCACCCAGTTATCTTTGACACTGCAAAAATGTTATTTTAATCACCTGGTCTGGAAAACTAAACCACATTAATTCCTCCTTTTCTTTCATTTGCCATATTACATAAAGGTAACCTTATATTTCCTGACACACTTTCAGTATTTTGCTCTTTTCTTTCCATTCTCTTGCCACTAGACCTTCCTTTGACTTCTTGCCTTATTCACAGCACTCTTCTCATTTACCTACGTAGAGTTTATTTTCCTTCTGTCCTTTCTTAATGCTGCTCCTATGTTTATTTCCCTAAAACTATGCTTTCACACTCATAGTGAAAAATAGAAGAGGCTCTCAAGAACGTGTTGAAATTTACTTAAGCATTATGAATCACCTTGTTTGTCTCCCTTTTTTGTTTTCTACCTTCCGTACTCAAGGAGCTATCTATCTTCCTTCATGATTATGTAAGCTGAAGATATATGCTAACATTTAGTTTCATTCCGTTAGGAGTGTGATTTTTCTCACTGGAAGTGTTTATTCTAGTCTAGTGGCCGTGTCAGTCTTACAGACTGAGGATCCCTAATCTGGAAACCTGAAATCTGGAATGCTCTAAAACCTGTCATGCCACAAGTGGAATATTCTACACTTGACTTTATGTGGTGGGTCAAAGGTAAACAGATGAATGAATAATTTAGGGAATAAGGGAAATTCAATATCAAATTGATCTTTGAAAGAAGCTCCGAGCAAGAGGAAAATTACACCAAATGCTTGGAAGGGGAACACTGTGTATGCAAAGAACACTCATGCTTTGGGGACCCAATAAGGTCAAATTAAGCATGTAAACCCGAGTGGCTTTGCCCTGGGAGACATATTCATACACTATGACAGTGGGATGAGGGATGAGATTCTAGTAATGTCGCACTGTCTTTTGAGTTGTATGTCTGTGTGTGTGTGTGTGTGTGTGTGTGTGTGTACTGGGGATCAAACCCAAGGGCACTCTGCAATCGAGCTAAACCTCCAGCATTTTTTGTTTTATTTCTAGGCAGGGTCTCATGAAGTTGTCCAGGCTACCTTGAACTTGCCATGCTCTTGCTTTAGTCTTTCAAGTATTATAGCTGGGTTTACAGGTGTGTGCCAGGTGTTTGTCAGGCCCTAAGAAAACCAGGGCCTGGTTTTCCAGTAGCGTAAGAAAACCAGGGAGGTGAGCTGTGGTACTATAAAATACGTGATAATCTTTTTTTTCCCCTCCTTCTTCATTTGACATACAACTCATAAAATCCTTGGAATCTTCAAAATAAGTGACAAGTTTCTTTCGGTAAACCGATTGCTTGATGGCTGGCAATCCCAAGGCAGTTTCAGTAGGGCACTGATCACAGAGGGAGCCAAAATTAGACATCAGTACCCCCCACCTCATCTCCAGAGAGGGGAGAGGGACTGTTGGCTAAACTGATCACCAATGGCCAGGGATTTAATGAATCATGCCTATGTAATAATGCCTCCATAAAATGCAAACGCATTGGGTACAGAGAGCTTGTGAACACGTGGAGGTTCCTGGACATTAATGCACCCAGATAGGGCATTGAAACTTTGTATCCCTTTCCACATGCCTTGCCCTGTGAGCTCTTCACCTGCATTTGATGTAATATCCTTTTTAACAGATCAAAAAACAAACACAGAGAACAAAACAGAGAAGCAACACAGGAACAAAAGAAACATGATATAAAATTGCCTTTACACTGTGTATAGGATATGTGAAACGTAAATGATATTTTGTGGTGAAATGTGTCCTAGATATGTCATTATATATAGGCAGATATTCTAGAATCTGAACAAAAGTCAGAAATCTGAAACAATTCTGGTCCCACGCATTTTGGATAGGGGTTACTCAGTAATAAGGTGTTCTCCAGGAAGTTTTCTTCTACTGCTCAAAAATAGCATCAATCTCTCTCACCTCTGAATTACTACTGGTCCAATTATTAACACAATACTTATACTTGAAAATATCTCATGTTTTCATTCTGATTTAACCTCAAGTTAATTATAAGCATCTTAAAGACTTAAATTATGCTTATACTAGGTCTGTGAAATATAGTAAATGAAAGAGTAAAGTTCTCAAAATGTAATTTCAAACTGAGTGATTAATGGTTAACATTAAATCTCTCACCCCCATGGAATGTTTTATGTGATTGCTATAAAATGAAAAAGCAAATAGAGCAATACTAACAACAATCAGATGCTTAGGTAGTCTCAAATTAGATCCAGAAAGCAAAAACTTAATTGTGAGGAACTAATTTAAAATCATCATAATAGATCATTTATATTGACCTGTAGTTTGGATCCAGGATCTTCACACGAAACACATACATTCCAGAGTGGTGCAAGGGCCAAAATATGTGGTTCTTATTAGAAATGTTGATAATTTCATATGGCTGATCTAAGTCTCCTGATTTTCCAATAGCATAAGAAAAACAGGGCCTGTAGTTCTGAAAAAGAAACAAACACAAGAACAAAGATCATTTTTGGACTAAAATAAAATTCTACTGCCATGTATTTATCTTGAAATATTAGAGATATAATGGCTATTTCTTTTTATTCTGTAATTGTAATTACAACACTCTATTGCATTTTTATATATTTGTACTGGGAACTGAATTGAGGACCTTGCACTTGCCAGGCAGGTGCTGTGCTGCTGAGTGACATCCCCAGCCCTTATATTGGTTAAAAATTTTATAAAAAGTGAAACTTAGTGAAAGCAAATGCTGTTAGGTTTTTGAGGCTGGTGATTGAATCTAGGACTTCTTACATGATTAACAAGTGTTGCACCACTGACCTATGTGTCCAGCCCGTGTTTCTTTGTTTGGTTTCAGACAGGGTTTTGCAGCATAGTTCAGGTGGCCTTGAACTCACTGTGTGGCCCACACTGACTTCATTCATGATCCTCCTGCCCTCAGCCTCGCATGGATTACAGCCACTCGCCATCACATCTGGCTATTTTGTATTTTCAAACAATTAAATTGGGATGTTAAGGGTATATTAGCATTTTTTATTTTTTTAATATTTTTTGGAGACAGGGTCTAGCTAAATTGCCCAGACTAGCCTCAAACTCTTTTGTTTGTTTCTTTGAGATAGGCTCTTGCTTTGTAGGACAGGCTGGCCTTAAATGTAAATTCATAGCAATCCTCCTGCCTCAGCCTCCCAAGTGCTGGGGTTATAGGCTCAACAGTGCCTGTCTATTAGCATATTATCTCCCTAAACCAACAAGATGTAGTGTTGGGAGCCACGGAAGCTAGAAAATTGGTCAAATGTGTGTAAGTGGGACTAGGTCTCAGTGCCTAATGCAAACAAGCTACCTCAGTCCTGATGTAAGCATCCTGATTGGTTGATGTGGGCTATTAGTCACTAGGCAACCTTGTGTCACGTGTTACTAACTTTGCAAAAGTATAAATAAACATTCATATTGTTGCTCATGTATAGGGATCCATTGGTCTCAGTGCAGACAGTCCTACCCAGGGGGGACACAGTGGCAGGAATGAAAAAGTTAGACAAGACAAAGCTGGGCTAGGTGGTCACTAGTCTGTCTGATGGACAAGACTAACAACACACAACAAAATGATCTTTTATACTTTTGCAGAAGTTTGTAACCCATGACATAAGGTTGCCTAGCAACTAATAGCTGACCTCAACCAAACAGGATATTTACCTCAGGAGTGAGGTAGCTTGTTTGCTTTAGGCACTGAAGCCAGTCCCACCTACACACATTTGATCAATTTCTTAGCTTCCTGCGGCAGACGAGTCGCCACCTAACTCAGCTCTTGTCTTCTTGTCCGTCTTTACCTCATTCCTGTGGCCATCTCTCCCCAGGTAGCATGCATCACACGGAGACCCACAGATCCTTAGACATAGTAATCCTCCAAAGAGGCTAATGGGGGACAGAAACTATTTAGACACAGTTGCGGCAATACATCTGTGAGTTTTTACCTTCCCCTGGAGCTTTTATTTAACCTCATTACCATGACTGTGTCTTCTTGTGTGTATCAAGATACAAACCACAGAATATTTTTACATATCTTTAAATCACAGATGAAACAAGCCGATGTTTTAAAAAATTTCTTTATGAAAACTAAAAGCAAGATAAAAAGATTGTTAAAATTTTCAGGTGACTCGTCCTACAAAAATACATAAACTTTGCTTCTGGATTCTTCAATGCATTCACGTTCTACTTGATGACTCCTTCTCTACCAGGAAAGAAAAGGAAGTTGCTTGAAGGAGATAAGAAGCCTTGTGAGGCAATTAGCTGCACCATGTCTGAGCGTTGGCCCGAGCAACACCCTTCATGGGTTCTGCGGTTGGAATGTGACAGGTCCATGTGGGAACCCTGGTCCCTGGTGGAAAGGTGTTGGGGGTGGAATCTAGTGCGAGCCTTTGGACCCTGGGCACCTGTTGTCTTAGTTTCTTTTCTTTCCTTGCTGAGACAAAATACCCAACACCTAAATTGAAGAGGGAAATGTTTATTAGCTCACAGTTTGTGGAGGTTTCAGTCCATAATCAGCTGGCTCCAAGGCAGGGTGGCACATGGCAGAGGGCAACAGTTCAAGGTGGCAGAAGATGGCAAAAGTCATAAGAGCAAAAGTGTGGTGATGGCAGGAAAGTGGGGCCCTCTTCCTCCCTTATTTTTTAAGCAGCCTCCAGGCTCCCCCGGGTGGGGAGCTCACACCATCTCCATGCCCTCCTCTTGCACAGGATGAGGATGTTTACAAAGTGAGGACCCTGGCCCCCTGCGGAATTGCTTATTAAACTTTGAAACTTTTCAAGTTGACGCAATGTATCAACGTTACAACTGGTAATCCAGTGACAGGATTAACGCCTCTGCCACAGAAGGAGTCCCATTATTCCGAAGTGGATCCCTTGAACAAGAATAAGTGGCTTCTCTGGCTCACTCTCTTGCTGGTTCTGGCCCCTACCTTCCCTCCTCATAGCCTTCTGTCACAGACCCTACGGCAAAAACTCTCTCGCTGTTGTAACCCAAAAATCAAAAACCAGACTCAATTTAAAAGCGCTTTATTTAGCTGAGCTCAGCGGTGGCACGTACTCTTGTCTCCAAGTATGTGCGCAGACAAGGGTTTTTTTTTTTTTTGGCGGAACCGGGGATTGAACTCAGGCCCTTGCGCTTGCCAGGAAAGCGCTTATTCCACTGAGCCATCTCCCTAGCCCGAGACAAGGGTTTTTAAAGCTGAAAACCTCAACGAGGGGGGTGACTTGAACGCAAGGGAATGCAGCACTGGGGTCAGCATCCACTTACAGGAAACAGGTTACATTCTTTTAACATGCAGTTACAATTTTAGGAACAAATAATTAATTCTTAATGGCATGGTGTTGATCACAGGATGTCACAGAAAGGTATCGAGATAATTTTGGGAACAGGGAGTTATCCTTAGAACAGAGAGTTATTACCTTAAGATATGGGACTGATCACAAGAAGCATTGTGAACAGGGACTTGACCTTGGAACAGAAAGTTATCTTAGGCTATGAGGCTAATCACAGGAAACTTTGTGTAGACTACTTTTAACAATCTGTTGCTCAGAACAAAGGAATATTTTGAATATTAACAAAACTGTGTTCAGAGGCCAGACGTACAGCTTGAGCCACAAAGATGAAGTCTAAGTTGTCAGCTTATGTCAGACAGTCCTCGTTAATAAAGTTACAGTGGAAACATACAGAGGTATATAATAGAATGACTATTCTGGTTACAAAATGGAGTCAATCACGTAGGTTATAACAGAAACATACAGAGTGGTATAACAAAATGCTGTTCTAGTCACAAAAATGGAGACAATTACATAGGTTATAACACTCGCTATGTGGATATAGCCTTGCTGTTGGCCCCCAACCTCCAATCATAGGCCAGTGAATTTTAATGCATTATAATTTACCTGATCTAGGTATTCTGTGACAGAGCACAAAATTCACTCTGAGCATATTTTTCCTATTCCCTACATATGTTGAAGTATTTCTCATTTATGAATACCTTCCCAGTCAATTGAACCTTGGGATCAGTCAACTCCTGCATAGTCTTCAAAGGAGTTTCTCATAACAACATAACAGATAAAAAATTCAATCACAATTAAATGGTGACAGTGATAAGCTCTAGAAAGAGGCTCATTATCATTATTTTTATTTCGTATGTTGAGACATGGTCTTGCTCTGTGGCCTAAGCTGGCTTCCAACTTGTAGTTATCCTCCTGCCTCAGCCTCCCAAGTGATGGGATTACAGGCATGTGCCACCATACCTGGTTTGTTATTGTTGCTGCTGCTTTTTTAAAAGAAGCTTATTGTTTACTGTTGTGTCTCCAGCTTAGCACACAGTAGGTGGTGTATTTGTTGACTTACTTTTGAGCTTTAATTTCCAGTGTTAAGTCACTTTGCTTTCCCAGTACTCAAGACTCTGCTGTACTCTCTGTACCCGCTACCTCTTGCTCTAGATCCACACTGAATAAGCTCTGGTAATCAGTCTTTTGGGTTAGCTCTATCCCTGCACTCAAAAAACTTGCCAAGGGTGCTACTTGGTATGCCAGGCAATCCTGCCCTACTTTCTCTGGAGACCTTGCTACTGATCATACATCCTAAAGGGTTTCTCTGCAATTTTTGGAAACTGTTTTATTGAAGCATGAAGTACAATTCTCATTACGCCTGCTTTCCACTGTGCTGGATGTCACAAAATGTGAGGCTATGGACACTTGCCCTATTTCTGTTATGTCCATTCCAGCAACCAGCTATTCTTCATTTCCTCGAGGAGATGAAATTCTCATCAAGGGCTGGAGCTAATTCCATACGCATCTTGAATGAAATGAGAGCCTTATGGATATTTCCTCTCTGCTAGCCTTATGGATATTTCCTCTCGCTTTTTTGGTCTATCCTGAATGCATCATCAAGAGAACTCTGATTCCTTTTTGATGACATCAGAGTGAGAGGTAATTCCAGATCTACGCCTTTTACTGCAGAAGCAGACAGGCACACACATTCTTTCTCTCCCTACTCTAGGATATAGCTGGGATCAAGAGTAGGGCAGCTCAGTTGTGCATTCTACTAAATTTCTCTCCCAAGAACTTCAATTATAAATGAGGAGCTGCAAGGAGGAATGTTTAAAGGTAGTTCATCTCTGTAGCAGTGCTCTAGCCAACTTGCAGAAGTATTGTTTGGAATAATAAAATTAGAAGCTAAAATGCATTTTTGGACAGAAATACAAGTCACTGGATTAAGAGTGTACAGGCCGGCGAGAGAAGGAGGAAGAGGAGGAAGAGGAGGAGAAGGAGGAGGAAGAGACTGCTTGTCATTTATATTCTGGTAGCAACAAGTATGAATTCAGCCAAGAGTACAGCTTGATTAAATAGTGAGGACGGGCTAACCAGCACTCAGCTGTGTGTACACCACTGGCTGGTTGCCTGGGCTGTGGCTCCCTTCCTCATGCTAATGATATTGTGATGTGAAAGAGCAAATGAAATTAGTAGTAATCAGGGACAGAGAATGCATATGTTCTAGCTGCACTTGAGAGAGCTTTGGGGAAAGCATGGAAGATCATGCAATGAAGAAAGAGATTACAAGAGGGACAATGCTGGATTGTACATCCTGGGCTCTGCTGTCAAGAAATTTTTGAATGAAACAGACCTGTTGTACATTATCTGGCTTTAGTTAGTCGTCGTAAAGGATCCAGTTGTTTTATGCCACCCCCACCCTGTGTGGTGGTGATGAGTTCTTGGAAGGAAACGCCAAGGAAGCAGGGTGGGTGACCCGGCTCATGCACAGGGAGGTGTAAGCAGCAGAAGCCCTGAGAATGTGATGTGAACAACCTGTGCTGAGCTGAGGGAGGCTGCCGCTGTAACTGATGGTGTTTGGCTTGGCATACCAACAGCAGATAGAGTCATCCAGCAAACAACTTCTGATGGGGCACTGCACACAGGCCCGCATGTCCTTAGTTTGTGAACAGACTAGATTCGGGAGTAGGAACCTAGGAATGGCAGCCTCCGTGGACACAGGTGAGGGTTCTTCTAAGGGATGGCTGACAGCCAAGAGTGTCAGTGTGGAGCTTGCCACAGAGAAGGCAGTGATGGCAAGGCCACTGTCCAGACTGGCCTAGGTGCAAAGTGATTCTAGCCCAATAACAGGATTGGACCCAAAGAAAAACTGCTGTTCTTTCACAAGAATGGGTGTGAAGCTCAGTTGCTGTTCAGGTCACCAGATTTTTTCTTTAGCCTTTGAATAAGTAACAGACATGGGCTTGCTTGGCGGTATCGTTTCCTTATTCTCCCACGTGCTTTAATGTTTGCAAATACAATGGAATTGTGTGAACAGTGTTCCACCTTAACTCTATGGATTAGGTTTTGGAGGTAGTCAGGAATGCATGATGTAATTCCTCTATTTGACTATGTAATCTCTGACTACACAACAGTCTCTTGCCTCGTTCTTTTATCCTTATTTATATATACTTCAGTATTTACCGTCTGGCTTGTGAATTTTTTTTAAAAGGTGGATACTGCCTTCACACTGAACAGATCCCTTTTTCCTTTATTAGCAGGTCCTTTATTTTGTATAAATGAATCATTCTATAGTTATGTGTGTGTATTTATTCTTTAATCATAAGAGCCATCCTTCTGACTGCTACACTGTTGTCTGTGTCACATCTGCTATTTCCCTGTATATTATGGGACTCCCCTGAATTATTGTCATTTGCAAACCAGCACTTCATCAAGTCATCTAGTCTCTGGGAAAGCAAGCATCCCCTAGTCTTATAAATTCCATTCTATTTTGGGGGAGGACAGTGTAGTATTTTCAGCCAGCCCAGAGGTTCCAATCCTGTCCTGTATTACATGGAAGTGGCCAGCCAGGCAGTACCTGCATTCTACCATTGCACCTAATCTCCAACATTAACTTGGAAGAAGCTGTGGAAACGCCACTTCTGCATATGAGTCTTCCAGTGTTTTTTCCCTTGAGAATGTACAGTCCTCAGAGCTGCTTCTGAGCTCCTTTCTGCAAGCGTCATTCATCCTTGTAGAATGAGGACTGCAGAGCAATCAGTGCATCTTCAAGAACTGGAAGCTGCTTCATTTTTAGTTCATGTTTCAGGAGGAAGGCGTGCATCTTCGTGATTGTCACCACCGTACTATACACTGGCACCCTATTGTGAGAGCACCCTTACTCAGCAGGATGTAATAATTCCTTGCAAACGCCTGCTTGCTATGCTATCCAGACTCGAGATTGAATTAACTCTTTGTTTCTCAGACAGCAGAAGAGAACACTTAGGGCTTGGCATGTGCCCTCCAAAATCTTTCTAGATTGTAAACTCCTCTTTCAGTGCTTCCCCAGAAGTATTAGCATTATCTGGGGACTTGTTAGAACTCCGATGTTGGACCTCAGCTCCAATCAGCTGATTCAGAAGCTGTGGTGGTGAGGCCAGCAGTCTGCTTTAATAAGCCTTCCTGCTGAGTCTGATAGATGGTAAAGAGCCCCGTTGTCCTTTTTCCTATTTTGAAGCAGGCTCTGTGGTGGTTCATGGCTTATGGCTTCCTTGGAACATTTTCACAGACTCTAAGAACAGCCAGGTGGCCTCTGTAAGATCTAGGGATAGCGATAGTACCATTTATATCCCATCTCAATGCCAGACTCCTGGATATCCTTCAGCAAAAAGTCAGGAGAATAAGTTTGGTTTGAACTGATTCCATTACTAGTTTAATTCCATATGATCATAATTTTTATTTATGTATTTATATACGTATTTATTATTATTTGTTTATGTATTTGGCATAGGGTCTCACTACGCAGCTTGGGCTCATAGTGATCCTCCTGTTTTCGGCCTCCCCAATCCTGGGATTATGGGCATGTGCCACCATGCTGGGATTTGCAGCATGTGGTACTGGGGGATTTTTAAACAGAATACTATTCTTCATGATAGCAGAAGAATCTAGTTATTTAATTCAGTCTGTAAATATGTGTGGAACATCTACAACAGTTAGATGCTGGGCTTACAGCAGTGAAAAAAAAATAAACAAAATTCCCTTTCTTCTTGGAGCTTACATTCTAGTTGGAGAGCCAGATAATAATAAAATTAAAAGTAGGCTATTTAATGTATCAGGGAGGTATAATTGCCCATGATACTAAAGAAAATAGGGAAAGCAGATCTGTGCATTTCTGGGCAATGGCTGTCATGGGTATGGTGGCCAGGGAAATCCTTGTTGACTACCTGATTTTTCAGTAAAGTGTGTTCCAGCCCCAGGAAAAAAACCAAATAAGTGAAGTAAGAGAGAAAGATAACCTTTTATAAGTCTTACTTTCAACATGCTTATTAGGTCTTTAGTAAGCTGCAAACTCAGGTATTTTGCAGTGAAACTTAATCTGATAGCAAGAATCCACAGACATTAAGATGAAGCATTTTTCATAATTATCAACATAAAAGTAAGGTCAGATTTACCAACAGATATTGCTGTCCAAAGTGTTTTCATCAAGCTTTTGTTAATACCAGAATGCTAAGCTCCTAATTCCACAGGGGCAGCGATGTGGTTCTTACCTCCGGCCCCCAGACTTCTTCCAGTGGGAGGTCCTTGTGGAGCTCGGTCATGGTCTTCCATGTCTGGGCTTCATTTAAACAACCGCTCTGTGAAAAGAGTGCATGCATACAGCTGTGTGCAAGATGTCATAGCAGTTGATTTCCAAGTATTAATATTTTTGTGCCACTGAAAATTTTATATTCTTAACAGTTGCATGCTCTAAATATTTGCTGCAATACACAGGAACTTTTGTATATTGACCTTGTATTGAAGTTGTATGCTGGTCTCTATGTTGGGATCTAATTTTTTCTTTTTCTTTTTCTTTTTTTGGTGGTACTAGAGATCAAACTCAGGACCTTGTGCTTGCCATGCAGGTGTGTATGCCACTGAGCTATCTCCCCAGCTTGAGCTTGTATTGAGAGAACTTCGTAAATCCATTAATTGTAATTGTTTCACATGATTAATATGTCACCTATATTCCTTTTCCACTCTTACATCTTTTTAATTTTTATTGTTTATTCTTTATGTATCACAAGGATCCCCAACAATGGTGTTGGATAAAAATGGTGTTAAACAACTACCTTTGTTTCCTAATTTCAGAGGGAAGCCTTTCAAATTTTCACCTCTTACAATGTGTACTAAAACTTTTTAGCATCTGTATCTTATTAGGTTAAAGAAGTTATTCTTTATTTACACTTTTCTAACTTTTACTTACATATGTTATCTACAGATAGTAAACTCTTGGTCAAGTAACTTTTTCATTAATTATTTTATTTATTTATTTTGTATTTTAGGGAAGGGTCTGCAGGGTGCTCAGGGTCTCACTACTAGATGGGACTTGTACTGATCTGCCTGTTTACAGCCTCCCAAGAGCTCAGATTACAGGTGCGTGCACTGCGTCCAGTCTCAAGTGTGTCTCAGTGAGCCTCGGGGGTGGGGCCGACATGGCAGGCCTGAGAATTAAACCCCCAGCCCCTATGCCTGCTTGCAGGAGCTTTAATCTGCTGAGCTATTTGGCCAGCCCTTCATTAATTATTATTGTAATATTATGTCATTTTCCTGTGTTTTGTTAGCAAGTTTAATTACTTTTATTGCCTATTTCTATTTCAACTTTCTGTTTATATGCTTTAAAACTATATAATTATAAATTAAAATTTTGCACCCTAATTACAATTATTATATTCTTGGTGAACTGAACTTTTATCTGACAAATATTCTTTTAAAAAAATCAGGGACCAACTGGGTGTGGTGGTACATGCCTATAATCCCAGCACTGGGAAGGCTGAGACAAAAGGATCATTAGGAGTCTGAACTTTGTAGCAAAATAAATAAGTAAAGAACTAAAGATCTGGAACCAGACGAAGGAAAAAAATGACAGAGTGGTCAGTGAAAACTTTACCTCTCCAAATTTCAGAATCCAAACAGTAGAAAACAAGAATTTGTAGAAGAAACAAAAGAGAAAAGTAGATCCTTAGAAATAAGAAGTATCAGGGGCTGGGGAGATGGCCCAGTGGAATAAGTGCTTGTCTGGCAAGTGCAAGGGCCTGAGTTCAATCCCCAGTTATGCAAAAAAAAAAAAAAAAAAAAAAGTATCTGACAGGAAAATTAATAGGAGAGACAAACTGAAGAAACAGAACACAATGCGCAGAAGAGATGAGGCCATGTACACTGCTCCAGGCCCACTGCTCAGGTATTCAAAGGTGCAATAACAGTGGCCAGCCTAGGGCTGGTGAGATAGCTCTGTGGCACAAGCACATGTAGGTCCTCAGTTCAATCTTCAGTACCAAAATGACAACAACAACAAAAGAACACCCCAATGTCTAACCTAGAACAATCCTTGGGAAGTGAGATATATGAATTAGCAAGACTGTGGCAAAAGATTGACTATAGAGTTTAACCTGGATACGAAAAGAAGGGGAAGAAAACAGGCCAAGTAGCGAGGGAGAGATGAGAACGTGCAACATAACAGAAGTCTGGGTTATGTGAGACAACTCTCAGTGGATTTACAGAATAAAAATTTAATTCTTGGTTATACATAGTCTAGTGCAAATGTCCCTGATTAGATAGATGGTTTGGATGGGTGACTCTAAGAAATGAACTAGGAGCTAGATTTTATTTATTTATTTATTTATTTTTTAGTTTTTTTTTATCTAGAGGTTGCTTGAAGTCCTTTCCCTGGACCATTTTCACTCAGCTCTCATCTACTCTACCCTTAAGTGTTCTGTAACGTGCTGATAGGAGGTAAGATGGGAAGCACAGAGTTAGAGGCATTCCCTCGTAGGTGCCTCATCCGGAAATGACACGTAACCACACGAGCTGTCACAGGGCCTCACCGAGATGCCTGTGTGTCTGGGAAATGTTGGTCCTGTGTAGAACCCTTCCCAGCAGTGGCACTATGTGATGGATCACAGACCCCAGAGGCCATCTATAATTATTTTCAGAACATGAGGAAAAATGATCAAGTTCTGAGCATAGGACATCAGCAAGTAGAAACGGAATAGATGTCAACTACACAGTAGGATCCTCAAACAAAAGTCTTAGTGGAGAGTGGAGAGATACTGGTGCACATGGTACTGTGGATTAGGGAGACCATACCCCACACATCTAATAGTTACACATATGGGTGAGAGGATGTGCACCTTTGGTTAGATAGACCAGTAAGGACAGATGTGGCCTCTGAGGAAATTTTATTTCAGAAAGATGCAGGGACATTTAGCTATAAAGTGCAGTAGAAAGGTTTGAGGAAGAAGAGTATCATGGGAGTCTGGACCAAGGTAGAGGAAGGATGCAGTAGTATGGGGGTAAGGCTGTGAAGAGAAGGTAGACCAAAGGACTTGCACACTGTACTGGGCACTGGACAAGTACAGAGGATGTGTTCTGAGATAGATTTATTTGATCACCTAATTGAAAGGCAGGTTTTTAGTACTCCAAAAAATGGCAAATGGAACTCAGGTTGCTGTCAGAGTTATCTTGGGTAATTAGTGTTTCTGATAGAGAAGAATGCCACTTGGACAAGAGTTAGCCCTTGGTTTGTCTGAGCCCAAAATTCTTGGGGAAGCTCAGGAATCAACCCTGATAATGTCTAATGAAGCACCAGCATGGTGGGAGGTTGTCGAGGGCAGACGGGCAGGTGATGTGTGGTGATTGGGGGAATCTTCCTGTCTGTTGTGTCCTACAAAGTGAAAGCACAGAATACGAGGGGTTCACCTGGGCGTCCTAGATCAACTGGTAATGGAAGATGGAAGAGAAGTAGGGGAGCGCAGGGATACTGAGGCCAACATCGGAAAGGTCAGAGTATGTAAAGAGGTCAAATAGCCTAAAATGTGTCCCTTTAGTTTAGCATAAATTCAATAAGGCAAACTCATAAATAAATATTAAGTATGGGTTGGAGGAAAAAGAAAATGCTCATACATAATTGCATCCTCCTACAGACATTGTTTTATCTTTTTTCTGACTGCTTTATGTCTTTTGGGTGACGATGCATTCAGTTTTTCATCAATGAATTTCAGTAGTCATGTAACCTAATTGGAAGCGATGTTGGTGTTTTCCACCTTCCTGGTTCTGATTTCCTTAGATACTTTATGTATAGATTTACAATAGAAAGCCATGTCTAATTTCATGCCAAATTCTGTTTAAATTCAGACACCATACCTGCTTCATGCTGTTATTGTAACTATAATCATTCCTGCCATGGATTTCCCACAGTATGAAATTTACTGCCACATCTTCAATGTGGCCACTGTCGTCAAATCTGAAAGAGAGATCAAACCCAAAATACTGGCTTAGTATATGACACAAGAGTAAAGGGTTATAGTATTCAAGTTAGATGGGGTCAGGTTTGAATTCTGTGTTTATCGCTTGTTGGTTTCATCGCCTGAGGGAAATTACTCCAACTCTTCAAGCTTCAATTTTCTTCTCTGTAAAATCACAACACCTGCTCCGAAGGCCTATTTTGCTAGTTGAATGGAATAAGACCTAGTAATGAAGTATAAAATTGAAGCTGTAAGTTTGCTTCACCTTGATAGGACCGCATGTTGGTGAAGAGAACTGAGTGAGGGCCTCCTGTCATGGTTTCCAGTTGGGAGAAATGGGAGAAAATTCGATGAATGCAGGAAAGGCCAGGAGAGGGTCCCCTGGGCTCACTGAATCAGCAGCTCTTCGTTGGTTGCCTTTTATGTATCCGAGAGCGAACCACAGAGCTGCTATGGTGAGAACCGACGCTGCGGATTCCCCGGGAGGCCCCGGCTGCAAGCTGTGGCTGACTCAAGGGATCGCAGCACTGTGGAGGGGGCGGGCCAGGGCGCAGTCACTCGGAGCGGAGGGCGGAGGAGGCCTCCCGCCCGCAGCAGAGGTCAGCGGGTCCGGCGTGGACGGGACGCCGATGCTGGGAGCAGGTGCAGAGCCCCACGGGGCCCGAGTATTCGCCAGCGCCAGTGAGTTTCAGAGAGATGCGGTGTCGCATGTTATCTTATTCCTGCTATCAAATAAAAACAGAGCTTGAGACTACAGCTAAGGGTCACTTACTGAGAAATTCACACTTTTGCATTCTAGACCTCATGACTATAAAAACAGTCACCAGCTTCCTTCTCCATCAGTTATTAGTCATATTTCTAAATGAAATCTGCCGTTCCACTGGGTGGACTTTCACACAGGACCGTGGTTTCAGGCGCCTGTTTCTAGGCTGCTGACTCTCGCTCCACCTTTTGATGCGGTTTCTCTCTTGGTAGCTTTATGGCGATTCGTCACCCATCAGAGGTCTTCCCTGCGCGTCTGCTTACTCCCTGCCGGGATCTCTGCTTTGCCTTGCAGTTGCTGTATCTGCTTCGCAGGCCCGTGACAGCTTGCTACCACCTAACTGTGGATATCCAAAGCTGTTGCGCTACCAATCTCGAACATGGTGCAGAAAAAGCTTTAAGGGTCAAGAAGCGGTATCTGAGAAGGTATTTTCACGTTCAGGTTAGTTTTGGTAAATCATAAAGAGATGAACTCAGACCCTGGTCAGTGCTCAAACAGGCGTGACTGACTCAGAATTAGAGTACTGGTGTTTGCCTCCTTAGTGGGGGAGGAGGAGGGCCACAGAAACTGGAGAACTCTGCTGGGCACACGGATCCTCTCACCACAGAAGAATGTGCAGACGCCGACACGGATACACACACGTAGTTTTAGAGATTTGGAGCAGGATTAGCAAAGCTCGAATACTAGCAGCTTTGGGAGGAGCAGGCTTTTGGTGGCATATTTGGACAATCATGAGGTTCGTGAATTATTAAGAATTGTTGCAAAGCCATTTTCTTTTTTACAATAAAAAAATTTTAATTGTACTTTGCGGGCTGTAATTTTGACTCTTGCCAGAACGACGAACCATAGTGCCACCTAGGGGCAATAAGGATGCATTGCATGACCCATAATTTCTGGATTTGCAATGACCTTTGACAATGTTTTATTTCATTGACAATGTGTAACATAAAAACAGTTGCCTATGTAAGCGTTAAATAATTATTTTCATTAAAGTTCACCAGAGTATGACAGAACACTAGTGAAATCCATGAAATTCATGAATATCACTAGTTGGCAACACTTGGAAAACTAACTTCCCAACACTTGGAAACTTCTCTGCCTAGGAGGCTCTAATTTGGGAATTGAAGAGACCTCTCTGTGGCTCCTCAGATCCATTCGACCCAGCCTTTGTGGACAGAGCATTATATTAACCATGTCTTCTTTTTTTTTTTTCTTCCTGTGTTTGAATACTGTAACATCTGGGGCCTTGCCTACCTTTGAGGAAGTGGCTTCCCAGGGGCCACCGCTTCCCAAAGCTTCATCGAAGTTTGCCTGACTGCAAGGCTAATTTATTAGCACCCAGATCCACCTCCAATGAACAGCTGACTGAATGCCTTGAGATCAGCTGTTTCGGGATGATGCAGTTGAACTGGACACTCAGCCCTGCTGACCTGACCGTTCCTCTGGAGTTGGCCTCTAACATTTGGTTGATTGTCCTAGGAAAATCAGAAGCAGACAGGTGCTATCGAGGGACTCTTGGCAGCAAGACACAAAGAAATAACCTTTCGAAAGAGTGTGGATGCTATCGTCCGGTATAGTGCTGCTCCAAGAGCCTCCTCTCGGATGCCAGCCTCTTCTGCCTTCCCCCCGTCCTTTCTCTGCCCCGTGTCTCACAGGGATTTCCAGCCTCCCAGGTCTACCTTGCTGTCTGCACCACAGTTTCCTCCAGACTTACTCCTCATGCAGCCCAGTCTCCAGGCTGGCGGTCTGATGCCTCTGTAGCCAGCACCCTGCAGTCACTCGCATCGTCGTCTTCACCGCGTGTCCAGGAGCCACCCAAACCTCAGATGTCACATCCAACTTCTTTGGGAAGCTGGCGCCTGTGGATGGCACCCATTCGTGGCACATTTCCCAGCTGAGCCTTTGTACAGGTCCTTGCTTGGCCCCTTCTCATTCTGTTCTCAGTGACCTTTGACGCCTTCCTTGCAGTCCCTCCCCCGCGCTGCCTCTGCTCCTTGGTAGCTGACCTCTCTTCTTTGTGTAAGTAAGTTGAGGCTGCCAGGCGTGCTCTTCTGTACGTGCTTCATCCCTATTTCCAAACATGAGGAGGATCCACTTATTAACCCAACTGAGTCCATTTTGCCTCTCTCTGACTTGTCCTTTTCTGAAGTGCTCTTTCCCTCAGTTTACTTCAGATTCCAGGATTGTGGCCTGACAGATAAAAATCCTTTAAACCAAACACGATCGGCTCCAGAGCAGTGGCAGTTTCCTTGACACCAGTAAGACCCCCTGTGACAGGCCAGCTTACATCTAACTGAGCTCACCAGTGACACAAGGCCCCTCAGCTCCAGCCTTTGTCCCCCACCCAAAGACACCCCAAACACAGCCCATAGGCCTGTCTTCCCAGTACAGCCACACTGAAATTGAAGTCCTTTTCATTTTCATCATCACCTCCTCTGCTTGTTTTTCTGTGACTTGAGTGGCTGAGCCTCACCCATTGGTGCCCCCTGGAAGTCCCATTTCTACTCTGGGACTCCAATGAAAACAGTCATTTTCTGTATTCATTTTTACTTTTTTCCCACATCTTAGAGGCTATAGCTTACGTTTTTGACCTTACTTTCTAATAGACCTTGATGGCTTCTATAGGTTTTTTAATTAGGAAATATTTCAAATATGCAAAAAATGGAAAATTTATCTCATTTTCATCCATATTTCATATCTTATACATAAATGGATTCATGAATATATAGTAATATTTTATGATAGATACATACATGATATGGAAAATATACATACATGATATTAAACAGTATCTTTTTTTTAATTTTGAGGCAGGGTTTCAGTATGCAGCCCTGCCTGGCCTTGAACTCACAGTGATCCACCTGCCTCAGCTTCCCAAATGCTGGGAATACAAGGCCTATGCCACCATGCCCAGGTTAAGCTATAAGTATCTTTTGCCTACTTTTCCCCTCACTAAATACTGGGCTTTGAGATGGATCCTTCAAAATTTCTAGTCTGTGGATCTCTGTTTTCCTTTGTAACAGTTCGTGCTTGAGTTTTCTTTCCTTCCACCTTTACCTCATGGTTGGCCATCTGATTCCCACCTCTCACAAGCATCCTAGCTCATTCATTTTTAACTAATCGTATCATAAATCCATCCAATCCTCTATTAATGGGCTTTAAAGTTGTCCCCAAATTTTCATGGTATGAAAAATCTTTCATGTGGCCCAGGGAGATAGCTTAGTGGCATAAGTGCCTGCCGGGCAAGTGCAAGGACCAGATTTCAATCCCTGGTGCCACATGCTGTTGTGGTCCCAGAGCCCCAGGTGCACAGTGCTGGCCTAAAAACTGGGTGTGGTGGTGCATGCCTGTAATCCTAGTGCTGGGGAGGCTGAGACAGAAGGATCCTATGAGTCCGAGCTGCATAATGAGACCCTGTACCAAATGAATAAGTAAAAAAAAAAATTAAAAATCTTTCATGTAGGTACAGTGAAAAATTTTAATCGATGAAGTTTCTCACCTTTACGAACATGTTCTCCAAAATGGCTGTACCAATGTATACTTCTAACAGCTCTACGTGCATCTCCATTGTACTACGTCCTTGCCAGTACTGGCCAGTCTTACCACAGCAAGAATTTAGTGGTTTTGCTTCTTTTTCATTCTGATGGGTGTACAATGGTCTGTTATTCTAATTTTTCATGTCTTTAATTACCAAAGATTTCATGCTCTGCGAACAGAGTTCGCAGGCTTGAGAATGCTGTCCTTTGTAAGGTTTCTGCTCGCAAGTTTGGTCCTTGGCTGGCCCTGGGGAGTGTGGATGTGGGAAGGGTTCTTACTGTTCTAGAACTGGGTAGGGTAGTTTGCTGTGTTGTTTTCTTTTCAATCACCTTTTTGTTTCTTCAGTTTGTGTACGGTATGTTTTCATTACAGGTTAGTTTTGCATTGTGGTAAAATATAAAGAAGGTGAAATTCATCCCTTGAACTTCCATGTTTGAGTTACCATCACCACGCCATCCGGAACTTTTTTTATCTTGCAAAACTGTAACTGTTTCCATTAAACAACCATTTCTCTTGTTCCTCAACCTCTGGAAACCATTGTTATATTTTCTATCTGTCACACCTGGCTCGGAGGAGAATGCTTTCTGCAAACATGCAGTTCTCAGCAAACAGCCAAAATCCACAAAGGGGCTGGGCTGCCCCTGGAACACAGGACAGAAGGCCAGAAAGATGAGCCCAGGACAGGCTGTGCGGCCTCCCAGGTGGGCAGAGCCTGGTGTTGTCCACACGTCTGCACATTCTGTGAACCTGGGCCTGGCATCCCACCCCCAGATTTCTCAGGATAGTTACTCCCTCTCTAAGGCCTATACACTCTGCCTCTCCCCTGGCCAACGGCTGACATCCTTTTCTATCTCAGCCCTGTCCACACCCAGATAGAACACATCAGGCTGGCTGATAACACAAGAGCCTGTTCCAGTGGGCAGTCTCTCCTGCCGCATGCCACACTAGCCCTGTGGGTTTTGCTGGTTGAGATTCCTCATATACATGCAATTGTACTTGTCCTTTTGTGACTGGCTCATTTTACTTAATGTCCTCAACGTTCTCATGTTTTAGCATATGTCAGTATTCTCTTTTTAAATTTTTAAAAAAATTTATTTATTTGGTTCGGGGCTCACTACACAGCTTGGACTCATAGTGATCCTCCTGTCTCAGCCTCCCCAGCAGTTGGATTACAGGCATGCACCACCATGCCCAGTTTTGTGGTTGGCACAGCATGCCCGGGGTTCTAGGGCTGGTATGGCGTGTGGTACTAGTGATTGAACTTGGGTCCTTGTGCTTGCCAGGCAGGTACTTAGACTGCCAAGCTATCTCTCCAGCCCTTTTTTTTTTTTTTCCTTTTTTAAGGTTTTTTTTTGGTGGGGGGCAGGGTCTCACTATGCAGCTCCGACTTGGAGTGATCCTCCTGTTTTCTGCCTCCCCTGCTGTTGGGATTACAGGCATGTGCCACCACACCTGGCCTCCTTCTCTGGCGCAGTGGAGCAAGCGCTTAGTCCGCTGAGCTATCTTGCTGGCCCTCTCGCTTCCTTTTAAATGCCAAATAATACTCTGTTGTTTGTACATAGATCCCTCTATCCTTATGAGATTATGCCCTGGTACCTCCTCATAAACTGAAAATATCATAATACATTTAATATCTAACCCACTGAACATGATAGACTTAGTCAAATTTACCTAAGTCTTCTCAGAATGTGTATGTGAGCCTATAGTTGGGGTGAAACTATCAAAATAAAGCCTCCTTTATAATGAAGCATTGAATATCTCGTGTAATTTACTGAATACTACACCAAAAGTGAAAAATAGAATGATTTTTTTATTGCTAACCTGGGAAAAGATCAAAATTTAAAATTTGAAGTACAATTTCTACCAAATGGTTATTGCTTTTTCATTGGCATAAAACCAAAAACACTCCTCTGAGGTCTTACATGTATATTACCTGGATTTCCGTAAAAACACAATCTTAAAATTACTGTTTTTAAACAAAGGAGTCATTTTTAAAATGCTATCACTATGTGTATATATATATATATTTTTTTCCTGTCATGTGATTTTGTCTTTTTACTGATTTTTAATTTTTATTTTTATTTAATACAGGGTCTACAGGGTGTACAAAGTCTCACTAGACAGATCAGACTTGTAGTGATCCTCCTGTTTTCAGCCTCCCAAGTGCTGGGATTATAGGTGTGTGTTACCACACACAGTCTCAATTGCTGTCTCACTGTGCCCTGGGGGCAGGGCTGGCACTGCAGACCGGGGATTGAACCCTGGCCCCTACATCTGCCTAAGCAGGTGCTTTAATCTGCTGGCTGGCCCTTTATTGATTTTTTTTTTTAAATAAAAAAACTCTTCTTTATGTACTTGATACAGAGTCTCACTAGACAGCTTGGATTCATAGTGATCCTCCCGTCTCAGCCTCCCCAGCACTGGGATTACAGACATGCACCACCACACCCAGACTCGGTGGCTGGCTTGGGGTGGAGCCAGCACAGCATGCAGTACCAGGGATTGAACCCGCATCCTTACACTTGCCAGGCAGGCGCTTAGACCTCTGAGCTATCTCTCCAGCCCCTGACTTTTTTTCTATTTTCCCCTTCCATCTATAATATTAATGGTATAATTCACACTCACATAATTGCTACACCAAAATTTAAAATTTCAGTGAACTCATAATGCTTTCAAGTCCTTTCTGGATTCTCTGAAATTAATTGCTAGAGGAGAGAAGGTTGAATGATCACAGAGAAACTTGATTTTTGTGGGATGCAGACTGAGCCTAACAGGTCACACGACATGGGGTCCTTACTCCATGGACCAGAACTCAGGAACATAGTTCCGGTTAATCGGAGTAAGGCACAGGCACAGTCTAGGTTATGTTCTGGAGAACAAGGATGTAGGTTTGTGCCCATCTGTGAAGCTCTCTCCATATCAAGCTTTCTTTTTTTTTTTCTTTTTTTGTGGAACCAGGGATTGAAGTCAGGCGCTTATTCCACTCAGTTCTTACTATTCTTTTACTGGTGACTTCTCTTTAAAAAGTCTTTATTCCACTCCTAAACAATAGGATGATTCCAGAACAATGTAGTTCTGACCATCTTGTTCCCATTTGCTGTCTTAGGTAACGCTTCGCTTCTGCCCTGTGTTCTCATGCTTTAAAGATTTTCGTTACTCTTCTTGTTCCTGTAGTTCATCTTTGATTAGAGTTTGCTGCGACCTGCATGGGGAGCAGGATTCTGAGAGGCAGTGACTGGAGATTATGAGACAAACTCCAGACACAGACTAAAAGGGAAGCTGGGACTAGGTGGGATCTGACCTTTCTGATGGAGTGGCAGCGACAATGCCCTAACTCCAGAGTCTTTATTTATACACAGTAAAAGGGGTCAGGGAGTTCCCCAGGGAGTGAAAAGTGCAGGTCTCAGTGATTTGCTGAGAACAGTGAAAGGGAAACATTCTCAAAGCTGTGTGTGCTTCCAGGGAGGGACGCGGGAGCACCAAGGCCGGACGCCCGCTGGGCCAGCCTTCCTCTGGTCCCAGCAGCTCCCTCTGCAGCTCCATGCTCTCAGGCCTGGCCTTGCTCGATCCCCAAAGAGTTCATCTGCTTGCAGCTCAGCACTGGCTCAGGCACTCCCCACACTTCCCTATAATTGCTTTTCTAGCTGTCGTGCCCTGTGTCTTACTCCTTCTTTCTAGGGTTTATTTTCCTTCTTACGGAATAAAAATTCTCCAGTAATTTTCCTTAAGGGTTTTTGAAACCTAAGATTTTGTTTACATATATGTTTATTTTACCTTTATTCTTAAATGAAATGTGTCTGGGTTTTTTATGTGAGATTAGCACCCCTTTCCCTCAGCTCAGTGAAAATGCCATTCTATTCTTTTCATCTTTTTGCCAGTGAGAAATTCGCCCATGTATGGAGCATTCCCTTGTAGGCATTCTGTCGTGACAGTGTGTGTGATTTTCTTTGGTATTTATGGTTTCATATCAATTTCAACATGATGAGTTAGGTCATGAGGCTATTAATATATTCTGGAAAGTTTTCATGTTTTATTGAGTTGAATGGTTTTTTCCTTTTTTCAACTTTTTTTTTCTTTCTTATTTTTCTTTCTAGAGAACATGATTTGGCTTATGTTGGAATCTGTTATCTGTCTGCAATTGTTTCTTTCTTATTTTTTAAATATATCTTTACCTGTTTATGTTGCATTTTGTTTGATTTCCACATAGCTATCTTTTTCTCATTAATCATGACTTCATTTATATCAATTCTGGCTTGTAATCATGTCTAAAATTTTGATGACTGTTTTTTTTTTAGTACAGGGTCTACAGCATCTCACTAGGTAGATGGGACTCATAGTGATTCTCCTGTCTTCAGCCTCCCAAGCACTGGGATTACAGGTGTACACTACCATGCCCAGTCTCAATTGCTGTCTCAGTGCACCCTGGGGATGGGGCTGGCACAGTAAGCTGGGGGTCGAACCCCCGGCCCCTGTGTCTGCCTAAGCAGGCACTTTAATCTGCTGAACTATTTGATCAGTCCTAAATTTTTGAACTCAATGACTCTTTTATGTGTAGAATTTCTACTTTTACTAATATCCTAGGGCCGGCCAAATAGCTCAGTGGATTAAAGCACCTGCTTAGGCAGACACAGGGAGCAAGACTCGATCCCCAGTGTGCCATGCCAGCCCTGAGACTGGGCGTGGTGGTACATACCATAATCCCAGTGCTTGGGAGGGTGAAAACAGGAGGATCACTGAGTCTGATCTATGTAGTGAGACCCTGAGATCTTGTACTAAATACATTTTATTATGAATGCTATCATGTTTTCCTGCTATTCATTTGAGTAAATTGTATAGATTATTCAGATTGTTATTTTAAATTCTTTGGTGGTGGTGCTTTTTTTCCTGTGGACATCATATGCCTCTGGATTTGCTTTTCCAACTTCCTACCAGGGTCAATGACTTCTCGCATCGTTTTTCACACAGCCACTTCTGACACTCTAGTGTATTCTTAACTTTAGATCTACATCTGTGTAATGTTCTGGGATACACATCTCATATTTTCATAGATTATTCTTTGTCCATAAATTCATACAAGTTTCCACTTTTCTCTGCTGTTTCTCTAGGCACTGAGCAGAGCTTTCTAATTTCTCTTTTTTGGGCTAGGTGACTCTTCATAAATCCTGCCTTGGGTGATGAAAGAGCCTTCAGTCAAGTGGTGGCTTTAAAACCCAGCTTCCAGGGCCAAGGTCCAGGCTTCCAGAGCAGTACCCCCAGACCACAGAAGCCCGGCTGTAGCCCGTGGCCGTGTCCTTGAGCTCTCCCTTGACTTCCAGTAAGTGTCTCCAGGCCACTCCTTCTTTCTTCAAGCCTGGCTGTGTATACAATGCCTTTTTATATTTTACTCAGCATCATGTATAGATGACTCAAGTTAGCTCAGTCTGCCATACTTAAGTCAGAATGACTTCTTAAATTTTCTTTTCTTTTTCTCAAACTGTAAATATGTTCCTCTATCTTTCCTCTTAAAAAGCAAACAAATAAACAAACACTGCCTCCCCCCAAATCTTGTGATTTTGTAATTATTATGGATCTCTATCTCTCTTTCCTCTACTTTCCAACAGAGTTGAAAAAATGTGCTTGCGAGCCTCTGGTCCACTCTGCAGCTCTCCTGCAATCTGGCTTCTGTTCTCACTATTTCATAGAAACTACTTTTATAAAGATCACACGTAATATTCTGCCATCGAATCCAATGGGTACTTTTCAGGGCCCAATTACAAAATCTCTGCATTTGCAACTTTCATTCCTTTTTTTCTTGAAAATCCCCCTTCTGTTTGATTCTGTAATTCCACATCATCTGTGCTGTCCTTGTGTTTCTCGGGGTCTTCCAGACTCACATTCCCCTGTCTTGGAAGGTTACTCTCCTGCTCAGAATGCTGCTTTCTGCATGTGATTAAGGAAGACTATGTGCCACGTTTTCCTCTTTTTTTTTTTTTTTTTTTTTTTTTTTTTGTGGTATGAGGGATTGAACTCAGGACCTTGTGCTTGCCTGGCAAGCACTTATTCTACTGGGCTATCTCCCTAGTCCTGTGCCACATTTTGTTGAGGCAGCATCTCACTGTGTATTCTGGGCTGGCTGAACTCAGCATACAGCGGTCCCTTGCTTATCCTGGGGGTTACATTCCTGACAGCCCCTTGATAAGTGAAAATCAGGGAAGTAGTGATGTTATATTTATCTTAGTATTTATATATATTTTAAGGCTTTATAAACTCTTCCCCACACTCATATAAACCTTTCCCATACTTTTTAAAACACTTTTAATGTTCTTAACCATTTTCTAAATTCATAAACTTATGTAATTTTAACAACACACATATACTGTATGGTACTGTGAAATCCTGCAATATAGCAAAAAATCTATGATAATTTAGATTAATATTTTTTGAAAGCCCACAAAACAGTGAGTGAGTCTATGAAAGTTGAGCCGCACAAAGTAGCGAGGGACTGCTGTATAGCCCAAGCTGGCCCTAACTCAGCAGTCCTCCTGCCTCGGCCCCCTGGATCACCACACCTAGCTGACCTGATACGTCCTTCTATGTGGACTAGCCCCATCCTTCTGCTCATTTTGCCTCATGGCTTGGCTTAAATGGTGAGTTAGAGTATAATAAAAGAGCATTCTTGGCTCTGCTTCTCGTCTTTATTCTTAGAGCTGGTCGTATTTAGGACAATGCATCCTTCTGTGAGCCTTCATTCATACATTTCACCTGGCACCCAAGAGCGACACCAGCAGAGGACCAGCAGCACCTGGGAGTTGGGGGGCACTTCTTCCTGTCTTTGGCACAGTGTTACTGATGGGGTAGTGGGACATGCATTTTCTGCATGTATGTACCATATCTGTCAGGAGTAAGCAACTTATAAGCTCATATATTTTGACTTCTTTGTCATATTATTCACTTCATTCAGGATTTAGGACAAGAAGGGCAACTGAACCTCCTGGGCACCCCAACAAGTCTTTCTGGTTACTCACAACTATTGTTGTTGCTGGTTTTTTTTTTTTTAAATTTTTATTTTTTAGGGAAGGGTCTACAGGGTGTTCAGGATGTCGCTACTAGATAGGACTTGTAGTGATTCGCCTGTTTACAGCCTCCCAAGAGCTGGGATTAGAGGCATGTGCCACCATACCCAGTCTAATTGTTGTTGCTGTTGTTACCGTACTGGAGATTCGTCTTTGCAGTGAGCTACCTCTCTGTCTCCCCTTTTTTTAATTTTGAGTTAAGGTCCTGATAAGTTGCTAATTGCCCAGGTTGGACTCAAACTTGGAATCATCATTCCTCAGCCTCCCAGGGAGCTGAGTTTATATAGTGCAACACTCTGTCTGGCTCATATTTATTTTTGCTATCACAAAATCTCTCTGGATTCCCAAATGTATCCCTAGCTGGACTTCAGATGCTTCAATTTAACATTCTCTGTCTTGAATATTTCCACCCAGGTGTCCAGCAAACGCCTCAAATTCAAGGTGACTAAAACTCAAGCAGCCCTCTCAGCCTTATGCCTTGTTGCTCTCTGTTCCATGTCACAGTTGATGGCATTACTATTCATCCAGGAGCAGAAAGCCACAAGCTATAGCAACTGCTCATTGATTGGTCATCATGTGCCAGGCGCTGTTCTAAGCACTAGAGGATACAGCAATAACTAAATAGGGAAAAATACTTTGTGGAAATTACATTATAGTAGAGGGAAAACCAATAAATAAATAAAAGTATATGGGTGGCAATAAGTATTGTGAGCAAAAAAGAAGGTGGTGCCAAGGAGGGTCACAACATTAAACACAAAAGTCAGTCCAGGGTGCACACAGAAAATGGCATTTGCATAGTCTTGAAGGCAGTGAGGGGACAGTTGTGTGAACCTCTAGGGGAAGAGCAGGGTAGCCATGGCAGACAATAGGTGCATAGCTGTGAGGTGGGAGCAGGCTTGACTTACCTGAGTAGAGTGGAGACCATGTGGTTTGGTGGGCAATGAGTGGGAGTCGGGCAACAGCAGCAGAGAATCTCACAGGATCTTGTGAGTCACTGTCAGGACTTGGCTTTCCTCAGGGACAAGCATTTTGAGCTTAAGAGTAATTTTGTTTTAAAGAACTCTCCCTAGCTACCATATGTGTACAAGAGTAGAAATAGGGACACCAACAGACTCCTGTGGTCATCCAGATCTGATGTCTTGACTCAGGGTAGCAGCAGCTCAAATAGTGATGATAGATTCTGTATATAAACGGAATATACTGCCGGATTGGATGTAGAGTATCAGAAAGGAAGGAGTCAGGAATGACTCTAAGGCTTTAGACTGATCAAGCAGACTGATGAAGTTATTATCAGTTGAAATGGTGAAGCAGGTTTTGAGAGGATGGTCGAGAACTCCATTTTGGCCAATTTGATATATTTGTTCAATATCTAAGTGGAACCATTGCATGGGTATTCACCATCTCAGTGGATTTGTGAGTTTGAGCTTCAGGAGTTGCACCTATTTACGTTTCCTAGACCAGGTTGCAGTTAGTTATGGGCCATCTCATTAAATTCCAGAGGATGGAATGTGGGTGGGACTCAAGCCTCTTCTAGTCCTGGCCTTTTAAAACATCCTATGTAATCTTCCAGATTTTTTTTTTTAACCCCCAAACATGGTGGTAACCTTGGAGAGGCCATGTGTATATGATGGAACTTACGTCACACTCTGACATGCCATGAGCAAAGCACTGAGATTGTAGGGCTGTTACTTAGCAAATTCTGAACTTTAGGATATTTCAACATTGGGAGATTAGAGAAAAAACAAGGAACTAAGAAATTTTTAAGTAGCAATGAGTAGCAAAAATGGTAAGAGAATGACATAGTCCAGAAACCAAATAAAGAAAATATTCCAAGTGAGAGTGAATGATCAACCATGTTGATTCTTGTGAATGAGGTCAACGGAGAGGCCAACTGCACACTGAGCAGTTGGTTTAGTAGACTGGAGGTCCTCATTCCTGCGGGGTAGCTGTTAGAATGGTGGCCTTAAAAGGAGACTTGGGAGAGCGAGCGACTGTGAGTATAGTAGTATGTGTGTGTGTGTGGGGGGAGGAGGGTTGTGCCACCACACCCAGCTGGACAGTCTGTTCTCATCGATGTCACTGCCACCCATTCACCTTACTCACCCTCTTTCTCCCACCACTGCTATGCATCCATTACCAAGCTCTACCTATTGTAGTCACTCAGTTGTCTCACAAATAATCCTCTCTTTTGTCCTTATTGATCTTCAGTCATTTCTCCCCTTCCCAAATACAGTTTTACCAGCTAGCCCTCCTACGTAGACCTGGTTCCTTGAAATTCATCTTCTACACGTCTCTCAGAGAGAATGAGCTGGAGAAGATATTTGTTCCTGTTACTCCTTGGTCTGCTGGAGTCTGGATTCCATCCAGACTGCTTCAGGGTTTCTTCTGCTGACACTTTGGGACTCAATTTATGCCCCTCAAACATCACACTGTTTGAACCACACATTTTCTTCTTGAAACTCCCACGGTGCTTGAAGGATGTACTCAGTGGAATTCACATCAGCCTCCCAACTTCTCTCCTTCCTCTCTATCCACCTGGACACTCATCCTTAAGTCTCAGTGACACAGCTGAACTAAAAATTTTCTGGAACATTCTCCAGAGGCCATCTCCCTTCACAGCCAGGCTGGCTTCTGTTCGTTGCTTTTGGGTCTCAATACCAACCACCTACACTGTGTCCTTCTGTCCTTCTACTTTGCATATCAGCTCATGAAATAATTCAGTTCATCAGACTTGTGAGCTCTGGAGGTTACAAACTCTGTAGAGTTTCCAGGGCCTGGCAGAGTGCTTGGTGGAAAGTAGGTGCTCAGCAATGATGAGACGAACTGAAGAGTGCATCTCTGAGAGAGAACAAGTTCACCTTCCCCCAAGAGGTTAAGCATTTTGTAAACAAGCAAACACAAAAACCAAAACCAACAAAACTAGGCCTCGGCTAGGGGAAAGATTTCCTTGGGTGCCCAGGAAAAGCAGTGGCGCAGGTAGATGTCTAAAGGCAGAGGGAAACCAAAGGTGACAAGCAGTCCCACAGCACTGGGGGGCCCACAGAGGCGGGTGTGCAGAGAGGACTCCCAGAGCCTTGCAGTGCTAAGGGGGCTGGCCAGGCCTGGAAGTGGGCGGAGCAAGCCGGCACTGACTTCCAGGTCCCAAGTGCGACAGGCGGGGAAGTAGCGGAACGCGTGACTCACTACAGCTACAGCTGCCCACCCCAGAGATCTGCGTTGTCTCCAGTCAATGGCTGGAAGCCTTGACTAAAGTTCTGGTGTTTTAGACACAGCAGCTTTGTTTCCAGTAATTTATCCTATGGCCTAGCTGGCCGGGTATGTCCAGACATACACATAAATGCATACTCACCATAATTTGATAGCAAAACATCGAGGATCACCAGTCGTTTATTTCTTATATTTTTCTCTATATTAAATTTTATAACAAGCAGTTTACATTTATAAGAATTAATGAAGGATAAAATAACCAAGTCAGGGCCCGGGGAGTGGAGCTCGGCAGTAGACTCGCTGCTTAGCCCGGCTATGCCTGAAGGTTTGATCCCTAGTGCGCATGTGTCACGCATGCACGGACCCGTCACAAAGGAAACAAATACAAAATTGTTCAGAAAAATAGCTTCCCATGTAGCATTTTATTCATATTTTCATAATGAGATCACGTTTATAGGAGCTAAGTCAGGAATAATATTTCTGAGGTCCTTTCAATCAGCAATCTAGTTTCTTTCCAAATAAGTGTTCATTATTATAGGTTCATGCCCAGGGCGGTCTTGTCACCTGGGTAGCATAGTTCCTGTCAAACAGGCAGGTGTTCTGATAAGAGCCTGAGGAGATATTTAAGGAGGATAAAACCAGGGCTGCCTACATTTCTGAAAAGGCTCTGGTTCTCTCATCTGCTCAGACTTCAGCCTCAACATGTAGAGACTGTATTCGCCCTGCTTTGCATGACTACTACTTGCACATACTGAGTACCCAACAATACTTATTATTAAATGCACGAGTAGTCTTGGTTTTATGCTTTTAAAATGAAATTTATAAAATGAGTTAAAAATTTAACCAATAATTTTAAACGTTACTTACAACTGAATCAAAGGTTGAAACTTTTCGTGGCCGTTAAGTCTCAGTGGGCAGCCAAATTTCTCCCAGTCGTACCTCACTTTCTAGAAAAAGAAAAGTGTTTTTTAAAAAATTATTATATATATTTATGTCACTGACAAAAATGACAATTTTCTTACCAAATTTTCAAGTGGTTCGTGTCTCAGAAATGACCTATAAAAGAGATATTCATCATTATTTATATATTTTCCTTTTTTTCAAACTTCAAAACTAAGACCAAGACTTTTTTAAGGAAGTGTAAGAAATACCAAATACATGAACATGATTGTTAGCTATCGATTGCTTACTATGTTTCAGGCATTTTCCATGTATTTCCATACATATTAACACTTTCTTACAATAACAAGCAGGGTACAGATTATTGGCGTCCGCTAAGGCACTGTGGCATCATCTTCAGAAATCATATGAGATTTTTCAAGGTAAAAAAACTTGCTTCACTCCTACAAAAGATGCATGGTTATAAAACCCATATCCTTTGTGCTATTTCAATGTAGCTCTGCCAAGTCTAGTTTTCTTTCCATACCGGGAATTGAATTCACGACCTTGCACTTGCCAGGCAGGCGCTGTGCCCCTGAGCTATATCTCCAGCCCGTTTCCCAGACTATCAATAGGTGAAAAAATGAGGTGTTCAGAATCAGTAACAAAAGATACGTGTTTGAAAACCTCAGTTACTTCTAATTTAGATTTCTCACTATCTAAAGGGAATCCTTTCCCTTTACAAACTCACGTTTTTTTCCTATCCAACTTCTGTCACCAGTCTTGTTTTCCTTTTGTCTTAACTATGTATGCTCCAGGGAGGAATGCAGAAAATTCCCGCCACAGTGGACCTAGTGCTTTCTCAGGAGGTCCGCTGCCATGTGACTTGGGAAGGTAGTGACCCCACCTTTAGAGTTTCCTATACTCCTCCACCCCGCCCCATTTCACCTACTCCTCCACTAAGCATCGTGTCCAGGCTTGCCCTTTCTGTATCCTGCCTTGCAGTATAACCCCAGTTCCTTGTGGATATGCTTGGTGGTTAGAAGTAGAATTAGAAAATTTCACAGCTTTTTCTGAGGTGCTGAGAAATTTACCAGAGAGTGAATTTCTGTACTTTGGGCAGCCAATAAATATTTAACATTTTACAATAATGATTTTCGGGCCAGGGAGATGGCTCAGTGGAATAAGCACTTCCCTGGCAAGCACAAGGGCCTGAGTTCAATCCCCGGTTCTGCCAAAAAAAAAAAAAAAAAAAAAAAAGGAAAACAAAATAAAATAATGATTTTCTCCTTTCAAAGGCAAAAATTGGGGGCTTTGCTGGACAGCTCAGATGTTTAAAGCGCTGCTTGGGTAAATGCAGGCAGTTGCATTTTGATTCCCAGCTCCCAGACTTGCCCTTAAGGCAGCCTGAAGTAGCCAAAAAGAAAAAACAACAACAGCAAAAACCCTCCTTCTCAAAGGCAAAAATTGGATTTTGTTTAGTTATATTGTCAATAAATCACATTATTAAAATATGCATAAAATTAAATGCAAAGTATAGCATAAAAGTTGAGTCAGTAGAATAGTTGATGTCAGGACTTTCTTGGTAAATTCACAAATTATGACTACATTAATGTGGAATTAAAGGAAAATGATGCAGGAAAGTAACATACTCTTGTACGTCTTCTTTCAACTAGAAGGAGCAGCATGGAATTTGAGACCAAATGAAGTTTACTTTATCCAATTACATTGAAGGAGAAGACAGTAACTAAGTCTTTCTCTTGCATGCTACAGAGAAGGGTAATTACCAGTCTATATATTTTGCTTAATGCTAAAACTAGCCTCATAGTGTTAAGCTGAGCACATAGATGCCAATAGAAATGCAATGAAAATAAGGACCAATTGTGAATTATTATTAATATTATAACATTAATGTAAATCTCAGTGCTTACTTAAAAATATTTCTTACTTGTCAATCTCATAAAAAAATTCATGCCGAGTACATTCTGTTTTGCTAAACCTAGAAAAATAAAACAATGAAGTTGTAGAATCATTTCTTATGCATCTCCACAAATATTTAATCATTTAGTTTGTGACTCTCAAACTGGGAAGTGTCACAGAATTATTATTTACTGAGTTAGAATCTCTGGGATTACTTTGTAGCCCTAGCATTTTCACTTCTTAAAAACCAATTTTACAAATGGTTCTGAAGATCCAGGACCTTGAAACCTATTGATTTATCTCTTATGTTTTGTTCATATTTATTTAAAAATTTATAAGAAGCTGGATGTGGTGGCACGAGCCTGTAATAATCCCAGTACTTGGAAGGCTGAGGCAGGAGAATCACCTTGAGTTTGAGGCCAGCTTGAGCTCAGAATCTGTCTGTCTGTCTGTCTGTCCATCCATCTATCTATCTCTGTCTATCCGTCCATCTATATCTATCTGTCTGTCTGTCTGTCTGTCTGTCTGTCTGTCTGTCTGTCTATCTATCTATCGTGATGGGTATGGTGATGAATTTGGTGACACACACCTCTAATACCAGTACTTGGGAAGCCAAGGCAGGCAAATTATAAATGTAAGGCCAACTTGGATAACATCGTGAGAACCTGTCTTAACCCTCCCTCCACTTTACTTTATGGAAGATGGTGGTGGTGAGGGAGGCTGGGTCTGGGTCTGGGCCACTGAAATGACACAAACTTTCAGTTGGACAGGAAAAATAAATTAAAGAGATCTATTGTACAACATGTAAACTATAGTTAATACTATAATAATACTATCTTGAAAATACTAAGAAAATGGATGCATTCTCACCACAAAATGATAACTATGTGTATGTTAACTAGCTAGATTTAATCATTTCTCAATGACTTAAAAACAGAATGTTGTGCACGTGGCATATCCACACAGTTAAATATTCCTCCGCTGTAAAAGGGGATGAAGTATCACCACACCAGTGAGCCCCCAAGTGTGCTGAGGAGCCAGACAGAAAATCTTATAAATTGATGCATTTATATAAAATATCCAGATTAGGAAGACTCAGAACAGAAAATTAATGGTCGCCAGGTATTAGCTTGTTACTTTAGCCAGTGGTGCTGGTGTGTGTCTATAATCCCAGCTACTTGGGAAGTATACAGGCTGTAGGATTACAAGTTTAAATCCAACCTGGGCAATTTAGCAAAGACCTTGTCTCAAAATCACAAGCAGGGGGTGTAACTTAGCAGTGCAACACTTGCTTCATTGCTTAGCATATGCAAGGCCCTGAGTTCAATCCTAGAACCTGCAGAAAAGGGAAATATGGTAAATAATATATATACAAATAAAAATAAATTTATAGAAAAAGGTATCAAAATAAAGACCAGACTTATTTGGACTGTTTATTTTACAACATAAACTTTTACTAAACACAACTTGTCTAGTTTCTACTTGGACTCCATTATGCAGGTAAGATACTATTCTAAGGATTCCCATAATGTCTTTAAAAATGTTACAAATGTTTCTAGTGCATCTGGCAGTACATCATGATTACACTCATTGTGGGAAGCTGGCACACAAACACACACCTCTGAATTGTTTTTGCTCCCCCTTGTCCTCTTTCCTTTCCCTTTCCTCTGTCTCTAGATCCTTTTCCCATTTGCAAAAGATCTCTTCATTTCCTCTTATCTATCTTTTATTTTGCCCCATATATTATGTGTACTTTGATTCACATAATTTCTACAGAGGGTTCATGTAGACAGAAGGTTATAAAGATTCATGAATGGGTGTCGGTGCTTTTTGTAAGTTACCCACTGGGTCATTTCAGCCAGCTGCTTTCAGTGTACCTTAGAAGGAGCCCTTGTCACCATCATTCTATTTTTTTATATTTTTTTTATTGAGAAATAAATATGAATGAGACAGTTTCACAGTTGATTAATAGGACAGTTTTGATAGTCAATACACTGTACATTGTTATCTTCTTAGTGGTTATCCATAGTACAAGAAGCAGACAGGATATTCTGTCCAAACAATGTTAGTACACCTCTTTCTTCTCATTGAATTAAGCAAAAGTAGCTGTAAATTTA
>NW_004524593.1:11099831-11100406 GCF_000260255.1 Octodon degus
AAGGGACAGTGAATTAGAATGTAGTCCCCAATATTCCATTATGTTCTGATTAAAAGCCAAAAGGGGGGAACTAAAGAACAAAAACAAAATTTAAAAATTTCAATAACTAGTGCACATAGGAAACACATAGGAGCAAAAGGCAAATGAAAGGTTAAAATTAAAGGATGGTGGGTCAGGGAGATGGCTGAGTAGAATAATCGCTTGCCTGGCAAGCGCAAGGACCTGAGTTCAATCCTCGGTTCTGCAAAAAGAAAATAAAACAAAATAAAATAAAAGATGGAAATGCTGGAAAAAGAGGAAGCTGACATAGCTTATGTTAAATATGAAGCAAAACAGACAATTATGAAAGTCTAATGATTTTTCTCTGATAAATAAGAAGCCAAGGATTGCCTTTCTAATGAACACTATTCTGGGGGTTCAAAACAAGAAAAATACAAAAGTGCATAGACTGAAAAGGAATATACTATATACTGATGTTTTATTTATGTAAAAGTGGAGGAATTTACCACAAAACTGCCTAAAGTAACAGTTGAGTTTAGCAAAGATGCATGATACATCTTATATATAATATATGC
>NW_004524593.1:11100506-11109566 GCF_000260255.1 Octodon degus
TTGAAAGGCTGGGGCCAAAATGTTGGCTAATCATGCAGCCCTTCCTTTTCTCCAATTTTGATCTGCTAACTTAGGTTGTTAACCCTCCAGAAGAGAAGCTAATTATCAACCTGCAATATATGCAGTTTGGTTTACCCTATCTGTCGAAATATCAAACATTTTGGCATATCATGGAACAGGTATTTTCCATCAGATATTGATATGTTAAACTTTGTCTTTACAGATTATGAAGGAAAAATAATTATATAAAAGTAGAAATAAGCATTTACATATTTTTACAAATAAATTTAGAAACCTAACCATATACAGAATTGTAAGTCCTTATACTAGAGAGACAATACGGTATTTACAGATGTGGGTCTGGTTTATTTCACTAATGAGTATATCTTCAAGGGGTATCCACTTAAATATGAAGGCTTCAAGTTTACCATTCTTTATAGCTGAGTAGTACTCCATTATATAAAAGTACCACATCTTTTTCAATCATTCCACATGTGACGGGCATTTTGGTTGTTTCCAAGATTTGGCTATTACAAATTGTGCTGCTATAAACATAGGCACACATATAAAACTATGATATGACGCTTTCAGTTCCTCTGGGAAAATTCCCAGTAGGGGGATAGCAGGCTTGAATGGGATTTCGAGTCCTAGTTTTCTAAGGAGTCTCCACACTGATTTCCATAATGAGCACCATCATTCTAAATAGGCCCTTGGAGTCTACATCATTTCCCTTCTTAAATGCACATTGGACTCCAAAAGTTGCTCTCCCTCTTTGCCACGTATCCTTCATTGCCAGCTCAGTCTGGCTCTCTTAAACTGGTGTCCCTTAGTAACTGAAAATCTTAGGCCCACTGCAACCTAAGCCCAAGATGCTGGAGTTGTTTTAAGGGATATTGACTATGAGACCCAGAGCAAGGTCTTGAAATCTGTGTGTCGTAGCATGCTCTCTGGGTGAGGTGTTCTGTTCTGTTTTGTTTTTCTAGTACTAGGGGTTGAACCTAAAGGTACTGTACCACAAAGCTATACCCCAATTCCCTTTTTCCTTTTTAAAATTTTAAGTTGGTGTCTCCCTAAGTTCCCCTTCCAAGGAACTTGCAATGCTTCTGCTTTAGATCCCTAAGAGCTGGGATGATAGGAGGCATCAGTGTTCCTGGCTTTCCTCAAGATTGAACTACCAAGCTGGACAGTTTGGACAAAGAAACAGATTAATTCAAGCTGCTTTACTTCTCACTGAGAGTGGAAATCAAGTGTCTGAGGAGGAATTCTGCGTCTGCTAGAACTAGAAATTGATTTTGATAACCTATTGCTTATAGTAGTTTTTAAATCTGAATGCACCTATTAATTTTCTGGAAATACTTTGCATGAGGATAATCAATCTCAGTGAGGAATGAGCCCCTGCAGTTCTAAGAAGGTCTCAGGTGATGCCAGGGTGGGTTTATCTACCACATTCTGAGGAGCAAAGACATGAACCACCACAGAAGTAATTAGCCATTTTTGTGTTTCCTGGAGAAAGGAATTAACGGTGGAAGGATTTTAGGAAATTCAAATTCAAGATATGTTGAATGAGATGGAAATATTTAAATACCAACCCAGGAAGTGATTGCTACAAGTCATTAATAATCAAAAGACTAGTAGAATGATGGGAGAGTAGACATTTGTTTTTGGTGAGAGCAAGCTATCTCCTAAATAGTCAAGTGGGAGTCATTACGTCCCTCACTGCCATCCCACACCTAGCCCAAGGAGAGGAATCACAGTTGCTTCCTATACATTGACTTCAGGCAGATTCGTGGGTTCACACCGGTTTTCTGCCACATGGAAGAATGAGAGGTGTAGCAAATCGGAATCACACCCTCCCAGGTGCCCCCCTGTGAATGAACCCTAACCAGGGCAACAAAATTCCCATGGGATTTTCTGAGGGAGCCACTTCTTGCTCTGTTAGGGTGGCTCTAGTGACTTTCTCATAGAAAGTGGTGCAGGAAGCAGAGGCTTTTCTGATGCAGGTATAGGGAATTTTCTATTGGAAATGAAATGGCAACTAAGCATGAAGGCAAGCAGAGATAATGGTTTCCTTCTCTTGTTTCTCCCAGAATGTTCCGTGGATGAGGAGACAAGAGAAATATTAGTGGAAAGTAGAAACTGGCTTATTGAAAGGGAAGGAGAATAAAGAGATGCTGAAGTGTAGATTAACAATGTTCCTTTTGAGTATGATTTAAATGTAGTATTTGATTTGGCAATAAGTTCAAACCAATTGAAATTGGACACTGACGTTAATTCAATTCTGGATTTCATTATAGACATACAGTTATTAGGCTAATATCATCACTAGTGATTACTATTTAGTGTATCATTTGCTTCACAGCTTACAGAATAAGATAAGATCATGTAGATGTATACTTGCCCTTTAACTCCAATAAATTTTTGAGGGTCACAGCCAACACCAATCTGAAACACCTAAAAATGAAGTAATTTGGAGAGTGAGATCAGTTCATCTGGTTCAAGTGATCTAAGGTATTGCTGCAGCTAAAAGCAATGATGTTTTAGGCCTGGACTACAGAGTACTCCTTATCTGAAATGCTTAACATCAAGTATTTTAGATTTCTTATTTTATGGGTTTTGGAATATTTGCATGGATGTGAAAGTCTTAGACATAGGCTCCAAGTCTAGCCACAAAGCTAATTTGTTGCATATATAGCATATGCACATTGCCTGTAGGTAATTTAATAAAACACTTTAGTGTACCTGCATGTTTATTGTAATTCATAATACGAGATCATGTGAAAATTTCCTTTTGTCGTGTCACATTGGTGATCAAAAAGTTTTGGATTTTGGAGCATGTCAGGTTTCCAGTTTTTGAGGTAGGGAGGCTCAAGCTGTAATCCTTTAAATGTAGGATTTGCTCCACTGCTTTCTGCAGGTATCTCCCACCCAGTGGTAGTTTGACACCAGAAACCATAAAGTATAGTTGTTAAGCCCATCCCAAAATGGCTTCTGATGAACTCTCTCAAATATGGAGGGTGCTGCACTGGGTTTCTTCTCTAACTCTAGCTCTCTGTGTGGAAGGAGTCACTTCCAGAGCAAAACCCCATTCTGATTTTATTTTTAAAAAATATTTTTAGTAAGGGTCTACAGGGCCTCACTATGCAGATCAGACTTGTAGTGGTCCTCCTGTTTTCAGCCTCCCAAGAACTGGGATTAGAGGCGTGCCACCTCGCCCGGTCTCATTCGCCACCTCAGCACACCCTGGGGGCAGGGCCAGCATGGCAAGCTTGGAATCGAACCCCTGCTGCTGCGTCTGCCTAAGCAGGTGCTTTAATCTGCCGAGCTATTTGGCCAGCCCTCCTATTCTGATTTTGTGGCTTATAAGTCCTGCAGGCTTTCTTGGGGCTACCACAGCAGCTCAGTCCTGTTTCTTTTTGGAGCTCCTGTCTCAGGGATTACCTTTTGCCAGCAGAGACAGGAGCCAGGGGAAGCTTTCTAGCCTGCCTTGTTCTTTTCTCTGTGTTATGCCCTATTTCTTCAGCTTCTTTATAGTTTCTAGTTTTCCTGTTAACTTTCACTGGATTCCTGAGGATCTACTACTTTTGTTCTTTTCTCTCTCTCTCTCTCTCTCTCTCTCTCTCTCTCTCTCTCTCTCTCTTTATCAAGTTGTTGTTTTTCAGGTGTCTTGGTTCCAGGTCCCTGAGAGGCTATCTTTTGCTACTAGTCTCTCCTCTGTCATTTTTAATTGGCCTCTGATTAAAGAGATGTAGGTCCAGCTTCTTTTACAGGGAAATAACCAGTTTCCAAGCACCATTTGAAGCTATCTCTTCTCCAGCCTGTGTCTTTGACCCCCTTGTCAAAGATCAGATGTTTGAAGGTGGCTAGGGCTGTTACTTCATCTTTGGTTCAGTTCCATTGATCCACATATCTGTTTTGTGTGCTAGTACCATGCTGTTTATGTCATTATACCTTTAAAACAAAATGTGAAATCCAGGACTGTGGTATCTCCTGCTTTTTCTTGTTGCTTAGCATTGTTCTTGCTATTCTGGGCAAGACAAGAATGGAAATGGCTCTTAACTCAGAAATGTTGGTAAGTTGTAGTCATCCCTCCCTGGGAAAACTCATCTTGGAAAGAATTACTAAGGCCCCTTGGACTGGCCTGTATGTCTATATTTTCTTTTCTTAGTGTGTGTTTAAAAAATGTAGCTTTGTTGGAGTTGCCAACTCTTATTTGCTGCTCTGCTGGAACTCACACAGACCACATGACTGAAACAGCAGGTTCCACCAGGCTCAACAGGTGTCCAAATTCACACAACTGGTGAAGGCAGTGGGTCATGGTTCTGCATATAAACAGTTGGGGCCCATGTCTCTACTGTCTACCAGAGAGGCTGACAACTTGCTTGCTTATGAGTATGGGAATACAATGAAAGGGCGCTGTGGCTGATGGCATACTCTGTAGTTGTGCATAGGTTTTGCTTTGGCTGGCGCATGAGAAGAACATCTGCCTCTGTTGGACTACTTTTCCCTGTTACCTAAAAGGACCCTTGCACATTGCTCCATTTGATTTCAGTGGGTGGCCCAGTGTCAAGAGCCATCTAATCTATAGGGGATTAGACTTAAGCTTTCCTTGTCTAGGGGGTTCCAAAGAGGAAAAAGGAGGAGAAAAACAGTAATATTGTATAGTTACCCCATGACAGCAATGTTGTGGATACCTTTCATAAATAACCTCTTTAACACTCTCAACAGTGCCGTGAGATAGATGTTACATTTTTCCCTTTTCTAAGTGAGGCAAGTGAGCCTGGGTGTTCAGGGGTCTTGCCCGAGCCAGGGAGTGGTGGAGCTTGGATCTGCACTCAGTTTACGTGAACCTGCATATGAGGTGCCCGGGCTACAGGAAAGGGATCCCTAATGAGCGTATGGATTAGAGAAGGATGCAGGTAATCATGGCGCCTCAGGAAGGCATCCATAAGGGAACAGGTCAAGAAGCTGAAGGCGGAAAACACAGACCTGGGAAGGGACGGGCAATTGCAAGGTTGCAGGGTCTTGCTGCCTAAGCAGATGAAGCTAGGTGGGTCATGTGGTTGGCACACAGCAAAGCTGTTGGTACACAGGGACACATTATGTGCCACCAGTACTCAAGGGGAATCACAGCCGTGTCAGCTCAGAGCTCCCTTCTACCCTTAGCACCTTGCCCTGGTAGGAACAGGTGCCCTAGGCTGGTGCCAACTCACTTTGTAATCCCTACATAATAGCACAACGCCTGGTCCAGTGCTCAATATCTGTTTCCTGAATGCTAGTTAGGGTGAGAAGGAGTGGCATTCCTTCATGTGGATCGCAGACAAAACGTAAGTGGAGTTACTAAGAGTTTGCAGTTAACTTCATAATACTTAGAGATCGTGAACACATGGATGACACCACTGCATTCTGCTTTTGTCTGTACTTTGTCTTGAAATGTCCTTTGCACTGGCCTGCTGGACTTCCACTTATTCAGCAGCACTTGTTTAATATTTCACTTTCTTTTTACATGTTGCTTCCCAGTCAAAGCTGTGCACTCTTTCTCCTGGACTACGTGGTACCTGCATACACCACACTCCTTTAGGCTAACTTCTCATTCTGTTACCCCCTTACCTAGCACACAGAAATGTAGTAAGCATATTGCACATTTTTAAATGAATAAACAATTGGATCCCTTTGACTGAAGAAATGCAGGCTAGCTAGGGATATGACTGGCAGTTTTTGACAAACTACACCAAACTTTAGTTGTACCCATTAATTTTGATTTTCCTTTATAGTTAGATTTATCTTCAAACTTTCAAAAATTAATGTTTTTTATATTTTTGTAAGTGGTAATATGCTTCAGTTTATATGATAAATTTACAGAAAACAAAAATTCTATCTTCTGCTTTCAAAACAAAATAATACTCTCTTTATGATGAGACATTACTAAACAGAAGGAAGCAGCACTGGATGCCTCAGTTTGCCGTTACCTGTGGGACTCACCTTCTGGGTCACTGGACATACATTTGCATGTTGACTGGGCCGAAGTTGAACGAACACATTACCCATGTTCTTGTGTCTAGGAAAAACAGCCCAAACGGTCATTCAAGAATGATGACAGCAGTAGACATGACACTGTTTCTGTAGAGCAAATGCAGAGTCCATGCACATGATGCGACTGAAGCCCTGAGGGACTCCTGAGGGCTGGTGAGTGGTGCCAGCTGCCTGCTTGTGTGGTCACACTGTGAAGTGGGGTCCCCGCCTGTCGCCGTGTTTTGGCCATCATATCGTTGGGGCGTGGCAAAGAGAAAGAGCACCTTACCAGCCTTCTAAACTCTCTCCCCTGTTTTATGAACATCCTTATTCCCTGGACGCTCAAGTCCTGTGCTGCCAACTTGCCCCGCCTGTTCTGGATGATGGTGCTACAAGGTTGCAGCCACTACATCCATTCTAACCCCAGCCTTACTGGTTTCCTTTCTATTGGCATCGCCTCTGAAGGGTAGTTAGCTCCTAGATCTCACTAAGCTGCACCATACACTCTTTCCAGATGCAAAGGGAGGTCAGATACAACATCTTTATTGACTGTTCAGCAAACACAAATCATTCTGGGTTCAACATGAGAAGGCTGAAAACAACAAGCTTTGAAAGCTTGATTCACACTCTTAACTCTTATTTACTTTTTCAAAAACTGGTTTTACTTTTTGAAAATAGAAAACTGGGGGAAAACAAAACAAAATATCCTAAGCATTCTGCAGAAACACGATTCTCAGTAAGTATCTAAAAACCAAAAATATCCAAAAGAACTCACATCATTAGGAGGATAAAGAGAAAAGCCAGAAGGTGCAGGGCTTGAGCCTCTCTGGCTGCTTCACGAGACCTTTTTCTTCTTACCCTTCCTAGACACTACCGTCATGCATTAGTTTTCTTTTCTTAATATTACTTTTCAGTGTTTGGAATTATCCCATTAATTTGTTGCTTGCTGTTTCCCACTGGAGATATGTCCTGTGGCACCAGTGTGCCTCTCATCCTTCTCGTACTTACCCTTTTCCTGTTATTTTGAGTGTCTAGAGATTGCTTGGCACACTGTGGGTACTCAAACGTTCTTGGAGTAGTACCAGACTAAACAAAAAATAGACTTATTTTCCAAGGCAAAAATGCGTTTTTTCTGGAAAATACTGTGAGATCATAATGATAATCGCAAAACACCTTCACACAGGGCTCTGATTTGGGTGTGTTTTCATTGTGTCCCCATACCCTAAAGGTTCATTTAATTTGAGATTTGATTGACATGATGGTAAAACTGGGAGGTGCTGTAGAGACTTTTATGGGGTGGGCCTTGTGGGAGGCCTCAGAGGGGAGGGGGAGTGAGGTGGTTCCTGCTGGAGAGCTGTCCTTAAAGGAGCAAGCCGGGCCCCATCCAGCTCACTTTGCTTCCAGTTTCAGGCATAAACTACTTGCTCCTACGTGTACTCTCACCCTTGCTGTCCACTGCGAGGTGATGCACACCAGGGGTAGCCCTCACCAAGCCTGTGCTCTGCAGTCTGGACCTTCAGTTTCCAAAACTGTGAGCTGAATAAACCTCTTCTTCAAAAGTAGCCTGTGTCAAGTACTTTGTCATAATAACGAAAAGCTGACTAATACACACAGAATTGTCTTTCTACAGAAATCAAGTACCTTAGGGTCACCTTGTCCTAAAGTCAAAGATGATGTTGTAGCTGACTTCACTCATAAAGACTTCCCATGATGTTACATATTATAGTTTGGATCTGACTATAACCTGCAGACCCGTAGTTTGAAGGCTTGGTTCCTATGCAGCAGTGTTCAGAGGTGAGGCTTTTAAAAATGACTGCATCATGAGGTCTCTGTCCTCCTCCCTCAATGGTGGGTTATTTGATCAGATATTTGGAAGCTATAGAAACTTAGGAGGTGAGACCTAGTTGAAGGAAGTGGGTCCTTGGGAGCGTGCTCTTGTGTCACTGTTTTCTGTCTCTACCTCTTTGTCTGTCTTTCTGTCTCAAATTCTCTATCCTGGCTGCCTTGAAATGAGCACCTTTTACTTTTAAAAATTGTGTTATGTATTTGGTACAGGGCCTCCCTATGCAGCTTGGACTCGTAGTGATCCTCCTGTCTCAGCCTCCCCAGTGCTGGGATTGCAGGAGTGTACAACCACATCTGAACTCTATGGCTGGCTCGGCGTGCCCTGAGGTAGGGGCCAGTGTGGCATGAGGTGCCGGGGATCGAAGCCCGGTCCCTGCTCTTGCCTAAGCTCCTAAGCAGGACCTTAGTCCGCTGAGCTATCTCACCAGCCCAATCAGTAGCTTTTATTTGCCACACTCTTCTGCTGTGAAATATTTTCTTACCACAGTCCCTAAAAAATGAAATTTAGTGATCATGGAATGGAACCTTGGAGCCAAAGCCAACTTTTCTTCTTTAACTCATCTCAGGTATTTCTATCATAGCACTGGGAAGCTGACCCTTTAGTGTCTTGCTTTTGCTTAAGGGTAGGATGCAGAGACATTGAGGGGGGAAATAATGATAAATCATGCATGACGTCTACTAAATTAAGAAGGAGACTTGCTTTGGTTTGGGCAAATATCCCCAAAGCACTGTATGTTTAAAACTTGTTTCCAAGGATGGTGCTTTTGGGAGCTGATAGACCTTTAGGAGACATTATGGGAGGTGAACTTGCAAAGAAGATTTGACTAATGTCTTCTTTGCTGCTGCATTCATTACGTGAGAGATTTGCTCTCCTCTGGGCTCCTGTCACACTGTGCAGCCTTGCCAGACACCCATAAGCATCACGGCCTCTCACTCATGGGCCTGTACCTCCAAAACAATGAGCCCAAACCAACGTTTTCCTCATCATAAGATAATGGCCTCAGCTATTTGTTCTAGGAGGAAAGGGGACCAATGTAGGCCCTTTGTCTGCATTTTCATTAGGGTGAATGACAACCTCCAGCTAGGTCATTTTCTATTAACTACAAGGACTATTTCATATTTTTATACAGTTAAATAGTAATTTCACATCAATATCCATTTTAAATTGTGAAATTTAAAGGGTAATGAGGGCAGTAAAATAAAAAA
>NW_004524593.1:11116426-11119796 GCF_000260255.1 Octodon degus
TGGTTTCAAACCAAATTAGATGAGAATTTAATCAAATTCAATGGTTACTTTCAATGTTGATCTTGTGGGGAAATTTGATTCAGTCCAATTGTCCAGTTCGGTTTATGACTAGAATCAGAAAGTGTGTGAACCCAGGTGTCACTGTATCATATTATATGTCATGTGTTATATGTAGAGCATATATCATATATAACACATATATAACAATCATATTTCCACATAATAGTGATAAGTCATCAGAACACTTCCTTTTGTAATAACATCAAAAATTTGAGATGCTTGGGAATGAATCCAACAAACAAGGTGCAAATTTATACACTGAAAAGAATAAATTTAGAAAGTGGGCATAACTGAATTCCAGTAATTATTCTAAAGCTACAATAATGAAGACAGTGTGGTATTGACATAGAGATAAAATATACATCAACTGAACTGAATAGAGTCCAACTCCCTACTAAAGGGTGAATTGATATTTTTATAAAAATGCTAAGGCAATTTCTGGACAAAAAAGACAATCTTTACAAAATGTGCTTCTGAAAGAATTGGCTACATATATGTAGAAGAATAAGAAAATTTTACCGGTTTGGATTTGATGTAAAAAAAAATCAACAAATTGAATTTCATAAAAAGCTTTTGTTTTTCAAAGGAAATTATTATAAAAATGAAAAGATATATCACAGTTGGTAAACATTTTCAAAAAACATACCTAACAACCTATTTATGTGTAGATGAAATATTTTTAAAATTCTTACTGTTTATTAATTAGAAGACAATCCATTAAAGCTAAACAAAGGCTGGGGAGATAGCTCAGCAGCATAAGCGCCTGCCTGGCAAGCATAGGGTCCAGAGTTCAATCCCTGGTACCACATACCATACCAGCATGCCGAGCTGCCCACCAAAACTAGGCATGGTGGTGCACACTTGTAATCCCAGCACTGGGGAAGCTGAGACAGAAGGATCACTATGAATCTGAACTGTACAGCAAGACCCTGTACCAAAAAATAAATAAAAAATAAAAAATATTTTAAAAATTTAAAAAGCTATGGAACAGATTTGAGCAGATATATTCACTAAGATTTAAAGATAGCAAAAACAAAACAAAAAAAACACTTGGCAGAGTGGTTTATATCATTAGTCATCAGACAAGCATCGGGGACATGCGCACTGAAACCATAAAGAGAAACTGCAGGATGAGAAACCAGCATAGCAAAATCAGTAGCATTTCTATATAATAATGAACTACCTGAAAAAGATTTTTTTTATTTTAAAGAAGAAAAACCAAAAAAAAGTTTCAAATCAAGAGGTTGATATATTGCATATTGTTCACTTCAAAGCAGTTGCTCAGATTACAAGTTATAGTCATGAAAGTTTAATCAAACAATATAAGCGCAAATTTTTCTTTCTAATGAATTGAAATTAGTAATATATTTATTTATCTTAGCTCCCCTTCCTTCTTTCCTCCTTTCCCCAATCCCAATTGTTCTTTCCTTTTGAGCAGTTTCTTTCCCTTCCATAATATCGATTTTGGATCTTATTTACTCTTTCAGTTTTTTACACTAGGGAGACAATATGATGTTTACACATGCAAGTCTGATTTATTTCACTTATGAGTATGGCCTAAAGTTACATCCATTTACCTATAAAAGTCTCAAGTTTATCATTCTTTATAGCTGAAAAATAATTTTTTATAATTCCATTTCTTACACTATCAAAAATACTTGGTTGTAAGTTTCATTAAAGAGGAAAGATCTACATATATACTAAATAAGCTATAAAACATTGATGAAAGAAAATATAAATTGGAAAGAAATATCATGTTCATGTACTCAAAAAATGTCTATAATTAAAATGTTCACACAAATGTTCACAAAGTGACCTACAGAGCCAGTGTAATCTCTATAACAAATTCCAGTGTTTTTCTTCACAGATACAGGAAAAGCAATCCTATAGTTTGTATGAGACCACAGATACCTCGAATAGTCAAAACAGTTCTGAGCAAAAAGAGCAAAGGTAAGAGCATCACATATTCTGATTTTGAGTATAGAATAAAGCAATTGATCAGAACAGAAAAGTACTGGAATAAAAATAGATTCCCTGACTCATGGTACAGGATACAAAGCCCATGCATTTGCAATCAGTTGTCAAAGGTACTGCATTTGGAACACAAAATGGGAAAGGACAGTCTTTTCAATAAGTAATGCTGGAAAAGTTGGATACCCAGATACACAAACATGAAATTATGCCCCTATATAAAAATTAATTCAAAATGAACTAAAGACAAACATGTAGGACCTGAAACCATAACACTACTAGAAGAAAACACAATGGTCTGGGCTATAATATCTTTGATAAAACGAAAGCACAAACAATGAAAGCAAACATAGACAAATAGGACTGCGTCAAACTAAACAACAGCAACAACAATGCTTCTGCAAAGTAAAGGAAAAAAAGTGAAGAGGCAGCTCACATATTAGGAGAAAATATTTGTAAACCATACATCTGCCAAGTGGCTAATACCAAGAATATAAAATGATCTCAAACAATCCAATAGCATGAATATAAAATAAGATGGCTCAACAGGCAGGTGACGTGAAAGGCAGCCAGTGGGTAGTGCTTTGGACCAGGTGATGGAAACAAGGAGCTGGGTGACAAGGAGCTTGCTCTGTTGGAGGGCACACACTAGTGATAGAATTTTTACATGGTATGATTACTTTGGAAAAGTGTCTAGTAGTTTCTTTTAACCTTTTCCTTCTCTGTGCTCCAGCAATTGCAGTACTGTGTTAATCAGCAGAAATGGAAATATATGTTCATGGAAAAAGGAAAGACCACTCATTGCACCTATTTTCATACTAACTCCAAAGAGCAAGGAACCAGACCCCCAGCCAAAGGATAATGAAACAACTGTGGTACACTCATAAAAGGAAGTACTACTCACAATTAAAGGGGATGAATTACTGATATGGCAACATGGATGAATCGCAAAAATATGTGCATTGTAAAAAGCATTTTGTTGTATTTGGTACAGGTTCTGACTACACAGATTGGACTCGTAGTGATCCTCCTGTCTCAGCCTCCCCGGAGCTGGGATTCTAGGTGTGTACCATTATCTCTGGCAAGGCACACCCAGGGTTCCAGGGCTGGCATGGCATGTGGTATCGGGGATTAAACCTGGGTTAGTCCTTGCACTTGCCAGGTAGGCACTTAGACTGCTGAGCTATCTCCCAAGCCAAAAACTGTTTTATTGTATTCCATTTCTGTGGAGTTCTAGAAAATGCAAAATTAATCTGTGATGGAAAAAAAAATCCAAAGAGTTGTTTCTAAGAAATGGGAACTGAAATTGACTGGAAAGAGGTCTGAAAAAACTATGGAT
>NW_004524593.1:11122171-11123173 GCF_000260255.1 Octodon degus
AGGCAAGCACTTTTGCTACTGAACTATATCCCTGGCCCCTAAAAATTATATTCTTAACATTTTTTCACATTTTTTCTATTTCACACAAAAAATTATATCTACATGAGTTTGTGGCATTTTTTTGTTATTTTCCCCTTTAATTTTGAATCATCTTTGTCTTCTTATTTATATTTCTCTTTTCCCCCTCCTTATTTGACTTGGTAATTGCAATATTCCTATTTTTACTTTCAGTTATCTCCTAAATTTAGGAAACTTTAACTCTCTTCTGTTTTCTGTTATCCTTGCCTCTGAATTAAAAAAAAAAAAAAAATTCTGTCTACTCAGAATAAAAGCCGTTTATAGAACATGCCTGAGAGGAGAGGCAGGAAATTATAAGCTCCACATTTTAAAAGTATGCTAGATGTGATCTATATGGCCCTCTGTTGCTGTTTGGTGGTTGACTGCGTGTATTTATATCCTTTCGAGAGGATCGCTTGAATTGGGTTCGGCCAGTCTACTTTGGTTAGAATAGACTATGTTCCCAGACAAATAGCAGCAAATACTATTTATGAGATAAGGTGCTAGATGCTAAATAATACAACACGAATGATAAATGTCAGGGCTCCAGAGTAGACCCCCGCCCAGCTGGGAGATAAACTCCACAGGCAGCTCCGTTATTCACACCCGGGAGAGCTTGGGCTCAACAGGAAGCCCACAGCTTCCCTACACAGCCCCACCCGCAGAGAGCTGATCCCGTGAAAACCCACAAGAGACCTGCTGGGCCTGCACCCCATACCCAACACGGCCCTGTCTATCGCCTAGTGAGAGATCTCCTACTCAGAGACCCCATTTTTTTTTTTTTCTGTGTATTTAGTACAGGGTCTACAGGGGCTCACTACACCGATCGGACTGGTAGCGATCCTCCAGTTTCAGCCTCCCAAGCTCTGGGGTTACAGGCGCGCACCACCACGTCCAGTCTCCATCGCCCTCTCAGCATGCCCTGGGGGTGGGGCCGTCGTGGCA
>NW_004524593.1:11131248-11137197 GCF_000260255.1 Octodon degus
ATGTATCTGCCTTGGGTTCTCCCTGTTCTCGGGGCTGGCCTTGCTTTAGCCTTGCATGTGTGATCAATCTCTAGCTCAGCCACTTTCCATACCTCCTAAAAGCTCCACCTATGATTTCATGAGTCTCTGGGGGGCTACATAGAGCCAAGCCATAATAGCCCACCCCAGCCTCCCAAAGCCTCATAATCATCCCTCTATACAAAATCCATTTAGTCCCTCTCTGTGAGTTTCCAAAGTCCTGCTAGTGTCAGCATTGCTGAAAAGTCCATGTTCAAAGTCTTCCCTGATAATTAAAGCAAACTCTTAGCTGCCTGCCCCTGCACCAATGAAAAGAAAATTCAACACTTCCAACATTCAATGGCACAAGATAGACATCTCCATTCTATAAAAGGTACAGAGAAGGAGATAAAAAGGAATGAGAACAAATCAAGAGCAAAATACAGCGGGGGAAACATTAATTTCCATAATTCCACGTCCAGCATCCCAGCAATCTGTGGCAAATTGTGGACTCCAGCGCATTGGGGTAGCTCTGTCCTACAGCACTTGAGGTGGTTAGAGCCCTCCTGGCTTCTCTCATTGGCTGTTCTTGCTCTCTTCTTACAGCTTTCTTCAGACTATCCACATTCCTCGCTTCTCCAAACTTCTGGGGTCTTTACTGCACCTTCACACTCAGAACTTCACAAACAGCCCTGTGAGGGCACTGTGTCCCAGGCCTTCTGAAATATCAGTGGAAGGCTTTCTGACTCCACAACTCTTGCATCTTGCACTCACCTAAAACTAACACCACATGGACGATGCCAAGGTCTGCTGGCAGCTGGAGCAGTGGACATCTTTCTTCTCTCTTAGCTATAGGGGTCAAGTTTCTAGATCACTGAGCACTCTGAACCCAGCCCTGAGGAAAAGTTCTCTGAGCCACTGCCACTCTAGAACATGGTGTTCTGGGCTATCTATATATTAAAATATAAATATTGGGCCTATAAGTGTTCATTCCACCTTTCCTTTTGGTAGTCGAACATGATACTTTTATATTCATTACAATCAAATGAATGAAGAAATGTAAAATATTAACTCACCAGGGTGTTAGTGCAGTATCCTAAAGCAATTTCATAGTGAGAAGATTCTTCATGTTCTAATATTTGTGGACCGTAGACTTTCACCATAATATCTAGACCAGTATTTTCTGGATATATTATTTCAGCCCACACTTTCAGGCTGTGTCCCTTGTCCAAAAAGTAAAACGAATCTGAAATATTATCATGAAACATCATGTATGGGCATTTTTCTTTCATTTTGAAAGCTACACTTTGTAACTCCAGTATTAAGGGATACTCCTGTGGTTGTACTGTTCCATTGTCAAAAACATACACAAGGTATATTTGAGCAGATGCACTAACACAAAATGATGATTTTATTGTGTCACTTGTCCATAAATGTAACTTTAATGCATCTTCAGTATTACTCTTGGAATAAAACATTATATTATTTTCCATTTTTGTCACAATATTCCCCTGAGAATCTGGAAAAAAGAAAAACTTGTGTTATTCTAAGTATTCATAAATCACACTGTATTATTTAAATGTACTTTTACTCAAACTATTTTTTATGATTCTTTATATATATATACTGTATTGAGAAAGCTTCATGCTATATTAGAGAACTTTTCTCTTGCTTTTCAAAATACATTTTCTTACATTTACTATATCACTTTCATATGTCACATCATTTATCTAGAAAAAGAGCTGGAATTAGTATTCTAAGTAATAAGAGGTATGAGGCTAGAAAGAATAGTGTTATACAGACAAGTATTATTAATTGTAGAATGACATGTGTTCCTCTCAAAGTCGTATGTAGCCCTAATTCTCATTAAGTTAGTGCCTTTCAGAAAGTAATTAAGGTTAAATGAGGTTATAATCATGGAGTGCTAATCTGATAGGATTTATGTTTTTGTAAGAAGAGGAAGAGACCCTTGGGAACGCTTTCTCTGTGTTTCTGTCTCTACCCTGTCCCTTCAGAGAAGAGAGTTCATGTGAAGAGATGACTATATACAAACTAGAAAAACATGCCTCACCAGAACGCTCTCTCAGACTGGTAGAGATGTAAGAAATAAATTTCTGTTGTTTAAACCACCCAGCTTATAGCATTTTGTTGGATTATGTTAGCAGCTAACATAACTAGGATAAAGAAATATGACAGAGGGCAGGTGGGAGTGATATAAAGCACAGCTCTCTTCTGTAGGTTTGGTATTAGTAGGTAATAGTCAACGTTCTTCCCTCAATAGATTAGTCTGCCTAAACAAGAATGTGTCATAGACAGTCTCTTCTTTTGATTTCTGGTAAGGTGGAATCAGTGCCTACTCCAGCCTGAAGCAGCCATAGGAAGACAGGCCTTTGATCCTTCTGTATCCCTTAAGAATAAGGAACCAGGGGCCAGGGAGATAGCTCAGTGGAATAAGCGCTTCCCTGGCAAGTGCAAGGGCCTGAGTTCAATTCCCGGTTCCACCAAAAAATAAATAAATAAAATACTATAAAAAAAATAAGGCAAAGTATTGAGGGAGAAATGATGCAATATAAAAGAAATAAACAAGGTAAGAAAGAGACAAAGAAAATCATAATTTATAATTGTACTTGCAAGAAGACTGCAACTGCAGGATACAAGGCTGTCCACACGTGCACTGTATTCCCTAGACTCATTTATACTTCTTTTCTTCTAGACCCAACACCCAAAATACCTTAAGCACACTGTATATTTATAAAGTAGCTTAGCTGATAAGGTAAAGAATACAAACCTGACCCTAAGACAAAGAAATTCAATGGTTTCAAAGAAAATGTTTTTAGGCAAAACATTTTAGCTCATATATCTTAAAAAGAACAAAATAGACTGGCCCCGGCCTTTCTCGTGGAAACGGGCCATCACTTATCTGTTAAAGGAGCCACTCGTTATCTTTCCACCGATGTTCAACTGAGCCAAAGTTGTTGATAGATTCACAAATCTCATTGCCAAAAATAATAAATATTCCCGGCGCCAGCCAATAATGAGCCTCTCTCTTGACGTCCTTCACTGTACTTCTTTTAAGTGTATACTTTAAATCCTGCCTAATAAACCTCTTCATGCCTCTTAAATAACATAAAGTAAGTCTCTTAATCTCATCAGTTCTGCTCCCCTGCCTATAAAAAGAGCAATGCTACTGGATGACTTTATAGCTTACTTTCAAAATATGACATTCTTGGGACTGGGGAGATGGCTCAGTAGAATAAGTGCTTGCCTGGCAAGTGCAAGGGCCTGAGTTCAATCCCTGGTTCCACCAAAAACAAAACAAGATACGACATTCTTGTGCATACTCCCGAGGGATATACCTTTTGGAGTTTTCAAAAGACAACTAAGTAGAAATAGTATAGGCTGTCCCACAGGGCTAGGCCCTTGAAGAAGTCAGTGCAGAAGATACGAACACATTACAACTGTGGCTGGAGATGCATTTGTTGAAGGCCAAATCTCAAGATAAAGATGCAGTGACCACCTACATACCTTCTTGAGGGATAAACAATATACTATAATTAACATTCTAAACAGACATCAGTTACCCAGGTAGGTGAACAGGACGTCCTGACTCATCTCTTCCCCAAAAGGTCCTTTTTCTTTCCATATACTTTTGCTATGTCACTTGCTTCCCCATTGGATCAAAATTATTTAAGCAACTATTCTTGTAATCTTATTGATGGATCATAGTTTTGTCCCACACTGTACCCATCTTATGACTTTGAACACACTTTGTGATTTTGCTCTATAAAGCCTCCTCTATAAAGCAGCATCCATGGCAGCCCACTTCTGGGTGCCCTCCTGTCTCTCTCAGGAACTATCTCTCCCTCAATAAAATTTCCTATTCTTAACTCATGTTGTTCCTCAAAATTTATTCTTTGACTTGGGGGAACACAAACTTGGTGTATTAGACATCTACTAGGTTGGGAGTTATAATTATATTATCTAGGGGTCCTATATCAAAAAAAGGAAGGTGGGCTCATAGGCAGGGGTGTGTTGACATTTGGGCCAGAGTAAATCATTAAGATTTTCATAAATTACCGTAAACCATGTCCTAATCAAACTCATCTCATCAGAACCATGTGCAGTAGATCACAGGGTGGGTGACAGGATATATGTCTATGTTGAATGAGAAAGTAATTACATGGTACATACTCTAAGTCTACAAGTTAGACTAGTTGGTATATAATGTTTAAAACTTCAAAAAGCAAAGGAACACATTAATTTAGAATTATATAAGATGTCTAGATTGTCTTGCGATGTGGTCTTTCTCTTTTTAGGTGCTGGGATAAAATTCAAGGTCTTCTGTGTGGTAAACATGCCTCTTCTGATATGGGAGAAATGTAACTCTGGGCCTGCTGGAGGTCAAATGCAAATGTCAAGGAATGAAGTGAGCCAAAGGAAAAAATTAGGACAGTTTTATCAGAAATAATAATGATTTTGAAAAGCTCCTGGGTTTCCACAAGGGGTCCTGAATGGGCTGCCCACTGTGGCCCTTTTGTCAGGGCAATTTATACACGAAAATGACAATGTGAGTACAGTGTGACTACAGTCAACCTACAGGATCACAAGTGTGGCTCTCTAGCTAGTCCTGATCCAATAGGGAAATGAGGCACATGGTAAGAGTAGAAGGGAAGAACAAAGGCATTGGGGGAAGGAAGGGAGTGTGGCTCTGCCTGCTTTGTTCATCCACCTGTGTACCTGATGCCTAGCGGGGCCCACTGGCCCAGGGGGTGCTAATCACAGTAAAATCTGAGGCTGCTGTTTATCTCTAGGAAGGCGTGCCAATTTGGCCATTGCATCTCCATCTTGTACCTCCAGCCATAACTTGATGTCTTTTTTTTTTTTTTTTGTGTTGGCTTCCTTGAGGGCCTAGCCCCTCTGGCATAGACTCATTTCTTCCTAATTGAGCTGCCTGTAATACTATCACCGAGCTACATTTCCAGCCCCTAGGTCCTGCTCCTTAGTTAAGTTTGTCTCTTGCTGGTTTTGCCTCATACTCTTGTATGTAGTCACAGTGAACCATGCCTTATTCTCTAAGTGGATGGGCCTTTGCAAGTGCTATATCCACTTAGAGTGCTTCCGCAATCCTCCATCCAGCCAGGGACCTCATTTTTGTATGTATGCTCTTCTCTTGGAATTAGTTTAGAACTCATTTCTTCTGCACCTAACCTTCTGACTGCATAAATTTGGATTAGATGCTCCTCCTTACTGTGATGGCAAAACTTTTAGTGTTTTCAATGATACAACTTGTGCATGCCATAGGTTTGACCTATAAGTTTTCATTGCACCTTTCCTTTTGGTAGTCAAACTACTTATTAAAAATATTAAGTGATCAAAATTTAAAACTTAGACTACATCTGTGTAAACATTGTGTTGTTTCACTAGCACGAGAAATTAAACAAGAAAATAAGATCTAAAATGTACAACAGACATTGTGAACTAGGGGGAAAAAGTTTAAAAAAAAAAAAAAACTGACACGGGAAATGAAGAAAGTGATAAATATTTAAGATATGTATACAGTTAGTTCCTCTTAGTTCCTTGAAAATGTTTTCTAATATTGTTTAGCAAGACACCACACTTATTTGTACCACAAAGACAGCAATATGCAATGTATCAACTATTCTAACTGTCCTGCTAACCTGACTTGAAGCTCAGTTTCATTGTTTATCTTTTTTCTCTTTAAACTAAAAGGATTAGGTGCGTCTGAGACGCCCCAAAGCTAGGACTTTTCTTTGCACTCTTGAGGCACCAGCGGTGGCTCTGCAGCTGTCATCATGCCACAGAATGAATATATTGAATTACATCGTAAACGCTATGGGTACCGCTTGGATTACCATGAGAAAAAGAGAAAAAAGGAAAGTCGAGAGGCTCATGAACGTTCAAAGAAGGCAAAAAAAATGATTGGCCTGAAGG
>NW_004524593.1:11140437-11141442 GCF_000260255.1 Octodon degus
AAAATTAAGGAAGATGCAAAAAAAAAATATGATCCACTACAGAGAAGCAAAAAAGGGATGAATGGATCTCACATTTCTCATAAAGCAAGAGTTTGAATAATGACTATACAGATTAAGATATAAAATATTGCAAAATTCCTAAACTACTACGCACATTCTTTTCCAATCCCTATGTTCATAGCAGGGCTCAGTCAGGCCCAAATCTGGGCCCTGAGTCTTTGTTTTTGGGTTTGTTTGTATGCCCACAACCAACAGTATGAGAAAAGTCCATCTAAATGGGGCGTAGTATTTACAATTTTGCCAAATTAGGAGGGCAGCTGGTATGGCCTGCACGCCAATGCACAGAGACACTCCAGGTTCTAGACAGGTAAAGGCAGGAAACATCCATAAATAGGTCAAGGCCAGATCATTTTGGGGGGTACACAGTCTTGGGGGAAACTTTGTGGGGCATTCTTTTGTTTATATGAAACTAATCAAAAGTCCCCATGATATGATTGAAACACTCTGAAGGCTAATTTTATTATTTGTTGTTGGAGATGTATCTTTTTTTAAAATTTTATTTTATGTATTTGGTACAGAGTCTCACTACACAGCTTGGACTCATAGTAATCCTCCTGTTTTCAGTCTCCCCAGTGCTGGGATTACAGGCGTGCAACACCACGCCCAGAGTCAGTCACTGGCTCAGTGTACCCTGAGGGCAGGGCTGGTGTGGCATGCAGGACCAGGGATCGAACCCTGGTCCCTGTGCTTACCAAAGCAGGCACTTGGTCCACTGGGCTATTGGAGGTGTATATTTATTACAACGAGGCTCGGTGGGGGGGGGGGCTGGGAAGATGGCTCAGTAGAATAAGCACTTCCCTGGCAAGCGCAAGGGCCTGAGTTCAATCCCTGGTTCCGCAAAAAAAAAAAAAAGTGCAAATGGTCCAAAAAATTCACTTAGGCTGGGGAGATGGCTTAGTGGAATAAGCGCTTCCCTGGCAAGCACAAGGGCCTGAGTTCAATTCC
>NW_004524593.1:11141542-11152410 GCF_000260255.1 Octodon degus
TGTGTGTGTGTGTGTGTGTGTGTGTGTGTGGCCAGCCCAGCCCACCAGGGGGCGGGGCTGGCCGGCATATGCTAAGCTTGTCTAAGTAGGTGCCTCAGACCACAGAGCCATCCCACCAGCCCCTTTAGCTCAGTTCTTTAAGTGGTTGCTTCAGCAAAGCAGTCAGGCTCAGGTTGCTGTGGTTCGAGCCCCACAACTCAAGCCAACCAAACCTGCCCTGAAGGCATTCGGAGGAAAAAAAAAAAAGGAAGATAAAACATTTTTTTTCTAAAAGAATACAAAATTGAACAATCTCTTACAAGTCAAATAAGCAAGTTGGTGGGGCACAAGCAACCCTGTAGTGAGAAAGCAAATGTAATCTAGGCTGGGCTGTAGCTCAGCAGCACAGTGCTGGCCTGGCAAGCGTAAAGTTCTGGGTTCCATTCCTGGTTTTTTTAAAAAAAAGTAACCATAGGTACATAGGATGACTATAAGTAACAACATTTCAAAAAGTTAGAAGAAAAAAGGAAAAGAAAGAATTTTGAACGTTTTCATTATAAATGCTTGTGGAGCTGAATATGTATAACCTGATTTAAATATTATGCCATGTGTACGTGTACCAAAACATCAATAGTACCCCATTACTACACATATTTTAATGTTTTAGTGTGTCAATTAAAATATGTTAAAGGTAAAAAATTGACTTGAGAAGATGTGAGATTTGAATAGATCAATTAGAGAAGAAAATAATAAACTATAAAACTTTCTGTGAGAAGATGCAGCATTGGCAAAATGCCATGAATATTTATTTATTACAGAAGTTCATTTAGTGCCGGTGTGGCTACACATAGTTATGAGCACTCAGGAAGAATATATTAGTGAAGAAATAATGAAAGACCCTTCCCTTGTGTCATTCATATTTCAGCAGAGAAGGCAGTGTGTAAACACCAAAGTAATTTACGTAGTATATTAGGTAATTAAGGATGTACTAGTAAAAGCATCATAGAGATTATGAAGTCAAACCAATAGAATAAAATAATCTAGAAACAGAAGGTGGCTATTGTAGTAAAGAAATACATAATAAAGTTGCAATGTAAATCAGTGGGACAGGTGTTCTTAATGAAAACATGATATGAAGCAACAGCCACTTTTAGTGGTTAAAAATCAATTTCTCACTCATAGTACTGTAAATATAATTTCAAACATAAAAATTAGAATTTCAAAAATCATTTAAATGTCTGAAGTTTTTTTTTAATAATTAGAAAGACCTTTCAAGTTATGGCATTACATCAGAAGTCACAAAAATGTTAACACATTTACCAAAAATACAAATGCTATACACCAAAGATACAAGAAATTACAGATAAAATAATTGGAGTACATGAGAGAATTCCTTATCTTCCTCAGGTTCTCTCCATGTTCTCAAAGATAATAGAGCCCTGGTTGGGATAGATATATAGTTACATTCTGTTAATGAATAGAATGATTTCTTCTAATGGTGTTTGTAAATAGGATATCAAGTCCGCATCTTGTACAGCAATTAACCACTAAGAAGAATATATGCAGTGTGTTAATTATTGAAACTGTCCTACCGATTTGATTTGAAACTGTCTCATTGCTATTTGTTTATCAATAAAACTATGGCAAAAAAAAAAGAAAAATAGAGATTCAAACTAGTAACAAAAAGTATAATATTCTGGAATAAACTTAACAAAATATGTGGTGTATAAGATTATGTTAAGAAGCCGAGTGTGGTGACACACACATGTAATCCCAGCACTGGGAAGGCTGAGGCAAAAAGATCATTGCAAGTTTGAGACAAGCCCGGGCTACAAAGTGAGCTCAAGGCCAGCCTGAACTACACAGCGAGACCCTGTCTCCAAAAGATTAAAAAAGAAAAAAGAAAGAAAAAAAGAAAAGAGAAAAAAAAACAAGTAAGAAATTATGTTAAGAAAACTACAAACTTTACTAAGGACATGAAAGGACTTGAATGAGAGACAGATCATGCTCCTAGATCAAAAGACTAAATTCTCCTCAAATTATTTTATCAGTTGATTTCAATGCTCATTAAAAACTACAAAAAATAATATCTATATCTATATCTATATCTATATCTAGATATAGATATATAGACCCCTTTCCCTTTTTCCTTCTGCCTGTTTCTCTGTGCAGCACCTTTGAGAACCTGTCAGTAAGAGCACCAAGTTAAACAGCTGGGTTGTTTCTTGAAAGAACTATTGCCTCCACCGAGGTATGGTATATACCTAGCATCCCAGGATTCAGGAAGCTGAGCAATGCACCATGTGCAGTGAGAAGCCTTTGGACTAAATAAGACTTAGTGGAGCTTCAATTTTCTGAGATCAATTTTATCAGTAAATTGATGACTCTGAACAAAAGTGGGTTAATGCCACTTGAAGCTCCATATTTCTATTATTTTGAGAGTGCTCTAAGTTTGCATGCTTATATCTGGTAATCTGAAAAACTAATTGAAGACAGCAATAGGTAATATAACAACCATTGTAACAACCATTGTTGAATTCCTATCATCTTGTTGAGCGAAATTCTGTATTGTTTCTAATGATTTTTCAAAATATATTTTGTTCATGTTTTAAAAGTAAAAAATATTATTTTGAAAATAGTACCTACTAAATCTACCTTAGATATAGTCATCAGAAAATGAGCCATAGATATAGCTCTTGCAAGCGCAGGGTCCTGAACTCAATTCCTGGGACCAAAAATAAATAAATGAAAAAATAGACAAGCATCAGAAGACAGTCTCTATTTGTTTTAACTTAACATGGATTTCTACCTAGAACGGAATCTTCTCTATTACTTTTTTAAAAATGTACACTTCTTGAAAACAAGGGCATGAAACAAAATTTATTTGTACCTTCTACAGTGCCCTATATTGTGTAGATGCTCAATAAATATATTTTGACAAAATCTAAAAAAAAAATTGGAGTAGATGTCAAAGGTACACCACATTGTTATTGTTAATCAAAGGCATGTCATGCATTCTGTAAAATTTCTAAACAGTGTAGACAATCTGCAGAAGAGTACAGACAATAAACATATAATGCCCAGCTATAAAATATATATGTAATAAAATGAGAATCACAGAATTTCCTTCAGTGTGATTGGAAAACATTCAACAGATTAGATGAAAAGAGATATTTTCATTACTTGGAGGAAGGGGGGGGGCATCACAGTGTGGGTGGCGCTCACACACCACTCTAGGACATGCATCCAAACCAGGGCATGTGCGGCTGCATAAGGACTTAGGAGAGTCATAGGAACCTGCTGGGTTGCAACTTCCACAAGCAAGTGGCCAGGCAAAAAGCAGAAATATTGGTGTTCAAGAAAAATGAGTGAAATAATGAAGCCACAGAAGTAGTGCACACCGGCACTGAATGAATGGCAGCTTGGAGGGCAGGAGGAGGAACTGCTTTTGAATTCTGACTCGGTCCTGGATGAAAGTACAGCCCGAGAAGATAGCTGACCTGACTTCAGCCAAGTGACCAGTGACAAGAACAGTAAGTTCCCAATACTTCTCTGTAGACTTGGTACCAAGTTGAGGAAGGATCATAAGTAACTCTCTTTGCCTCCGTAGGTAGCATGGAAAGATGGAGGCTCCCAGTTATTGTGTGTCCAGGACACAACAGGCACTTTTCTTCAGGGACACAATGGGCAGCTTCCCTAGGAGTCAGTGTGGGCTGAGGATGATGGTGATCATGACACAGGAAAACTAAAACTGTTGGGAAGAGAGAAGTGTCCCAGGGGACAGGACTTCAGGTTAGGAAAGTCTCAGCATGGTGGCAGCAGGGAGCACACTCAATCTGTCAAAGACACCAAAAATAAGAAAGAAAAGACAGAAAGAAAGAACTATAATTTGTACATTGTGACAGGAAGGGTGTCCCTTTAATGGTGCATGAGAGGGTAGTCCTGAGTCTCAGAAGCTGCTGCAAAGACCAGCAGGGCTGGGTGCCGATGGCTTTTCCTCCTCTCATGCCTGGGACCCAACTACCCCTGCCATGCTCAGAGACATTCAGAGTAAATGCAGTCATGCAGACACTGGCCAGCCACACCACCGAGCATATCTGGGGCACCCATGGCCCATTGACCCGTACTCCAGACCTGCCCACCAACTACATAGAGACATGGTAGACAGCCTAAATTATATCTGTGCCCTCATTCTCAGGTACTGAAAATATTGAAGATATTTGCGTGAGATAGTTCCACCACTGGCAAGCTTACCCTAGCATTCATCTATACCCATGCAGGGGTGGAGCTCTGCTTCAGATTGCCCTATACAATTTCTCCTACTTAGAGGCTGAGAAAAAGGACTCTGGACTAAAAAGGATTTTCACAACCCTCCTTTTTACCAGGTGTTGTCGAACAGGAGAAGTTCAGAGGAAATAACTGTGTCCATTATAACTACTCCCATGAAGAGGAATATTGAGCCATTTTGTGTATGTGTGCGTATGTGCATGTGTATGTGTGTGCATATGAGTATTAGTTACTGCTTTTATGACTTCTACTTTATTTTGTTATATTTACCCATATCAAAGGTTGTTTCATAGAATTTTCTAACCTTTTATATTATTTCATTAATTGTACTCAATCTCTGTGTATCTTCTCTCATTTTCCATCTATTGAGGGCCTGCCCCTTAGCTCAGTTCTTTAAGTGGCTGCTTCAACAAAGCAGTCAGGCTGAGGTTGCTGTGGTTCGATCCCCACAACTCAAGCCAGCCAAACCTGTCCTGAAGACATTTAGAGCAAAAAAATCAATCCTTCCATCTATATTCTTTTCCCTTCATTTTTCTTTCTTCTTCACACCCTCTCACATATCTCCTCCATCCACCCATTTTTCTGATGAAAGCCAGTTACTAAAAATACTGTTCCGTATTAATGGTGGAGATAGTGATAGAACTATCCACCTCAACTCACCTGTGAATCTCAACACACAACCAAAAATCATGAGAAAACAGTGGAACAAGATGCCTCCAAAAATCCAAAACTCCCTCAAAGCTGGTCCCACAGATACTGGGATGAATGAAATTTCAGTCAAAGATTTTTAAAACTAGTAGTTCAAATGGTCAAAAGAATATTAAAAATGCCCCATCACTTATAATAGCAAATCTATCAGAAGAACAGCAAATCTCTCAAATGAAACTCTGTAGACTTGTAGGGGTTGGAAAGATGTATTTTAAGCCCTGAAATAAAATACCTGCCAACTTAGATTAATAGAAACCATAAGTATGCCCTTCAGATTTAAAGGAGAAATAAGAGCTTCCAAAATAATCATAAACTGAAGAAATTCATGACCACTAACTCAGCATTGCAGAAGATACTAAAGGGATTATAAACCAGACAAGGATATCCATAAGTGCCTGGGAAAGAATAAATCTCATTGGATGCATAGATTTATGAAAATCAGGAATAAGCCGACATTAGAAAAACAATAGAATGATGGGAAGTTCACTAATAATACTTAACATAACTTTTCTTAATTCTTCAATTAAATGGCACAGATTGGCAGATTGGATCTGAAAGCAAGACCCAATTTACGTTGCTTGTCAAAACCACATTTTGCCTCCAAAGACATACACAGATTAAAAGTAGAAGAATGGAAAATGGTACTCCAAACAATTGGAGCTTTAAAGAAAACAAGTGTAGCTCTACTTGCATTCAACAAAAACTTTTAGAAGAGACAAAGAAGAACACTACCCATTGATAAAGAGAAAAAAAATGACCAAAAAATAGACCTGAGGATCAATGGAATAGATTAGAAGATGCTGAAGTCCCTACGAACACACTCAGCCACCTTATCTTTGACAAAGGGGCCAAACATACTCACTGGAAGAAAGATAGCCTCTTTAACAAATGGTGCTGAAAAAACTGGCTCTCTACATGCTGAAAACTCAAAGTTGACCCAGGTCTATCACCATATGCTAAGCTAAAGTCAAAATGGATTAAAGATCTAAACATTTAAAAAATCACCAAGAAGAGTAGAAAACAATTATAATATACAGGCCCTGAATGTTGGCATACCCACTTTCATAAAACACACAAGAGAACAGGGAGACCTCAGAGCAGTCACTGTGACTGGCTTCAATATTTCACTCTGGCAAGCAGTCAGTACAGCCCCACCCAAATCAACAAAGGAACATAAAAGAACTTAACAAACACCTAGAGTGCTTCTTTCCAACAACAGCAGACAAAATGCACACTCTTAGGTAACTTGACAGAACTTTCTCCGAAACATATCACATTTTAGGCCACAAAGTAAGTTTTAAAAATATAAAAAATGTAAGTAATCTCATGCATCCTATTGGATCATAGTGGAAAAACTAGAAGCAAAGAGCACAAGAACCACAGAAAGTACACAAACATTTTTGATTCGTCAGTGGCTCATTAAAGAAACTAGGCTGAGGCAATTAGCAAATTCATCAAACTAATAGTAAAGGAAACAGTGCACCAGAAGGTGTAGGGAACAATGGAATCATTCTAAGAAGGAAGTTTATAGCTACAAGTGCTTCTGTTAGGAAAACAGGATGATTCTAAATAACATAAAAATGCATTGCTATTAGACAACGAAGAGAGGGCAAGGAGAAAAGCTAGGAAACATAGGCAAAGCCATACATATATATGCACAAGATGGGTAAGGCACTGGTCCTGAGAATCTTCAGATGCTTTTGAAACTAACAGTTAATTGGTAGGATTCTTACCCTGACTAACTATATATGCTGATACCTGTGAACTAAGCAACTGCACTGAAGAAAGCAATGTGTATTGGTAGGCTCATGCTTGGAATGCCTGTCATTGCGGTCTTTTAATTATGTACTGCTTGTCATGACATACCAATTACTGTCATACTGTCTTTTAATTAAATGTTTGTTTTTTTAAAAAGGGGGTAATAACTGAAAACAAGAGAAAAAAAGGTCACAGGACTGTCCTGCTACAAAGCTGTATATTGTTAGATTTTTGTGTAAAAATATGTAAATGTTTATTCTTATTTGAAAAATATTTTTATCTTTTTAATCTTTTTCCTTCATATTCTGCAGTCAAATGCTCTACCCCTGAGCTATACCCCATTCCTTCATATTCTGGAGGGACTCAAGGTTTAACATATCAATACTTGATGGAAAATACCTGTTCCATGTTATGTCTAAGATGTTTGATATCCAGACAGATAATTAGGTTAAGCTCAACTGCCTAGGTTTTAGGGTAATAACAAGCTTCTCTTCTGGAGGGTTAACAACCTAAGTTTTCAGAACAAAAAAGAAAACATTTTGGCCCTAGCCTTTCAAGGTCAATGAGGACTCAGGACAAAGGAGAACCTGCACTGTAACATCATGTAACTCAATTGTGTACCAAATTTTCTGCTCAAGGAGATTATGGGGCCACAGAGGAAAATGAACGATGATGTAGAGTGTGCCTAAGGAGAGTCACCTGGAAAGAAAACATTCTCTCAGGCTTTCACAGAGAGCAAATTGATCAAGCAATGGCCATGACTCATCCACATGGCTGACACTGACAAAGGATCTATAAACTGTGGTATAGGGTTTCCTGAGGGGATTTGACTGACATTATCAGATACAAAAGTTACATTTCTTGTTATATAGGTCTTGCTTTATCTTGATCTTAACCATCCAGTATTTCATTACTATGAAAATGAAGTAATAAAAAGTAAAGCCATATTAATATGCTGAGCTGTAAAAGGCTCAAGTCAACAACTTTGGACATCGCCAGTCTTACAGAAAACCCACTACTATTATGGACTACTTGACTATATTGGGATATTTTGCTGAAGTCATGCACCTACAGTATTTAAAAGACAATGGAATGCTCTTCTCTGACAAAACTAACTAAAAAGTGGGATAGAAATGAAGGACCATTTTGTATCTGTATACTCAAAATAGTTAGGATAGATATACAGCTCCATTCTTTTAATTCAATGAATAGAGAGGTTTGTTCTAATAGTGTTTGAGACAGGATATTATGTCTTCATCTTGTACAATGAATAACCACTAAGACAATAATATGCAATGTATTAATTATTGAAAATGTGCTAGTAATCAATTGTGAAACTGTCTCATTTTTATTTATCTCTCAATAAAATTATTTCTTAAAAAATGCCTTGCTAGAACCTAGAAAAACAAGAACAAACCAAACTCCGAACCAGTAGAAGGAAAGAATTAATGAAGATCATAAGTTAAGAAGCCAGGTGTGATGGTGCACACCTGTAATCCCAGCGCTCAAGAGGCTGAGGCAGGAGGATTCCAGCAAGTTCGAGGCCAGCATGTGCTACAAAGTGAATTCAAGCTCAGCCAGAACTGCATGGCAAAGCCCTGAATCAAAAAGACAAAGAAAAAAAAAAGACAAAAAAAACCCAAAGTTGGTTCTTTAAAAGAGACACAAGACTAACAATCCCTTAGCCAAACTAATCAACAGAGAGAGAAGATCTAAATTAACAAAATTAGACATGAAAAGGCAAAATTACAGCGAATGTTCTAATCAACCAATGTCCTAATAAATTGGAACCCCTTGCAAGATGCCTTGTCAGTGTTTAATGAATGTTTTTCCCCCTTTATTTAAGTAGCACTTACTGTATACTGTACTAGATATTTTAACTAAGGCAGCAAGTATAACAAAGTCACACAGGAGTTGTTCTGCGGTGGGGCAATCCAGGTAATACGTAAGGGCACTTGTAATTTGTTAGGTGGTAAGTGATGCGAAGGACATGAAGTTTAATTTACAGAACAGGAGACCTCTTCTTTTGAGGAAGCTCTGGCAAGTAGATAGCATTGCATTTGAAGCTTCTGCCACTCCAGGGAAAGTCTGAAATATCCAGTGTTCCCTCCACCCTCACACAGTCAGCTTCCATCGCTGGGCTGGGAGCGTGGATCTTCACCCTTGCTTGCTCTACTCCAACTTACTATAAGGGAGCTTGTCTTCCAGTATCACTCTACAGTTCAGTCCCCCTCCCCATCGCACCATCATCCGGAACCTTGTCAACAAGCTGGTGAACCAGGCCATCACCCAGCCTTCCTGTGTCCCTTATAAATATGTTAGCATGAATGCTTTTCTTCTTGAGGCAAATTGAAGTGTTTTGTATGAAGTAAATGAAGGTATGGTCACACAGTCTTGCACATGAGCTGAGAACAAAGACACAGCCCACTTGGGTTTCCCAAGAAATTGCAAAAGGGTTTAAAAGAAATAAACATCCATGTTAAAGCTGAAAAAAAAAAAAAGGCTATTTCAGGGGCAGGAAAGGTCTCTGATAAGATGAAATCTGGACTTCAACCTAAATTAAATACAAAACCCACGTTGCTATGAAGATGAACAACCATCAGTATATGAAATGGTAGATGGACTTTACTGAGAGATAGGAAGCCAAATGAGGGTTTTAAGTGGAGGATGAATTTGATTTTACATATATTTTTAAACCCTGGCTTTTGGGTGGACTGTAACCTAGTAGGGAATGGAGCTTCAGGACTGGTAACAAAGACCCCTAAGCCCTACTGTCTGTGTGGGCTAGGCAGGAGAAGGGGTTTGCATTTCAGATACATTTTGAAATAGAATCAGTGCAGTTCACCAATGGATTGACTGTAGGGTGTGAAGGAGGAGGACAGCAGGATGAGGTCAAAGTTTGCAATCCAAAAGACAAAAGCTGCGTGCCCTAACTTAATACGAAGGGTACAGAGGCACATACGGAGAAAGGCTTAGGACAAGACAGAGCAAAGTGAGGCAGCCACAAGACAGGGAAGGGCAGGGATTGGCAGCAAGCCACCAGGCATGAGGAAGAGGCAAGGGAAGATTCCCCTACAGATTTCAGAAATCATGGCCCCATCAGCAACTCAATTACTGACTTGTGGCTTCCAGAACTGTGAGGCAACATGTTTCTGTTGTTTTATGACACCTAGGTTGTGGAACTTCATTATGAAAGCTGTGGGAAAGGAAGCTGACAATACAGCACCTCCCCACTGACAACATATGTGGGAATTGCTTACTCAGAATCTTCTGACACCAAAATGAAACAGGGGTGGGGGGTGGGGGCGGGGTAGGGTGGGAAGTGGGGACGGAGTGGGTTGGGTTGAGTTTGTCATTCTGCTGTATGAGATCACAGTTAATGTTAGATGAACTTAAAGTCTAATCATTTTTAGATAGTAAAAAGGGTATAAACAGCTATCAAAAGCACTATATATTAGAGCAGTTAAAATTGCTACGCCTTTACACTGAAATCTAGAATACTTATAGCAGAATTGAGAAAGCTCACCTACATAAATGTCATGAATAATGCTATCGCTTGATAATGCTGACAGATTTCCATGTCCTGCAGCTGTGTTTAGAATTCCAGTAGAAGAGAAATTTTGATAAGAGTAGTATATCTTGTGCTTGTCCCACAGGATTAATTCTGGCAATCCTGACAAGAGGAAACGAGGAACTAAAAAACTGTCGAAGGGGACGTCTAACACGAAGTCTTGAGGCACCCACTGCATGGAGTCTTCATTATATATCACTATGTAAATCTTTTTGGTGTGAGTGCATGTGATGCAATAATTTAACAACACGGCAAATTCCAGAGGGTGCCCTGTATAGTCGACGTTGTGTATTGTCAGGGTACTGCTTGGCGGAAGATTTAAAAGGCTTTTCAGTTCTGTAGTGCTTATCATTTTGACAAATTTATTTTCATGATATCCAAAGTAAATTTCATTTTTTGTCCAGACTGCAATGTTGCTTATTTGTTTTACGTTCTGTAAAAAATAATAAAAACAAGTAGTAAAACCTTCAACCACAACGCCCAGTTCAAAACTTTAAAAATATGATCCCCAGTCCTAGCCCAGGTCCGGTGAGTGTGTGGAGAGCTTCCTGCTACCCTGCGCCGG
>NW_004524593.1:11157935-11175508 GCF_000260255.1 Octodon degus
AAAAAGGGGCTGGGGAGATGACTCAGTGGAATAAGCGCTTCCCTGGCAAGCACAAGGGCCTGAGTTCAATCCCTGGTTGCGCAAAAAAAACAACGAGGCTCTGAAAAGTTGGGTCAGAAAAAAGCTTTTTATATCTTATATAAAATAATTATGCAAAATACTTCATAGTATAGTCTCTTGTATGTCATTAAATACATGGTATGGCAAACACTATATATCTATATATCTACATCATCTACATCTATATCTATCTGTATATGTGTATATAGATAGATAAAGATATCACATATATGTAATCTTTCACTGACCTTAATTATATATTTGATCCAACACCATCTTCTTGATGTAATCCCCATAATTTCACCCTCAGGAAGATGATTCTGTCTTCCTAGTTTTATCATCTTCTTGATATCTTTTAGGTAAAGAACACCATTTATTAGAAAATATATATTGTCGTGCAACAGAAGCACAGCAGACACACTGTGCCTTTCGGCGTCACTCAGGATGTCTGGTGGCACCCTGACTGTGGTCCAGGTGCAGAAGGAATCATTTGTTTGGAAGGTCTCCATGTCAGCCACCACAACAGCAACTGAAGGAAAACAAGCATCCCAGGACAGCATCAACTGACTGCCAGCTGGCGAAGAGATTGGTAGAAACCCAGGAATCTCCGGTTGGAGCCTAACGGGAAAAGTCAGCAGGAAAGTGAAATCTGCAATAAAGCAATCTTGGAAAATCACTTGGTTTCCTTTGATATTCTTTATCACATCATCGTTGGTCATTGGAAGACTAACACGCCAAGTCCTAAGGAGAGAGAGAAAGAAGAATAAAATGCTCTCTCACCTTGAGCCATCTTTCAAAGTTTATTATCTTTTAGAAAAACTTATTTTTATCAGCATAGATCTGGATAAAATAAATAAAATATTTATTTCTTTTCATATATCAACAGAACACACAGAATTCCCTGTGATACCAAATATAGGTTAGGAGAGAAAAAGTGTGGTAGTGTAAGAAGACTGGGGATGATGAGCATTTGAACCACTTCTTCATGTAACTTACTAGTGCTTCTGGGATTTTAGGGCCCCATCACACACAAGACATTTCCATTTAATGATGGAGTGTTCTTCTGTGGTGGATGATCGGTCTATGGCTCACTGAGACAGGCAACACTCAGTTCATAAAGGACAGCTTGGGTTGCACAGTAACGAGGTCAAGCATTCAGTCTCTACGGAGGCCCAGTACTCCAACTTTCACAAGGCTAGCACTGTGGTTCACCTTTGGGGGCTACAAGTCTGTAAACAGCATCCCTACATGCTACTGCCAGATCTGCTGGTTCATATGGCCTGAGTGGCAAAGCAGCTTGCATAGCAGCCTAGGTCCACAGGAGAGCCTCTTTTGTCCTGGGTCCCACAAAAACCTAGCAGCTTTTCAGGTCTCCTGATAAAGGGCTGTAAGTATACAGCCAGAATCCCAAGAGTCCCATTAAGCATTATAAAGGATCAGAGACAACTTAGTCTCTTAGAAGTCATATTTTAACAGGGTGCATACCACTGGCCCCTGAAAATTTCAATAAATTCTATGGTCCCTGAATTTTAGATGGGTTTGTTTCACATTCTTCAATATACTGACAGTTAACCAATAAGACTAGAGCTACTGCTACTCCTCGCCCACTAGATCCAATCAACATGCCATCACGTATAGTGAATCGGTGTAATGTCTTGCAGAAATGAAAGGTAGTTAAGATCCCTAAAAGCCCAATCATGACATAGGACTGAAAGGTTGCTATATGTCTGAAATAGAACTGTATGGGTATATTGCTGGCCTTATATGCTAGAGACAAATTGCTTCCATTAGGTGTTATGGACAGAGGTGGAAGACAGGCTTTAGCTAAAGCTGCATACCATAGAGGGATATGTTGAGTTGCTCATATAATATCATATATAGCAGCTACAACTGGAGTCATCATTGGTTAAGCTGATGACATTCCACCATCATTCTTCAAAATTTACCTGTCTTCTGCACAGATAAAAGTTGAATGGACATATATTGGGAAAAACCCATTATCCTTAATTCTTCCAGGTCTTTGATGGTGACACTAGTCTTTGAAATATCTCCCAAAATGTAATATTGCCTTTGATTTAGTATTTTCCTAATTAGAAGCAGTTCTAATGCTTTCCACGTGGCCCCATTCCACATGTCAAGGAACCAGTATGAGAATTCCATGAGTTGCTAAGTATCATTCCAATTATTCATCTTGAAGCTAAAGAAAGAGCCCACAGAATGGGTTCAGAAAATCAGTGATCTCATTGTAAGATGGAACTTAGGTTAAAATCCTAGTGATCATCTAATATCCATAAACCTCTACTCTGATTGTAGGCTATGGTCACATTTTAGTTCTTCTGGTTTTAAGGTCAGTTCAGAGTCTGTGTCTAAAAGTTCCCCCAAAGGTCCACTTCTTTCTTTTTCCCTGATGTAAAGTTGTCCTGATTACAGGCATTGAGTCCTTTAGAGAAAAGCTGGAAGAAAGACTCACATCAGTGTACAAGTCTTCAATAGGACCCAGATTCCCCTTCATCAAAGGGCTCTTTGGTCTACAAACTAGAGTAACTTCAAAATAAGGAATAGCTTATCTCAAATCTAAAGAGACCCACTCAACACTTTCTCTACTTGGTTGTAAGAGGGGCCAGATGCAACAACTTAACCTTCAATGTAGAAAATATCTCTTGACATATTCCACATGCCTGGATACTGAAAATTTCCTTGTAAGGTAGATGGTCATCTGGCTTAAGTTTATTAATTTTTTTTTGAAAGCTTGTGTTCCCTACATTGTGCTGCTTCTTAGTTTCACTTTTCTACTTATTGAATTAACTCTTTGATTTTTATGTTGGAGGTTTTCTGTAAATGTAGTCTTCGGATGCTCTTTGGATGTCCACTAATAGGTAAGAGAAAAGTGGTAGCAAAGTGTGAACCAGGTTTTTAGTTGAGAGACACTTCTTTCTTTGTGTCCCACTGTGTCTTTTCATTTTAAAAAATAAGCATCTCCTAGAAGGTGTCCATTTTCTCACATCTTACTTTGAAGGTCCATGTATGTGTCACCCCATCTGAGTGCTTCCCCAGTTTGCAACCCATTCTGTTTAGAAATATGGATATCACCTTTTCAGGAAAGCCTTTCATCCTTTGTCTCTAAACCTGATCTGGGGGACCTTCCCATCACTGGGCAAAATATCCATCATCAGCAACTTACAGGTAGACATTTATTTTGTTTCAGTCTATATTTGGCCAGTGCTGGTGCAGAAAGAGCACAGTGGAAGAGCCTGAGTAGAAGAAAGCTGCTCCCCCTATGGTGACTAGAAAGCAGAGGAAGAGGGAAGAAGTGGGGGAGGGGGGATACTCTCACAGGTCACTCTCTCAGTGACCCACACTTTCTTACTAGGCCCCACTTCCTAACATCACATTTAGTTTAGTGGCCCCATGTCCCAATCACCGTCCGAAACACCTGCGCATGTGCATTGTGGGGGTTGATCTCGACATAAGCAATAATAGTCTGGGCAGGCCCCCAAAAGATTCATGCACATCTCTTCATGCAAAATGAATTTCATTCCTCTCTAAGGGTCGCCAACAGTTCTGGCACTGCTGGAAAGTCCACATGGAAGGTTTTTCTCTGAGACTCAAAGCACACTCTTAGCTGTGAGCCCCTGTAAATATCAAAGAAAATTAAACACTTCTGCAATATGATAGCACAGGATCAATGTTTCTATTCTAACAAGCAGGAATAGGGGGACAGAAAAAAATTGGACCAAAGCAAAACAAAAACCCAGCAGGTCAAACATTTAATCCCATGCTCCATGTTTAGCACCTGGGGCAAGTTTCAGTGAGATATAAGCTACAGAGAAGCTTGTCTCAGGGAAATATATTACAGACCTCATGGATACTGTCTTGTGTGGCATTACCAACTGCCTATGGCTATCCTTAGCTGACATAACACAAACATGGCATCTCCAACCTACTGGGGTCTTCATTCCACTTTTGGCTTCACTCTTATAGCATGTAACCTCTCAGGCCTTACAGACCTTCTTCTAAATGTGAGTAGACAACACTTGCATTCTGCATGCCAGTATCATGTGGATGATGCCAACATCTGACACCAACTCAAGCAGTAGTTGGGCCTTCTTGAATCATGGCTGCAGAGGTCTCTAAGTGTCTACATGGCTAGGCACTATAAACTGCATCCTAGGGAGCCAATTTCCAAGGTATCCCTTCTCAAGCATGTTATCCTGTTTCTCTTCTCAAATGAACACTTTACAGCTTGCACCTTTGAGCCTGCCAAGAGTAGGATCTTGCAGATTTCTCGGATGCCTTCAAGGCACTTTTTTTTATTGTCCTGATACAAAGTAGCTGGCTTCTTTTCAATGTTAAGCTTTTCAGCAACCCAGCTGTCTTGGGACAAAATTGTATAAGGAACAAAATTACAAGGACTTCATTTCTGGTCACTAGCACAATATTTCAAATTATTTCACTCTGGTTATGGGTCCTAATTCTCATAGTAGATATAGCTAAAAGCTGCCACCAGTCCTCAGGCAATAGCATCAACACTGGGCTACCTTGAAGTTTCCTTGACTAGATTAATTAGTCTACCACCCTTAATCTCAATCACCTGTAAGATCTCAGGGCATGAGTAAAATGTAAACAAATTATCTATCAAATCATCACAAATGTAGTCTTCAGTTCAGTTGATAATGAAGTCCTGGCTCCCAACTGAAATCTCCTGAACTTGCTCTTTAAGATCTGCATTTAGGGGCTAACAAGATAACCCAGAGGTCTAAAATACCTGCTTAGGCAAGTTTAGGCAGGTGCAGGGGACCACAGTTCAATCCCCCAGCACCACATGCCATGCCAGCCCTGCCCTCAGGGTGGGCTTAGCCGCCCTCCCCCCAAAAAAGATCTGCATTTTTATGAGAATTCCGATCTTCTGGGATCTAACCAAAATCTCCTGTTAATCATTCTAGGGCCTTCCCAGAAGGCATCTCCAAAGTTTTCCAAGCCCCTTCCATAAATAATTCTAGAAGCTTCTAAACCACATGGTCAGATAATTGTAGCAATGACCCTACTGCTCTGGTACTAAAATCTGTTATGGTCAGTCACTTTCTCTTTGCTGGGACAAAATACCTGGCAGCCACAATTTAAGGTTTATGTTGGCTCACATTTCAAGAGTTTCTTGGTTTGCTTCTTTCCCTCATTAACTGCTGTTAAGGCTTGTATCTAGATGCTGCCCTCAAAGCCTCATGTATTCAAAGGTAAGGCTTTTGGGAGCAATCATGAGTGTGTGATACTGGGTAAGTCTGCTGATTGGTTTAACACACTTCTGGGTGTGGATGATGCATGTACTGAAGAAGGAAATCTCACCCTGGCTGTGGGCAGCACCAACCAATAGGCTTGTACTATGCATGGAGTAACAAGGGATAGAAGAAGGAAGTCTCACTGCCTCTTCCCTGCCATGCCATGAACTGTTTTTCCCCTGCTATGCTGCTCTGCCTGAAAACCAGCTGTGGACTAAGACCTCTACAGACTATGAGCTCAGATAAATCTCTCTTCCTTTAACTCATTGGTATTGGGTATTTTGTCTCAGCAACAAGAAAGTAACTAAGACAATGGCAGTGTCATTTAAGGCAGCAATTGCATCCTTCTTAGTTGTAGGCACTTTTCCTAGGCCTATGTACTCAGTGGGTTAAGAAAGGCTCTTTACACCTCATCGCAATTTGCCAATTTTAATAGTATCAGACTGCTACTTCTCAGGTAGAATTTTTGAGTGTGTGTGTGTGTGTGTGTGTGTGTGTGTGTGTGTGTGTGTGTGTTGTAACATCCATTACCAGGGTGGCTCAGTATCATGAGCCAGCAGAAAACATTTGGAGATATTGCTAGGATTTACCAGCACACTGAATGAATCTTCTGAATTGAGATTTAAGTTCTATCATGAGATACAAAACTATGCTAGAAGTGACTCCTATTTTCTGAGTTGGTAATTTTTTTGTGTCCTAAAAGAAGTTCCTTGGAACTTATATAAAGATATGTTCAATAATATTCCACCAGTTTTGTAACCTGGTGGAATATTAAAATAAAATTTTAAGATTCTAATTTTTTAATAGTAAATCCAACTTTTATATGTAAACTTTTAAAATCAAGTACCAGTTTATCAGTGTGTCATCTGGTATATAAGTTTTCCTTCTAATTGTTGTATATATGATAGGCTTCTGTCCCACAATGGCGAAATGGTTGGTTAGTACTCTGGAATGCTGCAAAAATAAAATGAAATTTCTCTTGTTATTCTCTTCAAAGTCAAAAATATTCTCAAATTAGATCATTACGACATTGTTTACACTTACAAATTTGCCATACTTTCAAGACTTAGTCATCTTGAAACTAACTTCCTCCTCAGTAGAACTTTATGAATTATAAATAAGACAGTTTCCAGCATGACAAGACACCACGTATGATCAGAATCCTATATGAACTGTGACTATGGTGATATTTAAATATACAACCCTACGTTTTAGCTTCAATAAAATGCCTAATAGGGTTTGTAAAGACAATCTGTTAGAATTCTTTCTACAGAATAGAATTTTTGTCTTTAAAGGCACATACTCTTCCAAAAAAGCTTTCATATACTATCTGGAGGAGCTAAGAAAAAGTTTCTTTAGAATTCAGATGTGAGAAACTGGTCATAAAGATCAAGGCCCAGTGGACCTTTCCTGTGGATATGAAGTCACACGTGCTGGCACATTGCAACTTCCAGAGAAGTCGTCAACAGCTGAGATCTCCTTTAGAGAAATACTTCATTGGGAATACTTCACCAGTAATGAGAAATAAGTGAATTGTCCATTAACCTAATTGCTTGATCCCTTGCCTAGGTTGGCCAAAAGTGAAGTGAGCCACACACTCTGGGCTCTTTGTCCACCAGAGGTAGGAGGCCCTGGTCCCTCTTTCAAGATCATCTCTTTGCCTTGTCTTTTAATCTCCATCTGCCCCTTCTGGGTAGGCATTCCTAGCAGGAGGGTTCCCTGCATTCAGATATTCCCTCTTTCTTGGGATATCAGCAAAGACTGAAGAGAACTAGATTTTTCCCATAAAGGTATGAGTGATGGCTTATATCTAGGTGTCCCCCAATGCCTCATGGGCTAATAGGTGGGACTTTTGGAGGTGACCAGATCATGGGTGTGTGATACTGGTTCCTGGGTGTGTGATACTGAACTGGTCTACTGGTGAGCTGATAGCTGGGTGGGATGTTGGAGAGTGAACTCTGGTGGGAAGAGTGAGTCACTGTGGGCGTGGCCTGAAAGGATGTATATACCTCCTACCTGATGGCTGCTCCTGCCTGCCTGCCATGCCATGAGCTATTTCTTCTCTGCTGTGCCCCTCTGCCATGCCACCCTGCCTTGGAGCCTGCTATGAACTGAGCCCTCTGTACACTGTGAGGCAGAACAGACCTTTCCTCCTCAGCAATGAGAAAGGAACTAAGTGTATTTTAATAAAGACAATTGTTTTATGATAGGGAATGTTTGAATAAAACCTCAGATAATAAGAGCCAGTCTAGAATTGCATATCTTCTGTCTCAGTTCTGCATCATTGCTCTTGTTTAATTCCATAGCAATATGTTTGTCAATCACCTACAAAGACGACTGAGAGTACTGGAATGCCTGGTGGAAAGGGTACAGTTCTGGGGGACGTGAGGCTGCCTAACAGAAGAACCTAATCTGTTTGAGGAAGTAAAGAATACTGATTCAGAAAGACCTCCCTGGACTGGGATGATAGGTTGGTGGTCTATGCACCTGCCTGGCAAGTTCAAAGACCCAGGTTTGATCCTCAGTACCACACACTGTGCAGCCCTGGTACCCCAGGTGCACCGTGCCAGCCACCAAGACCAAATGTGGTGGTGCACACCTATAATCCCAGTGCTGGGGAGGCTGAGACAGGAGGATCACTATGAGTCTGCACTGCATAGTGAGACCCTGTACCAAATAAATAAATAAAAGATTGAAAGAAAAAGAAAGACCTCCCTAAGAAATATATATTTAACAAAATACAAGGGCTGGCCAAATAGCTCAGTGGATTAAAGTGCCTGCTTTTGTGGGGGACTCAGGTTGGCGGTTTCTGGCATTGCCAGTCGAGCGGAGGACCCGGTGCTGTTGTGGGTTGCTGGACTCTTTTAGAATGTTTTGCTGGGTTTGCACACTTGTGGTGTTCCGATAGCGGAACTTGGCAGCAAGCAGGGGATGCAGATGAGTGTCCATTTTGTATCTGTGTGTTCAGATGGCTGGGATTGATGTATGGTTGCATTCTCTTGGTGGATGGAGGGATTTGTTCTGGTGGTGTTTGTGGATGGGATGTCATGTCCGCATCTTGTGCAGCGGTTGACCACTGGGGGGAATGTGTGCAGTGTGTTGATTGTTGAGGCTGTCCTGCCGATTTGGTTTGAGGCTGTCTCATTGCTATTTGTTTATCAATAAAATTATGAAGAAAGAAAGAAAAAAAATAAAAAAAATAAAGTGCCTGTTTAAGCAGACACATAGGTCAGGGTTGTATCCCCGGTGTGCTGTGCTGGCCCCACCCCTAAAGCATGCTGAGACCAAGATTGAGACTGGGTGTAGTGGCGCACACCTGTAATTCTAGCTCTTAGGAGGCTGAACACAGGGGGACTACTATGAGGCTGTCCAATCTATGTAGTAAAACCCTGTAGACCCTAATAAATAAATAAATAAATAAATAAATAAACAGGTTGGCCACTACTATAATGAACTATTGACTATATTTGGATATTTTGCTGAATTCATGCACCTACAGTATTTAAAAGACAATGGAATGCCCTTCTCTGACAAAACTAATCAAAAAATGGGGATATAAATAAATGACCATTTGTATCTATATACTCAAAATAGTTAGGATAGATATGCAGCTCCATTCTCTTAATTCGGTGAATAGAGAGGTTTGTTCTAATAGCGTTTGAGACAGGATATCATGTCTGCATCTTGTACAATGAATAACCACTAAGACAACAATATGCAATGCATTAATTATTGAAAATGTACTAGTAATTGGTTGTGAAGCTGTCTCATTGCTATTTGTTTCTCAATAAAAATATTTTAAAAATACAATTTGGCCTAATTCCTAATAAATTATAGATATTTCAGTTTTGTTTCTGAAAACCATACTCACTTCTTAGAATTTTAAGTACAAATATAGCAGAGAACAGATAAAAATAAAATGTAACAAATAATGCCTCTTTATAGAAAAAAGTTTTTAAATGAGTTAAGATAGGTAAACAGGCTTCAAAGCTCACTTTATTAAGAAGGCAATTCATGGTCATTAAATATAATTTTAAAAATAAAGAAAATATTGGGGCCGGGGAGATAGCTCAGTAGAATAAGTGTTTGCCTGGCAAGCACAGGGTCCTGAGTTCAATCCCTGGTACTGCAAAAAAGAAAAAACAAAAAAGAAGAAGAAAAGAAAAAACAAAGAGAAAGAAAGAAAGAGAAAATATTGAAGACCCGATAATAATGGCTGACTAAGAGGCAACAGGTAGACCAATGTCTATGACTCTGCATTGAAGACAATCATTTACCCTGAGGCAGGCTAAGATATCAAGTCTGACATGGGAGGATAAATAAAAAGAGAATCCAGCCGGGAGGACAATCCAGTGCAGAGGATGGGTGGAGGGAGATTACCTCTCCTGGATCACAGTACCGCAGGCCCCACCCAAGCCCAGATTGCTCCCCACTGGGAAATGGCCGAGGGAGAGAGCATGCCAGCCCTTCAGCGGTGGCCTGGCAGATTGGATAGAGTCATAGTCACGCTATCTCCCCCTTGGGTGCACTGGGGTGAGACGTCTCCAAACTGGGAACTCAGTGAAGCTGAAAACAAAACGAGGTGGAATTTGATTGCCACACATGCAAGCACCCACCCACAGGACTGGCAGGTGAGGGGCTCCAGAGCCAGCAGAGGGGCCCCCAGTGTAGGCAGCAGGACCTCAGGGAAAGAGAAGTTTTCCCCAGTAGTAAAAATGATGATATGATGATGGGGAGCCACTTGTTCCTCTTGCATGCAATAGGCGTGCTGTATGTGGAGCATTCTGCACACTAACCTCACCTGTAGTGGCCTGCCACAGAGGAACCCCCACCACTCCTAGCTGAGAATAGCAAAAGGAAGGGAACAGCAGTTTCACAGCAATTATGTGCAGCAAAAAGGCAGAGAGGCAAGCATGGCACATGGACAGTGGCTTTTTGGCCATGAAATAGACAAGGACAACTTGTGGAGGGAAGACAGAGAGACATCCATAATATTTATTGCCCCTCCGACTCAATTAAGGTAATCAGACCCACAGACTTCCTCAGGGAGACGTACTCAGAGCTCTTAAATCAGGACCCAAGTTAGGAGGAAATGACAGTTCTCAAGGCTCCAGACGGGCAATTGTCTGGCCCCTGGACACTCAAAACTAGACAGTGGTGCCGACAGAAAGGGAGCTGCGTGGAAGCTCTGGATCAGTGCTACACCAACTATGTGGGGGTTTTACTCTTACTTCTGCTGTTATTTTGGTGATTTTTTTTTTTTTTTTTTTTTTTTTTTTTTTTTTTTTTTTTTTTTTTTTTAGGGAAGTGTCTACAGGGTGTTCAAGGTCTTACTACTAGACTGGACTTGTAGTGATTCTCCTGTTTACAACCTCCCAAGTGCTGGGATTACAGGCACACATCACTACACATAGTCTCAGTTGCCGCCTCAGTGCACCCTGGGGATGGGGCCAACATGGCAGGCCTGGGGAATGTAACCCCCAGTCCCTGCACCTGCTTGCAGGCGCTTTAATCTGCTGAGCTATTTGGCCGGCCCTTTGGGGATTGCAATTATAGTAACATTGCTGCTTCCTTGGCTTTAGGGCCTTCCTCCTGGCTAACGTTTTCTTTCTACTCTTTGTTCTTATTTTCTTCTCTCTTTTGGTTCTTCTTTTTTGATATTGATCATTATACCGTAAGGTTCAGGGGCTACCCATTTAACCTGTTCTCTCTTTCAGGGTTTCTTCCCTCCTATCTTTTAACCCTCCCTCCCCACTTTATGTTTGTATTCTTCTATTTCTCATTTGTTACTTACATTCCCCCTCTTTTTTATCTTAAAAAGGAGAGAAATAGAAATAAAATAAAGTTGTACATCAAGCTAACGGGAGAGTAACAACAATGAATACATTATGTATTGTTGTCTTCTTAGTAGTCAGTTAGAGAACAAGATAACGAGAAATATTATCCAGAGAATATTAGCATGAGGTTTTCTTTTCAATGAACTGAGAGAACAGATCATTGTATAAACATCTCAAGTATCCTGTATACAGATATCCCTTTTCTTTTCCTTCCTTTCCCCTTTACCCCATCAGTTTCTCTTTTCTTTTAAACAGTTTCTTCCCAATTCCCAATATCTAGTCTACATTTTGGACCTTATTCTCATTCAGAATCTCACACTAGTGAGACAATATGATATTTACACATACGGGTCTGATTTATTTCATTTATAAATATGGTCTCTAGTTGCACCCATTTCCCTATAAATGTCTGCAGTTTATCCTTCTTTGTGGCTGAGTTGTACTCAATTCTATTTTTTTTTCAATTCTATTTTTAAAAACACATATTTTTTATCCACTCCTCAGTTGATGGGCATTTGGGTTGTTTCCAAGACTTAGCTATTACAAATTGTGCTGCTATAAACATGGGTGCACATATATTGCTGTGGTATAATATTTTTAATTCTTCTGGGAAGATACACAAAGTGGGAATAGCTAGGTTGAATAGGACTTCTGATCCTAATTTTTATTCCCCCCACCAATTTCCACAATGGCTGTAGCAGTCTACACTCCCACCAGCAGTGGGGACCTCTTCTCTTTACCATTTATCTAATGGCATAAATATAACGGGGCTGTATAAGCGCATTAGCGAATAAGAACTGACCAGTGCTATGAACTAAACAGCATCATTTAGGAAATGTCACAGTACAGTAATCCTAAACAAAGCTGGTCTTCTGGCATCAAAACTTACTCATAAGCATATTAATGGGCACCAACAATCTCAGCTTTCCTCAGTCTCTACATTTCCACCCATCTGCATTTAAAGACTGAAAATCAAAGGTTGAAACAATGCTCTTTGCACTGCGATCCTAAAACCACTGCAGAGGTGGCAACTTCATTCTCAGAAAGTAAACTTCAAGCTAAAATGATCAGAGGAGGCAAAGAAAGCCACTACATCTCAAGGGAACAATTAAGAGGCAATACCACTTGTTGACATATATATGCTCCAAATCCTAGGACGTCTCACGTCACCAAATATTCCTGGACATTAAATACCAAATAAACACCAACACAGTCATACTGAAGTCACAGTCATAGTGGAGGACCTCAGTACCCTGTTTTTGCAGAGAGAAAGATCAACTAAAAAAAAATTAACAAGTATTATAGCTGAAACATACCTTCACAACCAATGGGCTTAATAGATATCTACTGTGTTTTCCTCTACTACAAGATACACGTTCTCAGCAGCACATAGAACTCCCACCAAAACAGGTTCATATGGCCTGATTAAATAAATATAAAATAATTGAAATCATTCCATGTATCGTATCAGATAACAATGCACTGAAATTAGAAATCAATTGCAGAATAAACCACAGAAATTTTACTAACAAATGGATATCAGGGCCAGCCAAATAGCTCAGCGGATTAAAGCACCTGCAAGCAGGCTCAGGGGCCAGGGGTTTGATCCCTGGGCCTGCCATGCTGGCTTGCCCCCAGGGCACGCTGAGATGGTGATTGAGACTGGGCGTGGTGGTGCGCTCTTGGAAGGCTGTAAACAGGCAGATCACTATGAGTCTGATCTAGTAGTGAGTCCCTAAACACCCTATAGACCCTTCCCTAAAATACAAAAAAAGAAAAAAAAAAAAAGATATCAAGTAACACACACCTGAACACTAAATGGGTCACAAGAGAATTCAAGGAGGAAACTAAACAGTTCCTAGAATCCAATGATGAGGCCAACACAACTTATCAGCATCTATGAGAAGCAGTCTGATGGTGGAAATTCATTGCTATGAATGCTTACATTAGAAAAACAGAGCAAGCTCAAATAACCTAATGGTGCACATTACAAAGCTACAACAGGAATGGTCCAAGGACTTTAATCCACACGTTCATGTGTCAAACAATTCTAAGAAGAATAAGTATTTTTATACATTTACATTTATATGCAGCATAGTAAAACTGAAGAAAACAAAAAAGAGAAAAAGCTTAAAAGTAAGCCAGAGGGCCGGGGATATAGCTCAGCAGCACACGTGCTTGCCTGGCAAGTGCAAGTTCCTGGGTTTGATCCCTGGTACCAAAATAAATAAATAAATAAATAAATAAATAAATAAATAAATAAATAAATTTTAAAAGTAAGCCAAAGGAAAAAGATAGATTACTTTACTGATTCACCTCTTGAAAACTGCTACCCATTTTTTCTATTCTCATGTTTGTTTGTTTGTTCTGATACCTGAGGTTAAACCCAAAGCCTTTGTTCTGAGCTACAGTCTTAGCCCTTTTTATTTTTTATTTTGAGGCAGGGTCTTGCCAACCTATCCCAGCAGAGCTCGAGCTGTTGACCCTCCTCCCTTGGACTCCCTCAGGCCAGAATCTATGCTCACTTCTTCATCCAGGCACTGCTTCAGCAGCACGTTTCCCTAGCCTCATGGGGTTTTCTCCAACCATAGAACCGTCTGGAATGGCCTGCTTGTCACTGAGTCTTGGGCTGCCAGTGGAAACTGGCTCTGTACTTTACATGTGTGTGATCTAGAAGTGCAGAAGGAGGTAGGTGTCTTACTTTCTCATTGCTGGGACAAAATGCCTGCTACCCACAAGATAAAGGAGAAAATGATGATTTTAGCTCACGGTCTGTGGAGGTCTCAGTGCATAGTTGGTTGGCTCCAAAGCAGGGCAGCATGGCACATGGGCATGACCGAGGAGAAATCATGTTGGCAAGGCAAGTGGGAAGCAGCCAGCCATGGGCCTTCCTTCCCCTTTTTACTCTATTCAGGCTCATAGCTTATTGCTGAGGCCACTTACATCCATGGTGGGCTTGCCATCACCCACACCAAGAAATATGCTCAACCAATCAATGGAATAATTTAGTTATCATGTACCTGTAATCCAGCACCACACATCCCTGGCCCACCCTCTCCCAAAAGCCACAGCTGTGAAGTATGAGGCTCTGAGGGAAACATCCAGATAGAAGCCATAACAGGAGGTTAACGCGCCTGGGAAGTCTTTTGACCAGTGAGGACTGGAAGCCTTTCTGTTCTCTGTGAAGCTAACTCTGCCATGCATTTTGTCCCTTTATAGGAAAATTTAAAGACATATTCTAGATGGTTCCTCAGAAGGGTAAGTGAGACTCAGCTTCAGTAATTTATAGCAGTGATAGTTTAAAAACAAGATTCCAAGGAATAGGGGAAACAATTCAATGAGAGCACTTACTAAAATGGGCCACAAGACAAAAAGACAAGAACCAGACCAGTTAGATTTCCTTCCTTCCTTCCTTCCTTCCCTGTTATACTTTTCCCAGCATTTAAACACAACTAATGCCAGGATGAAAAAATTTTTAAAACCAAAAATTTCATTTCGTGGTGTTTATGACACATGTTGCAAATGAACATATAGAAAGCTGAAGCAGAAAAACTGTAAACACAAACAAACATTCACCAAAAAAAACCTTACTTCACTGTACAAAGGGAGGAGGTTAATGGGATGAGATATAAGAATGTGTTAAGGCTCAAAGATAGAAACATACAAAAATGAGTTAAAGAGGAGGGATTATTTTTGTGGTCAAAGTCAGAGATGGCTAAGGGAGAGGATCAATAGTGATTAGAAGGGGAAAGAATTTGGAGTTCAGTGTCTGGTGTGCATGTGCACGTGTATTAGTATAAAATAAAAAGTTTTACATTTTGCCATAATTATTGGTTGATCAAAACAGTAGCCTCAAAATAACCTGGTCAAGATGCTCATGTGAAAAAAGTGCCCCTTTGGTCTTGCCAAGCTTCTCGGAGGCATTTGGACACCTAAAACGCAGGGTTGCCCAGACAGTGGGAAAGGGCCACGGATGCGAAAGGAAAAGGTGTGTGCTGCAGCCAGGAAGCCTGAGCCAGGAAGCTGCTAAAGGGAGACATGCAAAGAACTGAGGCCACAGAAGAGAGGCAAAGACAGAAACTGAGGGCTTTGTACACCGTGTTAGAGTCCAAGAGTTAATACCGTTTGTAATGAAGGGCCTTGGAAAGGCTCTGAAGAAATAGCGTGATCGTGGAGATGGGAAAAAAGCCAACTATGAGGAATGCATGCACTAAATCGTGTTAAAATATGCATATTATTAAAAAGATTGGAAGGGAAATGGTTATTATCATTAATTTATCTTATTACCTTTAAAGTTGATTGTTAAATAAAACAGTTGTGTGCTACTTGGTTTGATTTCTACAAGCACATCTAGTGTCTTTGCTATGAGTCAGGAAAACACACTATGAAAAGAATCAGCCAGATCTTGATTTATTAAGGTAAAAAGAATCCCATGAAAAACTCACGGCTAAGTGCTCATTTTGTTGCCATCTGCTTAGCTCCACACATTAAGGTTTGCTCATTCCTGACTAAATCAAAGGAGGCCATTTACTTTGCTTTAAAAAAAAAAAAAGGAGGAGAAAGGATTTATTCAAAGCTACCTCTAAGGAGATGTAGGAGACGTACTACCCAAGTCACTGTCTCTCCACGTGCAGGCACGTTAGGGTCTTTCATAGCAAGGAGCAAAGAGGGAGAGGTACTATAACCACAGAGGTGTCCAGATTTGTTTCATCTCCTCCTGGACCACCATCTCCCTCTCTTTCTTTCCCTTTCTGGTGAAAATGAAACTAGATTTTGCTAACCCCTGCATATTAACTAGGCTGAAAGAGTGACAGTGGCTATACCTGAGGAAGTTTGGAGGAGCCATTTCTAAGGGAAAAAATCCATCTTTCAAAGTTCAACGTCATGTCAATTTCAATTTTATACTTTTCATCAGTATATCTCAATTATAATGGAAGGCAGAACTTACATTTTGAAAGGCATACATTTTTAACAAAAAAAGGAAGGACTTATTTATTTACAGCTATACCTTCAGGAAATCTTCAAGTGTTGAAGTATGCAGTAGGGATTGACAGATTTTCAAAGCACAGCTTCACCATGAAGATGCTCAAGAAAAGCCTTAAAGGCACCTTAACAGGTAATCCTTTCACAAACAATGAGACTTGTAGAAAATATGAAGAATGATTGATAAAATTCTACAAGAAATTTTATCACAGTGGAGATGGAGTAAAAATTCAAAACCTGCTATAATGGTTAATTCAGACTCATACATAAATGTATTTATTTAGTTTTGGACAGCTTCAGTTCTTATCAATGAATGGTACACCAGTCACAGTCCTTAAAACAGAAAGGTAGCCTATTACTCTGTGCCTAGCACTGATGGTCCTGCCTACCAGGGAAGGTGTCTCTGCCTTCCACAATAACTCATCTGCATCTGCATGTTCTGGGTCATACACCCATATCGACACGACCTAGAAAAGAAAGTGTATAGTATTTGCATTTCGTATAAACTTCACTTTTAGTTGCGGCAAAACAATCATAAAATATTTTAATTTACTGAAAAATTTTTGACAATTCCATTAAAAATCAAAGCAATACTTACACATTTTAAAAATTAAAATAAGTCCAAGACTTATGGAGGGTGAAAAGTATCTCCCTGAGCTGTTAAGTAACTAATGTTAAGATTTCATACAAATGCTTTTATGTCTTTATACCTCTAGGGAAGCACAGTACCTCCCCCCCACACAGACACACTTTTTTTTTTTTTTTGTATTTTAGAATAGAGTCTACAGGGTCTCACTACATAGATCAGACTCGTAGTGATCCGCCTGTGTTCAGCCTCTCAAGACCTGGGGTTACAGGCACACACCACCATGTCCAGTCTCAATCGCTGTCTCAGTGCGCCCCAGGGATGGGCAAGACATGTTGGGGATAAAACCCCGGCCACTGCATCTGCCTAAGCGACACACTTTAAAAAAAAATCTTATACACGTCATCTGTAATTTATTTTTGTCACTTGACACAACACGGTCATTTTATTAGGCATGAGTCTGTTTTCTTTATCTTTTCTTGAACAGATAATTTATTTGTATAGTTACAACAAATTATAAAATACATTATATTTAATCCCAGCCCTCAGTTGGCTGAGGCAGGAGGATCACTGCGAGTTCAAGGCCAGGCTGGGCTACAAAATTAGTTCAAGGCCAGCTTAAACCACATGGTGGAACCCTGTCTCAAAAAAGACACACACACACACACACACACACACACACACACACACACACACATTTATTTCTGCTGATCTATTGAAAGGAGCAGTTAATGCCCAATTTTTTTTCTCTTTAATTTCTTGAAACTTATTTATTTATTTATACCAATTTTGCATGAGACAACATTATGCAATATAACAACCATTGTTGAATTC
>NW_004524593.1:11175608-11178217 GCF_000260255.1 Octodon degus
TTTCTGCTGATCTATTGAAAGGAGCAGTTAATGCCCAATTTTTTTTTCTCTTTAATTTCTTGAAACTTATTTATTTATTTATACCAATTTTGCATGAGACAACATTATGCAATATAACAACCATTGTTGAATTCCTATTTTTTTAAAAAATGTATTTGGTAGAAGGTACCACTGCACAGCTTGGACTCATAGTGATCTTCCTGTTTTCAGCCTCTCCATCACTGGGATTGCAGGCATGTGCCACCACACCTGGTCTTGGTTGCTGGCTCAGTGTGCCCGGGGTTGGGGCCAGCTTGTTGCCGGAGATCTAACTCTGGTTCTTGTACTTGCCGAGGCAGGCGCTTGGTCTGCTGAAGTATCTCACTGGCCCTGAGTTATTATTACTTTATTTAGTACAATTATGTATGATTTCTAAAGGTCTTGGTTTTTTTCACTATTTTTTATTCTCTATAGAAAAGATTAAAAATTTTGCATATATGTGAAAACTAAGAGATATCAATAATTTTTAGAATCAAATCAAAGTCTAGATTTCAATCATACTGGATTTATAAATTACATGAGAATCTTTCTACAGTGTTTTAAGATGAGCTGTACTAGTTTCAATGTAGGCAAGAATTTTGTTTTATTTGCTACTGTGTGCTCAGCACAAACACTAATAAGGATGAGATAGTATTTATTAAATGCTTGAAACATCATAAGCATCATTTTGCCTTTGAAGGCTAACAAGAGCTTAGATGAAACCATTTGGCCCCAGAGCCTTTAAAAATATTAACATGTTGGCTTTCCAAGGTCGTTAGTGGAATTTGGTCTCATCAAGTTTCTCCGGTTAACCTTGTGCACGTTGCTAAGGAGATCTTCCCCCCCAGCCTAAATCAGTATTGTTGAAGAGTTACGTGTGTTACGTCATTTCCATATCTGTGATTCTATTTCTCTCTTCATTCTTATTTGCTTATGTTTTTACTTTTATCAGTATCCTGAGATGCTTATCTATTTTATTGGTCCTTTTAGAAAAGTTATTGAATACATTTGTACTTAGAACTATTTTACTTTCATCTTAATGATTTAATTATCTATTTTGTTTTATTTTCATTGTTTTATAACTCACTAAGAGGAGGAGTAAATGTCTTTTACTTTTTTTAATCTTAAAGTAATTTAGAGCTATAGCTTTTTTCTCAGAATGACTGAGATGTATAAGTTTTGTATGAATTAAATATTCAAATTTTCATCCATTTCTCTACTTACTTTCCATTATTTTGTGTTTATTTTCTTTTATTTAACTTACGTGCTTTATCTGGCTCTAGACTAGTCTCCTATAACTATAAAATACAATGTATTTGCCATAATTTTAAAAATAATTTGACATCATATGTATACGTACATTTCTATCTATTCCATTGATACATTTATTTAACTTTATACCATTACCTCTACCTGATTATTGTAGCTTTTGTAAGTCTGGAGATAAGGTATTGTCTAACACTATCCCTCTTTAAAGATCTTTTGGCTTGTCTGAACTCTCTGCTTTTCCACATAAAATTGGCAATCAGGTAGACATTTTTATGAAAAACTGTTAGGATTTAAGTTGGAATTGGGTTGACAATAAATGAATTTGAGAAAAAACTGACAATTTAACAATATTGAGTTTCTGATCTTTGAACATGTATGTAGGTCCTTAATTTTTCTATTTTTTTTTATAACTTTCAGCAGATAGGTCAGAGACATACATTGTTAAAATTTCTTAAAGTAGTTAATATATATGGTGTTATAATTAGTTATTATATTATATTTGAACATATTTTCAAATGTATTTTCATGCTTTATCACAAGTACAGCATACAAAACAGAACTGAGTTTTTTTTGTTTTGTTTTGTTATTTTGTTGTTTTGGCAGAACCAGGGTTTGAACTCAGGCCCTTGTGCTTACCAGGGAAACGTTTATTCTACTAAGTCACCTCCCCAGCCCTGAGTTTTGTGCATTGATCTTGTAACTTTCAACTATCTGAAACTTGCTTTTAAATTCTAGTAGGCCTTTTTTTTTTTGGGGGGGGTGGTTATGCTTTAGTAGAGATGTTAGACTTTTCTATATACCCGTATCACATGCAAATAAAAGACAGCTATATTCTTTCTATCTGACCTGCATGGATTTTGTTGTTGTTGTTGCTGTTTTAGTGTACTACATAGTTTTCATTACAATGCTAAGTAGCACTGGTGAGAGGAAGGTCCTTGCCCTTTTCTCAGTCTTAGGTGAAGTTCCTTCCGTCTTATTCGATCCAGCATGATATTAATAGCCAGTTATCATAAATGCTTGTTATCAAACGGAGGAAGTTGCTTTTAATTCCTAGTTTGCTAAAGGTTATTTACTATTTTTAAAATACAAATGGATGAGGGAGGGCTGGCCAGATAGCTCAGCAAATTAAAGCACCTGCTTAGGCAGCCACAGGGGCTGGATTCAATCCCCAGCATGCCCTGTCAGCCCTGAGACTGGGCATGGTGGTGCGTGCCTATAATCCCAGCACTTGGGAGGCTGAAAGACAGAAAGGGTCACTTCAAGTCTGATCTGTGTAGTGAGACCCTGTAGCCCCTGTACTAAATACAATATATATATATATA
>NW_004524593.1:11178317-11187424 GCF_000260255.1 Octodon degus
TGAGGGAAAGGAGAAAAGACAGGAAAAAAAGGAAGGGGAAAATCATGTAAGTATATACACAGGATAGCTAAGATGATTGTACTAATTTCTATCAGTTTTAGGGGTAGTAGTTTAAAACTTTTACTTTGACCAATGTTATACGCTAACATCTGTAATGTGAACAACTACATTAAAGACAGCAGTGTGCAATGTTACCACCACAGTTGAATGGTAACTGTGGTGGTAACATTACCTTTCATCTTCTTTTTTTAAAATTTGTATTGTTTTTAATGTCTTATCTACTATTATTTTTGTTTTTTGTACTTAGGACAGGGTTACAGGGTGGGTGTACAGGGTCTCACTGCATAGATGAGACTCATAGTGATCCTCCTGTTTACAGCCTCCCAAGTGCTGGGATTACAGGTGACCACCACCACACCCAGTCTCAATCGCCATCTCAGGGTGCCCAAGGGCAGGGCCGGCATGGCAGGCTTGGGGATCGAACTTCTGGCCCCTGCATCTGCCTAAGCAGGTGCGTTAATCTGCTGAGCTATTTCACCAACCCTTATCTATTATTTTTATACTCTCTTTAAAACAAATTTTTAAAAAATTAAAAATACAGGGAAAACAAGGTTTATTGAAAGGAAGAGTTTAATTAATCAATCTTGCATGTCTATATCTGGTAATCTGAGCAACAAATTTCATGATAGCAATATGTAATATAACAACCATTGTTAATTTTCTATTCTTGCCTTGAAACACTACCATTTTTATTGTTTTATATTGCTTTTTTAATCTTTGTTCTTGTTATCTGTTTGGTTTTTTTTTTCTTCCTCTTTAAAATAAAAATTTAAGGGACTGCGGAGATGGTCCAGTAGAATAAGTGCTTGCCTGGCAAGTGTAAGGGCCTGAGTTTAATCCCTGGTACCACCAAAAATAAAATAAAATTAAATTAAAATTAAAAAAATAAAATAAAGTGCACTTAATTATAAAAAATTCAAATGGATATTATGACTTCATGCTTTCTTCTTTACACATGATAATATAACTATATCATTCTATAAAATGGTGAATTTTTAAAAAATTAAAATAACTTTGAGTATTTCAAATAAAAGCTGTTATATTTAAGATATTGAATAACAATGATAATAGTATACTACCCAGTACTTGATCTTAACTGAATTAAAAGTATCTACAATTTATGATAATTACTAGCTATTTGGTGGGAAATAAATGTTTTATTAGAAATAAATTGTTCCCTTCTATAATTATTTTATGCAGTGTTTTCACTCAGAATGGATGTCAAATTTTATTTATTGATATCATGTGTTTTATTCTTTATTATTTTGATGTAATTTTTTTCAGTTTTCCCATATTATATCAACATTCTTAGCAAATTCTTATTCTTTTGCACAGTTTATGGATTCGTTCTGCTAATCATTTATGTAGAACGTCTGCCCCGACACACCTGGGCGCACAGTGCACTAGCCCACAGTTCCTTCCACCCTTCCCTTTCTCCCTCTCCTGTAGGTTGGAGGCTTCGCTTCTTGGAATCACACAAACATAAACACAGCACCTTCTTCTCCAGTACAGCTTGTATCTTAGATCTAATATCCTTAGATCGGTATTCAATTGCACAACTCTGGCTGTGTGTTCTTTAACTATTTCTGACAACAAAGAAATTCCTTTGCTTGTTTTGAAATTACACACACACACACACACACACACACACACACACACACACAAGGAGGTCTCACACATGTGCTATTATTATACTTACATACAGTTTTGCAGATACTTCTAAGTATTTTCAATGAGATGAAGGCTATTGTGTATTACTTGGGATTGTTTATACACCCTACATCTGGACATTCTGTCTTACATTTCTATCATAAAATTTCCTATTTCCTGATAATACTCTTTTGGGTTTTGGGCAATGGTAACATTATAGCCTTAAAAATAATTCAGTAATGTCAGTGGGACTTGGAATAGGAACATCTATGGACACAGGCTCACTCAACCTCCTAGATCCACTACGGGCTAATATTAACTATTATTTTACTCTCTGCTCCAATAAATAATTATTTTTAGAAAATGAAAATATCTATATAGAGTTATAATTTCCAAACATCACATTGTTTCAATTTTTAAAATTTTAAGTATATTTCTCCACTGTATATCTAATCATTCTCTATTCCAGAGTATTAAAATACTTTTTATATAATATACAACAAATTAAAACTGGGAACATTTAAAAATATGTATATATGTATTTATTTTCAAAACTATAATAAACCCATTGTAGATTAACCAACATTCTATGCAAAAAAACTGTATTTTCCAGAACTAAAAAAATAATATTTTCCAGCCAGGGAGATGGCTCAGTAGAATAAGCGCTTCCCTGGCAAGTGCAAGGATCTGAGTTCAATCCCCAGTTCTGCCAAATAAATAACTAAATAAATTTTTAAAAATAACAATATTTTCAAAATCATTTTAGCATCTGTAACAATAGGAGCTCTGCTTCTTCTGCTTGCTATGTGCTGGTGCAGTAGACACATATGGGGAAAAAAAAAACCACCCTCACACAGGTGCGTGGCTGGAAAAGTGTGGACCTCCCGGCCCCTCCAAATAGATCCTAGGGAGCTCCTGAGTATCATGAAGCATACTTCAAGTACCATTATTCCAAGCAAATTTTTGCAAAATTATCTTGGAAAAATTTCTTATCTGATAAATATTAAAAATAACAGGAAGTTCCGGTCCCGCCCCCAGGGCGCGCTGAGCGGGGGATTGAGACTGAGCATGGTGGCGCATGCCTGTAATCCTAGCACTTGGGAGGCTGAACACAGGCGGATCGCTACGAGTCCAATCTACGTAGTGAGACCCTGTAGACCCTGTAGACCCTTACTAAAAAATAGAAATAAAAAGCCCCCGCCCAAAAAAACCAGGGAAATAATATATTAGCAATATATGAAGTATATATAAAATTGAATTTTTTTTACCTGGGTAAAATTTTCAAATATATTTCTGTTGGAAAAAAGAGGAGACACATTTTAGTAAACAACATGTACCATATTAGTTTGAATGTTTTGCTTTATGTTTTTAAACCTTTGGATATTCTATATATAATATGTATAATTTTCATATATATATACAATTAGATGCAGAATGTAGAAATAAAAACAAAATGTACATATGTCTATTCATCTAGCAATATATTTATTAACTATTGTTTGTCATTGCACGGTTTGCATCTGCATTCTTCCTAAACAATACTGCGAGTTCACATAACTAAAGTTGCATGACTAATTCTCTTTAACAATTCAGTAAGTATTTCACATAAAAGGCTCTTGTGTGTACATATTGTAATTTATGTGACTATAAAGCCACTCTTTAGCACTACAAATCCTTCATTCACCAACTCTGAGAGGAAAAATATTCATTTGTATGTTTACTTGCATACTTTTTAGAAAGTTGGGCTTTTTACTTTAAGGTCATCTGTACATATTCTTTTTTTTTTTTCATCTGTATATATTCTTTATCATATAACCTTTTTTTTTTTTTGTATTTTAGGACAGGGTCTACAGGGTCTCACTACACAGATCAGACTCAGTGATTCTCCTGTTTTCAGCCTCCCCAGTGCTGGATTACAGGCACATGCCACCACGCCTGGTCTCAATCACCTTCTCAGCATGCCCTAGGGCCAGAGCTGGTACAGCACCTCAGGGATCAAATCCCAACCACTGCGCTCTGCCTAAGCAGACGCTTTAGTCCACTGAGCTATCTGACCGGCCCTTTAAAATGTAATCTTTAATATACCTTAAAAATATTTGATTCCATTTACTGATTACTACATACTCCTAGTATACTGTGCACAAAATAAAAATGGAAATTACCTGAGAATCAACACATGGGTACTCAGTGAATTTCTGAATATAATATTTCACATGTTCATTCCAATAGGTTAGAATGCTACTGAAAATAGGAACTATACTTGTTTTGCATGGTGTTGGGGATTGAACCCAGAGCCTTGTCCATTCTTGGCAAGCACTCTGCCTCCAAGCTGTACTGCTATCCTCAAAGTACAGTAAACCTTGATAGGTAAATCACGTGCCCTATGAGCACAATGCAATAAAGTCCACAAGTGATTAAAAAAAAAAAAAGATTGCTGGCACCAAAGCTAATCTTTTTTATTTTTCACTACCACGGATCGAACTCAGGACCTTGCACTTGCCAGGCAGGCACTTATGCCACTGAGCTATATCCCTAGCCCACCAAAGCTGATCTGACTGACTTTGTGCTATGCTACCTGTCAGGGACACAGAAGAGAAGTGGGCTACTGAATGATTTACAAGTGCATCTGTGAAAAAAGTTTGAAGGCTAAAGTAGAAATGTGTAAATAATGCAAGCAAGCTTCGTTGGTAATACTGTAACCTTGCAGAGGAACATCAGTACCAGTCAATATGAGGATCCTGCTTCCTAAGGAGAGAGCACCCCAACAGTGTTCTGCCGTGTCTGTGTCAGCTTGCTTGGCTCTTTGAATAGGTTCTCAGACTGGAGTTTAGCATAAGAAGGCAAAGGAGAGAGCACTGAACTGAACTGACGTTTAAGGTTAAGAAACATGACAAAAAAACAAAAGAAAAAAAAAAGACAAGGAAAGAATATAAAAATAGAAAATCGTGGTACTAGATGAATAAAAGTATGAAAGCATTTTAGGAGAAATGAGTGATGTGCAATGCTAAGGTCATGCAGAACTCAATTAGCAAGAGGACCACTAAAAGTCTCACTGAATTTGGCGATTAATCTGCCCTCCTGGATTATTCACCTTTCCTATTCTGTATTCTGATCTGTACCAAATCCATTCTATATTCTATTTCCTATTTTCCCCTGAGGTCAAGGACGGAGGGAAATGAAGGAGGTGGAGAAAGGGAGAGAGAAAAAAGAAGAAAGAAAGAAGAAAGAGTTTAGTTAATCTCATTCTTGTTCCTGAAATTCTCTTTCCTAGTGCCACAAAACTGGTTTGGAGGTAAGCAGAATCAGTGGATTTAGAGAGTCCAAGGAAGAGGCAGTGCTCACAAGGGCTTTGTGCCCTGCATTATTTGTCTCAAAATTTTAGTAAAATTGAACTTGAGTTTTGTAAATAAATATGACAGGACAATGGAGCATGTGTTGGGGATTGGGGCTTTGGCTCATGCACAGTCCTGACTCCTGCTCTGTGCCTGAGACAGGTTCTTGGCCATTTATTCCTCTGAGCTTCGGTAGCTGGGGTCCCCACTGGCCAACCCCTTCTTCCCCTATTCCCCAAATGTCTTGATTGTTGGGTGAAGGTCTAGGCTTAGGTGTAAGAATGGTTAGTACAAGGCATGAGTGCCCAGTACCATCTTGAAATGACACTTAGAGGCAGCTTCCCCATTCCTGACTGGCAGTACTATGATGTGGCTTCTGGAGTCTTGATAGGAAGGAGTCCCTCGCCCATCTCCAATCCAAATATCTAGCGTATGTAGCTGCAGAGGTTGCAGTACCTTGGGAGCTGTACCTTAAGTTGAGGTAATAGGCTCATAGAAAGAGAAGACACCTGTAGAGTTTTTAGTTCTCATCATTAACTGGGGCATGATGCATGGAACTCTTGAGAGAAAAAGCTAGTGGGAAGATGACATCATATAAGTAAAAAGCGTTATGACAGATAATGATACTATCCAAAGAACAATATTTATATTTAATACATTTAACATTATTTCTCCCCATAATTTCTCCCTATAAAAATGAATCACACTTTTATTTTTCATCAGGAAATTATGTAAGCAATTCTAAATGCAATGATGCAAAAATGGTAGGTAGTACAGTAGTTTCTTGTGGATCATAAAGTTTTAAGAATTTAAAACTTTGGGGCTGGGAAGATGGCTCAGTAGAATAAATGCTGGCCTGGCAAGTGCAAGGGCCTGAGTTCAATCTCTGGTTCCACAAAAAAAAAAAAAAAGAATTTAAAACTTTTAGATAGAAATGAAATCATATCTACAATAAAAATTACAAAACATTGCTGAAAGAAATTAAGAGCTGTACAGATGCATGTGCACACACACACACACGCGCGCACACACACACACACACACACACACACACACTGGAAACATTCCCGGTATATGAACTGGAAGAATTAACATTGTTAAAATGTCCATTCCACCCTAAGTGATTTACAGACGCAATACAATCTCCATCAAAATACCAATGACAAGGGCCAGCCAGATAGCTCAGGGATTAAAGCGCTTGCTTGGGCAGATGCCGGGACTGGGTTCCATCCCTGGCCTGCCATGTTGGCCATGACCCTGGGGCACACTGCGATAGTGATTGAGACTGGGCATGGTGGCGCACACCTGTAATCCCAGCACTTGGGAGGCTGAAAACAGGAGAATCACTCCATGTCCAATCTGCATAGTGAGACCTTGTAGACCCTGCACTAAATACAAAAAAAAAAAAAAAGACATTCTTCACAGAAATCTTTAAAAAAAATCTAAAGTTCACTTAAACCCACAGAAGACTCCTAAAATCCAAGTCTATTTTGAACAAAATGAACAAAGCTGGAGACATTCGCAATACCTCAAAGCCAAAAGGCCTGGGTCTAGATAAGTTCTCTGATAACTTACACCAAATATGCAGGGGGAAAAATCAAGCCAATTCTCTGTAATGTCTTTTAGAAAATAGAAAAAGGAATATTTCATAACTCAACTTATGAAACAAAATCACCCCAGTACCAAAACCAGACAAAGATGTTACAACAAAACTACATACTTAGACACAAAGATCTTCAAAAAGTATTTTCAAATTACATTTTAAAATTTACAAAAAGAAGTAGCCATTATGTCCAAGTGTGGTTAATCACAGGCATGCAAGGCTGGTTTGACATAAAAACAATTAATGTAATGCATCATTAAAGAAAAATCTCGGGATCATATTGATGGATGCAGAAAAGTATCTGATAAAACCCATCATCCATTCATAAAAAACACTGTCAGCAAACTATGAATAAAGATACAACTTTCTCAAATTGGTTTTAAAAATCTACAAAAACATTCAGGAAGCTGAAAGATCAGAGGAGAAGGCAAGAATGTTCCTTTTTAACACTCTTTTTCAACATCATACTTGTCTCGGTTACTCTTCTATCATTGCTAGGACAAATACCCGAAACCCAAAATGAAGGAAGGAAAGGTTTATTTAGCTCACAGTTACTGGAGGTTGAAGTCCATTCATGGCTGGCTCCAAGGCAAAGGGGTACACAGCAGAGAGCAACCTTTCATGGCTTCAGCAAAAAGCAGAGAGCAAAAGGGAGGAGTAACAGCAACAATGACAACAGAGAGCAAGTCTGTCTCCCTTATGTTCCATTCAGCCTATCTACCCCATGCTGAGTGTAGCACTCACACTCATAATCCCAGCAGCACTCACACCCATAACTCCAGCAGTACTCAGACCCATAATTCCAGCCATGGATCATGAATTAATCACAAACTGTGGAGCTACACCTCAATGAATGCATGAGGCTTTGGGGGGACAATACACACAAACCATAATAATACTATAAGTCTAAGATAATACAATAATAAGAAGAGACTAACACCTACTGTTTGAGGAGGAAAGAATAAAACTACTATCATTTGCAGATGACATGACTGTGAAATAAGTGACAAAATCAAACATAAATCTCCTGGACTAATAAGCAACTATAGCAGGGTCGCAGGGTACATGGTTAATATATAAAATTGCTTTCCTATATACCAGCAATGAGAAATGAAATTTCAAATTAAAAATTTGGTATCATTTACATTCAGACTAAAATACTTAGGTGTAAATATAATAAAATGTATGCAAGAGCTATATAAGGACAACTGGAAAACAGACAAAATAAATCAAAGAAGTAAATAAGTGGGTAGATGCTCCATGTTCAAGTATAGAAAAAGTCAGTATTGTTGAGATGTTAATTGTTCCAAATTGTTTTACACACTCAAAGAATCCCAATCAAAATCCCAGCCGTGGGGGCCTGGGCCTAGCTCAGTCCTTTAAGTGGCTGCCTCCACAAAGCTGTCAGCCTCAGGTGGCTGGAGTTCGAACCTCACAACTCTCCCGCTGGCCAAATGTGCCCTGAAGGCATGGGGGGAACAAAAAAGAAAAAGAAAAAAGAAAATCCCAGCCTATTATTTTGTAAATATTAATAAGTTGATTCTAAAGTTTCTTTGGAAAGGTATAAAGACCCAAACTAAGACTGGGAGTGGTGGTGCATGCCTGTAATCCCAGTGCTTGTGAGGCTAAAAGCAGGAGAATCACTATGAGTTCAATCTACATAGTGAGACCCTGTAGATCCAGTCCTAAATACAGAAAAAGAAAGAAAGAAAGAAAGAAAGAAAGAAAGAAAGAAAGAAAGAAAGAAAGAAAGAAAGACCCAAAATAGTCAACACAATGTTAAAGGAGAAGGAGACTGCTGACACCTGTTATGCTTACAAGAATATGGAGCACCAGAAATTCTGCTGATGTGAATACAAAAATAAAGATACTTTAGAATCAGCCTGGTGGTTTCCTACAAACCTAAACAAACACCATACCATCCAGCAATAAATAGTACCTCTTGGTAGTTCTTCAAAGGAGTTGAAAACTTACGCTTATATAAAAACAAACAAACAAAAAACTTAAGAGGGATGTTGATAGGATTTTTATTTGTAATTACCAAAATTTCGAAGTATTCCAAATTACTAAACTCATACAAGCCTACATTTTTTCCTCTAGAGAATATATATAATAATATATGTGTGGTTATTATAAAAACAAGAAAGATTATCTACAAAAAGGAAGGATATGTAGACCCAGAATGGGTTTAAATAGTTGTTGCTATTGTTATTTTAATCATTTTACTATTCAGTACTGCTTTGGCATCATATTTGAAGTTATCTTGGCTGGTGAATAAGCCAAGCTTGTCTGAAAACCATTATATCAGTAATTCATTTGTGATTAATTAAAAGCTGAGGCTAAATACTCTAAAAGGATTATCTTCTTACTTTTTACTGCGCTACTTACATAACTGTATAATACCACAGGAAACAAATATAAGTAGCGTCCACAGGCAGATAGCGTTGTTCTTCATTCTAAAA
>NW_004524593.1:11187524-11195661 GCF_000260255.1 Octodon degus
ATATATTAGGCTAAGTTAACTTTAAAGTGTATACAAATATGGAGTATTATGGTTTAGATCTAAAGCATCCAACCAATCCTCATGTATGTGAATGGTGTTGGGTCATGGAGATGCTATATTTGTCAGTATGTTCACCCACGGCCTTTTGTCTTAGTCATCGTTTTGCCTTCTAGGAAGAAGAAGAAGAAGAATGCTATCTATGGGCACTTCTCATATTTGGTTTCTGTGTCACTGTGCAGTCATCTAAGTAACCCAGTATTCCTTCACTGATGAGCTGAGCCGCCCACGCTGTTACTAGGTAGGCCCCGTTGGAGTTAAGTCCCTGTCTTGGAAGGAGGTATTCTTGTTCCTGACTCCTCCCTTCCCTCTCTGCTTCTGGCTGCCCTGTGCTGAACTCCTCCTCTGCCATCCTGTGTCTTCTGTGGAGCCAGTCAATCATATATGGAAACCGTGAGCCAAAACAAACCCCTCCTTTAAATTTTGGATGTTGGGTATTGCGTTCTAGCAGCAAAAAGTAACTAAGACGTGGTCACTGGCATCAAAGTCAGGGCTAGGGAGATAGCTCAGTGGCATAAGCACCTGCCTGACAAGCTCAAAGTCCTGAGTTCAATCCCCAGTGCTGCAAAAACAAAAAACAAACAAACAACAACAAAAAAATTACCTAGGCATCAAAGTCACTGAGCAACTACGTTACTTGTCTGAGATCAGAGAAAGAGCAATGGAAAAATTCCAAAGTAGAATTAATAAATATACGTGTAAAACTAATTCAATTTTTTAGGTACCCCTGTAAGAATTTGCTACCAGGAGTGATACATTTAGAAGGATTTGATAGCTTGCTATTCTTATTATTTGTTACATTTTTCTTCCTTATTGCTTTAGAGTCCAATTTCAGCTCAGTGATTCTCAACTGGAGTAATTTTGCTCCCCAGGAGACATGGTGTGGCTCTGCTTGGAAGTACTTTTGGTTGTTGCAACTGAATGCTTTCAAATATATTTCAAAACCTTATTGTTCATATACAGCTTGTAGGATCTGATCACACTCAGGCATACAAGTGGCATAGATATTCCTGCCTATTTCCCCATGAATTCTTGGAACTTATAAGTACTCGTAGATTCAAACAGACAAGCTCAAATATGCTCACTCTGTTGGGATTTACTATTCATCTGTCCTCTTCTACACACTCTACCTGTGCCCTGAATATAAGGACAATTAAAGAGAAGACACAAATCTGCAAAGAAAAGGCAGGATTGACCCCAATGAATATCTGTAGCAGTAGCTTTGGCTACACTTTTATGGGAACAGCAGCCATCAATTATGTGGCTGGTAGTTTGGTACTAACATTAAAATATTAGTGCTTTAAAATCCTTTACATTTTTGTTTTAGTTTGGAAACTTAAAGAAGACCTAGTATTGCTTGCTCTCAGTCTTTGCATTTTTATGCGTTTTCTTGGATTGAAGAAAATATAATGGAGTAAAAAAGTCTGCTAAAAATTATTCTGGGTATTCTGTCATGGGAGTATACGATGTGAGACCCACTTATCTGAGAGTACTGTTTTCATTACAGAAGTGGCTATGAATTTCAACATACTTATCAGTAGAAAGAATAAGAATACCACATCTTTTTATCCATTTTTCAGTTGGTTGGCATTTGGTTCATTTCCAAGATTTAGCTATTACAATTGTGCTGCTATAAACATGAGTGTACATATATTGCTATGGTACTATGTTTTTAATTCTTCTAGGAAAAAACCAGAAGGTGAATAGCTGGGTCAAATGCAATCTATAATCTTAGTTTTCTGAGTGATCTCCATACTGATTTACATAGTGGTTGTACCAGTCTACACTCCCTTTAATAGTGGAGAAGGGTTTCTTTTTCCTCACAGCCACTCCAGCCTTTGTTAACGGTTGACTTCCTGATAAGAGCTGCTCGTTCTGGGGTAAGATGGAATATCAGTGTTGTTTTAATTTGCACGTCTCAAATGACCAGTAATGTTGAACATTTTTTATATATTTATTTTCCATTTGTATTCTTCCTCTGAGAAATGTGTATTCATCTTAGATGTACATTTTTGGATTGGGTCTTTGAATCTTGGAGGGAAGATCTGATTTTTCTCAATTATTTGTATCTTCTAGATAGAAGTCCTTTGTCTGAGGGGCAGTTGGCTAAAATTTTTTCCCACTCTGTTGGTGATTTCTTTCGATGTACAAAAGCTTTTTAATAAGATAGATGCCAGTTATTGATTCTTTGAAGCATTTCTCATATAGTCTGGGTTTTGTTCATGAACTCTCTGCCTACACTTATGTTTTCAAGATTTCTACCTATTTTCTCTTCCAGTAGATTGTATTTACATCTTAATATTTAGGTCTTTGATTCACTTTGACTTTATCTTAGTGCACACTGATAGACATGGGTCTAGTTTTGGTCTTTGGCATGTGGAAAGCCAGTTTTTCAAGCACCATTTATTAAAAACACTCTTTCTTCCAGGGAACATATTTGGTCCCTTTGTCAAAGATAAAATGGCGGAGCATGTTTGTAGTTGTGTCTTCATCTTCTAAGTCATTCCACTGATGCTCAGGTCAGATTTTTGCCAGTGCCATGCTGATTTTATTACAATGGCTTTGCATCATAATTTCAAGTTAGGGATTGTGATGTCTCCTGACTTTCCTTCATTGCCCAGGATTGCCTTTGCTATTTTAGGACTGTTCTGGTTTCAAATCAATTTTAGGAATATTTTCTCTAGGTCTATGAGCTATGCTAATGGGATTTTGATTTGGATTGCATTAAATCTATAGAGAAATTTGGGGGATATGGCCATTTGCACTATGTAGGTTCTTCCTATCCATGAGCAAGGGTACTGTTGCTCAGTCATAAAGAAAGATAAACTTCAGACTTTTTATGTAAATGAATGCAATGGACACAGTGGAGGAGACTGTACCCATAAGTGATCAAACTCACATGTGGAAACAGTGTATTGTCTCCCTGGGGTGGGACACTGAAAGAGTAAATAAAGGCAAAAATGTACAATAGATAGTGTGAAATGGGAAGAAATTGTTCAAAGGGAAAAGGGAAGTAGGATGGGTAAAAGGGGAAAGGACAGTATGGAAAGGGGAAAAAGCCAAGTCAGTTATAGTATCAGTGTCTCTTAGTTCATTAAATAGGAAGGTTTGTGCTGATACTCATTGGGGAAATTTTTATAACTTTGTCTTGTACCCTATGCAACTACTTTAATGATGACAACATGTAACATACTAAGTATTGTTATTCTCCTATTATTTTGTTATAAATTGTTTTTCATGAAATAAACAATAAAAATTAGAAAAAATAAAAATATAAGAATTAAAAGGATAAGGTAGAGCTTTGGGGTATAGCTCTTGTCTAGCATGTGTACTTCCCAGGGTTCAATTTCTAGCACAGAAAATGAATGAAGAAATGAATGAGGATGAATAAAACAAGATTAACAAGTAAAATTTTATAAACTAAGATAAAAATCATTTTTACTGTATAATTTTAATATGACATAAAATATACCTAAAAGTTAATGACATGCTGACAAAATTTTTTAAATGCCTGTCATTTGGAGTTGTAGTTAATACTATTTAAAGCAGATGAGCTTAGGTTGAAAGGGCCAAAAGAAGCCAAAAGAAAATATAACAGAAATTAGTATTCAAGATTCAATAAGTTATCATTAAATCAACTTACTTGGCCTGTAACAATTGGTTGTACAGCATGAACACCCTCAGAACAATGCATTTCTGTTTTGGGTGATCTAGCATTTGAAGAGAACAGGAAAGACAAAATAACTACAGATGCATACAGAGATTAATGAAGATCCCCCCCATCTTTTAGCCTAAAAGCGTCAATTATTGTATGTCAATATGAGAAACGTCAAAATAGTTACTTCTATTGTATTTTCAGAATGATTTTCTCTGTTTTCAGTTGTATTTTATGTATAGAAGAAAATGTATTTTAAATCACAGCCTTGAATCTGAAAGTCCACATTATATAAAAGCTTTTTTTAAACATGTAAATACACTGATATTCACAGTTAAGAATCTTACCCTTTATCTCGGATGGAACAGGTTTCTGGCACTTGCCACTCAGAAAATGATGTTCCTTCATATTCCAATTTGATCTAAAAAAATAGTAACACAATTCAAATGAAAAACTATTTTACAATATTCAGTTATAGAACTCAAATTTGGGAGGGGTCCTTGTCATCAAAAGAAAAGATAGCTAAAATTTAATTCTTTGAAAGTAATATGACAAAAGAAAAGTAGCTTGGTGAAACACTTCAGTAATGTAGAATGATATCAACTGCAAAGAAAAGAATGACAGCCGTCCATAATAGCAGTGGGTTATCTGTAGGACTGACAGTGTCAGCAGTTGTTGACTTGAGCCTTTTACAGCTCAGCATATTAATATGGCTTTACTTTTTATGCCTCGTTTTTATACTTTTCTGCTGGATGGTTAAGACAGCAAGGCTGGATGAAATCGGCCACAGGGGTCTCACTGAGATTAGTCTCTCACTAAGTGAGCCTAGAGCTAGGGCAACTTCTCACATTTATTGAGGGCTATAAACAGGCTAAGGAATGTGCATAAATAATTTGGTGCAAACAAACTGCTATCTACGTCACCTTCTGCCATTTACCAATCTGTAAGTTTACATAGCATTAGTTAGTAATATCCCAGTTAAAGGAACAAAAAGCAGACAGGTGCCTCCAGGAATGTGTTATTCCCTGTATCCCAGCTTGCAGGGATTAACACGGGATGACACATTTCCTCTTTTGTTCTTAGGCTCTATTCTTAGTTGCTTGCTTTCCAGGGATAATAATCTTCCAGTTTATATTGTTACACAGTAATCTCTCCAAAAATCTCTCAGGTTAGTCTGAGGGTTTTGCTTGGTGGGAGAATGATGGTTTTGTCGGGGCTGGGGAGATGATCCAGTAGAATAAGTGCTTGCCTGGCAAGCTCAAGGGCCTGAGTTCAATCCCCGATTCTGCCAAAAAAATAAAAAAGAATGATGATTTTGCTTATGTGAGTTCCAGAGTTTGATCCCAGCACTGAAAACAAAAATATCTACCTATAAACTTAAAATGGGGAGTTAGAGATTGAACCCCAGGCCTTGCTAGCACAACTCCACAGATGAAATGCAACCTAATATATTTTTAATTTAATTTTATTTAAAAAATAATCTAGCACACATTTGCAAAGATGGTGGAGTGGTAAGCAGCAACATATCAACTACTCCAAGACTTGGAATCCAGACACTGGAAAATAACAACTTGGGGAAGAAAGTAAGAAGGGAAGTGGATTATTGAGACTCAGGAAAGATCTGAAAGGAAAACTGGAGCCCACAGAGAAAGTGAAGAGACAGACCACAGTGCAGACTAGCGATCCCCTAGAGAGTGTCCTTGGCCAGGTGCCACATTAGGGAGGGGCAACTGAACTCAGAACTCAGGACTCAGAGCACCTGTGGGTTGACTTCATCTCCTAGTGTTAAAATGCCACAGAGGCTGGGGAAGGGACAACTGCAGGAGACATCTACGATCAGAGAGCCACAGTCGGTCAGGAAGAGACACGGAGAGTGCTGTAGGCTGAACAACTGAGGTCCTAGCCTCACAACCAGAGGTCAGGCTGAGCCTAAACATCTGTGGAGTTGATAGCACCAGAATCAGCAGCCCCACACTGATCCTACTGCAGGTCTGCTGGGATTATGAAGCATGTAACAGGGCTCTGAGAGCCTCTTTTCTCTACCAGTGACCGTAGAGTCACACTCCTGAACTGAACATTCCTGCAAACCTGTAGACCCCAGAAGATAACCAAAGGCTTGAAACTACAGGAATAAAAAAAGAAAGAAAGAAAAAGAAAAAAAAGAAACTACAGAGGAAATTATTTTTGTTGGTTTTCTTTTTTCATTGTTTTTGTTATTTTAGTCATGTGAATACTACTTTTAGGGTTCTTTGCTTTGTTTTGCTCTTGTTTTTGTTTTTTTCTTCCTCTTTTCCCTCCTGCCTTCTTTGCCAGTTTCCTTTTCCTTTTTTTTTTTTTTTTGAAATTGTGCAAAAGTTATTGTAAAGAAAATAATTATTAAATCATATACATAAAAAATATTAACTATGGAAGAACAAAATTAAATAGCACCTTATTCCACATTAGAAAGAAAAAAAAAAGGACCAAGGGTGTAAGAAACTAGACTAATTAAAGGACTGAAAGGAAAGAAAAAATCTGTCTTCTTTGAATTTTATACTTAGCAAACATACCTTTGAAAAATAAAAGTAAGATTTTCTAGTTATACAAACTTGAAATATTTTAATACCTCCAGAAGTAATACATAGGAAATAACAAAGTGCATAATTCAAAAGGCAAGAGAAGTTGCAATATGGTCTTGGATGAACAATAAAGTGCTCTCAATATGATAGTTATGCAGAACTATATAAAAATATATTAGATGAACCCTTATTTACAGGTCATTGAAGATTTCCATGAAACAGTACCAATCTTATGCTAGGTTATACATGTATTTTTTTGCGTATATATGTGTGTGTATGTGTGTGTAAAAGACAGGGAAAAAGTAATATAAAGTCAACAGAAAATGGAAATATACTTTTTAAAGTTTCTAATAATAGGAGAAGATATCATACGATGTCTTTTAAAGAAATTGTAAGTCAAAGATATAGTATAAATCTTAGAACAAAAATTAAGATTAAGCACTATTCAGAAAATTAAATACTAACTAATTAAAAGTTAATTGTTTCAAAACAATTGAACTAAGAAAAAGTTTTCATGATAGCAAATAAGTACTAAGAGTAAAACATAAGATAAGTACTGGAATGACAAATAAATGACCAGCACTTCTAACAGCTTGAGGAGAGGATATCACACAAAGTTCTAGTGTGTTGTGGACATGCATAATGACCATGACAGTTACTGGTGGCTAGGCGTCACTTGTGGAACTGAGCTACAGCTATTTCTTTGAAATCCACCCTGTAGACTCAGGTGGAATCATGACCCATAGGGTGGAAGAGAAGTCCATTTGTAGAGTGTGCTGATGGAACTATTTTGTTGCTGAACACAAAAGAATAACTGAAAGACTACTATTGTGTAGCTCTTATTCTCCTGTGTGTAATTGTTTGCCCTATTTGGTAGGTTATTTCCATTCTCATTCATGGGGCTGTGATCAATTTGCTCCCTCTCTAGAACATCATTTAGTGGTCTGTGTAGGCTTGGCTTTGTCATCATGAAATTCTTTAGTTCTTTGTCATGGAAGTATTTCACTTCTCCATTATACTTGAAAGAGAGTTTTGCAGGGTATATCAGTCTGGGTTGGAATTTGTTTTCTTGCAAGACTTGAAGTACTTTTCTCCATGCTCTTCTTGACTTGATGGTTTGTGAGGAGAAATCTGCCATTATTCTGATGGGTTTTCCTTTAAAGGTGATCTGTTTCTTTTCTTTAGCGGCTTTTAGTATACTGTTCCTATGCTGAATTTCTGGGATCTTGATCATTATATATCTGGATGTAGTTTTAATTGGGTTGATGTTATTTGGAGTTCTACATGCTTCAGTTGTCTGAATGTCAGATTGTTGCCCCATATTTGAGAAGTTTTCTGCTATTACTTCTGACCATATTCTTTTTATAGCATTTGTATTGACTCCTTCCTTCTCATTGATGCCTATTAGTTTCACATTGTTCGTCTTTGCATCATCTTGCAGGTATTGAATTATTTTTTCCTGCATCCTAGTTGTTTTTAAGAGACCTTTTCTTACTTTTTCACTAGCTGCAATAATGTCTTTAAGGTCAGAATGTCTACTTTCACTCACTCAAACGATTTTGCCAGCTTGTGATTGAGGTTTTAATTTCCTGTATATCTCTTTGAACCTGTTTCATACATTCTATTTCCTAAACTGCTTATTCAGGGGTTCCATCATTTTTATATTCTGCTCTATTTTTAATCAGTGTATTCTTTAGAAGCACTTAGTACTTCTTTGATTATAGTTATCATTACATTTTTTAGTTCCGAAATTATTTCTGATCTGATTTCTTCTATACCTTTCTGCAGTTGTTTCTTTACTGTCAGCACTATTATTTCAGAGATATCCGATGTGTGATTTCCAGTTTCTTCATTGCTAGTGTCTTCT
>NW_004524593.1:11195761-11199310 GCF_000260255.1 Octodon degus
GTTTTCAGTTCCTCCAGGAAAATTCTCAGTAGGGGGATAGCTGGCTTGAATGGGATTTCCAGTCCTACTTTCTTAAGGAGTCTCCACACTGATTACCATGATAGTTGCTCCAGTCTACATTCCCACCAGCAGTGAAGAAGGGTTCCCTTTTCCCCACAGCCTCTCCAACATTTGTTGTTGGTTGATTTCTTTATGATAGCATTCTTTCTGGGGTGAGTTGGTATCTCAGTGTTGTTATTATTTGCATTTCAATTTCATGGATGGATAGTGATGTGGAGCATTTTTTCATATATTTATTCACTTCTTTAATTTTGTCCTCTGAGAAGTGTGTGTTCACCTTAGATGCCTATTTGTGTATTAGGTCTTTAAATTTGGGGGCCTTACTGTGTTTTTGTTCTTTATAAATTCTAGAGAGCAGACCTTTGTTTGAGTGCTTATTAGTTAAGATTTTTTCTAAATTTGTGGGTTGTCTTTTCGCTTTGTTGGTAATTTCTTGTGATGTGCAAGAAACTTCTCAATAAGAAGAGATCCCAGTTGTTAATTCTTTCAAGTGTTACCCATGAGATTTGATTTTTGTTCATGAACTCTTTGTCTACCCCTATGTCTTCAAGGGTTTCTCCTACTTTCTCCTCCAGGAGATTTAGTGTTTCTCTTTTAATGCTTAGATCTTTAATCCATTTTGACTTTAGCTTACTGCATGGTGATAGATGTGAGTCAGGTTTTAGTTTTTGGTATGTAGAGAGCCAGTTTTTCCAGCACCATTTGTTAAAGAGGCTATTTTTCTTCCAGTAAGTGTGTTTGGCCCCTTTGTCAAAGATCAGGTGGCTGAGTGTGTTCGTAGAGGCCTCTGCATCTTCTAATCTATTCCATTGATTCTCAGGTCTATTTTTTTTTTTGCCAGTACCATGCTGATTTTATCACAGTAGCTTTGTAGTATAATTTCAAGTCAGGAATTGCAATGCTTCTTGCCTTGTCTTTGTTGGCCAGTATACCTTTGCTATTCTCGGTCTTTTCTGGTTCCAAATAAATTTTAGGAATGATTTCTGTAGGTCTGGGAGGTATGTTGGTGGTAGTTTGATAGGGATTGCATTAAATCTGTACAACAATTTTAGAAGTATGGCCATCTTCACAAGGTTGATTCTTCCTATCCAGGAGCATGGAATATCTTTCCATTTTCTGAAATCCTCTATGATCTCTTTTTCAGAGTACTGTAATTTTCTGTGAAAAGATCTTTGATTTCTTTGGTTAAATGAATTCCAAGGTATTTCATTTTCCTCAGTGCTATTATAAAAGGTATTGTTTCTCTAAATTCCCTCTCAGTGTGTTAGTTATCTGTGTAGAGGATGCTATTGACTTTTGGGTATTGACTTTGTATCCTGCTATGCTACTGAATTTGTGTATCAATTCTAGTAGCTACTTGGTGGAGTTTTTTGGGTCTTCCAAGTAAAGTATCATTCCATCTGCAAATAATGATAATTTAACTTCTTCTTTACCAAGTATTCTTATTCCTTTTATTTCTCCCTGTTGTCTAATGACTCTCGCTAATGATTCAAAAACTATATTGAATCGGAGAGATGATAGAGAATATCCTTGTCTTGTATCAGATCTAAGAGTAAAAGATTTCAGTTTTTCCCTATTTAGAATTATGTTAGCCGTTGGGTTGTCATAGATGGCTTTTTATCAGATTGAAGTATAGGACTTCTATTCCAATTTTCTGTAGGACTTTGAACATGAATGAGTGTTGGACTTTGTCAAAAGCCTTTTCTGCATCCATTGAGATGATCATGTGGTTTTTAGATTTCGCTCTATTGATATAGTATATTACATCTATAGATTTTCAAATATTGAACCATCCTTACATCCCTGGGATGAATCCTACCTGGTCATGGTGTATGATCTTCTTGATGATTTGCTGTATCCTATTTGCTAGGATTTTATTGAGAATTTTTGCATCTATGTTCATGAGGGAGATTGGCCTATAGTTCTCTTTTTTAGTTGTGTCTTTCCTTGGTTTTGGAATCAGTATAATACTTGCCTCCAGGAATGATTTTGGCAAAACTGTTTCCTTTTCAATTTCATTGAAGAGTTTGAGGAGTGTAGGGATTATATCTCCTGCAAACTTCTTGTAGAATTCAGCTGTGAATCCATCAGGACATGGACTTTGTCGTATTTCAATGACTGTTATTGGGTTACTGAGCGTTGTTTTATCTTCTTGATTCAGTTTTGGTAATTTGTACCTTTCTAGCAACCTGTCCATTTCTTCTGTGTCTTCTGTTCTGTAAGAGTAAAAGTTCTCAAAGTAGCTGTTGATAATCTTCTGTATTTCCACTGGGTTTGTTGTGATCACACCCTTTTCATTCCTTATCACTTGTTTAAGCAGGCACTTAAACAACAGAGCTAATGGGCAGGCCCTCTCATTCCTTATTGCTTATCTTTGAATTTTTTGCTTCCCTCTTTTTGATCAGGTAAGATAGAGGCTTATGGATTTTATTTATTTCAAAGAACCAGCTTTTTGATTCATTAATTGTTTGAACTGTTTTCCTCATCTCAATTGAATTAATTTCTGCTCTAATCTTTAGAATTTCTTCCCATCCTTGGGCTCTGGGTTTGGTTTGCTCTTCCTTTTCTAGATGTTGGAGGTGCAGCATTATGCTGCTTATTTGTTTCTGTTCTGTTTTCCTCATGTGTGGATTCACAGCTATGAATTTTCCTGAGAACTGCTTTCATCATTTCCCATAAATTCTGATAAGTTGTAGTCGAATTTTCATTGAATTGTAGATATTGTTGAATTTTTTTAATTTCTTCTGTGACCCATTGATTGCTGAGTAGGGTGTTGCTTAATTTCCATGTGTTTAGTGGTTTTTTCTGGGTTTTTTTTTTGTTTGTTTCTTTTTTTTTGTCATTTATTTCCAGTTTCATTGCACAGTGGTCAGACAATAGCATGGGATAATTTCTGTTTTCTTGCATATACTTAAGCATGACCTATGGACCAGTATGTGGTCTATTTTAGAAAATGACCCATGTGCAGCTGAGAAAAATGTGTATTCAGCTGTGTTTGGGTGGAACACTCTGTACATGTCCACTAAGTACATTAGTTCCAAGCTTTGGTTCAGTTCTGCTACTTTGCTAATTTTTTGTCTGGTTAACCTATCTTTTTGTTTGGTCAACCCCTTATCTTTTTGGGATAAGGGGGTGTTAAGGTCTCCTTTTAAGATTGTGGTATTGGATATTAGATTTTTCATGTACATTAAGATTTTTCTTATATAGTTGGGTGCTTCTGTTTTTGGTGCATAGATATTTATGAGTGTTACCTCTTCCTCTTGAATTTTTCCACTAACCAGCACATAGTAGCCTTTCTTATTTTGCTTGATCATTCTTGGTTTGAAGTTGAGACTGTCTGAAAACAGGATTGCTACCCCTCCTTTTTTCTGAGGTGAAGGAGCATATAGTATTGTTTTCCATCCTTTGATTTTCAGCTTATGAATGTCTTTTTAAGTGCGTTTCTTGTATACAACATATTGTTGGATTTTGTTTCCTAATCCACTGTGC
>NW_004524593.1:11199410-11205441 GCF_000260255.1 Octodon degus
TTAGCACCAGGTCCGGATCTACGAAGTTCAGATTCCTCCAGGTGGGTGTTGCTTGGATCTGGCTGCTGTGCTCCACTTCTTTCTGCTGCAGCCGTTAGAGTTGAACCCTTTGTGTCTCTCTGGCAAGATGTTCTGCTCCTGAATCAGCTGCGTGGGTCTTGCCTCTAGCCTCTTTTCAGGGAGTTCTGCTGAAGGGTTCTGCGCTGGGCCTGTACTCTGGGTCAAATGAGGATCCAGTGGGCCCCAGGTGGTCTCATTCACACACCGGGCCTGCACTGTGCGTCAATTCAGGATCCAGTGGCCTGGGTCCTCTCACTCACATGCTGGGCCTGTGCTCTGGGTCTATTCAGGATCCGGTGGGCCCTCGGTTGTCTCACTCACACGTCAGGCCACGTGCACACTCAGGTGACAGGGACAGAGCTCCAGAAATCCAAGCAGGACAGGCAGTGACTGCAAGCTCCAGGGTTGAGCCTCGCCAGTTTTCTAACCATTGATTAATCTTCCTGTGTCCTTCAGGCTTGCTTCTAATCTCTTCTCATATGTTTCTCTATTTTTTTCCCTTATTGCTTTTAAATTTTCTCAGGTAAGGGTAAAATCACTCATTGAGTCAATATTTACTGTATACAATTTTGTGATTTCTTTTAGATTTTGTTTTATAACTATAAATCTTGTACCTATAGTTAAAGGTGGCAAATCAATAGCCTGAATTGTCATTTTTCTCAACTTACTTGCTGCTATTATTATTATTGATTGCATTACTTTGCTATAGTAGTTGGGATCAGTTATTCTTCCTTGTATGCCAATATCAAGATTGTCTAGGGGTCATAATACCATAGTGTAGTGCCAAAGAGCTGGGTGCTAGGACAAATAGGCAGCAACTTCTAATGCTTAATAAATAGAAGAGGCAGGATCTTGGAACAGAGTCAAAAGCCAAAACAAATACCAGTTATACCTAGAAGTTATCTCTGAAAAGTAGTCATTTCTAAAGGAGGTCTTGATATTAGTAATAATGTTACCTATCATAATAAGCAAGGAAGAAAACAAATTTTTTTTAATTTATTTATTTTTTCTGTATTTAAGGAAGGGTCTATAGGGTAATCAGGGTCTCACTATGTAGATTGGACTTGTAGTGATTCTCCTGTTTGCAGTCTCCCAAGTGCTGGGATTACAGCTGCGTGCCACCACACCCAGTCTCAATCACCTTCCCAGGGAGCCCCTGGGGCAGGGTTGGCATGGCAGGCCTGGGGATGTAACCCTGGCCCCTGTGTCTGCCTAAGCAGGCACTTTAATCTGCTGAGCTATTTGGCAAGCCCTGAAAACAGATTTTTTAAAATGGAAAATGGGAAGACATGAAAGCAAGATGCAACTACAGACCTCCAGCTCATCCAAGGCAAATCCAGGGGGCACTGAGGTCGAAGAAATCAAAAGTCACCCGGCTAAACTTTCTGAAATGGTAGTAGTGGGACTAACAAAGCAGATTATAAGTTTCTAGAAAAAAAAAGAAAGAATCAGAAATGCTTTTACAGAGGACTAAAGAGATGATGACCATAATGAATGACATAGTTAGTGAATCTATGGTAGATACAAATTAAAAAATAGTGGAGTTTATGAAATTAATGGATCATTTTCCTCTGCCCAACAGAGGAAAGAACCGGATTCCATGAAACAGATTTAAAGAGATATCCAGAAGCCTAAAAATTCCGGGCCAGGGAGATAGCACAGTAGAATAAGCATTTGCCTGGCAAGTGCTAAAGGCCTGAGTTCAAACACTGACTCTGAAAAAAAAAAAAAAAGATTAAAAATTCCAATGAAATTGTATGCAGCAGAATGAACAAATATGAGAACATAGCATCAAATCTAGAAATAGGCTTGTGGTTAGGATCATCAAATAAAAGACTTCTTAAAGATAGCAAAAGATGAAAAGTCAAACCAAAATTTGCTAGATGATACAAAGAAGAATAACATAAGATTGACTAAAATTGATAAAAATCAGAAGACAGCAGAAAAGACATTTAAAAAACCTGTTCACAGAAGTAATGGCAGAAAAAAGATTTTGACATACAGACGAGGCATACAGAACACCAATCAGCCATGATCAGAGAAAACTACACAAAGACATATAATAGCCAAAATTCCAGAAATTCAGTACAAGAACAAAATATTAAAAGTGGTTAGAAAAATATAAACAAATCACTTATAAAGGAAAGCCCATCAGAATCACAGCAGACTTCTCAATACAAACCCTTAAATCAAACAAGGAGAGCCTTGGAATGAAGTATTTCAGCCCTAAAAGAAAACAATCTACAGTTCAGACTGATGTAGCCCATGAAACTATCCTTGAAAATTTATGGAAAATTAAGATACTGCCATGACAAAAAACACTGGAAGAAATTTATGATCACCAAGCCAGAACTCTAAAAAGTTCTGAAGGATATTCTAGAAAAAGACAACATTTCCATGAATCTCAATAGAATGAAGTCATTGAGCAAGTTAAGAAATTCAACAGAGCAAAAGGAAGAAAAACAATAGCAGGCAAATAATATGAAAAGGAGAAGTTCATACATATTAGTTTATAACCGTCAATGTAAATGGTCTTAATTTAGCAATTGAAAGAAAGAGAATGGACCAAGAAATGAGATCCAACAATATGCCACATACAGGAAACCATTTAACTCAAAAAGAAATTTATAGACTGAAAGTCAAAAGGTGGAAAACACTACTTCGTGTGACAGGAGCCCATAAAAAAGCAGAAATAGCTGTTCTATTTGCAGACAAAATGTATTTTGAGCTCAGACTAATCACAAGACACAAAGAAGGTCACTACCTCATTGTAAAGGGAACAATATGAGAGGAAGAGGTAACACTCATAAGTATATATCACCAAATACCAGTGCACCCAACAGTACCAATCACACATTAATGGATGAGAAAAATCAAACGAAGTACTAACACATTGTAAGAGGGACTTCAGTATCGACCATCACAAACACATCTAACTAGACAAAATAAAATTCAACAAAGAAATATCAGAGCTGGACCAGACTTTTGAGCAAATACATCTGGTAGATATCTGTAGAGCACTCCACCCAGCAACAAAAGCATACACATTTTTCTCAGCTACACATGACTTTCTCCAAAATAAACCACATACTACTTCATAGAACATGTTTAAGTAAATGCAAAGGAACTGAAATTATAACATGCATCTTAGTAGATCATAGCACAGTGAAACTAGAAATCAATGGCAAAACAAACCATAAAAACTGCATAAACACATGGAAATTAAGTAACACCCTCCTGAAGAGTGAATTGGTCAAAGATGAAATTAAAGAAGGAAACAAGAAATTAAGCAGTTTCTTCAATGAAATGATAATTCTGATAAAATATACCGAACTTATGGGACACAGTTAAAGCACTCTTATGAAGTTAATTTGTAGCAGTGAATTCCCACTTCAGAAAAATAGAGCATGTTGGGGACCACAGATTCACAATGGCTAGTTTTTCATGCTGCATACATATGGGCCTAAGATGATGAGTATCCTCCTCTGAGAGAGATCCATGATCTCATTAGGGGTGGGCCATCCTCTTCCACCTACTAACACTAGCACTAAGACCACTAAGACCACAGATGCTCCAGGGCAAGATCTTTATTAGTTTCAGATCACCACTGCCCTCTGAATCATCAGATCATCTTCTCCTCAATCAATAAAGGCCAAGGATCTGGCTGCTTCCTGGCCTTTTGTTCTCTATGAACAACTAGTCATCTCACATCCCCACTGCTAGCTATTTTTCGCTTGCTGTTTCTCCTTTGTGCGCATCATAACACCTTGCAAGAGTTTGGAGGGTCACTGCTGGGTCCCCATAAGAGTGAGCTGAAATAAATAACCTGATGTTGAATCTCAAGCCTGTAGAAAAAGAAGAGAAAGTTAAACCCAAAGCACATATGAAGGAGGAACTTATAAAGATCAGAGAAGAAATTAAAGCAGTGGAGGCTAAGAAAACAACATAAGAATCAATGAGTTAAAGAGTTGGTTCTTTGAAAGAATAAATAAACTAGACAAACCTTTAGCAATTATCTTGGTTACTTTTCTCTCATTGTTGAGACAAAAATCTGATGCCTGAAACTAAGAAAGAGAAGATTTATTTAGCTCATAGTTTGTGGAGGTTTCAGTACGTAATCAGCTCACTCCAAGGAAGGGTGGCGTGGCACAGGAGCAACAGTTCGAGGTGGCAGAAGCCAGCAAAAGCAACAATAGCAAAAAAGGGGAAGAGAGAGCCTCTTTTCCTCCCTTATATTGAAAGCAGATCGCCACTCAGTAAGGCGGCTGGTGTAGTACTCATTCCATCTCCATGCCCTTTTCTTGCACAGGATAAGTTTTTTTTTTTTTTTTTTTAACAAAGTGAGGACCCTGGTCCCTTGTTGAGTCACTTAGTTAAGCTTCTAAACTTCTCAAGTTGACACAATGTATCAACTATTATCATAAAAAGGGGAAAAACACTGAAACATTCTATTAGTCGTTAGTAATAGAGAAAATGATCTTTTACAAGCAAATCTGTGATGAATGAAGCAAACCAAAAATATTCCCATAAATATATTTCTGAAAAGAGTGGCAATAAGAAGTCTTCAAGGAGAGCCTCAGGAAGAATCAATATGTTGAATATACACTACTTCCAAAAGTGCTATATTTAATGCAATCCCAATGAAGGTACCAATAGCATACCAAACAGAATGAGACAAAACAATATTAAAATTCACTTGGAAGAGAGCTAGAAGAGCCAAAGTAACTGTTGGCAACAAAGGCAAGGAGGGGCCATCATAACCTCTAACTTGGAAATTGTACTCCAGAGATATTGTGATAAAGAAAAAAAACCCAGCAAGGTACTGGCAAAGAAATAGACTTGAAGATCCCTGGAACAGAAAAGAACATGTAGAAACAACTGTAAACACACTCAGCTACCTTGTCTTTGACAAAGGGGACAAACATATTCCTTGGAAGGAAGATAGCCTCTAATAAATGGTGCTGCAAAAATGGCTTTCTACATGGTGAAGACTAAAACTAGATCCACGTCTATCACCATGTGCTAAACTAAAGTCAAAATGGATCAAAGATCTAAATATTAAAATAGAAACAATAAATCTTCTGGAAGAGAAAGTAGGTAGAAATCTTGAAGACATCTGTGTAGGCAGAGAGATCATGAATAAAACACAGACTTCATGGGAAATACTTTAAAGAATCAACAACTGCAATCTCATCTTATTAAACGCCTTTGCACAGCAAAGAAATCACCCATATAGTGATAATACAACCCACAGAGCAAACATTTGTTGTGGCACTTTTTCAAAGGATTAATACTAGAACATGTAAAGGACTGAAAAAAAAAATCAGACTCTCCAAATTTAAAGCCCCAATCCAAAAGTGGACCTTTGAGATGAATACATATTTCTCAGATAAAGTACAAATGACAAATAAATATATAAAAAAGATTTAACATCATTTGTCATTTGAGAAATACAAATTAAATCTATGCAGAGATTTCATCTCCGGAAAGAATGACTATTATGAAGAATAACAAATGCTGGCTGGTTTATGGTTAAAAAGGAACACTTCTCCACAGTTGGTGGGAGTGTAGGCTGGTGCAACCTCTGTGGAAATTCCTCAAAAAACTTGGATTAGTGATCTCATTTGACACAGCTATTCACCTTCTGGGTATCTTCTCAGAGGAATTAAAGACATCATTCCAAAGCAATACATGCATACCATGTTTATCATGACATAATTTGTAATAGCTAAATTTTGAAAGTAGCTCAAGCACTCATCAACCAATGAACAGATTTTTAAAAAAGAAGATTTTTTTTTATAATGGAATGATACCCATTCATGAAGAAAGATAAAATTGGGATATTTGTAGCTAAATAGATGGAACTTGAGACCATAATCATAAATGAAATAAATTGGACACATATGTGTAAATATAACATTATCGAGACTCACTCCTGGCCCAGGACCAGTGAGTGTGCGGAGAGCTTCCT
>NW_004524593.1:11213136-11217870 GCF_000260255.1 Octodon degus
TCTTTCTGAGGGGAGAAACTGACAATGTAAATAAGAGCATAAATATGCAATAGATATTATGAAATAGGAAGAAATGGTTCATAAGAAAAAGGGAAATAGGGAGGGGAAAGAAAAAGATAGAAAGGGAAGAAAAAAGGAAGAAAAACAGGATAAAATGAAAACTGGTGCCGGGGAGATGGCTCAGTGGAATAAGCACTTCTTTAGCAAGCGCAAGGGCCTGAGTTCAATCCCCAGTTCTGAAAAAGAAAAAAGAAAGAAAGAAAGAAAGAAAGAAAGAAAGAAAGAAAGAAAGAAAGAAAGAAAGAAAGAAAGAAAGAAAAGAATAAGGAAAAGAACAATGACCTTTGTGAACAGGGAGGAAAAGGGATCTTGAAAAGGGAATGGAAATGGGGGAGAGAAGAGGAAATAAGATAAATTGCACACAGATACAAGTTCCCTATAAATAATGTAGTCATTATATTTACCTAAATTGTACGGGTAAACTTAAATTTTAAAAAATAAAATAAAAATACAGAAAATAAAGTATATAGCATGGTTGATCATACAGCTATATCAGTCTGGTTTAGACAGATCCAATTTACACTTGCTATATAATTACTTGTTAAATAATTCCTAATGGTATTCTTCATTCCCGATACTTCACTTTTTAGACAATATACTGTCCACATCATAATATCATTCTGTATTAATCATAAAATCAGAAAGCAACACTATGTGTTTTTTTGCTAAATACAGATTAAGAACATGTATTGGAGATAAGTATATTCAGATGACAAATGGGATGAGGGCAGTCAAATAAAAATAAAACAGAATGATTAACTCTATTCTCTGTCCAAGGTTCAAACTATTTCAGATTTAACTATAGTTTTTAAGAAAATTCAATACTTACAGCACTTCTTGTACTAATGATGTGACGGTGTGGGGTCTTACTGGAATACCTGTAGAGGAAAAGACCAGATGTGATGGTTGACACTAATTTCTAAAAAAATATGATGGATCTATATGTGGACAAAGCCCACTAGAGCTGGCAAGGACTTGGTTTTTCTTTCCAGAGACTTTTCTGGAAAGTAAACTCAGGGATAAAACTGAGGTTCTATGACCTCCAACCACCACTCTAGGCTTGTTAGGGTTTTCTGATGATATAAAAATAAAATGAGAAGGAAATCCTTTTCTTTTTCCTCATCCCAGTTTTTCCTTCCTATTGAACAATTTCTTTCACCGTTATCTGTTGTACCTTTTAGATTTTCATTACTCTTTCAGGTTCCCACACTAGTGAGACAATACGATGTTTGCACATGTGAATCTGATTTATTTCACTTACCAATATAGTCTCTAGCAGCTTCCATTTATCTATAAAATCCTCAAATTTATCTTTTTTAATAGCCAATTAATACTCCGTTGTGTAAAAATACCATATCTTTTTTATCCATTCTTCAGTTAATGGGCATTTGTGTTGATTCCAAAATTTAACTATGACAAATTGCAGTGCCATAAACATTGGTGCACATATATTGCTGTGGTATGATAATTTCAGTTCTTTTGGGAAAATATCTAGGAAGGGAATAGTTGGCTTGAGTGGGACCTTCAATCCTAGATTTTTGAGGAATCACCATGCTGATTTCCATAAACGTTGTACCCTCCTGCACTCCCACCAACGGTGGAGAAGCATTCCTTTACACCCCAGCCTCTCCAGCATTTGTTGTTGTCTTTGATGATAGCCATTTTTTTTCTGGCATAAGACAATATCTCAACATTGTTTTAATTTGTTTCTCTTGAATGACCAATGATGTTGAACATTTTTCATATATTTATTTGCCTTTTGTATCTCTTCATTTGTAAAGTGTATATTAATCTCAAAATGCTCAGATGCATTTTTTGATTAGACCTTTGAATTTTGGAGGCCTGATTTTTTTTAATTTTTTATATGTTCTAGATAGGAGTCCTTCGTCTGACAGGCAGTCTGCTATAATTGTCTCCCACTGTGTGGATTTTCTTTATACTCTGTTGGTGATTTCTTTTAATGTGCAGAAACTTTTCAAAAAGATGAGATCCCAATTGTTGATTCTTTGAAATACAGGAAATAGTTTTCTTGATAATGAACACTGTTGAAGATTATTGGTTCAAATTCCATCATTGTAAACTCTCTATTAAAATAAATATAATAAAAGGGTTGGCCAGATAGCTCAGCAGACTAAAGTGCTTGCTTCAGCAGAGTGCAGCGGCAGGGGGACCAGGGATTCAATCCCCAGTGTGCTGTGTCCGTCCTGTGTCCCCCTGGGCAAACTGAGATGGCATTGAGACTGGGCGTGGTAGTCCTCACCTGTAATCCCAGCACTTGGGAGGCTCAACACAGGCAGATCACTACAAATCCAATCTACATAGTGAGACCCTGTACACCCTGTCCTAAATACAAAATTAAAATAAAATAAAATAAATAGAATAAAGATTGAAATTTCAAAAACCAGTATTTCTCATTTGAAACACTGAAGAGCAAATCTTTGTGCACAGTCATTTTTGTACTGTTATCTCGAGTCCTTCATTTTCTGTCTAATCCAGCTAAAGCATCACTGCCTGACAAAAACAACACAAGTCACGGGTGCACTCTCAATGTTCCTAATGGCTACACTAAAATCACAAGAACACGTAGGTAAAATTAATTTTAATAATGCACTTTATATAATGTATAACCAGTATAAGATAATTAGTAATGAGGTATTTCACAGTGCTTTGTACTAAGACTTTCACACCTGACTTGTGTATGTTGTCTGTAGTACACTCTAATTTCAAGATGCATGGGCCCAGTGACAATCATAAAGCACATTCTTAAATCTTTCTTCACTTTCCTTTCTCTTCAATAATCTGTCTCGACAGTGTGCACCCAATCGCCGCTGGAACTACTCCATCCCTACAATTTTAAATCAAAAGCATTTTTGTGTGTGGCGAGAAGGTGGTAGCATGTCACCAGGGAATTCCCTGAGCAGAACTGTAGGAGCCTTCATCGTGCTCTGAATTTTTTCTCAATAAATGTCAGCCACCAAAACAACGAAACACACTTCTATACATGCAGATTGAATAAGAAAACATGTTAATGTATTTTATATATCTTCATAAGTAAAATAAGTATATTTTTATTTTATCAAAGACATTTTCCAGTAAAAGTGAATTATCTTACACTTTTTATATTTTTAATTATAAGATCCCTTTCATTATATAAAGTGAAAAATTCTCATGAGAAAGACTAATTCACAAAAGTGAATTGTAATTATGCCTTTTAATTTGTGAATGAAATCTGGTGGCTAAATGGGAAAGTTCTTTTTCCTGCAGGCTTTTCCCATCCGTTCCTTTATCTGTTTCTCTCTTTGGATCTGAGAATAAGGTATAGAGGAAGCAATAGCCTACGGAGTCATATTTCACTTATTAATTTAGTCTGAGACAGCTATGCTATCCTTTTCATCTTTGCCTTCTTTTAATATTTAATGCATTATTGCTGAAAACGGATCTGAGAGACCCAGAGCTGTGGCATGTGCAGTTGGACAGTGTATTATTTACTTTTGTTTTGTAATGGAAAGATCAGTATCATCTCATGCTTGGACCATAAAAATCCATCTGTCCTGCTCTCAGCAGTGTGCCCATCCTACCAACCAGCCCTTTAAAATCAAAGAGCAGGGGCAGGGTTGTAGCATTGGCAGAGTGCCAGCCTAGAGGTGCACAACCCCGGACCCATCCCCGGGACCCACCTCCCACACATTCTTAACCTTGACCCTTTCCTTCAGCTCCCAGTAGCTGAATCCCTTCCTGACTTTGCTCTTTTCCATGTCTAGCCTGTAGAATATGGCATTTGAGTAAACCATATCCTCTCAAATATCTTCTCTTTATCTCATCCCATTATACCTCTCCAGGAACTGGTCTGGACTAGGTTGTGCTCTTGGGCATCTGACATGCACATACATTAAAACATTCCCAAGACAACTGCAGGAAACTCAGAGAGTCTAAGCCCCACTACACACACTGCCAGTTACATTAATGTGAGGCAAATACTCTATTATAAAAAGCACTTTCATTCTTAAAAAGAAATCTATTCACTACAACTGTGAAATAATAGAATAGACCACTAAAGACAACACATTCTTCCAAGCACACATGGAATTTGTGTGTGTGTGTGTGTGTGTGTGTGTGTGTGTGTGTGCAGGGTCTGACTACACAGCCCAGACTCATAGTGATCTTCCTGATTTCTGCCTCCCAAGTGCTGGGATTACAGGTGCGCACCACCACACCCAACTCCGTCGCTGGTTCAGCTTGTCCGGGGGTGGGGCCAGGGCAGCACGCAGAACCAGGGATCGAACCCTGGCCCCTGTGCTTACCCAATCACATGGAATATTTATAAAAATGGATCATGTGTCTGACCTTAAAGCAAGAATCAACAAACTTCCCAAAACTGGTTTCATGTAGGTCACACTCTGATTATATAGTATAATTGGTGGAGAAATTAGGAGCAAATGATAAAAATCCTTTTATATTTAGAATTAAAAACAAATACTAAGTAATTCAAATATTATAGAAAGGGCAATAATAAAACAAAACCAGCTGGAAATGAATAGCAAAAAGATTATATAACATAAGCAATAATTTAAAAGCTTAGCAGAAACACTGGGTTTGGGGATTTTTACATATAAATTTTGCCAAAATTTTCATGGTACAAATTACCTAAATATCATAAACTGTTTCAAAGAACTG
>NW_004524593.1:11224988-11231180 GCF_000260255.1 Octodon degus
TGATCTGCTTCTTTTCTCTAGCGGCTTTCAGTATATTATTCTTGTGCTGGATTTCCGGAATCTTGACTATTCTATGTCTCGGTGTGTTTTTCATTGGGTTGAAATTATTTGGTATTCTGTATGTTTCAGTTACCTACGTCAGATTGTTTCCTCATATTTGGAAAGTTTTCTGCTATTATTTCTGCCCATGTTCTTTTTAAATCATTTGTACTGACTCCTCCTTTCTCATTGATGCCTATTAGTCTCACATTGTTCATCTTTGCATCATCTTGCAGTTACTGGATTATTTTTTCCTGCATCCTAGTTGTTTGTAAGAGATCCTTTCTTACCTTTTCACTAGCTGCACCAGCATCTTCAAGATCTGAAACTCTATCTTCACTTTCCTTCAAATGGTTTTGCAGGCTTGTGATTGAGATTTTAAGTTGCTCTATATCACTTTGACTGTGCTTCATGCGATCTGTTTTTTTCCTGTATTGCTCATTCATGGAATCTGTCATTTTTCTAATCTCTTTCTTTTTTATCAATGTCTTCTTTAGAAGCAGTTATTAATTCTTTTACTGCAGAGTTTTTTTCAGATTGGGTTTCCTCCACGTTTTTCTGTATTTGATTCTTTACTTCAGATGCTATGAATTCAGAGATTTCTTTTTTATTTCAGAAATTAATTATTTTGAGTTCCTGTATACCTTTCTGCTGTTGTTTCTTTACTTCTGACGCTGTTAATTCATTCATTTCAGCTGAGCTAGTGTCCTCTGCACTTGTTCTGGATTGGCTCGAGGCCTTAGATTACATTTTGCTCCTTGTCTTTGTCATTTTGTATGGCACTGACCTTTGACCTTCGGTGGAGCACTTTGGTACAGTTATAACCTTAGCACCTAGTGAAATTTGGGTGCAGATCTATGAAGTTTGAGTTTATCCAGTTATGCCTGGCTTGGGTCTAGCTGTTGTGTTCAGTTCCTTCCTGCTGCAGCCCTTGGAAGTGAACCTGTGGTGCCCCTCTGTTGTGCCCCTGGCCCAGGGGGAACAGGGAAGCGTAAAAGCTCTCCCCCACACTCGCCAGGCCTGGGCTCCGGCTGGATCTGGGGGTCCCGAAAACGTTGCAGAAGTTTTCACTCACTCGGCCGGCTTGGGGATGAGGGCTCCGGAGGGCTGGAGGGATCCCGAGGGCGCAGTAGAGGGTTTCACTCATGCAGCATGCCTGAGTTTTGGTCATGAGAGGTCCTGCGAGCACAGGGAAGTCAGAAGCTCTCCCACACACTCGCTGGGCCTGGGCTGGGCTGGATCTCCTGTATCATTTAGAAAAACCAACTGCACAGGGATTGAGAACTTGTAAAGGACAAAATACAACAATTTAAATATCTGAATTGACTTTGTAAACAATCCTTCAGTGGGACACTTCTTTCTACGAAGCGTTCTGAATAGCTCAGCAGAGGAAGTTGATTTCCTAGACAGAAAAGAGCTGAAGGGAGCAGGAACAATTACAAAATAGGCTGGTCTATTTCAAAGGTATTATTTTTTGTAAGGCAGAAATCTGGAAATAGAATAATAAAAAATAACTTATTAGTAAACATCAGGTTGTTTTCTCTGTTACTTTTTTGTAAGGATTAAAGAGGGGGAACTTGATTGTCAAGGTGGCCAACACTGACTAGTTTTGGGACATTGACTCTTAGCTCTCCAGATTTCTCAGGTCAGTAATGACTTAGTTTGGGTTTGGTGACGTGTAACTTCAGTGTGAGCAGCTCCACTTTGATTCAGTTTGTTCTGTTGGGCCTGCTGCCAGAGTTCAGTCTAAACAATGGTCTCCCGTGGATTTTATTTAACCATCTTCAATGTCAAAAACAAAATGCTAATGCTTTGGAAGAAAAAAGACCTTGATGCAGGGAAGAGTCTCTTAACCAGGAAATATCTCACCCTACCTCCCCCAAAAGCTAACAATAAAATAGTTTTTAAAGTCATGTGAAGTTTATGAAATTTTTCTCTTTTATGGATTGCACTGTTGAGGTTTGAACACAGGTCTTCACACGTGCTAGCCAAGTGCTCTAGCACTGCGCTGCATATCAGGCCCCTCAGTCACACTGTTTGAAAGAACACCTTATTAAGGTACGAAATTCAAAGACTGTATGACTGCTATAACAAAAACATAATGTCTTTGATTTCACTAACATCTAACTGAACTTGAGTATTTTCTTCGGTCATATATATTGATCAGCATTGGCAAGCTGCCCTGGAAGCCAAATTCCACAGTTTTAGAAATCAATTTTTATTGGCATACAATCACACTTGCTTGTTTGCTATTGTTGATGTGCGCTGACCCTTACTAGGGCAGAGATCTGAGCAGTTGTGACACAAATTGTATCACCAGAAAAAGCCTAGAACCTTTACCCTGCCGTCCTGTACAGAAATGTTTGGTGACCTCTGGTGTTCAAAATGAAAAAGCTTATAAGCTTCCTGAATTCACAGGCCAACACGCACATTAGCTGTCATTGCTTATGGACTTATCTTTTGCATATGCTGAAAGCTCTAAATACAGCAATATTTTCAAGCCTTATAATAATCCAACAAGATGTTTTATCTTCATTTTGTGTCTCAGCCTCCCAGAAGGCTAGACCTGTAAGCAGGTGTCACCACACCAAGTTCTTTGACCTTGTCCACCTATCCGGTGGGCTATACTGAAGGGGAAACCTTTTCCTCCTGTAGGGAAACTTCTACAACAATTTATTGTTGGTAGGTTTAAGGGTTAATGTTAGAGAATAATTATTTTTGTAGCAAAAATAGAATATTTGAAGAAAGGGATTTTCTGGTTAATCAGCTGGATTTTAGCCCTGTATGTTGAAAGTCTTTCTAAAATATTTTATACACTTTCCAATGTAGCAATTACAAAATACTAAACAGAAATCTAACCTGCATTAAAGATTTCTTAGAACCTTATAACATTTTCATTCAACTCATCTTTTATAGGTTTCCTTACATTTATAGAGCGCTTGTATCTTACAAAGCCCTTTCACCTAACTTCCTGTGCTCCAACTACCTAATAGACCTGTATCCACTACTCCTAGTAAAACGCCTAGTAAAATGGCTCCCCCTGCTAATCTCTGGTGGTGAGCTTTTGGCTCATTTACTCCTCTCCTTTTTTGACAGCTGGGTGCAGAAGTGGAAAGTGGCATGTGCATCAACACATGGATAGATGGAGAAAATGGGATTTACGTGGAGTAGTACTCTGCCACAAAGAAAGATGAACTTGAGTCATTTGTGGGAAAAAGTATGCACTTTGAGACCATAATGTTAAATGAAATAAATCAGGCACACAACCTTAAATTTCACTTGGTTTCTCCTATAGGAGAAGCCCAAATTATAAAGAACAAAATAAGAAAGATAATAGGAAGTAGGAAGGTACAGTAGATCTTTCTCAAATGGGAAAGGGATCATGAGAGGATGGAGAGGAGGGAAAAGGATGAAAAAGGAAATTAAGATGTGTTCTGTCCATGTGTGGACTCCCACAAGGAACGGAAACATTGTACTGCAAACCGGTACTGATTAGAGTGGGAGTCCACCTGGGAGTCTCACTTGGGAGTCTTGCAATTCATGCGAGAGAGCGGTGTCAAAAAATTAAATAAATAAAATCTAAAAAGTTAAAAATTCAGAAAGCTTCAGCTTTCCAGGGACAGCAGCATGAAGGTCCCAGCAGGCTCCTGCGGGAGCTAGAAGAAAGGAGAGCCTTAAGGTGCAGAGGCGGGTGCGAGTGGGAGCCAGCGCGGATGATCCGCTCTCAGAGCTGGGGACAAGGCGGTGTTCTACAAGCGCCAGGAGCCCCGCTGCCCCGGCCCCAGGGGCGACCCCCGCCCTGACCCGCTCCAGAAGCTGGCGTTTGTCTACCTCCACAGGGCTGAGCCCCAGCAGCTGAGCTCCAGCAGCAGCGCGACCGCCTGTGCGGCCGTCATGGCACCGGGTCCTGGGCCCAACGTCCGGGCCACGTGCGCCTGCGAAGAACGTGACAGTGGCCTGAAAGTCAGCTGGTGTGCGAAAACATAGACCAGAGTTTTGGGAACGGGATAGATAGCAAAACCACTTGGAGAAAAATCCAAGTTGGCCAAAAGGTGATTTTTTAAAAAAGTCACTCTACTTTTTAGCCCAAATATTCCTGGAAAGGTTTATCACCTCTGTCCTAGCAAATACGGGTGAGGCAGTGTTTTCCTTGGAGCAGATGCACTGTGAATAGTAATGAGTTCTCACGATCTTCTCAATACCCAGCACTGTCTCGGGCACTTTTGAACAAATATGAAAGCGTTTTTATTTACAAAGGGCTTATTTTGTGATAAAGCTGAGATAAGTACATTATCATACTCTATAATTTGTATGTTTACTGGTCAGTCGACCAAATAACCTGAATCCTCCTACGTTGTCAGTGCTGGGCAATCGTCATTTGCAATATGTTCTTAATGCGTACTGACAATGAATTGGAGAGCAATAATAATATGCAGAAGTAAAATGGGCTTTGGGGACCATTACAGAAGATGACAGTTCATACGTCTGGGAGACGCTACACGCAAAATGATTCTATTCCTCCCACTTCTTTTTTGGTAGCAATTTTTGTCAGAACTAAACATCCCAGTTCATTTGTATTGCAGTCGAAGGAATTTTAAATCAACATTTGGGATACTGTGGAATATACACACGAGTGAAGCTAAGAACGGCTAGGATATTAACGCAGATGGCCAAAGTACCAAACCAAGCTGTACTAGAGTGTGTTACACAGACTCCAAACGCTATAAAATGGGCTAGGGGGCAGTTTAGTGGCAGAGTGATCGCCTAGCATACCCGAGACCCTGGGCTGGATCTCCAGCATTGTAAGGAAAAAGCGAATCCTGTAAAACAAGGGCGTCCACCTACATCGTATGATTGTGGGGATCAAAAAACTCAGTGCATTCCACTACTGGTTCTGCATGCACTATATAAAGTAGATAATTCGCTCTCTCGGAACCGCTGTTAGTAACTTGTGAAATGAAACAGGTTAGGGCTCTACTTGTTTCCGAATTTCCTGGTTCCACTTTTACTGCTTGACTTTTTGAGTTTGCCTTTTTTGATCCCTGTCACTTCTGCTCTTACTACTAAAACTGCAACTTTGACTTCTAAACTTATACGGTCCAACTCTGTCCAACTTAGGTTCACTTGTGGGTTTGTATTTTGACATTACTTTCTTTGTATTTTGTACACTTTATCTCCTTCCTTAATAAAAATAAATGATTTTTTGAAAAAGAACGCTTTCAGTTCCTGAAACCTGCAGAGGGCACCCAACTAGGTACCAGATTGTAGCCCCGCCACGCACAGCGTTGCATGCCGGGAGATGTAGTTCAACGCTCTTCGCCCACCTACGTGCCTCACTGGTTTGGAGGAAGGGCAGGGAGGCGGGCGTGACGCGAAGCGTCCTGGAAGCCACGCCCCTTCCGCTCGCGGGATTCGCCTCAGAGTGGCAGTCTAGGCCACGGAAGGGGCGTGGCCTCAGCCGCGGGTGGCGGCCATTGCCGCCCGGTGCTTTTCTGGCATAAGGTGCTGCTGAGGTCCGCCTGCGCGGGGCAGTCGTGGTCCCCCTGTGAGCGGCGGTGTGGGAGGCGGGGCGGGGCTTGGCCGGCGGGGCGGGGCGGGGCCTGGCCGGCGGGGCGGGGCCGGCCTCTGGCTACTTCTTCCTCCGCATGTGGCTGGCGGCCGCGGGGCAGCAGCGTTTGAGTTCGCTCGCTCTTCGCTACCTCGTCTTCTCTGGGCTCTCCGTGCCTCGCTGGAGTCATGTCGGTCGCCGAGACCAACCCGACTGCATCTTCCCTGCCCAACGGCGACTGCGGCCGCGCCAGGACGCCGCAGGGAGGGAACCGGGTCACTGTGGTGCTGGGCGCGCAGTGGGGCGACGAAGGCAAGGGGAAGGTGGTGGATCTGCTGGCTCAGGACGCCGACATCGTGTGCCGCTGCCAGGTGAGGCGACGGGGCGCGGGCCCGGCCGGAACCCGATCCACCGTGCACACGAAGTGTCACCTTGAGCTGCGGCTGCGAACCAGCGAGGTGGAGAAAGGGCGGGAGGTGGGGACCCCTGACCCGGAGCCCGGCCGGCTCGCCCGGGGGGACGTGCGGGCTGGCGCGGGGGGCGGAGATGCGCGACGCCTCGGAGTCCGGGTCTCGGCCTGGGGACCGGTGCCAGCCCAGGAGCGG
>NW_004524593.1:11231280-11232478 GCF_000260255.1 Octodon degus
TGTAAATAATCTAAAGAAAATATTTGCAAATCAAATACAATATATGAAGAGATAATAAATGATGACTAAGTTGGATTTATACTATTTCTGCAGATATAGCTTAATTAGAAAATTCTGTAAGTAAAACCACACATCTCAATTTAAAGATTAAAAAAGAAAATCGTGCCATTGTTTAAAAACACACAAAAAGGAATTTAATATAAATTAATGAAATAAAGGCCAGTAAATAAGAAATGAAAGAAAACTTTTAACAATGATAGTCTATCTGAATATCTATAGAATACCTAGTACAAACAATAGAAAACACTAATATTATTTCCTCAAAGACCTAGAATGAGAGAAAGATGTCACTATTATTTCTATTCAACACTGTATTGGAGATAATAGCCAATGCAATAAAAAAAATAAAATCATAGAATTGAGAAAGAGGACTATGAAAGTAACTCAGCAGTAAAGCATGCAATTAGGAGGATGAAGAGAGAGGGAAAGAAAGGGCAAGAAGGAGGGAGAGAAGGACAGAGACAGAGACAGGGACAGAGAGAAATTTCTGCAGAAACTCTGAGGTTACACAATGCTTATTGAAGAGAAAGATTTGACATCCAGAAAGATATCATTTTGAGCCGTTGTCAATTCAATTCAAATCCTAAAAGATGCTTTGCGCTACTTGAGCCTCTGATTTCAAAATTTGTGGGAATGTGTGAAGGCCCAAGAATAACCAAGACACTTGTGGGAAAAGAACAGAGAATGGAAAGCTTGCCTTATGAAATATTATGACTTATTGGGAACCTAACTAATTAAGAAAGCTGGCATGGGTATAACAACAGGCACAATGCCAATGATGGGACAAAAATAATAATAAACCAGAAAATTTTATGGAGGACAGAGGTGATAACGTTTGAGCAACTGAGGAAATGACTGCTTGGTAAGTGAAGCTGGAAAAATGGATCTAGACTCATAAAGAAAAGAAACTATCAGGCTGGGGAGATGGCTCAGTAGAATAAGTGCTTGCCTGGCAAGCACAAGGTCCTGAGTTCAATCTCCAGTACTGAAAAAAGAAAAATGATCTTTCCTGTGTCATTTATTTTTTAGGTTTTATTTTTTTATTATTTTATTGAGAAACAAGTAGCAATAAGACAGTTTCAAAACTGATTAATAAGACTGTTTCAATAATTAATACATTGTACATTGTTATCTTCTT
>NW_004524593.1:11232933-11236066 GCF_000260255.1 Octodon degus
GTCAGCCATGTGGTTGAGTCACGGCCATTGCGTGACCAATTTGCTCTCTGTGAAAGCCTGAGAGAATGTTTTCTCTCCAGGTGACTCTCCTTAGACACACTCCACATCATCAATCACATTGCTCTGTGGCCCCATAATCTCCTTGATCAGAAAATTTGGGACACAGTTGAGTTACATAATGTTACAGTATAGGTTCTCCTATGTCCTGAGTCTTCGCTGACTTAAAAGGCTATGGTCAAAATGTTGGATGTCCTTGCAGCCCTTCTATTTCTCTAAGTTTTGGTCTGCAAACTTAGGTTGTTAACCCTCCAGAAGAGAAGTTTATTATTACCCTACAACTTATGCAGTTGGGTTTAACTTCACTATCTGTCGAAGTATCAAACATCTTAGGCATAACATAGGACAGATATTTTCCATCAAGTATTGATATGTTAAACATTAAGTCCCTACAGAATATGGAGCTAAAAATTAAAAAAAAAGAAAAATATTTAAAGAATATGAATAAACAATTACATATTTTTACACAGAAATTTAGAAATCTAATCATATACAGCACTATAGCAGGACAGTCCTGTGACATTTTTTTTCTTTTTCTTGTGTCTTTTTTTCATTTATATCATATTAAAAAAAACTTTTACTTGTGAGACTGTATGGTAATAATTGGTATGTCATGACAAGAAGCATGTATTTAGAAGACCAGAATGACAGACATTCCAAACATGACCCTTCTATTACATATTGCTATCTTCGGTGCAGTTGCTTGGATTACAGGTATCAGCATATATAGTTAGTCAGGGTGAGAATCCTACCAATTAACTGCTAGTTTCAAAAACCTGCTGATGTTTCTCAGGATCATTGCCTTGCCCATCTTGTACATATAAATGTATGGCTTTGTCCCTGTCCTGTTTCCCAGCTTTCTCCTTGCCCTCTCCTCATTGTCCAATTCTCAAGTTCTTGCTTTCCTTTTAATTGTGTTATACCTTTCTATTTGTATTTCTTCTTTTGATTTCTTATACTAGGGAGACTATATGATATTTACACATGTGGGTCTGGTTTGTTTCACTTATGAGTATATCTTCAAGTGCCATCCACTTCAATATAAATGCTTCAGGTTTATACCACATCTTTTTCAGCCATTCCTCATGTGATGCACATCTTGGTTCTTTCCAAGATTTGGCTATCACAAATTGTGCTGCTATAAACATGGGTACACATATATCTTTATGATATGACGTTTTCAGTTCCTCCAGGAAAATTCTCAGTAGGGGGATAGCTGGCTTGAATGGGATTTCCAGTCCTACTTTCTTAAGGAGTCTCCACACTGATTACCATGATAGTTGCTCCAGTCTACATTCCCACCAGCAGTGAAGAAGGGTTCCCTTTTCCCCACAGCCTCTCCAACATTTGTTGTTGGTTGATTTCTTTATGATAGCATTCTTTCTGGGGTGAGTTGGTATCTCAGTGTTGTTATTATTTGCATTTCAATTTCATGGATGGATAGTGATGTGGAGCATTTTTTCATATATTTATTCACTTCTTTAATTTTGTCCTCTGAGAAGTGTGTGTTCACCTTAGATGCCTATTTGTGTATTAGGTCTTTAAATTTGGGGGCCTTACTGTGTTTTTGTTCTTTATAAATTCTAGAGAGCAGACCTTTGTTTGAGTGCTTATTAGTTAAGATTTTTTCTAAATTTGTGGGTTGTCTTTTCGCTTTGTTGGTAATTTCTTGTGATGTGCAAGAAACTTCTCAATAAGAAGAGATCCCAGTTGTTAATTCTTTCAAGTGTTACCCATGAGATTTGATTTTTGTTCATGAACTCTTTGTCTACCCCTATGTCTTCAAGGGTTTCTCCTACTTTCTCCTCCAGGAGATTTAGTGTTTCTCTTTTAATGCTTAGATCTTTAATCCATTTTGACTTTAGCTTACTGCATGGTGATAGATGTGAGTCAGGTTTTAGTTTTTGGTATGTAGAGAGCCAGTTTTTCCAGCACCATTTGTTAAAGAGGCTATTTTTCTTCCAGTAAGTGTGTTTGGCCCCTTTGTCAAAGATCAGGTGGCTGAGTGTGTTCGTAGAGGCCTCTGCATCTTCTAATCTATTCCATTGATTCTCAGGTCTATTTTTTTTTTTGCCAGTACCATGCTGATTTTATCACAGTAGCTTTGTAGTATAATTTCAAGTCAGGAATTGCAATGCTTCTTGCCTTGTCTTTGTTGGCCAGTATACCTTTGCTATTCTCGGTCTTTTCTGGTTCCAAATAAATTTTAGGAATGATTTCTGTAGGTCTGGGAGGTATGTTGGTGGTAGTTTGATAGGGATTGCATTAAATCTGTACAACAATTTTAGAAGTATGGCCATCTTCACAAGGTTGATTCTTCCTATCCAGGAGCATGGAATATCTTTCCATTTTCTGAAATCCTCTATGATCTCTTTTTCAGAGTACTGTAATTTTCTGTGAAAAGATCTTTGATTTCTTTGGTTAAATGAATTCCAAGGTATTTCATTTTCCTCAGTGCTATTATAAAAGGTATTGTTTCTCTAAATTCCCTCTCAGTGTGTTAGTTATCTGTGTAGAGGATGCTATTGACTTTTGGGTATTGACTTTGTATCCTGCTATGCTACTGAATTTGTGTATCAATTCTAGTAGCTACTTGGTGGAGTTTTTTGGGTCTTCCAAGTAAAGTATCATTCCATCTGCAAATAATGATAATTTAACTTCTTCTTTACCAAGTATTCTTATTCCTTTTATTTCTCCCTGTTGTCTAATGACTCTCGCTAATGATTCAAAAACTATATTGAATCGGAGAGATGATAGAGAATATCCTTGTCTTGTATCAGATCTAAGAGTAAAAGATTTCAGTTTTTCCCTATTTAGAATTATGTTAGCCGTTGGGTTGTCATAGATGGCTTTTTATCAGATTGAAGTATAGGACTTCTATTCCAATTTTCTGTAGGACTTTGAACATGAATGAGTGTTGGACTTTGTCAAAAGCCTTTTCTGCATCCATTGAGATGATCATGTGGTTTTCAGTTTTTGCTCTATTGATATAGTGTACTACATTTATAGATTTTAAAATATTGAACCATCCTTGCATCCCTGGGATGAATCCTACCTGGTCATGGTGTATGATCTT
>NW_004524593.1:11243836-11262890 GCF_000260255.1 Octodon degus
GCGCCGCGGTCCGCGTGTGGGCAGCCGCCGCCCGAGGCCTGCTCCCCGCCCCGGGCGCGGACCCGAGAGGACCGGCGGGGCGGCAGTGGGCGCGATTCTCCCCAGCTCCCTGGAGTGCAGACTCGCCTCAGCCTCACCTGCAGGCCCGGGGTAGCCGAGCTAGCCACCCCCGCGCTGCTCTGTTGACATGGGAACCCACCGCCGGGCTTTGGCTCTGTCCAAGGCGCTGTTTTTGTTTTTACCTCACCCCCACCCCCACCCCCTCATTAAATTAAGGGAAGATTATTTTTTTACTCCTTGGTCTCCAAGGAATAAATTCTCACCCGGTTAAAAAGAGCAAGTAAATATGCGAGTGACAAATCGGATATGTAGAAATACTTTGTTACGGTTGCGTGGAAAGTTCACTTTCTGGGGAAAGGGAGTGGTAAGGTACTTCCTACCCGCGGCGGCACGTGGTTTTCAGTGTAAGCTTTCTATTTGTTTGCTTTGAAACAGCCTAGAGGCTAGGCCTTTGTAAAAGCTCACAGATAACCGCCACCCAGTTTCAAAATTCAAAATAGATAAGCAGTACCCACACTCAAAAGAAAATGTAGTTTAGTTGTAAGTTAACTGTAGTCTGGACTGGGAGGATAGTTCTTGCTCTCGAAAAATACGTGGCATAGTCATGATGATATTGTTTTGGGTGGGTCTTCTGACAAGTCAGAGGAAGGCTCACCTGATCGAAAACTTTCTTACCTAAAATTAAATAACATTTAGTGGGAAAATAAAATTAAAGAGATGTGCAAAGCTAAATGCAAATATTCTCTGACTTAGCTTGGGTTTTGTTTTCTTTTTCTTTCTTTTTTTGTTTCTTCTTTATTTTTTAAATTTTCTATTTCACGCAGAAACCTACCCATTTCTTGACTACCTAGAAGCTGCAGTGTTCCACCACTTGAAGCACTAGCGGGCCTTTGCTTCCACCCTTCCTCCACCTGTCTGGCAGCATACATCCTTAGGAGGCTCCTAAAGGTGTTATTGGAATTCCTTCCTCAGAGGCCTTACTAGCTGCTCTTGAAGACCTTTCTTTGTAGGTCTTAAAATTAGATCTGGCCTAGCCAAGTGGTGAGAAGGAGGAATGGATAGAGGGAGAAGGTGAGGCCTATTTATCTCATCTGCTCTGGACCACCATGTTTACCTGCGAATTTAAATTGAGTTACATTACAGGTCCTGGTGATTGAGGAATGAACCATTACTGTATTTATTCTGAAAGACAGTCTTTATATAGTTTAGGCTGACCTTGAACTCATTATGTTGCCCAGGCTGGCTTGGACCTCAAGGTGATCTTCCTGACTCAGCCACCCTACAGGCCTGCATGTTCCTTTAAAAATTACTAGAAACAGTTTGTAGCCTGCAGGTGTTATGTTACCATGTTACTAAGACATTAGTCTGAAGGTAGGTCATGGACCAAGCTGATCTAATGACCTTGGAAAATGAAGAGATGTTTAGGGAGCAGCCCTGTTTCCTTTGAAATTGTTAGTGGATGGTGGTGGAAAGTCCGTGAGGAGGCTTATTAGGTAGACTTCTTGGTACTTGTTTGTTCTTACTGCCTTCTTATGTAATCTTTATATTCTTATGTGCCTTTTAAAATCTAATCATTAGAATTCTTTAAAAAGCTTCATTGGCCACAAGTAGGTAGGTAAAGAATTTAGGCGTATTTCTTTTGTGCTTCACCTGAACTTTACATTATTTGGCCAGACCTCAAAATGTGTGTGACATCTGCTTAATGAAATTCTCCTAGGTTATAAAATTAAAGAATATGAATTGTTGAAATTCCTAATGAGTTGTACAGGTTACTAGGGAACATCAACATTAGCTTGGATTGATTGCTTTGTTTGATGTTTCAAGTTTTGTGTGTTACTGAAAAGATGTTCTTTGTTAATTTTTTTATGCCATGAATCCAAATTTTATACAGTAGTTTCTCCAGAAGTGATACACGTTTTTATATATACATATAATGATTTTACATATTCAACAGTAAAGTCATAAAATAAGAATTTCTCCTAATACAAAATAGTTTTAAAATGAAAAAAAAGAACTAGTGTTTTCTGTAGCTAGATTTTGATATATAAAATACCTTTTGGGAAAGAACAGATGAAAGTCTAATGGCATTTTCAGAATTACAGCAGTTTTTAAAGCCTGTGTCTTTCAGATTCAGTATTTAGGGGGATTTGTTTATAACATTGTAGGTACTCTAGATCTAGATCCATAAATAAGTGTGTACATGGCTTGGACCAAAGCACAAACACTACTGATATCTTAATTGTAAATCAATATGTCTTTTAAGAAAGGAGAAAAACAAGTATAGCACTAACTCTAAACACTGATTGTTTATCTAGGAAACAAATATGGAGTTATCTGCAAGGGACCATGAGGTCCTGGAGTGAAAAAAGCACAAATCATGTTTGCATAAGAAACTCACAGTGTAATGGACAGCAGCCGTGTAAACTAGTGTGGCCAGCGTGAGCCTGGAGAAGTACACTTTAATACAGGGTTTGAAGGAGTTAAGCGTAGGAATATGAAAGTCCCTTTTTGGCAGCATGAAAATAGTTTGTTAGCAAGCCTATTGGTCCCCCCCAAATCCTCTCAAAGTAACATAGTATACTTTTTTCCCCTTATTTTGTCCAGTAGAACCTCCAAAGGCTTCTTAACCTGAGCAGTTTGTAGCAGGCTCTAAGCAAGGGCTTATTTATTGTTCCTGGAGAAAGCAAGCGCGGTGGTCTTGGTTACAGTGAGTGGCACGCTGTGACTTGTGACCAGGAAAAGCCAGGGCAGTAATCCTTTTCTTTGTGTTCTCTCACCCAGGGCTCTGAAATAACATAGAAAAAAGTATTTGCAGCAATTAACTATTCACCATAAAAATAAACACAATGAAAAAATGTAACTAAGGTAGTTAGATGTTGTACTTGCCAAGGCTGCAGACAGCCATTAGTAAGGAAGCAGTAGGAAGGACCTATCCGCAACAGATTTTCTCCTCAAATAGAAAGGGTGAAAAATTACTTAAAAGGAAGTAACTTTACAATTGTTTAGTGCCTTGACCTTGTATACAGCTAGAATTATCTCTTGCCACTTCCTATGGTTTTGAAGATGGTGGAGGGTTAGCAGTTCTCTCAAAATTTGGTCATCCAGTGAGACTGCCATTCTGTTTACTCTTTGGGTCTCCATGTGGATCTGCTGTACCTTATCTCTATCTTAAGGGGTGGATCTTTAAATTGTAGGAGATCAGTCCCTGGGGTGCCTGATCCAAATTATTATTATTTTTTTATTTTGGTAGAAATGAGTCAATTTTGGGTAGGTTTAGGTATCTCTAGGAAAAAACTGTTGCTTAGAACAAATCTAGAGTGAAGCAGTACACTGTTATATACTTAATAGTCTGCTTACTGCAACTGGATACAAACATGGGCATCTTCAGGGAACAATGGCATATTTTGACATCAAAGATTAATGTGGGTGAACTACATATTGTTAAGTGAAAACGGATTACTAAAGAGTTTTTATCAATAGCAGAAGGCACCCTGAAATACTGAGTACTGGTGCAGGCATTGAAGAACAATGAATGAAGGAGTTCCCATGGCTACGCATGAAATGTTTTACTCTCATCCAGCCTTAATTACAGATTCAGTGTAATGAAGTTCTTTCAAAGGTAGAAACCATTACTTTTCAGAAAAGAAATGAAATTTTATTTATAGTAAGAGTTCTTCAAACCCCTTTTAAAGGAGAAATTTTGTTAATGATGAAACCCCAAAACTATATAAATAACATCATTGGTGTATGCTATTTTGTTGTTACATAGTTCATTCTCCCACCTAATAACCCTGGGTAACTACAGTTTGGTAACTAGCATCCGGAACTCCTTGAATAGGAAAATCAAGACTTAAAATCCTCCGAGGTAATGCACTTTTCCACTTTCATTGTCAGCTGTTTCATAATGCCAATTTAAGATATGAAATACAAAGTATCTGAAACCCTCATGGCTGTGTGGTTTTGAAGCAGGGAGGTAACTGAGGTGTCGGGCTGCCAAAGACAGCTGAACAGTACACTTGGATATCTTTGCTAAAAAGAAATTCAGAAGCAAGTATGTAATTTCTTACCTATCTCGTCCGTGCATACTACTGAGTGGTTTATTTGACCAATTTACTGGTGGTAATTTCACCTGGCCTACTGTGGAGTCATGAGCTAATTGCAGTTGTAGGGAGGCTTTTATGAGTATTTTATTGCTGTGGGTTGACAAGTGCTTTAGTTTTGGTGAACTGTGAAATGTTGCATCTGGAACCGTTTCATTTCATGCTTGTCTTAATCTTTACCAAGAAAGCAGCATGAACAATAAGCACTGACTTTACAAGACTGTTAGGTTCTTAGGAAGCTTGAAAGCAGAGAAGAAATAGCGTTCTTTTTGGGTGGAGGGCGTGGAGTCTGCGGCATTGATGTTCATTGCAGTAGTCCACAGTGCTGAGACTTCCTGACAGATTTCATTTGAGCTCTGAGATTACAGTACAGTTTTCATGTACTCGGACCGAAAAGGACGAAGAGAAGACAAGCTGTTCTAAAGGCCTCAGTGGCCTGAGATAGGCCTTTGGTTGTGGGTTTAAACACTGTCAGGAGCTTCTTGGTTGGCCTTGTGGCTCCTGCAGCAGGAAGCAATGAGAAGGAGGGAGTGATTTGGCCAAAGGGGAAGCCCTGCAGCAGACTAAGAATGAAGTCATTTTTACAGGCTAATTTCCTCTCCAAATTGTTTTTTAAAGCCCTCCTGGACCTCTGGAACTGTGTAACCGGAAATGTACAGACTGATGTGTCTTGATCTGAACTTTTAGTCTAGAATTGGGGTTATGGCCCATTTGCCGAGGAGCCACAGAAAGAAAACCCACATTTCTTGCTGTCTTTGGACTCCTTAACCTAACCTGTTAGGAAGGAAGGAAGGAGCATATGTGGGAAAACATAGAAGAAGAGTTAGAAATAAGTAAGTACTATTATATCATCTTTGTGGCCTACAGTACCATGCTTTAAAAGGTTGTCCTTGGCAGCATAAAATGTTATCCAGTATTTAACCACATTTGTATTCAGTTATCGTTAGTATGAGAAATGAGCTCAGAGCCAGGTGTGTGCATACTACATTATAATGAGTTTATTTTATGAATCATGTGGATTCTTTGTTGGCAGACAATGGAAAGAAACTGTCTTCAACATAGTGGGGATTTGTTTGGTCAAAGATCCTGATGTCCACGCCTGAGGATGGCTGATCCCAGCCTCCTTGTGGGATCGCAGCACCTAGGCCCTGTTGAACTTCTCCTGAGGCTGCCGCTGTTAGGTGACTGGCGTCTTAAACTCAGATTCACAATTTCCAAGGGAGAGGAACTGATGGCTTTCAGAGTGGATCTGGTGTCCTGTCTGCATTAGTCACTGTGACCAGGGACATAATTTGCTATATAATTTGGAAAGTGAGAGGAAAGAAGAGGATTGGCACATAAAAACTATAGCTGACCTGGACTTAATTTTGTATAGGAAAATAAAAGATGAGGGAAAATTCATTCTGGTTTGTTCTCATTGGTGATTGCTTCCTATTAGTGTTGTGTGTGTTTGCATTATTTATGTTTGGAGAGTTAATGAGTGTATATAACATCTTGATAATTTTTTTATTCCCCCATCTCCATCTTCAAAAGTCTTTTTGTTTATTTTATTCCATTTGTTTTATTCCTTTACATATTGTTTAGGTTTCTCACATAAGACAAACCATACAATGTTTTACTTTTCATATCTACTTACTTTGCTTAACACTATGGTCTCGGGTTCCGTCTACTTTCTTGCAAATGGCGTGATTTCATTTTTCCTTATGGCTAAATGATATTCCATTGTGTCTATATTTTTTCTTTATTTATCTATTGATGGATATTTAAGCTTAGCTATTGTGAATTGATCTGCTATAAATGTAGGTATACATGTAGCACTGTGGTAGTGTGAGAGCTCTAAACTTTTTTGAGAATATACTCAGGAGAGTCCTAGCAGAATCCAATGGAATTTCTAGTTTTAGTTTTATACGGAATCTCCATACTGATTTCCATAGTGGCTCTGCTAGGTCCCCAACAGTATAGGTTTTTTGTTTCCTCACATCCAATCGACATTTGTTGTTTTTTGTGTTCTTGATGACAGCCATTCTAACCGGGGATAAAATCTCAGAGTTGTTTTGATTTGCATTTCCCTAATGGCTAAAGATGGTTAACATTTTTATATACTTATTGCTCATTTATACTGCTCGTTTTGAGAGGTCAGTATTCAATTCATTTGCCCATTTGTGAGTAATTTCTTTGATTTCCTTATATACTCTAGATGTTTGTCTTCTTTTTGGAGAATAGCTAGCACAATTTTCCCCCATACTGTTATGTTGTCTTCTCACTGTTTCCTTTGCTATGCAGAAGCTTTTTATAATTTGACGTAATCCCATTTATTTTTGATACTATTTCCTGTGCTTCTGGAGTTGTGTCCAGAAAGTCTTGCATGTTATCAGTGTTTCTTCTATTTTTTTTCCATAAGTTTTATAGTTTTCTCTTTTTATGTCTAAGTCTTTGATCCATTTTAACTTGATTTTAGCATAGGGTGAGAGGTACAGATCTGGTGTCAATTTTCTGTACATGGATAACCTATTTTCCCAGCACTATTTGTTAAAGAGGCTCTTTTATGTAACACATTCATAGTCAAGTTGGCTACATACCAAGGATGCAAGAATGGCTTAACATATGTAAGTCAATAAATGAAATCCACCACACAAGGAAAGTCCAACAGTCTTGAAACACTGTAGACCTCTAGTTAGCTCTCTTGTAGAAAAAATATTTGGAGTTAATTTTTTTTATTTTAATTGTATTTAACTTATGTACTTTGTAAAAATTAAATCGATACATCAAAAACATTACTTTTCAGCTTTGAGAAGAATTTTGGTTCTGTTTCTTTTGTTTCAATCATGCTGTTCTAGTTGTTTCATAGTTCTGTGATGGGACACTTTTTCCTAGTCATCAAAAAGATTATATATTATAATTATATATTTATTATGCAGGATGGGATAGGTAGGTAGTAGTCAAAGAAAAGTGGTAAATTATAAGTTAAGGAATTTTAATTGAATTTATACTAAATATAATGATAATAATAGTAATGTGAAAGCAAGAGTCAAGTGCTGAGGATGTAGCTCAGTGGTAGAATGCTTGCCTAGCGTGTAGGAGCACAGGGCTCTGTCCCCAGTATAAGGGTGGAAGGTAGGTGGGGCTGGGGATAGTAGTCAAAGTAATTTGATACATTTAAGAGATGCTAGCTAAATTTTTGTTTGTATGTTCTTCACTATTATTTATTTTTTTGAGGCATAGTCTCACTGTGCAGTCCAGGTTGGCCTCGTACTCTTGATGATCCTCCTGCCTCCGCCTCAGTGTCCAGAGTGCTGGGATTGCAGCCACGCGCCACCATGCGTGGCTTGCTCTACATTTTAGTTCAATTAACTTGATTTATTCTTGGAAAAACATCACAGAATCCATTGTAAACTTACATTTTTCCTCAAAGAAACCTTCATATACACAACATGATTCACTGTTTTCTCTTGGGGGGCAGTTCATATTAAAAACTTAAGGAATAATTAAAAATTTGACAATCATTAAATATTTTCCTTTTGATACTGATCCAGATCATTATCTTTAATTGTAATTCCATAGGTTTTTGTATAACTTATCTATTATTTAATTAAGTAACATAGGATATGAAATTATAATAATGAAAAGTATTTAGTACATGAGTCGGGTATTAGCAAAGCAGTAAGAGATAGTTATATATAGCAGTTCAAATGAATACCGTATATGGTTAATGCTTTTGGAGTATAATTTAGCAGGTTTAATTTGGGGAAAATTTGAGTTAATAGAACAATGTAACTATTAAAATTAGAATAAGAAGCTGGGCGTGGTGGTGCACAACTGTAATTCCAGCACTTGGGAGGCTGAGGCAGGAGGATCATTGTGGGTTCGAGACCAGCCTGAGCTACAAAGTGAGTGCAAGGCCAGCCTGAACTGCACAGCAAGCCCCTATCTCAAAAAGAAAAAACAATTAGAATAAGAAAAATCTCTCCCGTCGTTTTATTTCGTACAATCTGGCCTTATGAGAATCGCTAACATGATTAAATAAACACGTCCTTGCTATTGGTCATCCTAGCACAGGCTATATAGTGTCCTGTGGGCAGGCAGCTCCATTTGTCCTTTTAGCTTGTAAGTGGGCAGGCACAGTTACAGTCAGCAGTGTGCTCCTGTTTGAAACCATTATCTGCTGAAGGATGTGAATTCTCCCTGGATCAGTATCATCTTTGAGAACAGTTCACTGAGTTCCCAAGGGGAATTTGGCATACAACACAAATCTATATTTTAACTTAGTATTTTAAAAGATACTTTAGATGTGATGCTTCATATGTTGCATTTCACAAATATGACAGTGTGTTAAGACTTGCATTTACATAGGTCACCTCTTCCAGAAACTCTTTGCATGTAGTTTCTTCTCACTTCACCTCAGTACCCTTCGGTGTTTGAGATGAAATGTTCCTACCCCATCTCTCACATGGGTCACAAATATAAATAAGTACTTATTTTTCTCTCCTAAGAGTTTGGTTTACTTTGAGACAGGGTCGCACTATGCAGTTCAGGCTGGCTTTGAACTTACTTTGTAGCCCAAGGTGGCCCTGAACTTGCAGCTTTCCTCTGGCCTCAGCCTCTCCAGTACTGAGATGACAGGGGTACTCCATGATGACCAGCTTCTCCCAGGTCTTTAGTAAGATAATCTTGGGACATTCTGGGGTATATTCAACACAATTTTCATATTCAACTAACTCAGAAGATATTTGAACTGTATAATCCTTAATGTTACATTGGTTATTGAAAAAAAAATGTTACATTGGTTATTGAAAAATAATGATTGTGTAAGGTTTGCCTCAAAGTATGGTTTCTAGTTCTTTATAGCTGAACTTTTCCATTTTTCAGCTTGGACTGAATTTAATTTAAAATAAATAGTAACCAATTTCCCACAAGGAGTATAAATATTCTATACTATACACATGGACTAATAAACTAAAAATCTTAAAAAGTAAAATGTTAAAGTAAGGGAGTGTATATGTGTTACCCATTTTCTTGGTGTCCTGTGAAGGACTTGGTGCTTTCCTACTTCCCATGACAGCCTGTGGGCTGTCAAATGACCATTTATATTGATTCTTTTTTTAAGTATATGACATTACTGAAAGTATTCGTCTTCAAGCAGGAATTATTTATACTGAGAAAAACAGTAGAATAAACATTTGCTACTTTTTGAAACTTTTTTTTAAACAGGAACTAGTTTTCTTGCATTTATGTGAATTCATGGTTGTTGAGAGTTCTATAAAAAGCCAGTAATATTTATTATTGCAGAAATGGTTTTGTAATCAAGACAAACTAATCATTCTCAGGAGGTATAGTTTTGTCTTATATTTTCCTAATGTCACACACAGTGTTAAATGTTCTTAATTTGTTGCTTCTTAATTTATTTTTATAAGTTTGTTAAAATTATGAAATTTAAAATACATAATCAATTGAATTGTAATTTCTTCGTTGCATTTTAAAGCTTGGAAATGTTACACGGACACTTACTAATTGTCTTCTTTGTACTTCATTCATTATTGTACTGTTGTATTGACCAGATAGACATAAACTTCATAGATTAGAAAATTCACCATGGCTTTGTAGTGTGATTCTGAGCAATATAGATACCTTTATCCAGAGATGGGCAGGTTCTAGCAGTCTGTCTAACCGGGTAAATGCTCAAGGCTGATTTATAAATTAGTCTTGAGGTAACCAATATTTAGGGGAGTTACTTGGGAGACATCCTAACTCAGCCTATGTAAGAATGCAGATTTCAGATACAAAGTTGTTCTGCATGCTCTAAGAACAAAAAGAATTTTGAGAATATTTGCATCAAGTTAGGCTAATTGTTATAGATTACTTTTCTCTATCTTTGAGAAAATGTTTTGTATAAAGTATCATGGATAATTAAATGGGTGTTTACACATATGTAGTACCAAAGCCAGACTATTTTCTGTATGTTTTCACATGTTTCTTTTTATATTATTTTTATTTATTTGTTTTTATTGGAACCAGGGATTGAACCCAGGCCCTTGAGCTTGCCAGGCAATCACTTATTCTACTGAGCTATCTCCCCGGCCCACATATTTCTTTTTAAAAAGGGGTATAACTGGGGCTGGGGAGATGGCTCAGTGGAATAAGCGTTTCCCTGGCAAGCGCAAGGGCCTGAGTTCAATCCCTGGTTCCGCAAAAAAAAAAAAAAAAAGAGTATAACTGTCTTTCAAAAACCTGAATTCTCCAATATTTAGGTGTACTTCTGATAGTCAACTGCGTTGTAACACAAACCAAACTATTCAGCTGTGTTGAAACAATCAAACTATTGTAAAGCCTTTAATTCACCAATACACATGCCAAATACTTGAGCTTCATTAAGTTGTATTGACACCTTAGGAATTTTATTAACTTACTTTGGAAGGAGATATGTTATTTTTCATACTGTCGTGCTCAGTTTTTCTGTCTATTGTTTCAGGGAGGAAATAATGCTGGTCATACAGTTGTTGTAGATTCTGTGGAATATGATTTTCATCTTCTGCCCAGTGGAATAATTAACCCGAATGTCACTGCATTCATTGGTAAGTATTTTAGTTGAACTGCTTGGGGATTAATAGTTGTGTTTAGTTTTCATTATCAAAACTGATTTCATTTCTTACTGACCATATGGCTCATTGCTCCTGCATTAATTTTGATTGTGGTAGCTACTAGAATATACCTAACTTTGACAATTTGTAACCCTTTCAGATCCTTTCATAGTAATAATTTGTGAAATAAATATTTGGTGTGCAGCTATGATCATTGACATCATAGTTCTATAAAGAAGTGTTAGATGATCAAATTAGTTTTCCAAGTCTTGTATGTTTAACTGTGACTCACCATAAGAAAGATTTGGTTCTGAACCCTTATTGAAAAATGTGATAGAATACTTTGTACTTTCAAAACAATAAATAAATAAAAGAAAAAAGAAAAAAATCAAACAACAAAACAAAAAGAATGCTTTGTACTCTACTTCTAATTCTTAAAAGTCCTAATCACCCAACTAAAGTGATTTTTATGACCATTAATGAATGACTCCCTGATTTGAATGACACTGGTTTAGTCTATTGTGACCCAAACTGCACAGTTCTTCTTAAACTACTGGTTATCATAGTTCATTTTGTTTCCTAAAAATTCCAGTTTGCGTGTAATTTTAGTTTTTATATCCTTTGTATTCAATTATTATTTATGTTAAACAAGTGTTTAAAACTTAGATTCATTCTGTGGTAAATTCTTGATAAATCAGAATATCCTGTTTAAGTGTTTTACTCTTCTAGGTAAAAGTTATTATAGATGTGTGTATACAAATGTTTAAGGTGAGGAATTGTTTCCTTTAGGAAATGGTGTGGTAATTCACCTACCTGGGTTGTTTGAAGAAGCAGAAAAAAACGTTCAAAAAGGAAAAGGTATGAAAGAAGGAATCTTATCTGTTAATCTGTTATATTTAGAATATTTTAGGATATCATGTAGGACAATTTAACACTTTTGTCTTTAAAATTTCAGGTTACTGTAAGGCAAAAATTTCAGTACTTCTTGCTGAAGCTTATTCATTATAAGTCAGCACAAAACAGACTCTTGTGGATTTTGATTTTTTTTTTTTTTAAGGCATTGACCATCTTCAAACTTTATCTGAAGGTATACAATTACTATGTGTGCATAGCACAACTCTAGGAAATTCACAAGTTGTTCATTGCTAGAGTTTCCCAGACCAAAAGCTCACCCTTGGTTGTTGCAGCTCAGATAAAAGAGAGTAGCTTCCTTCCAACTGAGAGAGATGCTCCGTTTGGCAGTGCTTTTGTTCCCCTCACTTTCAGAGAAATGGCTTTCACCTTGCTTTCCTGATCAACTTGGCTACCTCGTTAGGGTGTGATGGGATTTTGGTAACATAAATACTACACCACTGAGGAAAATCACTCATACAGTTGCCCTTCAGATTAGTTTTCATGTAAAATGCTCTGGTTACTTACTGTTCAAGTTTGTCATTCAGGGAGCAGCCCGTCTTCAAGCGTTCTTAACAACTGCATCTAACTTTAGAACCCTGTCTGTGACCGCCCTTGTTGTCCTCCCTATCTTTTTTGTCTTTTAGTCCCTGCTTTCTAAATTGGTGGACTTGGAGTTTCATGCTGCTCTCTGCTTCCTTGAATCATTTTGCTTTACTTCATTTACGCTTCTGTCTTGTCTGACCCTGCTAAGTCCAATTCCATGAGCTTTGTCATATTTCCCTTAGAAGAGAAAGTTAACTTTTGAAAACTTACTTGCATGTCAGGAACAACTGAAAACCAGGCATGATGGTGTCTGCCTGTAATTCCAGTACTCTGGGAGGCTGAGGCAGGAAGATTGCAAGTTTGAGCCCAGCCTGGGAGACTTGGAACGTGTTTCAGCATAAAGAAAGGGACTCGGAGTACAGCTCAGAGTGAAGGCCTCAGGTTGTGTCTCCAGCACTGCGGAGGGGCAGAGCAGCTACACAGGCTATGGCTTCCTGGGCTGAGTTTACTTCTTACTTTTTAGCATATTATCAAGGAAGTTCTCCTTAATCTATAAAGAATAAACCTTCCGAATGAATATTGGATATTATCAAAGCTAGCAATTTTTTAATTAAGTGTTTCATATTTCTGTGGTGCCAGGGATTGAACCCAGATCCTTGTGCTTGCTTGGCAGCCAGAGAACAACTGAGCTATTCCCCTAGTCCTAACAAATGCTAATATAGAAATGTTAGCCTTGGAACTGTTTAGGGCTTGGTAGTTTAATCCTTAAAACACATGAAGCCTACTAAGGCACTGTCTTAAATATCTATTTGTGTTCATCCAGTAGTCATTTCTTTTTTCTCCACTGTGTTCCGTGCAGAGCTCGGTGCTGTGAAAGCACTTAGCCCCTGCTTAGTTCTGTGGGAGAGATACAAGTATTTCATTGTGGTTCAGCATAAATGTAGTAGTTGACAGGACTATGGAAGAATTGGTGGGAACATAGTCATTATTTTGTGTGGTAGCGCATTTTGTAATTGTCTTGGGAAAGATGCCACCCCTAAAATTAACTCCCTTGTCTTGAGTTTTTTCCCCCAGTAGGTTTTGAACTCCCCACCCCCATGTCCAGCAAAATATTTCCTAGCCATTTTCCTTCTCCATTCCTAGAAGTATTTATTGTGGAAGTAACTGTTCTGAGACTGGAGCTTTTTAGAGCAGAATATGTGTTGGAGGGATAAAGTTATATTGAATAAAGGGCAAATGAGAAAAATTGTTAAACATAACATTTCCTGTGTAAAAGGTGCCAAGATGATCGCTTTAGTAAAAACACCATTAGACATTCTATGTTTAAAGAAATTAAAATTTAAGGAAGTTTAAGAGCATCTCCTATGTTTTCTCCCCTTTCCTGTAGGTCTAGAAGGCTGGGAAAAAAGGCTCATTATATCTGACAGAGCTCACATTGGTAAGAACATGCTGCACTTCCTTATAACTATCATGTTCATCAAATGAAAGAATTTAATAATTTTGTCTTTTATTAAACCTAACAAGGATATATTACAATTGTGTTCCAAATACATAAAACGTTACTGTGTTTTTCTTTTCTCTCTTCAGCAAAGCTAGACTGAAATATGCCTATTTCTGAAGATAGGGCTAGCAAAACAAATGAAGAACAGTGGTATTTTGTAAGACATTTTTAAAAATAGGCCATGTATAAATACAAAGAGCATTTATTTATTTATACTCATTTAAAAGTATATCTACCCTCCAGCAAATCTTTAGAGTGATTCTTTCTGCCTACAGTGTAATTACTGCTTTTTGTTCAGATTAGTCTTTTGCATTAAGCAAGCTAGATTCTAAAATTAATTTCATCTACCACCATTACATTTGAGGTTTTCTTCCATTATCATTTCTGGGCCAATAAAATTGTTAATTAGCAGTGACATGTTAAGAGACAGAAACCAAGAATGAGAAGTAGAAATGGTAAACCGAGCAAAAGACTTGTGTGTGACTGATCCAGATTCAAACTGTATTTAAATATGTATGTGTCCTGATGTAGGTGGCCAGGCTGGGTCCACTGAGAGGTGACTCTTGGGTAAAGCCTAAGAGGTGTAAGAAAGCAGGCAAAGTAAATGTTGCATGCGTGCAGGATCACGTGGGATCCATCCCAGTGCAGCTTAAACTCCACAGGGCTGGAGGAGTAGCTCAGTGGCGCAACATGGGCCTAGTGTACATAGGTGCTGGGTGGCATTCCTGGCACAGGAAGGAAGCAAGGAAGGAAACCAAACCAAACTTAGCTATGTGAAAATACTAAAGATGTACCATTATCTTTAATTTTAAAAGTTAGACCAGATTCTCAAGGTGGCTCTCCCCCAGCATCTGTAGCTATAGATACTACAGGCAGTATTCAAAGCAACTTCAAACAAACACTGTTTTTATAAAATTTTAAATGTGGAGATAGAAGGCTTCGTGCCACGATGACACCTTAAGAAAGTAATTACTGTGATTACACTAATAGCTTCCTGCAGCCTAGGGAAACATTAGCTTTGCGACAGAGTGCTAAATTAATTCTTGAAAATATGGTTTACTGGGCCGGCCTGAAATCTCAGCAGACTAAAGCGCCTGCTTAGGCAGAGCACATTGGCCAGGGTTCCATCCCTGGGCCTGCCCTGCTGACCCGCCCCCAGGGCATGCTGAGATGGTGATGGAGATTGGGCGTGGTGGTGCTCACCTGTAATCCTAGTGCTAGGGAGGCTGAAAATAGAGTCACTGCGAGTCCAGTCTACACAGTGGGGCCCTGTGGACCCCGTCCTCAATACAAAGAAAGAAAGAAAGAAAGAAAGAAAGAAAGAAAGAATAAATATGGCTTACTTGCTTTCCATCAGCCACTTGTGGGTTGCTGGTTACCTTTTTAACTTCTTTGACAATAGAAATCAAAGTCCTATGTAATTGCAGAGTTTTTATTCTTGTCATAACTAATTTAACAGTTTTTAGTTAAAACAATTCTTGAGAACAATTCTGGCCCCCAAAGTCTAGAATCCATGTTTTAGAAATGTTGATATTTTAAAGTATGCTGTAAAACATCAAAATATATGCATGTGCATCAAAAAACACATTTTTAATTTAATCACCATGTTTCCTAAAATATAGAGCCTTACTAGTGTCCTAAAAACCACACTGACCTTTCTTGTTTATTATCTGCTCCATTTCATCACAGGTTAACCCTTGTTTTTTTTTTCTTTCATCATGGTTAGTTTTTTCTATTTTTGAACTTTTTATAAAACTCAGGATTATGCAGGTTTTTATTTTTGGTCTGCCACTAACCATTCTGTCTGTAAGATTCATCATTAGTGTTAAAGAGTTTTTGTTTGTTTATCTCATTATAAAAATGTACCACAATTTATCCATTTCACCCGTTTTTCATATTGGGCTAGCAAATGTTACTGTGAACATTCTTGTGTATGTCTCTTGGTGTGCAATGTACTAGCATGATTTTATGGATCTTGCTAACCTATTTCTGTGATACTAAAACAAGTATTGATTAGACAATTTAAAATCATACAGTACTTGCATATATTTAGCATGTATAACTGTATATAAAATGTCACAATGTCCTAAGAGAAATCCATTGATCTTACCAAGGTGTTGTGGTTTTTCTTGTCAAGTAGAGGAGAGGACTGTACAGTTTCAATAGTATCTCAAAAGGAGAAAACTAGGGAAGAGTGTGTAAATGGATTCAGGACTGCAATTAATGGGTGGTATTGAACAGTGCACTGAGGGGCCCAGGGAGGTAGCTCAGTGGAATAAGCGCTTGGTGCAAGGGTCTGAGTTCAATCCCCAGTTCCACCAGAAAAAAAAAAAAAAAAGTGTTCTTTGGGGACTTATTCGGGCCAGGGAGATGGCTCAGTGGAATAAGCACTTCCCTGCAAGCACAAGGGCCTGAGTTAAGTCCCTGGTTCCACCAAAACAAAACAAAAAAACAGTGCACTGTCATGGACAAGTTTTATGGTGTCTAAATTATGTTTACATAAAGATGTGTAAAAATAAAATATTACCCAGAAACTTTGGTTAGATTTCTAGGCCTGCTTCACTGAAAAACTATTGTTGAGTCAGTGAATATTTAGGGAACTTGTTGGCACAGTTTCACTATTAACATTGGCCTAATACTCAACATGTTAGGGGGAGAGAGAGAGAGAGAGAGAGAGAGAGAGAGAGAGAGAGAGAGAGAGAATATGAGAATGAATTGAGTGTGAAAGTGTGTGCAGGAGAAGTGTACACCTTTTCAAGAACAGCAAAAAGTGCCTGTGTGACCAGAGGGTGGAATACTGTGTAAGATCCGAGTGCAGATTATAGGGACACCACACATAAAAGAGTTTTGTCTTCTTCTTTAGAGTAATAGAAAACTATGGAGTTTTTAAGGGCAAAGGAGTAATGGGATTGTATGTATATCTTGGAAAAATGGTTAGAAATGTCCACAAGTGAAAAGAGATCTACAGTCAGGTGTAGTTCTGGTAAGAGAACGTAGATAAAAAAAAGAGAGAGAGAGCGTAGATAAAAAAGAGAGAGAGCGTAGATAGTGGGAGTAGGAGTAGTGAGGAGGAAGGAAGGGTCAGGATGGTCGCTACGCTTCTGGACTTCAGAACTTAAAGTCAGAAAACGTTGTATAATGAGTTTTGTATAATTTTAGGATATGGTGTTACAGAGTCAGCCTCTCAATGACTCAGTTTTATAGTCATATAGACTAATATATCAGGGTGAAAGATCCGGCATATTTTCATATTAATGTGCCAGTTGACCAGATGGTCCTTGCTGCTACTGTTATCACTTTAAAACTTTATCTGTAATTTGTCATAATGAAATGAGGCCGGAAGGATTCATAACTTCAGTAGTTTGAAATAAAAATATTTTGTTCTTGTGTACTTCCTTTAACAACTGTGAATTTATTTACTATTTCCCATCAGTATTTGATTTTCATCAAGCAGCTGATGGTATCCAGGAACAACAGAGACAAGAACAGGCAGGAAAAAAGTAAGATTTTTTTTTTTTTTTCTGTATGGTACAAGCATATTTAGACCTTCATGCGTAAGTTCTAGGCCAGAAGTAATAGAACATCTTGTGTAGCTATTGGGAAAATCAATAAGATCAGAAGATAAACTTAGAGGAAGTAACATAAGTAGAAAATAGTTATAACTCATTCTTTGTGATGGTCTGGCTGTAAGACCTGTATCTTTTTTGTGCAATTGGTTGATCATTTTTTCTTTCCCTATTAAGCTTGGGTACCACAAAAAAGGGCATTGGCCCAGTTTACTCTTCCAAAGCTGCTCGGAGTGGACTTCGGATGTGTGATCTTGTTTCTGACTTTGATGGCTTCTCTGAGAGGTAACTAACTTAAAGTTCCAAAATTGAAAGAACAAATGGAGTTTTACAGTTTTTAAGTCCTTGAGTACAAAATGGTAAGTTCAGTGTTCTAGTTAAATGGTGATGGTTGGCTTATTGCTATTATTATCCGAAATACTAAAGTTATTTTTACTTCATTCTAATTTATCCCTATTTTCAGATTTACATTATTATAAATAACATAATACCAGCAGTATTCCAAGAAGACAAAGTCAGAATTATATTTAGGAATTGGAGGTATGGGATGGTTTGTTGACAAATAGAGTAGTTCTAGCAGGTGTGGTGGTATTTTGGTATAATCACTATGTTCTAGGGTCTTGTTTCCTTTGGTACTGGAGGTTGACTCCAAGGATACTGAGCTACATCGCTATTCTTTTTTACTTTTTGTTTTAATACAAAACCTCTACAAGTTGACCAGGCTGCCCTCAAACTTGGTTCCTCCTGCTTCAGCTTCCCAAATAGCTGGGATTATAGGTGTACAGCACCATGTCTGACTGTAATTGTCAAAAGCTGTACAGTGACTTAGTGATGGGAAACTGGTTGTGTTTAACAAGTGACACCGGGGCTTTAATGACCTGCTTTTCTTTTTACCAGCAGCTAATTTGTTTGGAATGACAAGATACCGCCACTGAAGTATCTTAGAGACACATGGCTAATGTCTGCCATTTTCTCTTCCAAGTATCATGGAGACCATTTCTTTTTGTGTTTTACATTATATAATACAATTAATTTAGGTTTAAGTCTTCTGTGTTTATAGATTTCTATCATTCTGTCCTTTTTCTCCTTACAACAATCACCTTAATTACATCATTAGTCTCAAACTTGAAAAAATATTTTCAGTGTATAATACTCAGATGGCTGATCTCCTTCATTAAATCTTTTTTTTTTCTCAAAAAGTATCTTCAACTGTAGAATTAGTTTGTCACTGGGCCACTTATAGTCTGAAGAAATTAGCTGGAATGTCTAATGATATTTGAATATTTTTAAAGAGAGCTAATGTCTTTATTTGTCTGCATTTCTCAGGTTCAAAGTTCTAGCTAATCAATACAAATCTATATACCCTACTTTGGAAATAGACATTGAAGGTGAATTACAAAAACTCAAGGTAATGTTTTCTGACCTCTTTAATGTTCTTTTTAACACTGTTTGCCAAGTTAGTATCTAGATTTTCATTGTAGTTTTGGGTAAGAAATGCACCAGTATTTTCTGGACTTAGCATGTCTGAGTGACTTTGTACAGTCAATATTTTTGATAAAAAATTTGGTGGGGGCCAGGAGTAGTAACTGAAGGTAAAATTAAAGTAGGGGTCAGATTATAGGTTTTATATTCAGTGCTAAGGAATTCAGCTTTTATCCTGGAGATAATGAAAGGCTGTTGGATAATTTTGAGCAGTAGTAACATTTGCATTACATAAGAACCACTCCTAACAGTGGGGGTGTGCGGGTCAGCGACGGGATGAGTGCGCTGGGGTAAGTCGTGAAGCTAGCCAGCCCACTTAGGACTGAGCCATAG
>NW_004524593.1:11263519-11277977 GCF_000260255.1 Octodon degus
ACCATTATCTGCCATGACGTTGATAAAGAACTTTTCAATTTCTTCACGTGCACACACACACTCCCTAGGCTGCAAGTGGAACCCAGCACCAGGAGCATGCCAGGTCCTTGCTGTACCTCTGAGCTGTACCCCCAGCACCTAGATCTCTATTATTCTCGACCCGGTGTCTTTTCTGGCTCTGAGAATTGGCATGAGAGACCAAAGCTAATATAAATGTTGCAACAGTAAGATAAATACAGTCAGCAACCCGCTTTGTCAATGTTTACCGTCTTGAGGTCTTCTGCTTATACTGGTTATATATTCAGGCTATTGGTGCACATGGCAGTTGGTTTTGTCTTTGTGTGCAGGGTTATATGGAAAGGATTAAACCAATGGTGAAAGATGGAGTTTACTTCCTGTATGAGGCTCTCCATGGACCACCAAAGAAAATCTTGGTAGAAGGAGCAAATGCAGCTTTATTGGATATTGATTTTGGTAAGTGAAGTACGGTTTGCAGGGAGCTAGACTGGGCCTAAAGTACTTAAAATATACATAATTAATGTTTGAAAGAGTTTTTTTTAGCGTGTATATTTAGGAATGATGGAAGTTTGTCATGCCAATGTTTTATTGTTATTGTTTTAAAGGACTATGAGAGAAACCAGTATGTTAAGTTTTGTACATGTTTTAAAAAAATCATTATTTTGCATTTAGGGCACTGACGGGACCTATAAATTAAGGGTTTTATTATTTTATTAATTATTTAATCACCTCAGCTGCCTCAAGCCATAAGATGATAAAATGAATTCTAAAGGTGAACCTTCATCTTTAATTCAACCTTTAAGAAATGCATACAGTCTTGCTAAACATACGTATTCTAAGATCTATGAAAATCTGCTTATACCTGGGGATGAGACTTTCTGGGTTGATTCAGGGTGTTTCCTCCACCTTCAGAAGGTTAAAGCTTAACTTCTTGGTTGCCTCTAAACAGAATTTCTCATGCTTCATGTCTGCTTGTTGCCATTTCACTGAGCTTGGTTCCAGCTAATTAGAGTGTGTTTTTATATAGTATATATGCACAGTATTCTGATACCGTAAGATACCTACCTAGTCTGGAAAGAAGCCAATGTCTAATTAGCAGAGTGGATACTTGAGCATAAAAGGGAGAAAGAAAGCACACCCTTACTACCTTGTAATATGGGGGTTATTCTTTGCGTAGAGAGCCACGGCTTGGGAAATTCTAAGTCCCATAAAGCGGATTCTTAGTTCATTCCAGTGTGTCCGTGTTGTTGCTGCCGTGCCTTAAATTCTCACATCATGGAGTCATTTGTTTTAAACCAATAAGAAACTCAGCGCTGGGGATTTAGCTTAGTGGCTTAAGTGCCTGCCTGGCAAGCACAAGATCCTGAATTCAAAAAAAAAGAAAGAAAGTCAAAATATGTGGTAGGTATCCTTTTATACACCTACATTAATCTCACTAGAGGCAAAGAAAATCAAGAATAAAACATGATGTTGAAAGAGGGCAGTGCCAGTTGTAAGTATGTTTGTCAGATAATTAGAAAATACTTAAATGCAGAATTTTAATAATATTTCTGTTTTAAAGTGCATATAGACCTGAGCATATCTTAACAGTCTTCTCTGTTTTCAGGGACTTACCCTTTTGTAACCTCCTCGAACTGTACTGTTGGAGGTGTCTGCACAGGTCTGGGCATGCCCCCTCAAAACGTTGGAGAAGTGTACGGAGTTGTGAAAGCATACACCACTAGGGTTGGCATCGGTGCCTTTCCGACAGAGCAAAACAATGTAAGCTCATTCTCAGTAAATCCAATTTGAAAAATGTGGAAAGAAAATGGATGTTTTTACTCCTTACTGATTTGTATCTGCTCCTTCTCTTTGTGAGAATCATTATACATCTGGCCTTGCCATATTCAGAGAAGATATCAGACTGCAGTTGTTCTTGGAACATTTGGTTGGATTTGTCTACCTTAACAAATGCTTATTAGTGACTTGTTTTTTTTTTTATTATTTATTACATTTATTGTGTGTGTGTGTGTGTGTGTGTGTGTGTGTGGCCAGCTCAGCCCACCAGGGGGCGGGGCTGGCTGGCATGTGGTGCTGGAGGATCGAACCGAGGTCCCTGTGCTTTGCCAAGCTTGTTTCAAGTAGGTGCTTTAGACCACTGAGCCATCTCTCCAGCCCAGTGACTTGTTTTTAATAGATAGCACTTAGTTGTCTTTCCTATCATGTCAGCATACGTGTTAGGCAGTTGCCTACGTAAAAGATTGTAAATAAATGCAGGGTAAAAAAATGAAGCCAACAGTGTATCTATTCCAAATAATACCCTTCTCAGATAAAATTTGTCATCTCTGTGGAATTGTATTTTTGGCTTATTGTCTGAAAGGTGTTTATCATACAGTGACTTTGTCTTATGTGATTTCTAATATAATGCCATTAACTTTCCATCATTGCTATTGCAATTCATAGGGCCTATTTTTTTGTTCTCCAGGAAATTGGAGAATTATTACAAACAAGGGGTAGAGAATACGGGGTAACTACTGGAAGGAAAAGGAGGTGTGGCTGGCTGGACCTTGTTTCACTCAGATATGCTCATATGATCAATGGATTTACTGCGTGAGTATTCTGTGGAAATATCTGTTGCAGGAAAACATAGGACAGTTCATGACCACAGATTTAATTTTGTGGAATGCAGATTTGAGGTTTAAAAAACCCCTTCATTTTAATAGAAAAATTTAATTCTGTAGTCTCCAAATTGAAATGGTAGTTCTAGGTAGAAGTACAATGAGATATGGTGGAGGAGGGGGTAATATAAAAGAGGGGCCTCCATATTCAGGGGTGGTGGAAATGAATTATGATGGTCTTTTACACATAAGAAAGCAGCAAGCCAAGTGGGCAGGCAGTGGGCTGGACGAAGAGGGACGTAAGTAGCCCAGTAAGTCGGTGTGCATACGGAGAGGGAGGCGGCACCTCACAGTGATGGAGTGCGTAGGTTTAAGGTCTGACACCCTAGACTCAAATCTCAAATCTATTCGGTATGCTCATGTGACTGGTAGCACCTCAGTTTTGTCATCTGTAAAATCAGTGATAGTATGATTGTGTATGTCACAGTGGTGTTGGAAGATTAGACAAAAAGTGTGATGAGAACGTACAGCGTACTCTGTGATTCACTGACAATGCTCATTAAAGGTCATCAGTGTATGTATGTAAGTGTGCTTAGGCCGGGCAGGGTGATGCCTGCCTGTAATCCTAGCACTCAGGAGGCTGAGGGAGGAGGATTGTTGTGAGTTTAAGGCCAGCCTGGGCTACAAAGTGAGCTTAAGGGCTGCCTGAACTACAGAGTAAGATCCTGTCTCAGATAATGACAAGAAAAGTGTCTATATCTGTATTAATTAGTGTGTGCTCCAAGAAAATAACATAATAAAGGCTAAAGATAATAGTCTGTGAACAAGTATCCCAAACCTAGTATTTTATCTAATTCCCACAGGTTTCCCCCTAAAAACCTGTTATCCAGTCAGTTGATCAGGAAGTTTCCGTGTATCATGAAGAGCCCTTGCCGTGGTTTCCTCCCTCTTCAGCAGTTTCTGATCCAAAGGGTGGAGGTGATGGGAACAAGAGTGAGAACCAAGGGCTGACAGCATGCGTGTACATGTGCTTTTGGCTTGTACTCGTCCACAGGGAGCAGCACGTTCTGCTGTGTCTTGTGGCCACAGAGTGCACCCTAACTCGGGCAGCCCCGCCATGAGTGCGTGTTGGTGGTCAGCTAACGAAGCTGAATCAGTGTACAAGGCTTCCAGGACCAGTGAAGGTCTACTGTAGTCAGTAGTAAATAACTCAGTGGTGTATTATGAATAATATATTGATATATTGTTCCCTAGTGTTTTACATGTGGCACGCTTTAAAACATAATCCTAATCAGTTTTTAGAATTGCTTTGGAACTTTGAGCTTTGCACGAATTTTCCTTTACTCTTTAACATTAGATATTATGGTCTTTAATATGTTTATAATTTTGCCTTTTCTTCCAAAATTAGGTTGGCACTTACCAAGTTGGATATTTTGGACATGTTTACAGAAATCAAAGTTGGTGTTGCCTACAAGTTAGATGGTGAAGTCATACCTCATTTCCCAGGTACTTCCTTGAAGGCTATGTTAAGGACATTGTACGACGTCTGTAGTGGAGCATTGTCCGCGAGCTTCTCCATGTGATGTATGATATCTAGCCATAAGCTGGGCAGGCCCTTTGTGACATAATGCAGAGTGTTCACTTGTTAGCATTTGACTCCAAGCTGCTTTCTGTTTAGGTGCTGGCCAGAAGCATGCATTCAGATTCAACATAAAAGAAACATGGCATCTTTGGGCATGCTGTTCCTGAGTCTCCTCTTCCCTGTTTTGAAAGTAACTTCTACACACAGGCCAGGCATGGTGCTCGGGAGGCTGAGGCAGGAGGATCGTAGCTTCCATGGCAGAGTTACTCTTGGGAACAGTGGGGCAACACCATCTGTTTATCTACTGTAGGATATTATTCAGTTGGAAAGTCAGTTGTTCCAATATATATTATGGCTTGGTTGTTAAGTCTACTTTCAAAGCTACCTCAAGAGTTGTAAACTTGAGCTGGGCAAATAGCTCCCTGGAATAAGCATCTGCTTGGCAAATGTAAGGTCCTGAGTTTGATCCCTGGTATTGCAAAAAAATTTTTAAAAAAGTGTTGTAAACTCTCAAACACCCAAAAAATAGTCTAATCATAGCTGGAGAGATAGCTCGGTAGAATAAGTGCCTGCCTGGCATGTACAAGGTTCTGAGTTCAATCCTGGTACCACCAAAAAAAAAAAATGAATATATATATCTATATAGATATATATAGATATATATATAAATTTAATGACACGTGGGAAGATCTACCATAGTGAACAGTACCACATTCTTTTAATTGAAACTTTTAACGACTAACAACATAGGTAAAGCTTATCTTTTTCAAGATGAGTTTGCTGACTTGGGTCAGGTTCTCCAAAAGAGTCTGAGGCAGAAATTTGCATCTAAGAAGTATATTGGAGGGTGCTTTCAGCACCATCACATATGAAGGAATTGTTCAAATGTAGTGTGGCCAGTCCCAAGAGGAGCCAGAGAGGTGGGGCGGTCCGTTGAATTATCCTGTATTGGAGCGATGTCTAGAAATTTGTACTTCTTGATACCCAGACAGTAAGTGGTCCCTTGGGTGAAGCAGCTCCCTTTGTCCAAGGGCAGTTCCTGGGTAGGGACTGAGTTGAGCCCCTCCTACCCCAAGGGCAGTACCTGTCTTTGAGGCGGTTCACAATATGCTCTACTCTTGTGCTGGTTGTTGAACCCTATGTAGATGTATAGTAGCTCCTGAAGATTTCTTTTGGGTGTCTTAAGTAAATTTTCACGAGAAAGGTTAGTGATATAATCTATCCCCTACTGGGCTATCACCTTGCAAAAGTAGGAGCAAGTGTCCCATTAGACTTTAAGCTAAGGCTGTGCCCTGTCATACTGGATTTCAAGTGCCAAAAGCCACTGGGAAAGGAGTCACTAGCAGGGGTAATTGATGATTAAGAGCACAGAAGGCTGTCGTTTTTACTTCATTTTGAAACTAAAAGTCTCATTCATAGCCTGCAACCTTTTGACTACCTGTCTTCTGACCAGTTCTTTATCTCTCTGATGGCCAGGTCCTGAGTTGTCACCCTGACTGCTGCTAATAATGGTAATCGTGATCACCATTGTCTCTGAAGTGCTGCCACCTGGCCTTTATTCTTTGGGAATCCTGCCACCACTCTTGCTGTCCATTTTCCTTCCCTGTTTCTCTTTGTTGTTCATACTAGATATGCTTTAGACCCGTCCAGAAGACTTTTTTATTTCTAGAACTTTTCATTTGGTTTTTTTATACTTCCTGTATAAAAGAACTTTACTAAGATTTCCTATCGGTTTATATATGACTGAATTTTATTGTAGCTGCTGCTTTTCTCTGTTAATTTGATGTTCAGACCATCTCATTTCTGCTTGACCTCCAGAATATTTGTCCTGCCTTCAGCTGGGTAGCGGCTACTATTGGAGCTTTTGACGGCCATTGTCTTTGCATGTGTAATTTGATCTTAGCCATGGAATTCTTTTATGGTTGTCTGGGGAGATCCTGTCTCCTAGCTCCCTCCTCTCTGATGCCTGATCTTGCTAATTCTAGTTGCTTCTTGTTTTTTGAAATCTGCTGTCTACCTCTAGGCCAGTGGAACTGCCTCCAGTATCCTGAATTGTGATCAGGAAATTGTTCACAGTTTAATGAACTGAGTTTCTTCAGGATTTGCTGGAGAGGTTTTTTTCTTTCAGGAAGCATAGTGTCTATTTCTGGAAGGAATTGTTGTATCTTGAGAGCTAGTCTGGACCTGTGCTTTTTACAATGGCTGAAATGAAAGGCCCTTTGAGTTTCTTGATGTCTTTTTTAGCCAAGCACCTTAGCAATCCTGACATGTCTGCTCGGTCTGTTTCATGACTTTCAAGATGCTCAGGACTTTCCTGGACAGCCTGTATCATCTTTGTGTCATGCATCATGGGAGAGTGCCTGAGACCATTTATCCTTTACTTAATTTGATGTTCCATGACCTACCTTTTCCCAGGTCCAGCACCCTCACCCTTAGCGTCTGTACACACTGATTTGTTGCACACAGGCAAATGCGGGCTTCGTCCTACAGATCTCTGAGAATGTAGCCCCTTTGCTCTCAGGTACTTCTATGGTCCTTGTGCTGGTTAATCTTGATTGTTAGCTTGACTGGATCCAGAGACTCAGGGAGAGGGAAGTGGATTATGAAACCATTGGCCTTCTCAGTGGGTTACCCCTTTGGTGGTTTCGTTGCTGAAGGGACTACTAGTATATAAGGCACGGTGGAGGAGATGTGGCATGACCATGGAGACGCATCTGGTCCCTGCCCCACTCTTAGCTCTTCCTCTGTCATCTGCTTCTGGCCACCATTAAGGGATTGGCTTCCTTGCATCATGCCCTTCAGCTGCGATGCTTCTTCCCCAAAGCCAGCCGGCTATGGACTGAGAGCTCTGAAGCCATGAACCAAATAAAGCTTTCCTCGTAAATTGCTGGTGGCAGGTATTTTGTCCCAGCAATGGAAGCTGACAGACACATCTAGGTCATAGTGAACCTTTTAGAGACAAGTGTCCAAACTGCAGCCCAAACCCACTTGCTTATCACAGAGTGCCAACACTGCAGTTAGACCTTAATACTGAGGTTTTAGTTGGGGAAAAAAACGCCCCTCATATTAACATGTTTTATCTTAAAAGAAAAACAGCAGGCATGCCATTGACTCACCACCACTAATCTCGGTTTTTGCTGTGTCCTCATGAGGCAGGAAGAGATAGATCTGGGGTAGGCTCAGGCGGCCTTGCAAGGCAGAGACCTCTGCATCATCTCCAAGCAAGAGGAAGCCTAGTCTCAGCAAGTTGGGGGACATTCTACAGCCCTCAGAATTTCAACCACAGTAGCCCAGATGTCCCATCCATCATCTCAGAGTTCCACTTTCCTCAGGCCCTGGTCTCACAACAGATTGGCTGGAGTTGAGAGTCTACACTCTGGAGCTCTGCTATCCATATGTTGAAGTCAGCCTGATCCTCATCTTCTGCTCGTTGCTGTGGATGAGGTACAGTCTAGATGCTGCGGCTGACCCTTGGACTTTCATATTTTGATTTAGGCTGAGCAAAGACCCCCAGCCTTGTCTTTCTTTCATTCATGACCTTCGCCAGGAGCCTCCTCCTCTGTGCACATTCTGCAGTGCTTCAGATAGCGCCCCCAGTTTGTCTCCCATGAAGTCACAGTTCCATTCCAGCATGTCGGAGGTGGTGCGTATGCCACCAGCACTGATCCGCACTGGCCAGGGATCCAATCCCACTTTTGCTTATAGAGCTGCTTTCTCACACTCCTGGCTCAGCTGTCTTCATCCGAGTTCCCACTGCCTCAGACTGAGTTCTCCAGGAAGCGGATTCTGCTGTACTGATTGGCACACTGCCTTGTGTGTAATCTGAGCAACATCTGTGAGAAGGATGAGGCAGGAGGAAAATTGAACTATAATGTGATTGTGTAAGAAGTTCTTAGCTGAGATATATGTGGAGGGTGAACAAGTACCGTGGTGGTCACCTACGTCCACCTGCTTCTTCAGGAGGAAGTGGCAAACCCACAGGTGCATAACTGCATATTGAGATGAGTGACTGCAGAAAATGCTGGAATTCAACAGTGGAGAAATGAAACCTTATAAAATTTAGAAACCTGGAATAGCTGCATAGCAATAGAAATAAAATATCAGGGCAGGGGCTGGAGATGAAGGAGGGAAAATAAGAACTGGTGTGGGCTTGGGATGTGACTCAGTGCTAGAGCTCTTGCCTTGCATGCACAAAGCCCTAGGTTCTATCCCCAGCACCACTACCACAACAAAATTGAGATGTGTTATGTAATACATGCCAGTTTCCTACAATGAATATAACTACTGTGTACTATAAATATAAATGAAAATTCCATTACTTCTGCAGAATCTTCCCTCTACAGAGAGGGGTGAAAGAGTTCCAACCTGTGAGTGGAGATACCAGCAGTCTTAGCTTTGGAAAGTTTCTCAGCCTTTGAAGGCTTTTGTCCTAATTAGATAAGGGACCTGAAATCTACTTTTGGAAAAACCCTTCATTTTATCTCCCACGGTGCTGAAGCCAGAATCTACTGGAGAAGGGATCTTGTCACTCCTCTGCCACAGGAGGCAGGAACCCCTGCATGCCGCATCACTGGGCCCAGTGACATCCTAGTGCCTGGCTCTCTGGGTAGCTGCCTCAAAGCCAGGCATGGCTTAGGGTGGTGACTGGCACAGACTTGCCTGGGGGAATGGGCATTTGCAGCATGGAGGTAATACTGAGTGTTGAAGTGACTGGCAGTCATTTCTAGGCTCTGACTGTCCCGTTCAGAGAATTGAATGTAACAATTGATGAATGTGAAAGTTTGACATTGCCTTAGGGTAAAAGAAGAAAAAGCTCAAAAGTTCCCAGGAGGAAAAATTACTGTCAGAAGGAATGTGTGCAGAGTGAATGGTGTAGACCAGGGAGAGTAAACAGTGCATCTCTCTGAGTGCAGAGCAAGCAGGCCGGTGAAGGGCTTATGGCCACGCTAGTATAATGACCCCCATCTTTGTGTCTTCTGCTGTGATGTCAGATCCAGGCTGTCCCTTCAAAAACCCACTGACTTTATGTTAGTGAAGTTATAGGAAGTAGCAGTGCAGGCTTGCAGGAAACATTAAAGTCCACCGTCCAGGGGATGTCTATGTTTTGTCTGTTTTCTTTTTTCTGGCCTCTGGTCTGTACATTGTGAACAGTTGTCATTTTGTAATCAAAATTAGTTACAAGAAGACAAGGGTTGGGGAGATAGCTTAGCAGTCAAAGCACCTGTCTGGGAAGCATAAGGACCCACGTTCGACTCCAAAACTGGGCGTGGTGGCGCAGTGTAATCCCAGTGCTGGGGAGGCTGAGACAGGAGGATCACTTATGAGTCCAAGAGTCCAGGCTGTGTGGTGAGACCCTGTACCTAATAAATAAATCAAGATTTAAAATTTAAAAAAAAATTGTTTTAAAGGACGATAAGCCAAAGGGGATGACCACCTTGAAGTCCTTAACTCATCTCCTGGGGAACTCTGGAAGTAGAGTGGTCCTTGAGTTGTCCTAAATGAAGGATAGTGGCCAAGGCCCCTGTGTCCCCACACAGACAAGCCAGTGGGTGTGGCAGCTGCCTTCATTGGAGGGAGAGTCCTGGGGACTCTGGCAGCACCTGTAGCATCCCCCGTTATTGTGTCGTCGCTTCTAGGGCACGTTCCATTGTCAGGATGGATACAGAGAAGATGAGCAGGTAGAGTAGTGACAACTTCAGTCAGAATGATGGATTTCTTGTAAGTTACCAGGCATGCCGGGCTTCTTTCTGTGAGGTTGCTGTCATTAAACCCATGTGTAATTGATACCTTAAAAATTTTAAATGCTCTAAAAATGGAAAACTCTAAGTTTGGCACCAAACCTCATTTGACTTGAATTTTTGTTAGAGCTGTAGAATCTTTTTTTTTTTTTTTCAATTTATTTAATTTGTGTGTGTGTGTGCGTGTGGCCAGCTCAGCCCACCAGGGGTCGGGGCTGGCTGGCATGTGGTGCTGGGGGATTGAACTGCGGTCCCTGTGCTTTGCTAAGGTTGTTCTAAGTAGGTGCTTTAGACCACTGAGCCATCTCACCAGCCCCCAGAGCTGCATAATCTTTATTGACTAATCATGAATAATCACGTTGTTTCAGAAAAGTTTGGTTGTTACCAGGTGTGGTTGGACCAGAGGAGCACCTTGAGTTCAAGGTCAGCCTGGACTACATAGCAATGCCCTATCTCAAAAACTAAACCCAAAAAAGAGAGAAATGTTTGATTATAAAACATTATTCTGGATGGGTACTGTTTACCTTTCTGAAGCCTCAGAAATTTGCCTTTTGACACAGACCTGGTTCCAAGGATTTTGCTATGTGCTGGCAGCCTGTGCTAAAGCCTAAAGTGGTTTGATATGGACAGTATAGACCATGAACAGATACCCTCTTTAACTTTTAGCAAACCAAGAAGTCTTAAATAAAGTTGAAGTCCAGTACAAGACACTCCCAGGATGGAATACAGACATATCGTCTGCGAGGACGTTTAAAGAGTTGCCTGTGAATGCACAAAATTATGTTCGATTCATTGAAGATGAGCTTCAAGTTCCAGGTAAGCATAAAGTTTTATGAACAACCATCTGCTCTTTTTCTATTTCTAACTTACTGGGCTGCCCTCAAAATAGAATTAAAAAAAAAAAATCATCGTTGCTTTACAGAGTGCTTGTGATCTGTGTAAACTGCCTGGGAAGATATAAAATATTTTCCTTAGAATAAATAAAATACATATCTTTATTTACAAGACAGTGGGTTACCTCTTCCCCTTTCTGAGTCTTTTTTTTTTTTTTTTTTTTTTTTGGCAGAACGAGGGGTTGAACTCAGATCCTTGCGCTTGCCAAGGAAGCAGTTATTCTACTGAGCCATCTCCCTGGCCCCTGTCTTTAATTCCCTTGTTAATCTTTTTTGTTTTAACCCTGTGACATTCATTCTTACTCCTTCTTTCTTAATAACTGATTATTTTATATTTTTATGACTACCAAAACTGATTCTTTTTTTTTTAGTTTGGATTAAACTACCTTTGAGAGGGGAATTTCTTGAGTTTACATTAGGAAATAATAAATACAGAAAAGTGAAAAATTCATTAGAAAATATATAAAACAAGAATAAAGGATAAGATTTATTAAAAAATCCTTTTCTTTGAATTAATAGAAATCAGAAGTACTAGAAAATAAAATAGGAGGTGCCTTCTATAAATTCATTCTGACTTTTGTATTATTGTCCATTGTAGGAATGACTTGTGTTCCACGTTGCTAGGAACCCTTCCAAGGCTGGCATCAGTTATAGTAGGCGTATTTGCTTACTCCTCTTAGTCACTAGTTTCTGACATAGGTGGCCCTGAGTCTGACAGTGACCTCTGAAATCCCGAGGGATTGTCCTCACAGTGCCTGTGGAAGCCAGGAATTCTGCAGGTGGTGTGATCTAAAGCCACGTTGTGCAGGTTATTAGAAGTTCCCCCAGCCGTATAGGACGTGAAGTTAAGGTCAGACAGCGCTTGGAGGCGCACTTGTGCTGAGAGGCCAAATGGTGGTGGTGAATAAAGGCGGGAGGAGGCCGCTCCCCTGCAGGCTGCTGGGTGCCCTCTGTGGACTCACGCTGTGCTCTCTCTTTCTAGTTAAATGGATCGGTGTAGGTAAATCCAGAGAATCCATGATTCAGCTCTTTTAAGGACTGCCGTCAAGACGAGCAACACTCCGTGGTGGGGAGGAGGGAAAAGACTTCCTGAAAGATTTCTTTATGACCTGCAAGTTGAGAAATACAGACAGTGCATCCCGTTGAAGGCCCGCAGGTGTCCTGGGGAGAGCTGGACGCCAGTGCAGAGGCGGCCCGTGCGCGCCCCCAGCGGGCTCCTCAGCGGGTACCTGGGCGGGCGGTGGCGGCGGCGGCGGCGGCGCGATTGGTTCTTGCTCCTGCTGCTCATGGTGCCATGTTTTCTTTCAGTGTTTAGTAATAGCGTAATCCCTGTTGTTTGAAATCCAAAGTAGTTACTTTTGATGCCGTTTTTCTTCATTATTGTCATTGTGTGTGTTTTTCCCCTATTGTTAGATGGTAAGAAAACTGAATGCAGTTTTGCACAAATATTTTTACATTCTGATCAATTCTCATTGTAATATTTGCTGTTAAAAAAAGAACAATGAAAAGATAGGGGTTCTATAAACTTTGTAAAGTTATAAATTCTGCTTAAATTGGGAATTACTTTCTGCTGAGGCCATTACAAAATTGAGCATTGTTGCAGGGTAGGTGGGCTGGAGTGGAGCAGTATGTACTTGTGTGTCCTTTCATTTCACAGACTTACTCTGTATAAATTATTTAATACCTTAAACATTTAATTAAATGTTCAAAAATAAGAGATGGTCCCCTAAATAATCTTAATGTTTAAAACAATTATTAAAAAATCCATTGTGATATTTGATGGATATTTTTCTTCAGCTTCAGACATAACCTGCAATGTATATCTTTCCTTTTTAAAATTTGTATTATACCATTGTTAGTGTAATGGATTGATTTTTCCACAGTGCCTGCCGATATATCTACAAAATCTCCTGTCAGTGTCCAAATGAACCCAAGTTGCTGGCCATAATTTTGATCATGCCTTTTCTCCTTTCTTGAACAAAAAGGTGTAATTTTGACAATAAGGCTTAACATACCGTGTTGTAGAGTACTGTTGAACTATTATGTTTAGGTGCCACTTAAATTTATTTTATTATACCACCAATAGCTGATTAAAAAGAACCAAATATTTCTAGTATGCTTTGTGTATTGTTGTTTGTTCTGGTAATAATAATAGTTTGTAGGAAGGAACATCCCTGCTGTATGTGGGTAGTGTAGAGAGAGATGAAAGCAGATATTTGAGAAGGATCGAAGTAGCTTTTATCTTTACTATCTGTATTTTTATAAAGTTCTAAATGAGAGCATTCTCATTGCACTCAATAAATAAAGAACAGAGGGCCTGACAAATAGCTCAGTGGATTAAAGCGCCTGCTTAGGCAAATGCAGGGGCCAGGGGTTCGATCCCTGGGCCTGCCTTGCTGGCCCTGCCCCTCGGGGCGCACTGAAATACAATTGAGACAGGGCGTGGTGGTGCTCATCTATAATCCCAGTGCTTGGGAGGCTGTAAATGGGTGGGTCAGTACAAGTCCAATCTACATAGTGAGACCCTGTAGACCCACCCTGTCCTAAATACATAAAAAATAAAGAACAGTACAGATAATTTACAAACCCACTGCAGATCTAGAATGACATATATAAAAATAAAAATGTATTTATTCTAATAGATTGGGATTTAAAATTTATATTCTTATCCTGGCTATAAAAACTGTTAAGGGGCTGGGGAGATAGCTTGGCGGTCTAAGCACCTGCCTAGCAAGCACAAGGCCCCAGGTTCAAGCCCTGGCGTTGCACACCATGCTGGTCCCTGGCCGAGCTGGCCGCAAAACTGGGTGTGGCCAGTTATGCTTGTAATCCCAGTGCTGGGGAGGCTGAAATAGGAGGATCATTATGAGTTCAAACTGCATAGCAAGACCCTGTACCAAATAAGTAAAAGATTCTAAAAAAAGAACTTATTAAAACTTTCCAAAAGTGAACTATTTGTTGATTGGTTGACATAGTGGTAACTATTTCAAGGACAGGTTTTTACGGACCAAGCACATAGGTACATGCCATACTCTGCTAGGGGTTTCCTATGCAGTCTTGCTGAAACTCACTACTGTGGGAACAGCATGTTAACACATGCATGGGTGATGTATGTTGCGGTTGAAAAGAGTACAGTGAGTGAGAAGCTAAATGTGGGAAGGATAAGTGGAGGCTTCAGTGGATGTTCAAAGAGGCCCACTGGGGGTAGTGAGAAGTACCTAATACACAGTGTGCTAAGGCCTAAAGGCCGGGAGGGAGTTTCAGAGTTAGAGCAACTGAACAATGACCACAGAGCTGATGTTGACAGCAAACTCCAATTCTGAGTCAAACAACCAAAATAGGGTTGAAAGAAAATACTGTAGCTGAAAGTGCAGTGTGCACCCTGTAAGGAGGTGTGGGGAAAGCACAGAAAGATGGTTGAGATTTTAAAACTTATTAGAAGGGAACTAGCTGACCAGGATGTTTCCTGAAGGAGAGGGCCTGTTCAGTGTATTTGATGTAATTGGGTACTACTGTTGTATGAGACTAAGAAGCTCTTAAGGTATTTTTAAAAGGTGCCACCAGATGTTTTAAGTATTATAAAATTGTCACATTGTCATGGGAAGAAACAACTGCACAAGAAAAAAAAAA
>NW_004524593.1:11280042-11282678 GCF_000260255.1 Octodon degus
AATATTTAAGCTTGTGTGACTGATTTATTGCACTTAACATTGTGGTCTCAAGGTGCATCCATTTGTCTACAGATGACTCAAGTTTATCCTTTTTGGCAGAGTAATACTCCATTGTGTATAAACACCACATTTTCTTCTTCCATTTGTCTGTTGGTGGACATAGGTCACTCTTATGATACAGCTATTATGAACTGTGCTGTGATAAGCCTGGGTATGCATATGTCATTTTAATATATTTTTAACTCTTAGTAAGATACCTAGAAGACAAATAGCAAATGAAATTCTATTCGGTTCAAATGAAATTTCTTTTAAGTTTTTTTTGTTGTTGTCATTTGTTTGTTTGTTTGTTTAGAGACAAGGTCTCACTATGTAGCTCAGGTTGGTCTTGAACTCACTATGTAGTCCAGGATGGCCTTGACTTCAGTTATCCTCCTGCCTCAGCTTCCTGTGTGCTGGGATTATAGATGTGTACTACGGTGCCTGGCTATTAGTCATGGATCTTGAGTCCCTGTTCTTGGCTGATCAATTAATCTGAAAAGAATTTGCACTATGTAAATATTTTAGGATTAGGGTTATCTGTATACACTGAAATTAAATAGTTCTGTTACAGTTAATCTGAGTCATTAAGAATGCTGGCCAGCACTTGTTTTGTTTGGATGCTGTGGTTATTTTAGTTTAAAAGCACTTTTTCCAGAGCTGCCTCTTTTCACAACAGTGGAGCACTGGCAATGAATTGAGTGGCCCAGGATCTGATGAAATTGTGGCCAACTTCTGGTCTCCATCTGGAATTTAAGACAAATTAATGATTTAAGACTGTTTACTCCTAAATTTTAGCATACTATTCTTTTATCATACATAATAACAAATCATTTTTAAGATTTAGAGCAAAGGGATGTATTTAAAATATGGCGAAAAAGACAAGTAGTCCAAAGGTCATTTCTTTGGTTCAGTCTCCAACTGAAAGGCCTTATTTCATTAAGCCAAAGTAGAAATGAATCACATACATTTGCATTTGATGTCTTAATTCTAGATCCCCAAATCCTTTCAGTCCTTATATAATCAATGGGCTACTTTGTATCATCATTGTATCAAACTCAGTTATTGCCATCCCTCAATTCAGATCAATTGGTATTTTCTCCTGTCTCGTAACTTCTTGTCTAAAATCACTAACATTGCCTTATCTAAAGGTAAGGGGAAAAAGTAAGTAAATGAAGGGTTCAAGGAAGGCTCGGGTTGACCACAACGATCAATGAAGGAAAGACCAAGGTGTTTCCACTGTAGCAAAGCTTTAACTTCCTGAAGCTTTGTGATTTCCTTCCATTAACCCTAATAATCTCAGCAGCCCTCAGTAATCCGCAGGTATTATCACCACCTCGAGGAGATTAATTTGTCCATGTTTACTCATATGAGACACAGCCCAGTTTCACCCACAATTCTCGGGCTCCATTGTCCCTCATCTGGGAACCGCTGGTTCCACGTTAGTACCTCAACAACATTTAAAGGAAGCATTTCTTGATCTAAAGAATGGTAAGAGATTTCAGTAGCCCAGGAAATATGACTAGAAATAGTACATTTGAAGGATTTTTACAATTATATTTTATTTAATTGCAATCTCATCCGTAGTTAGTAACCATCTGATTTCTGAAGGCTGATTATCCACTCAAATAACAATTATAGCCTTTTTGAGAATATTATTGTATTTTAGGCAAATAAAGTAGGATCAAGATATGAGAAATTCTAATCAACAGCTCCTAGTGATCTTTGCTGTAAGATTTATAACAGGGACAAATCATACACATACCTCACTCAACAATAAATGTCCTAAGTATAATGAATGTTATAGTCTCAAAATGCTACACAGATGGGAGATAAAATAATACACATGGGAGATTACAGGTGAAATCCCTCTTTTTTTTCCATAATTTTAGTGAGAAATAAGTAGCAATGAGATAGTTTCAAACCAAATTGGAAGGACAGTTCCAATAATTAACACATTGCATACTGCCTTCCTAGTGGTTATTTGTTGTACAAGATGCAGACATGATATCGTATTTACAAACACTATTAGAACAAATCCCTCTTCCTTGAATTAAGAGAATGTAGCTATATGTCTATCCTAGCCGTTTTGAATACACAGATACAAAATGGTCATTCATCTGTATCCCCTTTTTTTGTTTAGTTCCATCATTTAAATATTATATGTGTGTGAACTCAGCAAAATATTCCAGAATAGTCCAGAAGTCCCTAATGTATTGGGTCTTCCACTTGACTGGCAATGTCAGAAGTTTTTGTTTGTTTGGGTTTTTTTGTTTTTGTTTTTTGCGGAACTAGGGATTGAACTCAGACCCTTGCACTTGCCAGGGAAGCACTTACTGTACTGAGCCATCTCCCCGGTCACCCAGAAGTTGTTGACCTGAGTCCCCTACAGCTCAACGTAACAATATGGCTTTATTTCTTATACTTCGTTTTTATACTTTTCTGCTGGATGATTAAGACCAAGATAAAGCAAGACCTATATAATAAGAATTGTAGCTTTTGGATCTGATAAGGTCAGTGAAATCCCCTCAGGATTTATCCTGAGACCCTGTGCCTCAGATTGTAGATCCTTTGTCAGTGTCAGCCATGTGGATGAGTCA
>NW_004524593.1:11282778-11284076 GCF_000260255.1 Octodon degus
CCCATAATCTCCTTGATCTGAGTTACATGATATTACAGTACAAGTTCTCATATATCCTGGGTCTTAATTGACCTTGGAAGGCTAAGGCCAAAATGTTGGCTTTACTTGTGGCCCTCCTTTTTCTCTAATTTTTTGTCTGCATACTTAGGTTGTTAACCCTCCAGAAGGAAATCCCACTTAACAGACTGAAATTATTTGTTCACGTGGATTTGTGGTGGTGACTCCTTAAAGTCACTGAAAAACAAAATAAAGAGTCAAGAACCGCAGAGAAACTATCCAGTGTGATGAGAATTGAAGCATATTTACCTTCTGTATACTATTTAAATCACTCTTGAATGTTACTGGAAATTTTCAAGGATAACCTTGTACATGACTTTTTTTTTTTCACTGAATATATTTTAATTATAAAACAAGAATTTTAAACTTTTATGAGCTAGTTTTTGAACTTAATATCAGTGGGAGATCTGATGCTGTTGTATGTTTAAAACTGTATAATGATACTATATATATTATGATATGTATATATATATCAGTAACCACTACTTACTGTGGTTTATTTTAATCTCTTCATTAGCAGCTTCCAAATCTGAAGGCTCAGAACTGAACATGAGATGCAAATCAGTGCTAATGTAAGGTATCTTCTGCTCTTAAAACTCTGCTCACAAGGTGGGCATGTAGTTCAGTGTAGACCACTTGCCTAGCATATGCAATGGGTGGGTTCAATCCCCAGCACTAAAACAAACCTGTGCTTTGGTAAACACCCTTACCAAAGGGTGTTAAGTGCAGAGTTCACACCCTCTAGGGGTGAGTTTCTTGACCTGAATAAGGGTTGAGTTCTGTGCCAGCTCTCTCCTCTGTCAGTGCCATGATCTATAGATTTCTCTGTTAAGGCTTCTTGAGGCTAAACTTGTGCCCGCATGAATGGTTGGTGAAACGGCTGTCATCCAGGAGCGCTCAAATCCTTCTCAGTCTCTGCTGCTACCTCCCATTTTCAGTTGCCTGAATCACTGGTTCTCAAACTCAGTTGCATAGGTGAGTTATCTGGGGATTTTAGAACTCTTCATGCCTGAGACATCCCAGTTATACCCACTGGGGGATTCTGATCTCGCTGGTTATGGAACAGCCTGGGTATTTGAATTTTAAAAATTCTTAAAACTCTTTGGTCAAAGTTAGAAAATGAACTGGCCCAGTGCAGTTGCCACTGACCATTCTTTGTCTCACTCTGGCCCCCTTTCTTTTCCAAAGAGTACCATTTTCAAAATGATATTTTATTTTATTTTATTCCATAATTTTATTGA
>NW_004524593.1:11284176-11286738 GCF_000260255.1 Octodon degus
TGAGACAGTTTCAAACCAAATTGGTAGGACAGTTTCAATAATTAACACATTGCATACATTCTTCCTAGTGGTTAATTGCTGTACAAGATGTGGACTTGATATCCTATTTACAAACACCATCAAAATGATACTTTAATTGCAGCCTCTACTCAAACCTTTTTAGCAGTTTCCCATTAGTCTCAGGCTAGAGACAAGTCCCTGAATATTGCCTTATTCTGGTCCTGCTATCTCTCAGCTGTGTCCTGTTCTAGGAACTTTTTGACACACGTGTGAGGACTGAGCCTAAGGCCCAATGCAAACTTAAAACTTGCTACTGCTGAGCTTCACCTTCAGCATATTTACTATTTTAGTTCTTCAAACATGTCATTCTCCTGCTCACAGGCCTTTGAACTGAGTACGCTTTATAAAGCTATTCCTCAAACTCTTTGTCTAGTCAACTTTTAGCTTACTTCCTCAGCAGGACCTTCCACAATCTATTGTCCTCTTACAGAACCACATCAATTCCTCTTCATAGCATTTACAGCAAGTGGAATTTCATGGTTACTTATTTGCTGTTCTACTGGACCTCAATTGTAAAATCTTTGTCTCTATATTTGTTCTTCATACTATTTCCAAAAGCTCACTTACTGACTGACATTTAAACAAACTCTCAAATTGTTTACTGAAAGAATAAATATAAATGAATGAAAATGTGTCCAACATTGAATAACCAAGTCCGATTGATGCCACTTCTAAAATATCTCTAGAATCCATTTATTGCTTTTCATTTTCTTGGTGGTACAAGTCCTCATCATCTCTGGTCTAAACTATGAAATAGCTTCCTCAGTGGTTGACATTCCCCTGCACTTGAGCCTCCTCAAACTGTCTTAGAGTGATCTTGGTATAAGCCTGGATCCAGAATACCAATCCCTTACTTTTTTTAATGGTAAGTTTGTACTTTAGTGGTGCAGTAGCTGGCTGTGTATCTTAACACCTTTCCCCGAGGGATACAGGAAGCAATAAATGTGTTCATCTACTTGGTATGGTAAATGGCAAGCAGTATGTACATATTCAAAAGTGGAAAAATGGAATTTGGACCCAGCTGATGCTCCATGTAACTAGTTTTATGTATATTTACCCGAGCATCACAGAGGGTCCAAAAGACCCAGATTACTCCAGGATTTTTTAAAAAGGGGTTTTTTAGAATTTTCTGCTAGAAGTAGCCTGGTTCAGCACAATGGCATATGAGAAACAAGATTGCAAGTTTTAGAAGAGGTCAAAAGTGAATCAGATTACTCATGCACAGATAATGAAGATGATCCATTATGGTAAAATCCATGCTTTCATAAGAGAAGAGTGGTGGGGGTAGATGGTGATGGTGATGGTGATGGTGATGATGATGATGACTTTGACACAGACCATATGAACCAACGTTCTTAAAACAGTGAAGTGGAGCAAGAATTGACTGATATAGACACAGGGGATGCAGATCTCCTTGATTCAGATGATAAAGAACACAAATATGTGAATACATATTTGACTAATCAAAATGTTGCAGAATGGTCACATTACCAAATGGAACGATCCAATGTTAGAACTAGGTCTGAAGTTATCATGAAGGTCTTGGTAGGGTGAAACATCAGACAGGATGCTAGTACTGCCATTCAGTGGTGACAATTGTAACAGACAAAACGCTGCAAGATGCTGTGAAATAGACAAAGGCTGAAATGCAAGGAAAACAATCCATATTCACCAATAGCCATATTCAAAAATTTGTTTATTAGGACATCCCACTACCTGAACTGAAAGCATTAATAAGTCTGCTGTAGTTAGCACAGATTTCTCATGGTGCTTACAGGAATGCAGAGGTCAAAATATGACAGAAAAATTATTTATGCTCTTTTACGTGCCAAGACTTATTATGCTTTTAACTTATAAATTTATCCTGGAGCTCAGCCACCAGGTCCTTATTCATGTAGTAATAAAACAAATGTTATTGTAAGCAGACTAGTTGCTCCCTGCTCACAAACTACTCAGAATGTGACATATGACAACTGGTCTACCAGATTCCAGTTGCTGTTACATTCGGTAACAGAGTATATAAGTGCATCAGCTGTACACAGGAACTGAACACATGAACAAAGCAGAAATTCCAAATGAAATGTTACTGTTTCAAAACAGAGAATTGTAGAGTACAATCTTTGAATTGCAGAAAGACTGTAACATTGGCTACATATATGGCAAACCAAAGCAAATAGTGCTGCTGATGTCAGCATTTCCCCGTGATGGAAATATTAATAAGGAAACCTCACCAGAACAGAAGCCTGGGATGGAAACTTTCACCAATAAATTCAAAGGTGGAGTAGAGGTGATGAGTTATGCAGAAACTATGATGTCATTGGAAACACAAAGCATTGGCCAATGGCTGTGTTTCACTCAATCCTAAACGTGTGGCATAGTTTGATAGTTTACAAAGATAATAAGTGCAAAATATCACAGAGAACTTTTCTTTTTTTTTTTTTTGAATCCTAGAAGTTTATTATTTGAAAAAATAATAGAGAACTTTTCTGTCTTTCTTTTTTT
>NW_004524593.1:11286893-11328135 GCF_000260255.1 Octodon degus
ATTTACAGCAGAGGAAAAACAACAGGTTTCTTCCCAGAGAACTAGGCAAAAAATTGTGGAGCTGACTGGTGAGCTGACAGATGAACAGGAAGGTGCAGTATCCCAGAGACCAACTATGATAACAGGAAAACAAAAAAAAATGTCAACTGTGCCCTAAAGGAAAGTACAGGAAAACAAAACATATGTGCTATCTGTGTAAGCAATCCTTGTGTATGGAACATGCAATTGTCATGTGTGAAAACTGCCTTGGGCGTGACAGTTGAAGTTATGCTTATTTTTGTGGTAGACTTTTGTTTGTGTTCACATAGGTTTCTTATTTTTTTCTGGTACTTTTGAGACAGGGTTTCACTATGTAGTGCAGGCTGGCCTCAAACTCCCAACAATCCTCTTGGCTCAGCCTCCTAAGTGCTGGAGTTATAGGAGTACACCACCACATTCAGCTAAGCTTTTATTTTTGTTGTGATCTTTTAGGTTTTACCAGCCAGCAAACAGCCGATGTGAACATACTGGTGTTTGTTCTAAGCACTCACTACATATTTGGTACTTTATTTTACTGATATCTAATTTCCCTACTAAGAGCATAGAGCTGGGGACACAGCCTAAGCAGCACAGTGCTTGCCTGGCAAGCACAAGGTCCTCGGTTAGATTTCTGGTACCAAAAAAATTAATAATCTTATTAAGTGCAGTATAGTAGGAAGTTCCTGGTGAAACAGAAAGAGATAAGAGGTCACAGGACTGCCACATAGGAAAGGAAAGCTAAGCACACATGCTGTCAGTATTGGCGAGACCTGTTCATGGAACACGCAGTAGTCATGTGTGGAGACTGCCCGCTGGGTGATGGTTGAAGCAAAGCTAATTTTTATATACAGTTCTATTGGTATTATATTGTAGTTCATATAGGAATTTATTTCTGATATCTTTTAGGTTTTGTTTTATTTATTTATTTTCATTTTGTGTATTTAGTACAGGTCTTACTATGCAGCTCGGACTCATAATGATCCTCTTGTTTTCAGCCTCCCCAGCGCTGGGATTACAGGTGTGCACTACCACACCTGGACTCGGTGGCTGGCTCAGTGTGCCCCAGGGGTAGGGCCAGCACAGCATGAGGGACCGGGGATCCAACCCTGATCCCTGCGCTTGCTAAAGTAGGCACTTAGTCTCAGCCCTATCTTTTAGGTTTTGTAAGGAAGCTCATAGGTGATGTGGAAATATTGATGTTTATTCTGGTTTTGTTTTTTTGTTTTTTTTTTTTTTTGTATTTAGGACAGGGTGTACAGATCAGACTCATAGTGATCCTCCTGTTTACAGCCTCCCAAGTGCTGGAATTACAAGTGCACGCTACCACTCCCAGTCTCAATTGCCATCTTATTGTGCCCCAGGGACGGAGCTGGCACCACCGGCCCAGGGATAGAACTCCCGGACCCTGCATCTAAACAGACCCTTTAATCCACTGAGCTATTTGGCCAGTCCTTTGCTGTCTATTCTAAATGTACAATATATATCAAGAATTTAACAATTTGTTTTATTGATATTTTATGTTCCTGTTAATTGCACACTGTAGAATATAATAAGAACTTCCTGAAAAAACAGCAAGACCACTGAGATGTCAAGTGTGTCTTATGAGGGGTGGGGAGATAGCTTGGCGGTCTAAGCCCCTGCCTGGCAAGTGCAAGACCGGGGTTTGATGCCCAGTACTGCATGCTGTGCGAGCCCCCAAACTGGGCGTGGTGGCATACTCCTGTAATGCCAGCGCTGGGGAGGCTGAGACAAGAGAATCACTAAAAGTCTGAGCTGCATAGAGAGACCCTGTACCAAGTAAATAAATAAATAAGTGAATTTTTTTTTTTTAAATTAACAAAGGTATGTCCTATGAAAAGGCCAGGAAAGCAAAAAATGTGCTGTCAATGTAAGTGATGTTTGTACGTGGTACATGGTGTCGTCATGTGTTCAGACTGCCTTACGTATGACCACTGAAGTGCAGATGTTTTGGTAGAGGTTGTTTTGTTTTGTTTTTTGGCTGGGTATTGGGAATCCAACTTAGGACCTTGTGCTTGCCAGGGAGGCGCTTATGCCACTGAGCTATCTCCCTGGCCCAGTAGAGTGTTAATGTATTTTCACTGTAGTTCATTTGGCAGCTTATTTCTGAAGTTCTTTTTTAGACTTTGTACATCAAAAACCAGTCAATGTTGAAATTTTTGATGCTTTTTTTAAACAATAAGTATTAGAAACAATACTTTATTTTGTGATTTTTTTTCTGTTAAGTAGTCATTGTTTAGCATAATAAAACTCAAGATTAATAACTAATTCATCAGTAGAAACATTCTAAACAGTTTCTAAACATTCTAATAGACTCGCTTTTATGTGCTTGATGACAAAATTAGTCTTGTGCTCCAAGGGCTATGGTCCCAATAATGTCATTTCTCTTTGAATCCTTTTGAAATGGGATCTGCCACCTTATCATTCCTATCCTCACTCACCACCCATGGATCCCCAGGGGGTTCCTCGGATGTGCCAAGTCCTTTCCAGCTCACAGGATCTTGCTTTTTGCTGCTCCTTTTTCCAAAATGCTTTCATCTGACTCGCCTGTACTTTTCAGAACTCAGGTAAACTTCTTTACATTTCCCTTGCTTGCTCTGCTGCAAGGAGTTTCCCTTAGCTGTATTCATCTCATCGACCTCTTACTTCCCTTACAGTTCTACGTGCATCTGCTTTGTGTCCTCCAGCAGGATGTTGGCTCTGTGGCAGCTGTCAGGTCTGCTGTGGTCACTATATGCCCAGGAAGCAGTCAGTGTCTCGTTCAAAATGGGTATGGAATAAACAACTGAATCCTCTGTGGCTGCCAGCTTCCCAGGGTACAGGTTGCTAGTGTAACAGGATACTTCAGGGATGCCCTGTGACCACAGCAGAAGGAACAGCATAGGACTTTGGAGTCTAGGTCATACAACGCATTGCTGTCTCTACCTTAGTCCTGTAGCACTCGTTCCAAGAGTAGCTCACACTAGGTCCCTGGGACATGGAGCAGCCAAGCGTGGAGGCCCACATGGAAAGGCCCCGAGGCCCCCAGCCTCCAGCCAGCTGACTGTCCCGTGATGAGCTGACCACCCCAGCAGGTCAGCTGAGACTGCTGCCCTCTCTGCTCTCTGCCCAAAGCCTCAGGAGACAACCTGAGCCAGAACTACCCAACCGAGCGATTCCTACACCAGTGTCCTAGTTACTTTTCTTTCATTGCTGAGACAAAATACCTGATACCCAAAAGTAAGGAAGGAAAGGTTTATTTAGCTCATGGTTTGTAGAGGTTTCAGTCCATACTAAGCTGGTTCCAAGGCAGGATGGCACATGGCAGAGGGGCAAGAATTCATGGTGGTGGTGGAAGATAGCAAAACCAACAAGAAAGCCAGACAAACCTCTTTCTGTCCCTTATACTGTAACCAGTCTACCTCCTGGGATTGGGATGGTGCTGATCCAATAGTGGACTGATCTAGCAATCACCCACCCTTAATCCCAGCATTCTCAATCCCAGCATTGTGCTAAAAATCAACCATACACTCTAGATTCAGCCACCTCTGAAAAAACCCTAAGATGGCATGGTGGTCCTACAGTGGCACTGACTATCTGGATTTGACTTCCCCTCAGCTTCTATGGAAGGGGCCAGCATCCGCTCCAATCTCCCCAAACCCTCACTGCCCCCATCCTTAGTGTCCCCCACACCATGATGCCCCCTCTTCTCTATGGTGTGAGTCTGACCCATACACACTGCAGTCCTGGCTGTAGGAGGCCCAGGTAGCCCCCATCTCTCTACCGCCCAACTTGTCATTCTCTAAGGAGCCGATGTGTCCTATGTTGTTTTCCCAATGGGAGTGTAAGTTCCTTGCACTTGAGGTCCTTGCCTGGAATTTCTGTATACTTCTCAGGAGGTTAAAATAGTAGTAAGTGGTTCATGTTTAATTGGTCTGCTAAGATATTTACTGGGCTTATAGATTTGCAAAGAATTAGAAATTATCTCATAAAATAACCAACAGATTTTTCATCATATTCTGTAGGGACTTAAATTCAATATATCAATACTTGATGAAAAATACCTGTTCCATGTTATGCCTAAGATGTTTGATATTCAGACAGATACTGAGGTTAAGCTTAACAGCATAGGTTGTATGGTAATAACAATAAGCTTGTCTTTTGGAGGGTTAACAACCTAAGTTTGTAGACCAAAACTTAGAGAAAAAGGAGGGCTGCAAGTAAAGCCAACATTTTGGCCCTAGCTTTCCAAGGTCAATTAAGACTCAGGACATATGAGAACTTGTACTGTAACATCATATAACTCGGCAGTGTCCCAAATTTTCTGATCAAGGAGATTATGGGGCCAAAGAGGAAAGTGATCGATGATGTAGAGTGTGCCTAAGGAGAGTCACATGGAGAGAAAACATTCTCTCAGGCTTTCACAGGGAGCACATTGGCCAAGCAATGGCCATGAGTCATCCACATGGCTGACACTGACAAAGGTTCTACAATCTGAGGTACAGGATCTCAGGATAAATCCTGAGGGGATTTCACTGACCTTATCAAACCCAAAAGCTACAACTCTTGTTGCATAGGTCCTGCTTTATCTTGTTCTTAACCATCCAGCAGAAAAGTATAAAAACAAAATATAAGAAGTAAAGCCATGCTGTTATGTTGAGCTGTAAGGGACTCAGGTCAACAATTTTTGACATTGCCAGTCAAGCGGAAGACCCAAGACTATTAAGGGCTACTGGACTCTTTTAGAATATTTTGCTGAGTTAACACACCTATAATATTCAAATGATGGAACTAAACAAAAAAGGGGATACAGATAAATGTCCATTTTGTATCTGTATATTCAAAGTGGATAGGATAGATATGTAGTTACATTCTCTTAATGAATAGAGGGATTTGTTCTAATAGTGTTTGTAAATAGGATATCAAGTCCACATCTTGTACAGCAATTAACCACTAGGAATAATGTATGCAATGTGTTAATTATTGAAATTGTCCTACCAGTTTGGTTTGAAACTGTCTCATTACTATTTGTTTCTCAATAAAATTATGGGAAAAAATGAAAGAAAAAAAACCAGAGAACACCTGTCTGTCTATCTGTCTGTCTGTCTGTCTGTCTGTCTGCCTGCCTGCCTGCCTGCCTGCCTGCCTGCCTGCCTGCCTGCCAAGATTTCCTCTTGTCAGAGGAATTGTGCAATAGGTCCTAACTTGCTGCCACTTTTGGAAGCCAACCTGAATTCCCTCCTGCAAAAGAGATTTCACAGTGATCTTGAAGCATGCACAGCTCTTCTAGTTCGCAGGGCCAGGAGTCCTGTGGACCCTTCCCAACCACCATCCTCCTCTTTGCAGCTTTGGCTCCACCATGTCTCCTGTACCTTTTGATCATAGCCTGTGGTCCTTAACCCAGTTCCTCTACCAGAGTCTTGCCAGGGCCCTGCCCCAGCCTCATCCCAGCTCCTCCTTCCCGTAGTGATCCTCTTTCAGCCCCTGCCCCCTCCTCAGGTCTTCTGCTCTCTTCCTTTTCAGAGAAAACACCTCTGGCATTCAGGACCTGGCCTTGCCCCACTCGTAATTTCTTACCCCAAGCCCCTTTGTCAGTTTGGCTCTCATATCAACTTTGTCTTCTGCCACCCTGTCCCTAGCTTGGCTCTCCTAAGACTGCCTGGTCCTCTGCGGTTCCTGGTCTTCCTTGACCTGCTGTCTGCTCCTCCTGGGTCTCAGTCTGGCCACCTCCTTCCTGCCAGCTCTGCAGGAAAAAGCCTACAGCTTTTTGCTCTGGGGAGTAGACACAGAAGGGCAGACACCCCCACCCCCACCCCACTGTTATCTGCTAGTTTTCTTTCTTTTTTTCTTTTTAAAGAGTACCACATTCTCACATTAAAGAAAACCATTCAGTCACTAGTAGTATCCATGACACTTGGCTGAGACAGAGGCTAAGCTGAGCACACTTAGGAATGGAGTGGTCAGGGTCTGAACTGGGCTCCTCTTACTCCTACCTGTGTGTTCTGGGACAGTTCATCAGTGGCCTTTGCCACCTGGGATTTTCTGGTGTAAACAGGGACAGCAGCAGCACCTACCTCTGCTGCTGTGGAACTGAATACTAAACACCTGCTGCAGTGTAGAAAGCCCCACATGCTGGAGTTTGCTCAGTTGGCCCACAAAGTGATTCGTTCAGTGAAAAAAAATCCAGGGCACCCCTGACTACGGGAACATGAGCAATGTTTACATTGCTGTCATGCGACACCCTCGCGTGACCTCTGTACCCCTCAGTGCACTCGCATGTGTCACAGCACAAGGAAATGCTACAGGCGGCAGATAGGCATTCTGTTTCATTGTGTTTGCTGCACTCCTGGGATTGACCTCAGAGCTTTTACAGCCCCAGCTCTTTTTATTTTTTATTCTGAGACAGGATCTCACTAAGTCATGCATTTGCCTAGGGTGGGCTCAGATTTGGGGTCCTTCTGTCTCTGTCTTCCAGAGTTCTGGAATTACAGGGATGAGCATGCATACCTGTCTATAGAAGTATTTACTTATTTATTTATTTATTTGGTCTTTTTGAGACAGGATCTCCCTATGTGGTTCAGGCTAGCCTCAAACTCATTTTGTAGATTAGGCTGGCCTCAAACTCTCTTCGATCTTCCTGCCTCAGCCTCCCAAGTACTGGAATTTCAGGCTTGTACCACCAACTTGGCAGCTATAGAAGTTTTAAACCATATCCTCCCATGTGTCAAATAATTGTCATAAAGTCATTTAAAACAGAGAATAGGAGAAAAGTTCCCCCAACAGCGTGTTCGTGCACACTTGACCTTGGGGTATGCTCTGTGCCTCACAGAAGCGTGTTCATACTTGAACCTGTCTCCTAAGGACATGCGCACATTGTCATGGCTGCAGGTTCTGACGCAGGGAGCCAGGGGCAGAGGGAGGGAGGACACGGGGCAGCCTCTCACTGCTCCCTCCACACCTCTCTCTGACCTCCCTGCACTGGCCGTAGACACGCCCCATGAGCTGGCAGGCCCGCCCGACAAGCTCCCCTGTGGCCTAGACAAGGTCAATTTCAGCAAGTCAGGAGCACTGGAGGGAACTTACCAATCTTGTAAAATGGCAGTGAATAGTCTCTTTGGTAAGTGGTTTCCTTATACCATGGTTCAGCAGGCTTTGAACAGCTTCGAAAACGAATGTATTGAATGAGCGTCTGTTGGTCTAGTTGAGGTTGACACAGAGTTTTTCTTTCGGATGAAATGGTTGAGTCTGTGAATGGTCTAAGTAGAGACAGAAATACTTTGCTGAGTATCCCCAGGGAAGAAAAGTGGCCCATTTTCTATCAGTGGCAGTGCCCAGGAGGCTAGCAAGGCAGGGACAACAGAATCCCATTGCCCCAAGGCCACCACTGGTAAAGTCAGGATGGATCCAGGACCTTGGTCCTGGGCATTCCTTTCTGCTTCTCCCCCTTCCCAGCCATGGATCACGTAGGTGACCAGTGTGACGCCCCCTGCTCTGCCCATGCCTGCCCTGTGCTGTCCTCCAGGTCTCCACCGAGCCTGTGCCCCCCATAATTTTCCTTCCCATGGATGTTTTAGTCTTTCAAGGGCCTGGTGCATTTTTTTTTTTTTTTTAATTTTTTAGCGCAGCTTGGTGTTGACAGACCTGAAATCAGGTGTAAACTTCCTGTGCCGCTACTCTGACAGGAATCCTCCCAAGAGAAAAGCAAGCAAGATAACAACAAGATATCTTCATACAGCGTGGGAGTGTTCATTCATTGGTACAACTTCAGTGGTATGTATTAGACTGGAAAATGTGCATATGGTTTGTCTCAACAGTTCTAGCAATTAGGGATATCAATAAAAACTTAGCTCTAAGAATGCTTACCAAATGTTTTCATGATAATAGAAAGAGTATAAACACCCTCATTAAAAAAAAAAAAAAAAAAAAAAGAACTACAGGCAGGGATGAAGCTCAGCAGCAGGTACAGCATGGTGTCTACCTGGTAAGTGTGAGGTCACAAGTTCTATTCCCAGCACCAAAAAAAAAAAAAAAAAAATCAAAACGTAAGGATAATCTAAGGTGGTGGGTAGCTACTAAGTACCCTGACTTGGGTAATTTGGACATTTTATTGAAACATCTCCCATAAATATATACAATTTTTGTGTCAACAAAAATAAGAAATATATTTTTAAAAAGAAAAATTATTAAATTAGTCAATAATATAAATATAGATAGACTCGCTGTACCACCACTAAAAGTGATAAGGTAGAATTACAACTTTTGACATAGAAAGAGTCCATAATATAATATTAAATTTAAATGAAGGTTTTTTTGGTTTTTTGAGACAGGGTCTCAGGCTGGTCTCAAACTCCCAGAGATCCTCCTACCTCAGCCTTCCAAGTGCTGGGATTACAAGCATGTACCACCACGTCCGGCTCAAAACAAAGGTTTTGATTAAATTGAACCCTTTATATGGATGAACTGTATGGCACGTGAAGTGCCTCCACAAAACTGTAACCACGCCCAGCGTTCCACAGCCCCGCCCTACCTTATTTTGGTACGCACCTGAAAGATTCTGCATGGCTATCTCTAGATTATGGCCTTACTGGTGGTTTTCAATTTTTTTTACTATCAATGTTTTCTAAATATTTTAATAAATGTATATGTTTAAAGTATAAAACAAGTGAGGTGAACTGTTATACGTGGGAAATATCTTAAATGCTATCTGAGATTTAGGGACAGATAATTCAGTTAGACAAAAAGACAGTGTCACATGGTGCTAGCACCATGATGACATCATAGTTACAAAGAGGGGGCTACTCTTGCTCCATGGTAGTGAATATTAGCATGTGTGAGGCACTGGGTTCAGCTCCTAGCACCCCCAAAATCAATAATGTTTGTTTAGTTGGGTAAAAACTTGATTGCAATGTGTCTCCTTTAATACGGGCCTGGGAGATAGTCAATAGGATAAGTGCCTACTTGGCAAGTTGAGGGTCCTGAGTTCAATTCCCAGTATCACTCACACACAAAAAATGTTAATAGAAATGGAGTGGCTCTCCTTGATGTTCAGAAAAGACAGGAGTAAGAACATGACAGTGCTAGTGGGATAAGGAACTAGGAGAGACTCAGGGTGGCCGGGGGCCGGGAGTTTGGGGGCTCAGGGAGTGGTGGTGCTGGGCTGGGGAGGGCTGGAGAGGCCTCAAGACCTCCTACCCACCTCTGCTTATTCTGGTTTTTTATGTATTTGGTACAGGGTCTCACTACCATAGCTGGGACTCACAGTGATTCTCCTGTTTTCAGTCTCTCCAGCACTGGGACCATAGGCATGCGCCACCACGTCAGCTCTTGGTGGCCATCTCAGCATACCTGGGGGCGGGGCCAGCGCAGCATATGGAGCCAGGGATCAAACCCTGGTCCCTGAGCTTGCCTAAGCAGGTGCTTAGTATGCTGAGTTATTTATTTATTTATTTATTTATTTATTTATTTACAGCGTCATGCTATGCAGTGCTGACTCATAGTGATCCTCCTGTCTCAGCCTCTCAACCTCCCGAGCACTGGAATTACACGTGTGTGCCACCATGCAAGGCATGTGGTACCAGGGATCAAACCTGGGTCCTTGCGCTTGCCAGGCAGGTGCTTAGACCTCTGAGCTGTCTCTCCAGCCCTGCTTATTCTTTCTTCGTGCTCATCAGGCATTTGCCCTCCTAATTACCCTGATTGGTGGGGGAGAGTTCTCCTTATCCTACAATATATGCCTTCTGGGAGCAATGAGGACATTAGCTCTCTGCCCAATGTGTCAGCCTTCTATGAGTTTGGACCCTGTATGACCATCACTGTCAGTCTGGTCATTTCTGTGCCACTGACACTCTGGTGTCTGAACCCAGTCCCAGTGACTGCCCCAGACCTACCCTTGGCACTGCCAGCCTGGCTCTGCCTTTGCCTTAAGTGTTTCTCAAGAACCATAATATTCTCCCTCTTCAAGCAAAAATTAGTGCCCCTCCACTACTATGGAGGCAAGATGGTAGAGGACCACCTCCAGGGAGTGAAGACACCAGGTTATGCCATGATTACAACAACTGACTTTAGGTACTTGCTTGGCAAAGCATAGACAACTGGGCTACAGGGAAAACGACTATGGCGTCTGCACATGTTCTCCAGGGCTTCTTTCTTTCATAGCCCTCCCCAGTGGTTCTTTCAGAGGATTTGTTTCATCTTGGAATGAGCTTAGATATATTTAATGAGTTTTTTATTTCTAAATTTCTCTCCCAAAAGTCATAATAAATGTACTTAGGATTGGCTCTAAGAACTACATAATTTCCTGTTTTGGTTGTGTTTTGATCTGCATGTTCCTCCCTTATCACTCTTAGCTAGATGCTTAATGAGCTCACAGAAGACATTTGTACTTATGGACTGCCATAAGCACCTACAGAGTGACGTTTACATCTTGGGCAGACATGAGTCTTGGCAGAGCCTGGAAGAGTCAACCTTCCTTTTATCAGGGCCATGCTCTGGTAGGAGGACTGGCATTTGGCTGTTGGCTGGATAGCTATCAGTCATCACAATTCTCACAGGACACCTCTGGGCCTGTCCCTGTGCCCTAGAGCCAAGCACAGGTCTGCAAGTGGGGTCTTGTGGTTTTCTTTCTTATCTTTCTCATAGTAAAGGACCAACATCTTACATTAAGTGTTCACTAGGGTGGGTGTGGCGGTGCCAACTAGACTCTAAGCTACTTGACAGGTTGAAGCAAGAGGATCACTTGTGCCCAGCCTCAGCATCATAGAAAGACCTTGTCTCAAAAAAATTTATATTCTGTAAGTATGTGAGTTGGAAATCAGAGCCTTGAACTGGGAATTAAAATATGTAAATAAATTTAAGTCCAATGTTTGCGCTGTGTAAACTCAGCTACAGCACATCCCTTCTTTGTGTGGCTTTTCATTCATCCAACTTGATGGAGGTGAACTCATAGCCCTTTCCAATTTGATCAGGTCAGTGGAGACTATATGATGCTCTAAGGTCTAGAGGCCATGGTTCCTTTTCTTCCCTTCATGGAGGACAGTGGGTTGGCTGCATCCAAGTCAACTAAGAGAAGAGAAATGTGTGATAGATACTAGATGATGAATTCAAGATAGCTGTATTCATATGATGAGTGCTTAGTGTGTTCTGGAATGTTTTACCAATTATTTTATTTAGTAGATGATACTCAGAGAAGGAATGAAAGTTGCTCACCACCCAACATTTCATGGGTTGCTCAGATTACTGCTTTCACTTACTGTAGTGTTCCAGGTTCCTTCAACTAGAAAATAGGTTCAAAGTAACTGAAAATCACATGTAGAAGGGTAGATAGGAACTATTTAGGCCAAGTTTGTGAATTTACTAAGAAACAGTATCTCAGTAAGTTCAAGTTATTTGGCCAGTTTGAAATCCTAAACTCCTGGTGTTTCTCAGTTTCCTGTGGTGGTTTAATACAACTTTATTGTTGATCATAAAATGAAGATATATTCCTTAGCAAGATAATCTGGAAAGTGGAGAAAAAAATAAATAAAATATAAAATACTACTAACCTCACCACTCATAGAGAAACAAACAACCACCAAAGCATTGCTGGAGCTGGAGATGTAGCTCAGTGGCACAGCTTAGGTTCAGTACGCTATAGGCCCTAGGTTCCAACCCCCACACCCAAGCAAAACAACACAAAATACGAAAGCAAACTAAATCCCAACATATTTTTAACAATTCGGTATATTTTCTTCTAAGCCTTTGCCTATCCATTAAATAGTATTTTTTAAACCATTATTAAGATCATTAAGATTATGTCACTCATTTTCCCCCAAATTTAAAAACCCAATCCAAAAATAGGCATCAGAGATGAATATACACTTGTCAGATGAAGAAGTAGAAATGACAAATTAATACATCAAAAATGTTCATTATCACTGGTCATTTGAGAGACAAATTAAAGCAACATTGAATTTCATCTCACTCCAGGAAGAATGGCAAATATCAAGAAATCAACCAATAACAAATGCTAGTGGGGCTGTGGGGGAAAAGGAACCCTTCTTCACTGCTGATGAGAGTATAGGCTGGTGAAACCGCTATGGAAATCAGTGTGGAGATTCCTAAAAACTATGCTTAGAGGTCTCATTTGCCCCAACAGTTCCCCTGCTGAGTATTTGCCTGCAAGAATTAAAACATACGATAGCAATATATATGCACCATATATTTATAGCAGTGTTATTAGAGCTTATAATAGCTAAATCTTGGAAAGAAATCAGATGTTCATCAACTGAGGAACGGATTTCATTCTTTCTTTTGCAGAACCAGGGATTGAACTCAGGCCCTTGCACTTTCCAGGGAAGCGCTTATTTCACTGAGCCATCTCCCTGGCCCCTGAGGAATGGATTTAAAAAACCCTTTTTTAATACAATGAAGTACTACTCAGCCAAAAAGAAGGGTGAACTTGAGACACTTCTAGGTAAATGGATGTACTTTGAAACAATACTCTTAAGTGAAGTAAATTGGACACACATGCATAAATATTTCATTGTTTCTTTGGTGTGAAGAATGTTTTCCCACTTCTCCTGCTAGTTCTGGTGACTTTCTTGGAAATCAAGGCTTAGGCGTGTGTCTCACCTGGGGGATGTCTTGGCACTGTAATCGCCATGGAGTCTTGCCAGCTGCCCAGGGTAATAGCCTCGGATGTCCTTTCCTTGATGATTAATGAACATGCTGCTGAGAAAGTAAAGAGGCGATTAAAAAGTGACGATCACAATTAAGTCTCTGCAGGAGAATCTCAGCTGCTGTATCGAGGAAAATCCATTAGGACTTTGGGCCCTGCGCCTGGTGACTAGAATCCACAGATTTGCTGCTAGGGTTGTTTGTCATTCCTCTTTCCACCAAACCAGGCTTCATGGTCCTTGCAGGGCTCCTGTCCTCCACCACAGTCTCCAACGCTGTCAGAAAAATACTATTTGTTTTTAAGATACATAAAGAAATATTTAATATTATGTTCAAAATGTTAGGAAAAAATAAGAGAATATATAAAGCCAGTGGGGCAAATGTCCCTCCCCCCAGTGGGGCTGATGTTGATTATTGTAGAAATGTGGGAATAAGTGAGAAATCATACTCCTTTTTTTCCTACTTTTGATATGTTTACAAAATTTTGTAAATTTAAGAAAATGTATAACTGCTAAGTATATATATGGAGTGCCACTGAAGCAGGACTGATGACAAAGCAAAGCGCCTGAAAGGAGGACTCTGGCCCTGGAGGCAGGAGCAGGAGCCCGCAGGGTGGGCCTGGTAGGGAGGCTCGTGAGATGGCCCGAGAGGTGGGTTGTACAACAGGATGCAGTGGTGCTGTAGATTGGATGTTGAATGGGGCCAAGTGTTAAACTTGGTCCTCAGGGTGATGCTTGTGGGAGATGGCAGATACTGTAGGAGCTGGGGCTTAAGGAGAATCCTTAGGTCATTGGTGGTGTGCTTGGGCTTACGGGATTATAGGGCCCTCATCTCCCTTTTGTCTTTCCTTTGCTTTCTGGACATGTAGTAAGCAGCTGGCTCTGTCGCTTACTCCCCCATTGCCACCTAGCACCCCCACTGCCATAAGTCAATGGGACTAACTGATCATAAAACGGAATGTCAAAAACTGCGAGCCAAAATCAATCTTTTTATAGAATAATAATCTTAGGCATTTTGTTGTAGTGGCAGAAACCTAATAACACTAGCAGTGCTCAGATTTTATATCTTAAAATGTATCTTACTTTACAGCAAATTACTTTTCCCTTTATTTTCTAATTAAAACACTATTTGATATTTTGAAATTATGTGATTATATTACTTACAGATTTTATTTGAAAGGAGTGTTGTGTCTGAAAGCTTTTTGAAAATCACTAGTGTAGTTCATAGGGCCTCTTAGTAACAGTTTAAAGATTAATGCCATGATATGGAAATTTTCTCTGGTGGTAATGTGGAAAACAAATTTGAGATCAGTCTGCTGAGAAGTAGAAAGACTGGTTAAGAAAAGATTAGTGCTTTATGTGAGACGGGATGAATCTCTGAACAATGGGGTGGGAATGAGACCGGGGTGGGGGAGGACTGATATCGCGGGAAATGTAAACAGAAGGGTGCCCTGTACAGTCACACCAAAAAACAGCTAAGGCAATGCCTCGATTTAGCTATTGTATACGCCAACAACTCAAAATCTCATGTGTCCAAGATAAACACATATGATATTATCTTTCAATTTAAACACCAAATAAAGATTCAAGAACAATAACAAGGAAAGGTTGGAGAAAAGAGAATTGGTTGAGGATTTCTTGGAGATGGAATGATAGAGTTAAGGATAAAAGAGAATTGTCCAAGACAAGGCCTAGACTTCAATGATTGGGCAGAACACTGTGATACCTCACAGAAGAGCCAAGGAAGCCAGTGCTGTTGGGAATGTGTCTTTGTCAAGTTTGTGGCGCCTGCACATGGAGGGTATTTTTGATGCATATATAGATTCTGAGCATTTGCTAGATGCTATGAGAATTCACAGAAAAAGTGAAGAGTCCACAGAAAGGAACACATAGTTTTGCATAATGTCGCTCACTTATATGTGCTGGATCATGAATGGGAACTTAAACTATGCCTTTAGTTCAGCCAACATTTACTGGATACCCTAAAGCACACCGCACTCACCTAGGCTCTGCGGGTACAAAGATAGGGAGCAGTCCTGGTCTCCAAAATGCTCTTCACATGCTGAAATAGTGGTTCAAATGGAGGGCACGAGGAGGGAGAGGTGTCAAGGGTTTGAGAAGGCAAATAGGATGGGGAAGAGACTCCAGGTGAAGGGCATTACAGAAGCTAAGACTTGGACAGCTTGGGTGTATTGTGCAGGGAAGCAATAGTCAGCTTTTTGTTACTATAATAAATGCCTGGGATGCATCAACTTACAAAGAAAAAAGGTTAATTTTGGCTTTGAGTTTTGAAGGGTTTAGTTTATGACCAGTTGACCCCACTGCTCTGGGCTTGTGGTGGGCAGCATGTTGCAGGAGTGCATGGCTGAGCAAAGCAGCTCCCCTTATGGCAATGAGGAAGCAAAGAGAAGGAAGAGGAGTGACAGGGTTCTGATGGCCCTATTCTGGGGCACACATGCAATAACCTAATAAAGGTTCCACTATTTCCCAGTAGCACCATAAACTAGGGACCAAGCCTTCAACAGATGGGCCTTTGACAAGCAGTCCAGATGTGAACTAGAGCTGGACCAGAGTCAGCCTGGCTGTCCTATGTGAAAGGTAAGGTCTCTGAAGACAGGACTCGCAAGTCCGGATTTCAGAAAACCATCAGGCTGCCAAGTGGAAACTATGGCTGAGTCCTGGAAGGTCCACAGCTGCAGGGATGAAGTCGTAAGAAGAAAGAGAAGTTGGCCCCGAAGCAAGAACCCATGACATTTCCAAACACATGGGATGGGGTCACAGACCTGCTTGGGTGCCTACTCATCATCTGAAGCAAGGCCTTGAGGAGCTCCCCCAGAGCCATGTCAACCCTCAGGGGTCCCTGGGCTCTGAAGGCCCCTCGGGGCTTCTTCTCCTCTTCCTTGGTGTGCACCCAACAGACGCCTTGCCGAGTACAGGTGGGCAGCTAAGCCCTGCATGGCAGAAGCAATCTGCAAAAGCCACTCTGAGAATGGAAGCCTCCCCAGAGCTCCTGCCATGGGCGCCCAGGGCAGATGTTGGCAGCTGTGGGCAGAGAACAGGAAAGCGTGTGCCAGGAGGTCGCAGCTGGAGGGAGGGCACCTGGGAGGGGATGGGACTTGGGAAGGTTTGGGGAATGAAGCCACGATACTTTGCCTCCCTCTCATTGCATGTATTTCCCAAGCTCCCCCATGCGGCCTTCGCATATATGTGAGAAGACTTCTAATTCAGGTATTAAAATAGCAGATTTTTCTGGAAAAGGACTATTTTCTTCTGGGGGTGCCTAGTAGGTTCCTCCCTCAGGAGGTTTGGGTAGGCAAAGCCACCAGACTAAGGACTCAGAGCCCTGTCCAGGATGTACTCAGACTCACTCCACTGACTCAGCTGCAGAAAGATCCCTCCTTCTTGGCTGAACAGGTGGCACCGAGGGCTCATTCCACTGTGCATTATTTACAAGCCCTAGACAGCTTGGCTTTCGGAGATGGCGTGTGCCATTCACACAAGAGCAGAACCTGAACCATGGCCTGGGGTGGCCCTAGGTGGCCCATGTCACTGCTTCAACTGGGTTGGGCCTCTCTTTATAAAGCACTTTTACAGAAATGATCTCACCTGCTTGTCACAGTCACCTTACAAGGTAAATATTACCAACTCCCTGTTTCATAAGAGGAGACTCAGAGAGGTTATGTGGACTTCTTAAATATCCCCCAGCTAGGAAATGCCAGAGCCATGAAGTGAACCCAGAGCCCTAAACTCCATGTAACATCCAGGTCATCTCTGTACGTGGACGATGATTCCTCTTTTCCAAAAAAGCTCAGCGCTGTTTCTACTTGAACTCTGTGACTCCTGCTTGCTAGCAGACAGCAAGCAGCATGATGTACCAAGACAGCAGGAAGAGCAATAAAGACACGGCACTGTTAGCAGAGTGGATGCTTCCTTTGGGGTGGAAGTGTCTATTGCGAGCACAGCTGTCTGCGGTGTGCTGGGTGACAGGGACATGCGATGTGAGGATTGTCTTTCCAACTACAGTTCATCACCTGGTAAGGAAGAGCCCATTCAGGCAACTAACAAATCACAACCAAGATGGTAAGTGCTATGACAAGCTAAAAAACTGAGGCCTCGGGGACATTAGTAACTCAGCTAAGGACATGAGTCAGTACACACAGATTAAAAGGGATTAAAAGCAGTGTTGGGAGATCAACAATTCTTCTCACTTGGGTCCGCAGTAGCTCCTCAGTGAAGGGGGAGCCCTGGCTTTCTCATCAGTAAGATGGGACTTATCGCCATCTCTATTCGTGGTTACATTAGAGAAATGAGATTTTGTTTTGTTTTGTATCAGGGATTGAACTCAGAATCTTGCACTTGTCAGCAGCTGCTTATGCCACTGTGCTATCTCCCTCGCTTGAAAATCAAATATTTGTATGTGGCTGCTAAAATATCTCTTCAGTCCCTCTAGGCAGATTGGATGAGCTGACCACATAGCTGTCTCTAGAGCTTTCAGATATCACTTTAATTGCTTGCACATTTAAAGTGCAATTGTGTGTGTGCATATGTGTGTGTGTGTGAATGTGCTTTGCTGGGAACTGGATTGCTGAGTGCACACTTTACCGCTGAGCTATCCCTCAGCCCAACTGATGTTTGAAAAATTCATTTAAAACTGACACCCATTCTGTACCTTCCCTCTTCCACACCACACTGAATTTAGTCCATGAGGAGCGATCTTTCGGAAGCCTCTTAAGCTCTGCAACGCCACGCAGTGTGCAGCCCAACCACTGAGCACCAGGGTTCTGGTCTGTGGCTTGGGTATGGCACCGGTTAATACTTACATTTAATATAATGCTTTTTACAAGTATCTGATGTGGTCACTAAAACTTGTGAGCCATGAAATATTTACTTTTATTAGGTTTCCCTGCTGGGTTGCAATTCTGTTTCCCTAACAGAGCCCTCAGGGCCAGGCAGCTAAGGATGAATTGGATGGACACTTGTGCAGGACAGCAGAAGGGCAGGCTCGGGGTGTGTGCATCTCCAGGAGGCCAAGTCACAAACAAAAGACTGAATAATTTTGATTGTTCGTTCATTTTAATCTCCTCCGTAACTGCATGGAGGGCCTGTCATGTGTGGCCATCTGCTAAGAGGAGGTTATAGAAGTCAGTTTCAGGGAAAGGCAAGCAAGCCCTGCCATGGGGCATTAACCTCACGCTGTAGCAAAATGCATTGATCCCCAAGAACTAATGGCAGCAGCAGACCAGTGGGTTCAAGTCCCACCTTTGCCAGCTGTCTTCCGATGATCATTTACCCACACTGTGTCTTGTTACTTCGTTTTGAATTCATAGTTGTAAAGCAAAAATGAGGTAATAAACATTTACGATAATGTTGGTATGTTTGTCATGTTCCTGTGGCTGTGCTAATAATTTCCTGAGAAAGCAAGGATGTACTTAGGCTCACGAATTCAGAAGTTTCAATCCATGACCACTGGGCCCTATGGCTTTGGGCCTCTGGGAAGGAAGAACATCATGGTTCGAAGCACTGGAGGAGCAGAGCCACTCACTTCCTAACAGCCAAGGGCAAAGAAAGTGAGAAAGCCCAAGAGGAAAGGGGCCAGAGGCAAACTACCCTTAAAGGACACCCTCAGTAACCTAGTTCCTGCCACCTTTTAAAGTTTCCACTACCTCCCAATATGCTATTCAGCTAGGAAGCCAATAGTGGCTTATTTCATCAGTGATGTTAGTACTCTTATGACTCTATCTTTTTTAAAGGCCTCAGCTCTGAAAACTGCTTCTTGAGCGACAAAGTATATAAGACATGGGTTTGGAAGGACATTCTAAATTCAAAGTAGAACAGCTGGGCACACAGTAAGAGCTGCCTGGTAACTCTTATCACACCAGCAGTGAGACAGATGGAAAATTTTAAAAAATACAATATCTGTATGTTGCAATAACAGATGTAAAAGAAATTTAAAAGGGTGTGAAACAGGGAATCACAGAGATGGAAAGACAGGCAAAGGGAGATTTCCATTCTTGGTGGTCAGGGAATGACTCACGAGGTACCAACAGAGCTGAGACATGCTGGGTAGAAGGAGTACAAAGGGTTGGGGAAAGGAGCAGCCCAAGTAGAAGGAAGAATTTGTAGGCACTGAGGTGTAAAAAATGCATGGCTTCCTGAAAGAACCAAAGGAAAGACAAAGAGCTTGAGTTAGGAGAAGGTTGGAGAGATAAGCAGGGGTATTTCCTGTGGGGCATGTCGGCCATGGCGACACGTTTTGGATTTTATGCTAAAAGTAGTGGGTTTTGGGGTTTTAGCCAAGAGAATGCTGTGATCCAATTCATATCTTATGAAGCTCACTCTGGAGAACAGATCATTGGAAGATAAGAGAATGAATGCACTGCTAAAGATGTGTAGGGAGAGGTGATGAGATCTGAGCATGTGGTGGTAGCGAGCGGCAGCCACGCCGCTGTGGTCTGAATCTGAGATGTTTGGCTACCATGAAGTGCTGCTGTCTGCCCTGTGCCCCTCTGCCTTGGAGCCAGCTGAGTATGGACTGAAACCTCCAGTAACTGTGAGCTAAATAAACCTTTCCTTCCTTCATTTTGGGTGTCGGGTATTTGTCCCAGCAACGAGAGAAGAGTAGCTAAGACAATGGGTCGAAAGTCTGTCTCTCTGTCTCTTATATTACATTCAGGCTCTCTGACCCAGGCTAGGGGATGTACTCACACCCATAATCCCAGCAGTACTAAAATCCATAATCCCAGCCTTGGATCACACATAATCCCATGGATCATGAGTTAATCACAAACTCTAGAAGTCCCCACACCATGACTGCATGAGGTTTGGGGAGGACAACTAGACACAAACCATAACACCCATGTGTTAAAAGCTTGGCACCAGACTGGGGCTGTATTCAAGGACGGTAGAACTAGTTGAAAGCAGTTGGAGGGGCCTTTTAAGAGAAAGTTAGGTCACTCAGGGAATGTTCTTTAAAGGGCATATTAGAACCTTGGCTCTTTTCTCTTTCACTTCCTGGCCAACATGAGAGCAACTTTCTCTGCCACATGCTTCTGCCATAATGCACTGTTCTACAACAGCCTCCCCCAAAGAGCCAAGGAGCCATGGACTGAGCCCTCTGAAACCATGGTCCAAAATTATCTTTCCTCCTCATAGGTAGTTTATCTCCAACATTTTGTCATAGTGACACAGAGCTGACCAACACACCAGCATTCAGATGGGCGAAGTAACGTGGAGGAAGAGCGTATGGAACTTACTGGAGAAGGGAGATCCACTGTTGTTGGCAAGGTACATGGTAGGCAGAAAGCTGCCCACAATGAGCCTTGCTGGTGGAGGGTACAGCGCCTACAGGCAGATGAGGAGCACTTGCCACCTCTTGCTCTCATGTGCTCTGTGATAAGTACAAGCAAGCTAGAGGTAGCCAGGCCTTAGGCTTTCAGTGGGTGCCCCTGCTCTGTTCCACCCAAAGCCTCAGGCTCCCAGGATCTGGCTCAGACCAGACTTTATGAGTGATTTGGCTCTATGGAACACCAGACAACAGCAGCCAACAAAGATTTGTTTGTATTTTACCAGGGAGACAAAACCACAATCAAATAGGCCCATGGTAGACAAGACAATCTCAAACATACACAGAAAGAATGAGGACTTGTGCAGGAGGAGGAATCAGTAAACACTGGAACCAATCCCTGTCCTCTCAACCCTGCTTGTTCCTTGGGTAGATTTTAGGGATTGAAGGGTAAAGCGCTGTGCTTTCTCTGAAAAGAAGATTCTTAGGGAATCCAGGAAGCAAGCAGCTTTCTCCCCACTCCTGCTTCAGTAATTTCTGAAATCAAAACTTTTATTTATTGACCAAACACTGCTAGACTGCCTTAGCATAAGCATAAGGCTTGCTCAAATCTAGGATATCAGTGGTGCTACTAGAGGCTGACCCTAGGTCACTGTGCTGCGCTGGCTTCCTGGCTTCTAAATCTCAGCAGTCCCCATAGTACCAGGTGGTGAAGGGAGAATGTGGTTAGCATTTATTGGTTTTATCTGCAATCTCTCAATAAAACAAATCTAGCATTACAAAGCATGCCTGGACTCATTATTTGTGTGCCACAGATGACCTTGGAGAAGGAGTGAACCTCCTCCGTAGTTTCCATCTGTGCAATCAGCTCCCATAATGCAGGCGCATGGGGTGGTGTGATTAAAGGGTTCCCATCCAAAACGTGGGCTGAGATCCTTCACACTTCTGTTCAAGCCCTTCCTAAGAGAAAGCCAGCATCTTTCTGATCTGGGAATGGGAAGTTCGCTTACATTCGGCTCTAATATGGGATTTCCTTCCTTACAACTTTCCCTACTCCCAGAGAAGCTTCAGGAGGCCCCTCTGGAGGCAGCTGTCTTTCAGGTATGAACTGGAGGGTGAACAATTCTAATTCCTCAGATTGCTTCGTGCTCCGGGAGGCTCTGTGGATGTGAAGATGTTACCTGGGTGGAATCACGGGGCGACGATCAACAAATTCTCGTAGCCAAATGTGGGACATGATGAATGGGAACCTGAAAAAATAATTACAGAATGGGATTTCACATGGTGCTTGTGTTCATTTCTAAGCATAAGCTACTACTACAGTTTGGATAAGGGATGTCCCTGTCTCAGTGGCTTTCTTGTTGCTGAGACACACCAACAACTTAAAGGAGGGAAGGTTTATTTTGGCTGACAGTGTGTAGAGAGTTCAGTCCGTAGCTGGCCAGGTCCAAGGCAGGGCAGCACAGCCAAAAGGCCTGGGCACAGGAAAGCTGTTCCCTTCAAGGAGGCCAGGAAGAGCAGAGAGAAGGGCAGAGGCAGGAAGGAGACGCACCTCCCAGCCAGGCCCCCAGTGAGCTTCCTCTTCTAAGCAGATCCTACTCCTTACAGCACGCTCTGCTGCACTCATCTGCGGGCCAGCCCACAGTGAGTTGGCACCCCGCGCTCCACTCGCCTCCCCAAAGCCCTGCCAATGATCACAGGAGGCTTTTGGGGGAACCAAAATATAAAACAAACAGTCCCCCAAGGTGCACCCATTGAAGGATGGTCTTATAGGTATGGAACCATCAAGGGGTGGCATCTTTTTTAAAAAATAATTTTATTGAGAAACAAACAGCAGTGAGACAGTTTCAAAACTGATTAGTAGCACAGTTTCAATAATCAATACATTGCATATTGTTGTCTTAGTGGTTATTCATTGTACAAGATGCAGACATGATATCCTGTCCACAAACACTATTAGAACAAATCCCTCTATTCATTAAATTAAGAGAATGCAGCTGCATATCTATCCTAACTATTTTAAATACACAGATACAAAATGGTTCTTCATTTGTATCCCCCTTTTTTTTTAGTTTTGTCAGAGAAGGGTATTCCATTGTCAGTTAAATATTGTAGGTGCATGAAGTCAGCAAAATATTCCAATATAGTCCATCCAGCAGAAAAGTATAAAAACGAAATATAAAAAGTAAAGCCATATTAATATGCTGAGCTGCAAAAGGCTCAAGTTAACAACTTCTGACATTGCCGGTCTTATGGAAAACCTACTACTATTAGGGACTACTGGACTATAAGAGGTGGCATCTTACAGAAGGAAGTGAGGCCCCTGGGAGTGTATCGCCAAAGCGGACGCTGGTCTATCAGCCCCTTCTTCCTTCTCTCTTATACTTCACCCTGAGGCAAACAGGCCTCTAGCACACACTCCCACCAGGACGAACTGGCCTTCTACAAACCCAAAGCAACCGAGGACTCTGAAGCCTTCAACTATAAATGGAAGACTCTGAGACTATGAGTTGAAATCATTTTCCTTGCTAATTTGATGTCCAAGGTATTTTTTCACAGTGACAGAAAGCTTCCTAATAGCTAACTAGTCCCACAAAGTCCATGTCGAAAGAATCACAGTAAGAAAAATGACATAGCAGAAGAACTATCCATAGCTTCCTACAGGGAAGGAAATATACGGCTAACAAAGAAGCAGAAAGAAATGGAAAGTATAAGCTAAAACAATATACATATGCTTCTCTTACTTTTTTATTACTTCTTGTTAATTTTTACAGTGCTGGATCTTAAACCAGGGGCTTCCACACATCTCTAGCCCTTTATATGTTTTGATATAGAATCTAAGTCACTAATTTACACAAGGTGAGCTCCAACTTTCCAGCTTCCTGCCTTAGCTTCCCAGAATGCAGAAATTATAGGTGTGCACCACCTATAATTGGGTGGCTCTGGCCCAGTCGTTGCTCGTGAATGGCTGGCCTGATGCCTTATCTCAGATGTCCCGCCTCTTACAACTTGAAATCTCTTTGACTTGTCTGGAAGCCATGCTTTCTTTGTCCCCTGCTAATGTGGAGGAGGAGGATCCCAGTAGCAGCCCTCACGCATTTTGCAGTTCTGTACGGACAGTGGCCTTGCATGCCCTTGGTGATACATCACCCAGTGTACTCCCTGTATGACTTCTCTCTGGATCTCAGCCCCCCACCCTGATCTTACGTATAGTTGAGGACAGGAAGTGAGCTGGCTTAGACTGGCTGGATCTAAGATGGCTCATGCCTATTTATTTATTTATCTTTTTTAAAAAACAAAAAGTACCATGCTGGAATGTTAGTTGGGTACCGACTCCTTGCTCACCTCTTACGGAACTTTCTTACCGCACAGGTTTGCAAGGTGAGCACCACATTCCCCTGAGTCTCTCCAATTCTAGTAAACAACTCTGACTCTGACCGTATGTAGAGTCCTTCTGTCTGATGCGCTTAAGTGGGAATTGGAAGGGGGAGACAAGGCAGAGGCAACTTCCCGCTGCTTTGACCTTTCCTACTGGCAAGCCAGGTGGTGAGGACATGGTGGGTTTTGACAAGAGAACTCCGGGGTCTGGTCTGCAGCGCTGGGAATGACAAGATGCGATTGCTCTCTCCGGGTTCAGCTGCCAGCTTCGTGTGTGGGAGGAAGCTACCGCCGCAGAGGTGGTGCTCTTCAGAGTGGGTTCATGAACCTCGTCATTTTGGGAGCAGCTTCCCAATTTGTGGGAAGCTGTTCTGGAAACTATCTGGAAACCCCACTCTGCCTACCCCATGATTTTGTAACCCCTCATTCTGTACATTAAGCCTTCCTTTACTCACATCAGACTTCAAAATAATACTTTTTCTTGTTAAAAAAAAATTTCATAGTACATCTCATTACTGACTGGAGAATATAGTTTGCCACAAGCAAATGAAAGCATTTAAATATTCACAGGAAGAGGCTATAAAGGGGGAGGGGAGCCCAGGGCTGCGAGAAAGAGGAGAAAGCTGTAGCCCTTGTAGAGCACCTTTTGTGTCCCTTATGAATCTCTCACCCTGAGCACGCATTATGTACCCTCTCCATAAAGACAACTGAGCCTCTGATTTGTATAAACATGGCAACTTGTGGCAGAAGAACTGTGGGCTGAGACCTTGGGGCCTGTGGCGGGTCATTTCCTTGCTCTGAATATTGATTATTGTGCCTCTCTAGAGGGCTGAGTGAGCCAATCGTGTGCGTGAGAGTGCTCGGTAACCTTAAAAGCACCTTCGAGACAGGAGAAATATGAGTTTCTATTTATGAGCTTTTATGACAGGTTAGGTAGTGTGCATTAACTCACATCTGCCTCCCGGCAACCTTGCAAATATTGTCCTTCTTTTACCCACAAGAAAACAGGTACTAAGGAGTAAAAGAACTCATACCAGGTTATAGGGAAACAAGGCTGGGATCTTCTGGCTCCAGAGACATTAATCTTAAGTACTGTGTTAAGTCAAAACAATCCGGAGCACAGCTATCACCAACCGAAATAAAACAGAACCATTCAAAAGAAGCCAGAGGAAAAAAAACATACCTAAGGGGGAGAGGGAATTGAGACTAAAACATGGGTGCCTCCCTATCCTCCCCTTTCTATTTGTGTTAGTCAGATTTTCATTGCTGGGACCAAACGCCTGAGAAACACAACTTAAGGGAGGAAGGATTTAATTTGTCCCCCTTCTTTAGTTTGGCTATTGGGTTCAGAGGTCTTAATTAGTGGTCGGCTGGCTCCAAAAACAGAAACATTAGTGCAGATGTGCATGGTTAGGAAAAGCTGTGCATCTCAGGGCAGCCAGGATGTGGAGTGAGAAAGAGATAGAGTGGAAGGAGGGGGCTGGGGACAAGACACAGCCCTCATAGGTCACCTAGTTCCTCCACTTGGGCCCTGGCTCCTACGACCCAGCTAGCTATGAATGAGCCACTGGCCAGCCCATTCAGCAGGCAAACAGCCTCCCCATCTGGCCGCCTCTCCTGGCATCTCTTAATCCAACCAAGTTGATGATCAAGATTAATAACATCATGATCTGTGCTGAACTCACTATCTACAAGGCTGGCTGGCTCTTTATTTCACCTCTGAGTATGTTTTGCAAAGCAGCTTGAAAATTTTCAACAGCAATAATTATAACAGAACACTGGGCTATCCAGAGACACCTACTCATTAGATAATGTGTTTTTTCAAAAGGCCTTACTTAAAAATTTCTTTTTAACACGTATAATTATAGATATTAGTGTGGTTCAGTGTGATTCACTGATTAAACTCAACCTCTCTTTTCCATACCTGTCACCCTTTCCAATCTCTAGTAATTACTATTTTACATTCAGGTTAACTGTTTTCAGCTTCTGTGTCTGAGAGAGAGCATGTGGTATTTGTCTTTCTTTATGTTATTTCACTTAACATAATGTCTTCCAGTTCTATCATTTTTGCTGCAAATGACAGTCCTCGCAAGAGTCCTTCGTGTTGCTAATTATTCCCCTTCATTTGTAGAAAATGTTAAATTTCATGCTTAAGGTGGTAGCCAACTCTGTTTGACTCCAAAACTCAGGATCCTTCCACTGCAATAGAACTGACTTACTGGTCACCTATCTTTGCCGCCTGCTGCTAGGCACTAGGGGAAAGCATCTGACAAGAGATCAAGAGACACCAGACGGCACTGTCGAGTTGCTTGCAGTCTGGTAGAGAAGATGAAGTCACACACTAATCATAGAGTTGTGCGAGTCAATGTCAATCAAAGCAAGTTACCTTTCAGATCACTGGATGGGCAAGCATCCCCTCTCCTCTTTCAGAGTTCTAAGGGGAAAGGTCCTAGGAGTAGGCACGTTTCCTTTGCTTCAGAAAGCATGGACATTTTCTCTAACCCAATGCATTTGAGAAGCTTGTCTAACAAAAGGTGCTGGAAAAATCTTCCACATGCAGAAGATTAATGCTAGACTCATATATCTCACCATGTAGTAGACTAAAAACAAAACAGATTAAAGATCTAAATGTTAAAACAGAAACATTTAATCTGCTGGAAGATAAAGTAGGTAAAGTCTTGAAGATATAGGCACAGGCAAGGAATTTCTGGACAGAGGCCTAATTGCGTAAGAAATAGTACCAAGAACCCACAAATGGGATCATATCGAATTAAAAAGTTTCTGCCCAAGGACTGGGGAGATAGCGCAGTAGAATAAGTGCTTGCCTGGCAAGCGCAAGGGCCTGAGTTCAATCCCTGGTTCTGGGAAAAAAAAAAAAAAAAAGGCTTCTACATAGCAAAGGGGTCAACCAACAGAGTGAAGAGACAACCTGCAGAGTGGAAATGATTTTTGTTAGCTATTTCTCAGATAGAGAACTAATAGCTAGAATATATGAAAAACTCAAAAAATTAGATCCTCTCCCAAATAAAAGACCTAATCAAAAATGGGCAACCGAAATACATAGAAACATCTTTGAAGTACAAGTGGTCAATAAATACATGAAAAATGAATAAATACATGAGAAATGTTCATCTTTTTTCATTCCAGAAATGCACATTAAAACAACACTGAGATCCCTTCTTACTCCAGAAAGAATGGCTGTCATCAAGAAATAAAATAACAAGGGTTGAGGATATAGCTCACCAGTGCAGCAACCCTTCTTCACTGTTGATGGAAATGTAACCTGATATAACTACTAGGGGAATCAGTATGAAGATTCCTCAAAAAACTAAAAAATAGTGCTCTCCATCCTAGAAGTGCTTGATGCCTACTGCAGAATGAGTGTGGATGCAAAGTCGTCAGCAAGTCTTGGTCACCTTGTAATCTACTGAACAGTGAAAATAATCTTGGTCTTCTTGTGTTATAGGGAGTCACTTTATACCTATCCCACTTCTTCAAAAATAAATAAGTAAACATGTTGAGGTAAACTACTAAAGTGGGGAGGGTTAACTGTTCAGTTTCTAAAATAAGTCTTGGCTTTACAAACATGCCATGCCATAGTTTCTTCAAGTTGTGAGCTCCTGTCGCTAGAACATTCTAAAGCTAAATTCTGCTAGTTAGGAGGGAAGCGGTAAGTGAGAGGTGGGACAGGCGTAGGCAGTGACAACCATATCAGTTACCTTCTTGGGCAGCAGTGGGTGGGACCCCCTCGTTCTCAAGTCCTCTGGGGATAGGAGTTATTTCAGCCTCCTCCTGCTGTTGGATAAATTGCAAAGACATGCTGCAGAGTTGTAGGTATTGATGCCTTTACATCACTCAAAGGGGATTGTGATGCACTGTGGCTTAGAAAATTTTGCTCAGCAATGCTTTTCAGGGCTCAAGCTTGTAAAAAGTAGGCAAATTTTTAGGTCTCTACGGAGAGCCCGCACACTGAAAGAAAGGTGAAAACTAGCATAAGTGGGAAAGTCACACCAGCAAAGAACAAAGACTCTGCAGTAGAACTTTCTCCTCTATGAAGAGTACATAAGGTCAAGGGCTGGGTGGTGCCATACTGACTAGTACTGTCCTTTGGGTGCTACAAGCTAGAAATGAGGAAGTAGGATTGGCACAGGACAAATCCAGCTCTGTCTGGTTCCACACCAGATGAATCTCCATCTTGCTTCTGCTGAACGCATCAGAGGAGGCTTTTAATTGTTTAAAAATGTAATCCAAATATATCTATAAAGCATTAAAATAGCACAGCTAGATAGTACAAGTCACAGCCTGGGATGGCAGAATGCCAAACACATTCATTCAGACAACCTACATCAAACAAAGACAAGGGCTGGGAATGTAGCTCAGTGGTAGCGTGTTTGCCCAGCATGCTTTTGATTTAATCCCTCATGCTGCAGGGGAAGATAAAAAGAATTATCTACAATATGTTGGTCTGGTGATAGGACACCTCTTACATGAATAAGTTTGCAAGGAAGTAATGAAGTGTTTCCATAAAATTCCAGATGGCACTTAGGAGAGACAGCATTGAGCATGGGGGCATAACCTACATGAATAGATACAAAATAATTTCATACCAGTGTCTTGGTGCCATGGTATTTTGATGAAAACAGAAAACCTAGGGAAATTTTTAATCTAAGAACAGAAGCAACATGCTGGGCCCACATAAATAGAAAGGGTAAACTGGGACCCAGGCATGGTGGCACATATCTATAGTCCCAAGGACAGTGTTCAAGAGACTGAGGCAGGAAGATGGATAGTTTGAAGTCATCCCAGGCAATTTAGGGAGACTGTATCTTAAGATAAATATAAAAAGGGTTGGGATATAGATTGGTGGTAGAGCTCTTGACCAGCATGTGTGATGCCCTGGTGCAAATCCAAGTCCAGCCAAACAAAAGAAAAACAAACAAAAAAACCTCACTTGTCCAGGAAGCATCTTCAGCATTCCAGGCATTGTTTTAGTTTTACCTATTTGGTAATGATGATCTTGGTCTCTACTGGGACTGTGGAAGGGTTTCTCCATCAGAAACTAAGGACCTTGACTAAAATTGTACAACTGTGGGGTAGTGAATCTAGGGCTTGAATCCAACTCTAACACCGAATCCCAGATTGAACTACATTTTAATGAAAATATATAAACTTTTCATTTTAAGAGCAATAACCCGTATTATTAGTGAGGAAACAACCACCTCCCAACCCGCATTTTTCATCAAAATATACCTGGAAACACAAAAAAGTACAAAGAAGAAATGAAAGTTAATCTCTCTAGTTAGATACTATTGTCACCCATGCATAATTGATGAATCTGTTTAGATTTCTTTCTAGAAATGTAAATTGATTGATGTTAAGAATGAGATAACTGGATAGACATATTTTTTTTTTTAAAGAAAGCTGTGATTGTACTACATAAGTTGCATATTTAAAACACAAAAATAGTGGCCAGGCTGTGGAGCCACACACCTGTAATCCCAGCAGTCAGGAGACTGAAGCAGGAGAACCGCTGTAAATTCAAGGCCAGCTTGGGCTACAAAATAAATAAAGGTCAGCCTGAATTACATAGCAGAAACCCTGTCTCAAAAAGATAGAAAACAAAAGAGAACAAAAAATTTAATTAAGTCTTAAGGTGTTTTTACTTAAGAGTCCACCTGAAATGATGATGATTTAGCTGCACAGCACAAGAGGTTGACCATCAGCAGTTCCTCTAAGCAGTAGGGGCTGCTTTGGCATAATGGTACTCACTGACATAAAACATTCAAGCTTGTGCCAAGCTTAGTGACCTTCATTACACAGCTCTCCCTTCTCTTCAGCTTTAGAATGCCCTCTAAATCTCCCCCCTGGGTTTTGCAAATGCAAGCTAATGCTTCCTTAGAAGAGTATTAATGGGACTGTCCCCAAAAATGTGCTCATAAGCCTTTCATTCCATCATTCCATCTCATCATATGGTTATTTGACATCCACGAGGCAGACTGTGGTCAGTTCATCCTGACCAGCATCCCGGAAGGCAATCATCACTTCTTCTTACGCAGGTTTTCAAGTCTGGAAGCACAATCATTATGTAACTGTCCTCCTCCAGGTTCCACTCATAATTCACTTTTCACCTCTTAATGTCACATGTCTTTCCTGGTGATGTCAGAGAGTTGAGGCACCTTCCTCATAGAACCTCTGTTCTTTTAATTCAGACAAGATGCAGAAACCTAAGAACATTACAATAATGTGAAATCCTGCAATCCTGAGATATATTATGAATACTTGTGTTAGGTAAGTGTATCACAGCTATTGCTAGGGGAGGATGGCATGGTGTCTAGTACTCGGAACTCTTTCTGGGCTGGAACAGCTACTTCGGTATTCTCATCCACCATCCTGAAACACCCCTTTCGCTGCCCTGTTTGAACATAAAGCCAGTCCTCATGGCTGGCTGCCTGCCATTCCTCTGCCTGCTGCCCTTGAGGGCTGCCCTACATTTCTAGTCCAAAGATGGCTTCCAAACAGATGAACTCTTCCAGTGATTCCCTGTGGACGATAACTCAGTGGCTGGCCCTTCAGGGCTGAGCTGTGTCCACACCTGCTTAGAATGTCTGTGCTGGGTAACTCCCAGGTGTCCTTGTCCCAAGGACACCAGTGTCCCAGGTGTCAGTGCTTACCCACACCCAGCCCAAACCCAGCCAGCCCACACCCAGTGGCTTGTCAGTCTAAGGACATCCAGCTCCACATTCTTGCTGAGGCCATCCAGCTTCAAAGCTCCCTGTAGAATCAACTGGCTGAAGCAAAGCCACTGCTCCTTTGGGTTCAGTTTCTGTCTCAAATCAGTCTTGTTTGTCTTTCTTCTACTATGGTTTCTGAGTCTGTTATTTCTCAGGAAACCACCTCTATGCAAATCTCTGTCTTAGCATCTATTCTTCAGTGAAACCAATTTAAAAGAGTTGGTACTAGAGGTGGCCTGAGAATTCTAGAATTCCATTCCCCACTGGCAGGGTACCAGTGAGGCCCTCACCACTCCTGGAGGGCAGAGGAGCGGTAGCTCCTGTATTCTGTTGTGAAGCAATTGTGGTTTTTTGTTAGTTTTGCTGGGCTGGGGAATGGGAACCAAGGCCTCTTGCATGGTAAACTAGCCTTTTATCACTGAACTAATCCCCAGGTTCTGGAGCAGTTGGCAAAACTACTTAGTACAAAAGGACCAAAGACCAGTAGAGAGGAAGGACTGGCAGGTACTATTCCCCAGTTTGGAGAGGTTGAGAGAATCATAATTTTTTTTTTTCAACACTTGACACTCAACCCAGGGCCTTCATACTGAGCTGCATCCCAAGATCTTTTTTTATTTTCATTTTGAGATAAGGTCTTGCTAAATGTCCTGGGCTGGATTCAAATATTCAGTCCTCCAGCCTCAGCCTCCTGGAATGCAGGCTTGTTCTCCACTCCCAGCTAGGAAGAAGAAATTATGACAATGAAGCCAAAAGGCTCTTGGTGAGTATACTTGATGAGTAGGATAGTGAACAAATCATTACTTTATGGAAAATATGAAAACTGAGGACTTTTTTAGCATAATGGGACACTCGTTGCCTGTAGCAAGAGGACAGAAAAAGACAAGAATTAGACTCAAAACTTAAAAATAAGGACAGTAGAGCTCAGCAAGAGACCCATCAAATCTCCTGGACCGATGCTAGGGCCATGTTTAGAAAAGAATACCAATCTCAGAGTTGGGATGAGGAGGGAGAGAGGCTGGGGCTCTTGAGAGGCAGAGCTCAGATTCTTTCTAGTTCTCTGGTTCCACAGCAGTGGCCACTCCTCTTGCCAGGGCCTTCACTTCTGTCTTGCTTGATGGACTGAAAGCAATGAGGCCACCACCTAGGCCCCCATCAGGACCAGTCCTGGCTCCCCTTCTGGCCACCAAGGAACAGCATACACTGCAGGGGAAATCCTGGACCTCCTCAGAGAGGAGACAAAGTATGAACGAAAGGAACATAACCTGGATTCCAATCATAAGGAAAGATCGGGCAAACTCAAATATTCTACAGAATACCTGGTCTGGACTTTTAAAAAATGATAATTAAGAACGAAAAGAAAGGTTCAGCAAGTCTTCTAAATTAAAAGAGACTAAGGAGATATGATAAATGAGAGAAATACCTGAAGTTAGATGGGGCCCTGCTCTGGACAGTGAAAACCCTGTTATCACTTATATCTAGCTGTCTCCTTAAAGCCTTATGCAGTCATAGGGTTTTTTTCAGAGGTGGCTGAGTCTAGAGTGTGTGATGTTGGGATGAGGGTGTGGGATTAGTAATTTAGCTCACTGATTGGCTTGGCATAGTTCTGGCTAGCATGAAGAGTATGAGTTCTAATCTGCCCTACAGCCTGTAACCTGTGTACAACATAAGGGACAGGAAGAGCATTGTCTCGTCCCTTGTTGCTTTTGCTGTCTAGTGGGTGCCCTGAGCTGCTCTCCACTGTGATGGTCCTCTGTAAAGCCACCCTGCCTTGCAGCAGCCAATTACAGACTGAAACCTCTACATACTAGGAACCAAATAAACCTTTCCTCCTTTAATTTGAGGTGTCGGATATTTTGTCTCAGCAACGAGAGAAACGTAACTAAGACCTCCTGTGTCCTTTTTTGTGGAATCCAGTGTCTGTTCCCTGCCCTGCCGGGAGTATCACTGGTCATGGCCCAGCTGTTCGCTCCCAAGGAATCTGCTCCATGTGAGATTACAACTCTTGCTGGAGTAGTCCACACTCAGTAATGCTTAGCTTGGGGACAGAGAAGACACACGTTGGGGCTGGGAGGGTAGCACAATGGTTGAACATACACCTAGCATATAGGAGGCCTTGGGTTCAATTCCCTATGTACAAACATACATACATGCGTACATACATACATACATATGGTAAGTGTCTACTCTTAGATTTAGTTGATTGCAGAGCTCCCTTCTAGCTTCGGGGCTCTTCATGGGGTTGGCTGAAGCCTCTGACGCAAAAGACTCCCACTCCAACTTACTCCTTTCCCAAGTTCTGATTCCTGGGGCTGGGGAGATGGCTCAGTAGAATAAGAACTTACCTGGCAAGCACAAGGGCCTGAGTTCAATGCCTGGTGCTGCAAAATAAATAAATAAGTAAATAAATAAAATAAACTTACAGTTCTCAAGTTCTGATTTCTTCCCTTCCCTACATGTGTTTCCACACACAACAGCCCACACCTATGTGAATGGGCACCTTGGAGCACGTGTCCCAGAAAAGCCAACCTAGGAGACCAGCCCCAAGCCAAGGTTCTCTCCCCGAACAAGAGCCACAGTCCTTGTTTTCTCCATCTGCTGCCAGCCAAATGTTGCAATGGTTTGTTTTTTTTTTGTTTTTTTTTTTTACAAACAGACATCCTATTATTAAATAACCTTCAACAGTTACTTGTAGGTCCGGTTCTGAAAATGTTCTACCTCCCTCCCTTTGATAAATACACAAATTGTTTTTAAAATATGCAGAAATGCGTAAATTTTCAGTTTCTGAATATGACTGACTTCCCTTTACTGATGAAAAATATGGGCTGGGGATGTAGCTCAGTGGTAGAGAGCTTGCCTAAAAATGAAAAAAGATGACTCTTCGGTACAGTTCAGTGGGTAGAGCAGGTGCATTGCATAGGTGAGGCCCTGGGTTCAATCTTCAGCACCAAAAGTTAAAAAATAGTTTAAAAATGAGTTAAGAATAGAACTTAAGTTAAGAATAGAACTCATTCCTAGTAAAATCAAATCATTTCCCTAATTCTGACAACTACATACTCCACTGGCCACCACCTTTGCTTGATCCAAGAGGGCCTAGAATTGGGTTTACAGAACAAGTCCAAGGGGCTATGGTCCTTCCCCAGCCCCCCAACCTGACCCCCTTTCCTCAGGTCCTGCCAGCCAGGCAGCTCCACATGTTGCAGTGTTTTCTCCTGAGCCTATCATATGGGCATCTTGAGAACAAGCAAAGGGAGGAAGGAGAGGGTGCCCGGAGCTTGCTCCACAAATCCCTGAAGAGATGGCTTCTGGCAGGAGGGTAGAGGGACAAGGGAAAACTGCTTCCCAGTGATTTAAATGTTAATCTCAAGTTTCTAGGTTCCTGAAATGTTATTTAAAATCCAGATTTCTCAGAACTACCTAACATGGTACTGTTAATAATATCATAAACATGTCTTTCTATTAGCCAAATAATATGCAGGGTTTAAGGAGAGCTTGCCAAATGTTCAGGAAGGGGTGAGCCATTCCTAAGACTTGGAGTCAAATGCAGGCATGGCTAGGGATGTGGCTCAGAATAAAACAGAGCAATAAAACCTACCACAAAAGGCTCATTCACCTTAGGATTGTCAGAGCTAATGTCTGTGATGACCAAAACTTTATTAGCTTGCAGCGGGTTTGCTATGATTACAGCGGACAATTGTCAACCTCAGAATGTGTGCAGACGAGGCTGTTTCAGTCTGCCACCTTACAGGCAGAACTCTGTCCTCAGGGCAGCTGTATCTAGGGATGTTTTCCCAAACACTTCATTTAGAAAATTTTAAATTTGCAGAAAACTTAAAGAATGATAGAAAAAAATTCATCAATCTTTACCATATAGAGATGGTAATATACACATGGCATGTATATGGTATTATATATTCATATGCATGTATGTGGGTGTATATATCATATATATATGAGCGAGCATGCTGTGATTCTCACAGCGTTACAAGGTGGGTACCACACAGTTAGGTTTGCGATGGAAGCACCTGAGACTTGCTATTTGGCGTGCAGTTACGCCAGCAGTCAGGTGAAGGCAGGCTCTTGCTGAGGTTGGAAGGCAACCCCCGCAGGCCTACATGGCGAAGGCTCATTCCTTCGTGGTGCCATTGGGAATGGCAGAATCTTTGAGGGGTGGGTGTGGTGCGCAAGCTCCTGTGTCATGGGTGGCGTAGACTTGAAACAGATGGTGGGACCCTCACCTTCCTCTTACTTTTTGCATCCTGGCTGTGAGGAGAGGGCTTTTCTTCAGTGCGCGCTCCCACCATGACGGGACGTGTCACCCCAGCCGCCAAAGCCATAGGCCAACTGACCTTGGACTGAAACCTCGAGAGCCAGAATCAAACTTTCCTGCTTCTAGGAGGATTTTCTCAGGCATTTCTGTACAGTAGCAGAAACCTAACACAGCTCTAAACTCAAGTCCCCGTAGCCTCTCGGCCTCTGCCTCTGCAGAACATTCCTCGAGGTTCCGGGGAGTACCGTGAATCGAAGACGTGGGTCAAAGTTCTGGCTTTGCGCACTGTAGCTCCCTAACTTTGGGAATGTTTTCTTGCTGGGCTTCTGTTTCCTCATTTAACTACCTCTTGCTCTCCTGTGCCCATTTGCAGCAGGAGACCATTGCCTGAGCCGCCGCCTCATCCTGCTTCTGTGGTTTCCTGTCATGGAGTCTCACGTGATGACTGATTCATGTGAGAGAAACGTCCAGGAGGACGTTACAGGGCAGCGGAGTAGTCTGTTCTGGGGAGGTTCCGGCAGAGAAGGAAGACCACAGTAAATCATAAGCGCCCACCACCAGCCTTCCCCTCCCAGTCTGTCTCCGCTGGACTGCAGCGCTTTGGCCCAGAATTGGGAAGCTCAGCTCTTGCTGGGCAGAGCCTGCTGAGGCTGAAGTTGCCAGAGGAAACCAAACAATTCTTATTTACCAAACTGTCAAAATCCTATCATTGCAATTAAGGAGACAGGCAATTAACTGTGTCTTAATTACAGCAGCTGCCACTTCTCCTGAATGCTGTAATTTACAGAGAGAATGGGAGGAGACTTTAAATTAATGTGTGTCTTTAAACAAGGAAAAACATTGATGGGGCCTGAAGAAGATCATCAGTGGTGGTCGCAGGGGCCCCTGGGGAGAGGAGGCATTGTTGGGAGATGCGCTCACAGAATGCTATGATTTCCCATTGCCTTTGTTGCTTAATGGCTGCATTTGTAATAAATGCCAGCATGATATTATTACATCCTATTTTGTGTACAATGTGATGTACTGATTTCAATAGCAACATCATCTGCAAAACCTTCTGTGCGCATCATCTTGGTTTTGTCTTGTTTTTTAACTCAGCTTTAAAACAAAGAATTTTAAACAATGAATCCAGACTTGTGGACAGAGAAAGCTTTACATTGCAGGACTTTGAAGGATAGTTAGATTTGGATCAGTACCACTGCAGGGTCATGTGGGTGTCGTTATTACACTTCCCACAGGAGAAAACCAAGATCCAGAGAAGGTCAAAGACCAAGCTAGGTAGTAGCCTCACTGATTTCATTTTTCTCCTCTTCCTCCACCCCCCACCTCCTTTTTCTTTTTCTTTTTCTTTTTTCTTTTCTTTTTATGGTACTGGGGATTGAACCAGAGCCTCATGCATATTAAGCAAGCTCTCTACCATCCGTGCTTCAACTCTTTATTTTACTTTGAGACAGGACTTTGTTACATCGCCCAGGCTGGCCTCGAACTTGTGATCCTCCTGACTTAATCTATGGAATAGCTGGGAATATGAGCACACAATCACCACTTCCAGCTCCAAGTCAGTTTTAAACCCAGCTGTGACCCCAGAGTTTGCTTTTCCCGGAAAAGTTGGATGGCAACATGGGGGCCAAGTGACGGGCCCTAAAGAGAGGAGAGGACAGAACTCTGGCAAAGGCAAGATGCGCAGTATGTGGAGTTACTCAGCAGGTGCCAAGGGTACATACAGTTCCAGGCAAGACCCAGGATGTGATCCCCAGCCTTTCTTTCTGTCCTCATAAAAGATCACCTAGTGGCAGGCAGGTGGTTGGTAGTCAAGGGCCCAGACTGAGCTTCAGTGTGAGGTTATGCTTCAGCCTTGGGAGGCCCCAGATTGGAAAGCTAATAAAGCAGCACTCAAGTCAATCTGAGCAGGCTTCAACCCTTCTTCCTATGCTTCCCAGCCTGGTGACCTTGGAAACTGCCCTTATCTCTGAGCTTCAGTGTGGTCTCCATTTGTATACTGGGAGGCTGCACCCACCTTACACAACTGCTGTGAGGACATAAAGAGGCAATATGTGGTCTGGGGCCTGGAGCTGTGGCCTGCATCTGTCATAAGCCAGCACATGTCTGCATCCTCCCCAAGGTACAAGAAGTCCAGAGTAGTTACAGAACACAAACAAACAAGTAGAAAGCCAGGAATTTTCCATAAGAACTAATGCACTTGTTATGAGAGTGATTTTTGGTCTTGGGAACAAAAGGGATGCTTGGCTATCACCACCATCTTGCAGGAGAACCAGGACCACAGATGTCATGTGCACCCCAGAGGGCAGAGCTTGAGGCTATCCAAGGTCTCCTGCTTCAGATGAGAAGTCCTAGGGCCTGGGTGTGAGACCAAACAGTTCAGGTGCAGGGAGAGGAGGGGCTCTGAGCTGAGGTGCAGGCAGGCTGGCTCCTGACAAGAGCACTCAGTCAGGGGTCCAGCTGTACACCTGCAAGACTCCTCACCTTAGCATGGTGCATTTAAGACAACGTGGACTTTGTGCTTTCTTCTGAAAAGGTATTGGGATTTTTGACATAATACATTAGTGTGGAGATAAAATGTCATAAAATTAAAGTTCATATCTGTAAAAACATTCACCAGAGAGCGTTTAACCTGAAAGTAACCTGGAAATGTGCATAATAAAGACAGCCAGCTCATAGAGGTGGGGTCTCCCTCTCCTTCCCTACTTTGGGCCTCCTCTCAGTCTATTTTGTGCCGTTGTAACAGAATACCTGAGACTGGGAAATTTATAAAGAATAAATATTCATTTCTCACAGTTCTAGATGCTGGGAAGTACAGACTCAAGGCCCTGGCCTCTGGGGTGGGCTGCTCTCTGCTTCCAAGATAGCATCCAGTGGAGCAGAGAATGCTCTATCCTCACATGGCAGAAGGTGGAAGGGACAAACTCCTCTGTTAACCTCTTTTATGATCAGTCTTATTCATGGGTAAAGCCCTTGTGACCCAACTTCATCCCAAAGACTACACCTCCCAACGCTGTTTATGGGCAGGTGATTAAATTCCCATGTGAACCTCAGAGGGGACCATAGCAAGCAGTAATGTCACACTGCTGTCCCTCCTTCTCCTCTTCATTCCTCTCACCAAAGCTGGCACCCAGGAAAGGCACTGACACGAGTCATCTGAATCTAACGTACTCTGATCCTAGGGGAGCCTTTCCCAGGGGAGGCTATCGCCCCAGCCCTCTCTTTTGCCTTTTGTTTTTAATCTTTATTTCACTTTAATTCTTGAAGGATCAACCGCCCATAAACAGCGTTGGGAGGTGTAGTCTTTGGGATGAAGTTGGGTCACAAGGGCTTTACCCATGAATAGGATTGATCATAAAAGAGGTTAACAGAGGAGTTTGTCCCTTCCACCTTCTGCCATGTGAGGATAGAGCATTCTCTGCTCCACTGGATGCTATCTTGGAAGCAGAGAGCAGCCCACCCCAGAGGCCAGGGCCTTGAGTCTGTACTTCCCAGCATCTAGAACTGTGAGCAGCACCATCTGAAGGCTCCACTCAAATGCTGAGCTGTCACAGGAGTGCCAGCCAGGTGACATTGCGATGCAGAGCTCTATCTCCGAGAGTTGTTAGGGATTTCCCAGAAGAGGATAATAAAAGACAAAAGAGTACAAGGTGGGAAGTACAAGCAGAGAAGATAAAGATGGAGGCGGAAGTGGAGGATGGCATAGAGCACACCACTGTCCTCAAATAATCACTTTCTTATTTGTCATTTGCTGGAGAAGACTGGGTACAAGGCAGGTAGACTCTACATCCTACAAATTCCTGTGTAGCCTGAGCATTGAAGCAGCAAATACTAGCTTTAGACAACTAGAGTTAACACTGGGCAGTGTAGGGTCCCTCCCCATCATTCTCTCATCTGGTCTTATTAAGCCATCAGAAAAGCTCCCTCGCTCCCAGGATCATAAGGCTGAAAAAAATTTGGTCACCATTTTTTCAAGTGAAGAAATTGCTTAACCCCCATGTTAGGAAACTTTCCATTATCATGATAAACAATGGATACAGACTGGTTTATTCTGGTTCATGGTCTCAGAGGTTTCAGTGCATGATTAGGTTGGCCCTGTTGCTTTTGGGTCTGTATGGAAGCAGCGTGTTATGGTGGGGAGTGTGAGGCAAAGCTGTTCTCCTCAAGAGTGCAATGCTAAAGAGTGAGGAAGAGGGCAGGGCTAGGGCCTGGATTCTCCTGTGAGAGCCTACCTATAATGAGGAGATCTTCTACTATTATAGATTCCAACACCAGCAAAACTGAACTGAATTAAAAAACACTAACAGGTATGCACAAAGAAGTCCACACCAAGGCACACCACAGTCAAACTACTGCAAGCCAAAGATAAGAGCAAATCTTCAAAGAAGAAAAAGAAAAAGAAAAATGACTATAGAGAAAGAATCATCCAGTTAATACCAGGTTCATCATTATAAACTCTGAAGGACTGAATGAAGTGGAATAGTATCATTAGAGTGCTGAAATAAAAACCGTCAACCCATAGTTTTATACCCAGCAAAATGATCCTTCAAGAATTAAAGTGAAATAAAGATTAAAAACAAAAAGCAAAAGAGAGGGCCAGGGAGATAGCTCGGTAGAATAGAATAAGTGCTTGCCTGGAAAAGAAAAAGAAAAAGAAAAAAGAAAAAGCGAGAGACAGACCAGTACACCTTCTCTCCAAGAAATGCTAATGAAGTTTCTTCAGACTGATGGCCAATAATACCAGAGGAAAATGTGACTCTTTTGGAATGAAAAAAGTGTCTTGGAAATGGTAATTTGAAAATGCAAAGAAAACAAACAAACACCCTATTTCCCTTAATTTATTTATAAGCTATGCAAACAATTATAATCCTGTCTTTCATGATTTACTATACATACAGAGCTCTTTCCTCCAACTCCAACATGCTGTCCACACTGAAGAAGGCCTGGAGACTTCAGGCTTAAGAGCCAGGACTGGGGACACCAGAAGCGCAAGGAGGTTGGGGCCATGCTGGGGCATGCAGAGCCACAGGGTCCATTTCATCACATACCACCAGGCTACTTCAAGGAAGCTGGTATGCAGCATTACCACTGAAACAGGAACCGAGCTATTGCTCAATTGTCAGCCTTGATAATCTGTGGAGGCAGGTCTGTCAGCACTCACAGGCACATGCTGCCAAAAGCAAGACTGGAGCTGCTCCTGTCACTGATGTGTTGCAAAAGTTCTGGGGAAAGGAATGTTTCCAAAACAGCATGTCATTGTGAAAGCCAAAATCTTCAGCAGAAGAGCTGAGAAGACTAAGGTGGAGGGGCTGTGTCCTGGCGGCTTGAAGCTACAAGGAGGGAGGATCATTAAATATTAACAAATGGTTTCCATTGTGTGTTTTTTTTAATCTTTAAAAAAAAATTATTTATTTATTTATTTATTTATTTATTTATTTGTGTGTGGCCAGCTCAGCCCACCAGGGGGCGGGGCTGGCTGGCATGTGCTGGGGGATTGAACCACGGTCCCTGTGCTTTGCTAAGCTTGTTCTAAGTAGGTGCTTTAGACCACTGAGCCATCTCACCAGCCCCTCCATTGTGTTTTGAGTGGAGGTGATTTGGGGGTCATAATTACATCCTATCTGCACTGGGAACCAACTTAAGAGGGCCTAGGAGTTGAAGGTACGGAGGGACCTGAGTGCTTCTGCTGATTAGTTCCAGAAAATGTATGGTAGAGATAACAGCTGCAGAGGCACTGGCTACTGAAAGCTTATCATTAATCAAGGGAAAACGATACCTGTTGATGACCGAAATCCAGAATGAGACCTGGTTGCACTGCACTCTGAGTTTTACAGTGAATGGGGAAATGTCCTTGCAACTACTCCACAGAACTGGAAGGAGGAAGTTTCATTCACAATAGGCGTGGTTCTTGCAGGATTCTGCTGAGTCACATTCTAAAGATAGACAGGGTGATGGAACCGAGGCGGTTCTTCAAGTCTTAGTTTCTGAGCCTGAAGTGTTTCTATCTTATTCCTTTATCAAATCATTCCAGTTACAGAGTACAGTATATGTTTAAAATCTTGAGATGAGGCCCAATGATCTGAATTTCAAACACAGTGGAGCTTTTATATGCATTGTCAGGGATTCATAGGTCCCCATACAAAGAAGTCTTTATGTTCAAAGAAATAATCATAAAATGACTAATTTTATTTTAGTCTGGAATGTGTCTTATGAAGAAAACTGGAAAATCCTTAGGGTCAAAAAAAAAAAGTTGATTCTCTATGGTTTGTATTTCTTGCTATTGCAAAACTATGATCAATCTTGTTTTGAATAGGATACTCATAGATACCAGTGTAAATTATATACAATTTTCATAGTTTTTCCTAAGATTTTTAGCTTGTCTCATGCAAAATAAAACTTGCAGACTAGATAAAAATTATATAGATATAAGACATGGACTGACTGTAATATACAGAATAAAGAGGGGAATATATGGATTTGCATAGTTGTAGGATTTCTATATTTTACAGAAAGTAGTATATAGTAACTATAAAAGAACCTTAAGGCAACCACTAAACAACAACAAAAAATGCAAAGATATATAGCTAAAATCCTTTGCAAAAAATCAAAGTGTCATCAAAATTTTGAGATACAGTAGCTTCCCCTTATCTGAAGCTTCATTTTCTCATGTTTCAGATACATGTAGCAATCAAAGCTCTGAAAATATTTCTTGGCTTTTTTCTTTCTACAGGTACCTGAAATTTTAGAAAATATTTTTCTTTTTTTGAAATGGGATCTTGCTGTGTAGCTCAGGCTGGCCTTGAAATTCACCATGTAACCCAGGTTGGGTTCAATCTCACAGTGATTCTTCTGCCTCAGTCTCCCAAGAACTGGGATTATAGGTATGTGCCACCACACCTGCCTACTCTGAAAAAAA
>NW_004524593.1:11328235-11334202 GCF_000260255.1 Octodon degus
TTTTTTCTTTTTACAGTACCGGGGATTGAACTTGGAACCATGCACTTGCAAGGAAGGCTCTTATGCTGTTGAGCCTATTCCCAGCCCCAGTCTGAAAATATTAAAGGGAAAATTCCAGAAGTAAACAATTCTGAAGTTTCAAATTGCATTCCATTCTGAGTAGTGGGACAGACTCTCTCCACCCTGCTCTGGCCCACCTTGGACATTAATCATCCCTTTCTACAGCACATGCCTGCTGTGTTGGAGATTGCTTGTGCCCGATAACCCTCATATTACACATTGGCCCCAAAGCACCAGAAAAGTGACTCTGACAAGTTGCACCTGACAAAAAGAAGCCTGAAATTCTTCCTTTAAGGGAAAAGGTGAGAGGTTTTGACTTCAGATCATTAAAAAAAACTGTTGTGGTTGTTGAGATCTATGATAAAACAAATCTCTTTTCCATGGAATTATGAATAAGAGAAAGAGAGTTGTATTACTTTTGTGGCTATGTCTCAAACTGCAAAAGTTACAGCCACAGGGTGATGCATGCTTAGTTGGAAGGAAAAGGCACTAAGTTTTAAGATTTATGGGGTTTCCAGGATCCATGGGAGAGGGCTCTGAACATAACCTTGTGGTCAGAAGAGTAAACATCCATGTCCATCAGAAAAGGGGACAAATATAAGAACAGAGAAACAGAAAACAGAAGACATCAGTAGAAAACCAAAAATAAAATCATACACCCAAACTCAGTCATGGGGACCGATTTTGTCATCATGGACATAAACATAGACCCATGATTATATTTTAGAATATGTCTATTGATGAGTTGTTAATTTTATTATATTAGACAATGACAACTTAACAGAAAATAATCACAAAAATATTGAGTTTTAACATTTTTGTTTTTATAAAAAAAGTATCAAAATTTTCAACATCAACTGGTTTTTGGTGTACAACTAAAAAAGAACATCAAAAATAAATTGTGATAAAAATTACAATAGCACTTCAATAGCACTCCACAAAAAATAATACTGTTTACTTCAGTGATCACACCTACAGCAGCCTGCACACATGACAATAGCACCTTCCATGCACACACCCCACTTACACTGACACCACATGTCTCGCTTTCCTGACCTTTTTGTAGGAATGTACTTGGCATATCAATGTTCTTACTGTTTGGTCAGGAGGTTTTTATTATATTATATAGTGTGTGTGTGTGTGTGTGTGTGTGTGTGTGTGTGGTTAACAAGAACATAAGACATCAAGAAAATTAATTATTAAATCCTTAATACACATTGTGTGTGTAGAATAGACATCGATATTTTCACAAAATCTGTGTACTTCCTTACAAAACCTCAGAAATAGATTCCTATATGAACTACAATTAAAACACCAGTAGAGCCCCCAGGGTGTGCCGGGACAGTGACTGAGGCTGGGCGTGGTAGCACAAGCCTGTAATCCTCACGCTCAGGAGGCTGAAAACAGGAGGATCACTGAGTCCGATCTGTGTAGTGAGACCCTAGAGACCCTGTACTACAGAAATTTAAAAATGTTTAAGACACCAATGGAACTCTACTACAAAAATAAGCTTTGCTTCAACTGTCACACACAAGGCAGTCTTCACATATGACTAATGCATGTTCAAGGCACATGTTTCGTTTATACTGACAGCATGTGTGCTTTGGTTTCCTTTCTTATATGGTGGTCTTATCCCCTCTCTTTTCTTTCTGTCTTGTCAGGAGCTTCCTGATATAAAATATACACTTAGCAGGGAAATTACATGATAAAAAATAAAAAATCAAATACATAATGAGTGCTGAGACTAGACATCAACATTTTCACATCATCTGTTTACCTGCTTATAAAACCTAAAAGAGGGCTGGTGAGATGGCTCAGTGGTCTAAAGCACCTACTTAGAACAAGCTTAGCAAAGCACAGGGACGGCGGTTCAATCCCCCAGCACCACATGCCAGCCAGCCCCGCCCCCTGGTGGGCAGAGCTGGCCACACACACACACACAAATTAAAAAAAAAAAAAAAAGAACATCAAAGATAAAAATCTGTCCAAGCACGGTAGCACATGCCCATAATCCCTGCACTCAGGAGACTGAGGCAGGAGGATTGCTATGAGTTTGAGACCAGCTCTGTCTTAAAAACAAAACCTAAGTGAGCTATAGAGTGAGCACAAACAAAGTCTACCACAAAAATAAGCATGAATTAAACTGTCACGCCCAGGGCAGTCTTCACACATGACAACTGCATGTTCCATTCAGAAGGATTGCTTACACAGATAGCAGATATGTTTTGTTTTCCTGTACTTTCCTGTAGGGCACAGTTGACATCTTTTTTGTTTTCCTGTTGTCATAGTTGGTCTCTGGGATACTGCGCCTGCCTGTTCACCTGTCAGCTCACCAGTGAGCTCTACAATTTTTTGCACAGGGAAAAAACGTTTCTGGAAAGAAACCTGTTGTTTTTCATCTATTGTAAATGATCTCTTATGAGCCCCAATCCCAATCCTCTAAGAAAATTTCTCCATGATATTTTGCATTTATCATCTTTGTAAACTATCAAACTATTTATGCCACACATGTTTAGAATTGAGTAAAACACCACCATTGGCCAATGCTTTGTGCTTCAAGCAGCATCATAGTTTCTGCATAACTCATCACACCAACTACTCCACCTTTGGCTTTGTTAGTGAAAGTTTCCATCTCAGGCTTCTATTTTGTGGAGGCTTCCCTATTGATATTTCCATCATGTGGAAATGTTGACAGCAGCAGTACCATTTGCTTTTCTTTGCCATATTGGAGGCCAATGTTATCTTTCTGAATTCAGAGATTGTACTCTATAATTCTGTTTTGAAACAGTCACATTTCATTTGGAATTTCTGCTTATAGTTCTTGTGTACAGCTGGTCAAATTATGCTCTGTTAGCAAATGTTACATCAATTGGAAACTGGTAGACCAGTTGTCTGATTAGTTTGTGTGTGGGGAGCAACTAGGCTGTTCATAATAGCATTTGGTTTATTACTATATTAATAAGGACCTGGTGGCTGAGTTCCAGCATAAATTTCTAAATTGAAAGCATAATAAGTCTTTGCATTTATGAGGGCATAAATCTTTATACCATATTTTAACCATTGTCTTTTTTCCATAAGTTTTTAAAATCTGCAATTACCATGAGAAATCCATGCTAAGTACAGTAGACCCATGAATGCTTTCAGTTCAGATAGTGAGGTGTCATAATAAATAAATTTTTGAATATGGCTACTTGTGCATATGGATTGTTTTACTTGCATTTTAGCCTTTGTACATTTCACAGCATCTTGTAGCATTTCCTCTGCTACAATTTCCAATACTGAATGGCAATGCTGGCCTACTGCCCAATATGTTTCACCCCTGCTAAGCCCTTCATGATATCTTCAGGCCTAGTTCTAACATTGGATCATTCTATTTGTTTGGATGGTCACTTCACAACATTTTGACTAGTCAAAATGTAGTTATGTTGTTGTTTTCTTCATCATCTGAATCAAAGGAGTCTACATCTCCTGTGTCTATACCAGTTGATTCTTGCTCCACTTCACTGTCACAGGAACTTTGGCTCACACGGCCAATGTCAAAGTCATCATCATCACCATCCACCCCCACCACTCTTCTGTGATGAAAGCATGGATTTTAAAATAATGGATCATGTTCATCATTCATACATAAGTAATCTGATGATTCGGATTTTTGACCTCTAAAACTTGCAAATCTTGTTTCTCATGTGCCAGTGTGCTGAACTGGCTACTTTTACCAGAAAAATGAAAAGGTAACTTTAAAAAAAGAAATCCTAGGGTGATGTGGGTCTATTGGACCCTTCGTGATGCTTAGGTAAGCATCTGCAAAACCAGTTAGATGGAGCCTAAGGTGGGTCCAAATCCCATTTGCCACTTTTGTAAGTGGGCATACTCCTTGCCATTTATCATACCAAGTGGGTAAACACATAGATTGTTTCCTGTGTTTCAAGGAAAAGTACTAAGACACACAGCTGATACAGAGAGTCCTTTTGTATTATTCTATACCTGACTACAGGCAACCATTCCATATATATATGGTTTCTCTAGCGAGCATTGACTCATACATACACTAAATATGCCAGTGAAAATGCAGAGTCTGTCAGAATGGAAGACACAGAAAAAACTGTTGTTTTTTCCTCTTCTGCCCTCACATTGCGGATCATTCATTTGAGCTTGGGCCACTAAATTGTGTGTGTGTCCCAACCAGAACTGAGTCTCTGCTGAATTCTTGAGTGAGTATCAGCCAGGCATCCTGTAACTTAATGCAATTCTGACACTAACTACTTTGATATAGTATCAGATCCTGCAGTTTTGATCCCTACTTCAGACACCACTCACAAGTAATAAATTGTCACTGTGACAACAAAGGGAAAGTTACACTGAAAACAACACTGGAAGAACTTTTTGAAATGGAGCTGGAGGCCATTTAAAGGAAAAGATTGATACAGGATTCCAGATACTGTCTGGTGATGTGAACTTGGATCATCCCTCTTAACCCGAGGCAACTGGAATCCATGCAATGAGTTGTACCAGGAGACTCAAGATGCATATCATAGCCTATAGCCAGACTCTTGTTTCATGAACAATTCCATTCTATGTGTACATTTTTTTCAGATCTTTCCTGTGTTAGTACCTGTTTGTAGTACATAGTATTTATCTTCCTTGTGTAGAACTGGTACATGTACACAACACATCCTCATTTCTCATTCCATCCCTTTTCCCTTTCTTCTCTCTCCCTCTAGCATAGATAGTATAACTGCGGTTACAGGACCACTGTCTTTCACTCAACTGAACCTGGTAAACTCCTCAGGGCCACCCATGAGAACTGTGTCCTAAGCCCTACAACCTGGATTCAGAGGTAAGAGAAAAGAGGACACTTGACCCTGCCTTGGAAATTTTCAGAGTCCTAAAATAATATGTACAAGTATCAGATTCTATGGCATGACCTAGTAACCTTGCTTTGCCTGGAGCTTACTGAAGCTGTGTGTGTATGGACTGCATTTCATACTTACAATTATAACAGAGTGAATTATGGGAAAGGATGCATGCAGTAGACACAGCTCACATGGCTCAGCACCCTGTCAAACACATCATCATGTTATACAAGATCCAATAGGAAGTACCCTACTCCTGGTGCAATATTTTAAATTTCTAAACCAGATACCTTCAGTGTTTGTGCCATTTTTCTTTCCCCAGGCATGAGCCCACAGACTCTGAGCCTACTATTGTGTCACTCCATGTCCAGTTCTTTGTCTGTCATGCACAAGAACCTAGAAACCCATCCAGAACCCAATCATCCCAGCAACACCTCTATCCACCTCTTGAGCCTCTCCTGAAGCAGAAGAAATAAAGGATAGACAGAAAGGAGATGCAGACATCATAACTAAAAGCTGTATTTTTAGGAAGACTGCAACTTCCAGAACTCAGCCAAAGTTACCCAAGATAGCCCCATGTCTGGATTCACATTACTTCCCTACCAAGGGCTGGCCAAATAGCTCAGCCGAAAAAAGTGCCTGCAAGCAGGCACAGGAGCCTGGGGATCCATCTCTGGGCCTGCTGTGCACCCCCCCCCCCCCCGTGCACTGAGACGGCAATTGAGACTGGGTGTGGTGGCATGAGTCTGTAATCCCAGCTCTTGGGAGGCTGTAAACAGACAGATTACTACGAGTCCGATCTAGTACTGAGACCCTGAACACCCTGTAGACCCTTCCCTAAAAAAATAAAATAAGAAGAAGGAGGAGGAGAAGGAGGAGGAGGAGAAGGAGAAGAAGGAGGAGAAGGAGAAGGAGAAGAAGGAGGAGGAGGAGAAGGAGGAGGAGGAGGAGGAAGAAGAGAAGAAGAAGAAGAAGAAGAAGAAGAAGAAGAAGAAGAAGAAGAAGAAGAAGAAGAAGAAGAAGAAGAAGAAGAAGAAGAAGAAGAAGAAGAAGA
>NW_004524593.1:11334382-11361651 GCF_000260255.1 Octodon degus
TCGCATCCAAATCCTTCACTAACAGGCCATAAATTAAAAATTAAAAAAATTGAACAGCAGGCTGAGTGAATGCTAAGAATGTTTGAATCACCTACTGCCATTACTTCCTCGCCCCAAATCCCAAGAACAAAACAAACCTGCTCCAGCCTGCGGAATAGGCTGGTACCCTTCTAAAGGAGGAGAATAGGTAGGCATCGTTTTTCTGTGGCTTTTCATCTCTCAAGAAAAGCATAAATGTGCCCAGTTCTAAACTGAAATGTATCTCTTCTTTGAGCTTTCTCCTTTCGAATGTGTCCTAAATCTCTAATAAACCCTCTCATGCTTCTTACTGACACATCCTGAAAATTCTTTTTCTATGACAAAAAAGGTGTGTGAAGACTGGCAGCTGGTTAAGTGCATAATTTGAGCTCTCTGGCCCAGCCTGGTGGCACTGCCTTTGTTTTTGATTTTGGCTTTTGTATATATTTGCAGCATGTAACATATACACTACTTGTATGGAGTTGGGTACGTGTACTGGTCACATCGCTTCTGTTCCTTCTTAATATTCAATAACCAATACTTGCAATTCTTAATCACTCCTCAACACCTACACTTCTAACCAATCAGCTATAAATTGAGGTGTCCAGTGCTCCCTCCACAGGTTTGGCTAAGGTTCTAGGACAGCTCTTTCTTGGTTCATACACTAGCTATGAATAAATGCCTAGATGGGTGAAGTACTAGATGGGTGAAGTACTAGTTGATTCTCACCTTGAGTGGAAATGCCTAGCTAAACTGAATCAGCATAGTTGTAGGAATAGAAGACCGCTTTAGGGACAATTATTGTCAGTATAAAAAAGAGAATAGGACTGAAAGCTTTTTCCTTTGGAGGAGTTTGGATCTTCACTTTTGCCTTGGACATCATCTCCTGACATTTGGTGAAGATTCTTCAGCTTCTTGGCCTACCTTTTGCCTTGCTGGTGCAGATTCTTTAGCTTCTAGTGCTGCTCCTTTGACCTTCTGGCATAGACCAGAAGGTCATGGGTTCTTTGATCTTCTGATACAGGCTTGAACGGGACACTGCCGTGGGCTCCAGCCCTTTGTCTGGATCCTTCAGATCTTTAGCACGTGGCCAGTTCTTTTGCACTTTTCTACATTTGACTGCGAGGGCAGCCACTGTAGGCCAGTCTTATAAATTTTTGTGTCCCTCATTAAACCTATTCAGAGCACATGCAGTCTTTTGAGGAGCCTTACCTCAGCCCTGTAATGTCTTGTAAGCCCTAGCACGGATACACAGGATAAGCTATTTAATGATTCATGGAGAACTTCCATGCCTTCTCCTGGTACACCACCTTCAAGGAATCTCTACATGTTTAGGTAGAAGATCTCCACACCTAGGCATTTGGAATTTTTATGGAAGCAGGATTGATTATATTGTTGCCCACTGGTTATCAACCTGAGAGCTTGGAGAGGGAGATATAGGGATGGAATAGGGGCTCTACTTAACCACATGGTTTGCTCCCCAGCCATTAATCCCCATCCTGAGACTACCCAGGAGCTCTTAGCCATCAGCCAACTCATTAGCTTACAAAGATACTCAGATTTCAAAGATCCCAAGGGTTTTGAGAGCTGCCAAGAACCAGATTCAAAGACCAACTTCCTGTCTGAAAAAATAGGACTCAGCCACAGGCTGTTTAAAAGAAACTCCCTTTAAATATAATTATGCAAATAGAAAGGCAAAAGCATGGAAAGATATACCATGCCAACAGTTGGTAGAGATGTACTGGGACTCACGGTCTCGGAGGTTTCAGTCCAGGGCTGATCAACCTTATTGCTTTGGGTAATGGTGAGACTGCACCTCCTGATGGAGAGTGTGTGGTGGGGCAAAGATGTTTCCCTCATGGCAGCTGAAAGCAGAGAGCACAGAGAAGACAGGGCCGAGGAGAAGGAACATTTTCAAGGGCACTACCTGTTCCCCAGGCCCTCCTACCAGGGCTCACCCCCTACAGGTTCCACCATCTCCCACTAGCACCAGAGGCCACTGGGCTAGTCTTAGTCACATAAGACTTTGGGGGATATTCCAGGTCTAAATACGCCACAAGGAATAAACCTTTCATCTCTTGGTTGTGCACATCCATCAGCTTTGTGCTCACCAAGTGGAGTGAGCCCATTGCATGGAGCAACAAGACCAAGATTCAAAGCCAGTCTGGCTCCAAAAGCTAATGAAACACCACACTGTGTGCCCTGTCCATAATCTCTGGGGATGTCAAATTAAAACCTAAATTCACTCATGTGGTAGGCAGAGGACTTCAGCAGGGTGGCTGGGGCTCTGCCCTCCTCATGCCCCTCTCTGTACTCCAGGTAGAATGGGACTCCGTTGGTGGCCACTCCCTCCCACTCCTCCGCACCTGCAGCTTGACCACCCTGCATGTGAATTCTCCTCTCCTGCTGCCCCCCTTTATCCACATGGCTTAGGTGTATGAAGCACATATTTGGGGCCAGGACATTAATTATCTTATTTCTTCACCATTGCTCTATAGGATGAATACTCCTGTCTCTGCTTCACAGAAATGGAAACAGGCTTGAAAAGTTAAATAAATTTTCCACTAACTTAGGTGGTACATCAAACCAGGTTTGTTGTGACCAAGATTTTGCCTAATCACTTACACTGGTTTTCATTTTTATTTTTTATTTCTTAAAGAGAGTACAAATTAGAATTAAAATGGAAAAAAGAAAACTGATACAGAATTTCACTTAAAGTAATACAAATTTCACAGTATTTGTTGCAATACATAGTGTTGTCTTCCAACCCGTTATTCATATTACCAGATATATGCATGTAAAATTGAAGAAGAGGGCTGGCCAAATAGCTCAGCGTATTAAAGCACCTGCAAGCAGGTGCAGGGGCTGCGTCTCCATCCCCAGCGTGCCATGTGAGCCCCGCCCCCAGGGCACTCTGAGATGATGAGTGAGACGGGGCGTGGTGGCGCACACCTGTAATCCCAGCACTTGGGGGGCTGTAAACAGGACAATTACTATGAGTCTGATCTAGTAGTGAGACCCTGAACACCCTGTAGACCCTTCTCTAAAATACAGGAAAAAAAAATTGAATAAAGAAAAAAAATGTGTAAGAAATTAAGAATAGAAAAAGTACAAACAATTGAAAAAAAGAGACAAAACAAAATGCAGCATTAACTGCTTCTTTCCATAGACCAGGAGAAAAGCACAGTCAGTTTTCCAAACCATCCTGCTTACATACATAGATAAATCTTTTTTCCCCACTTCCTCTGCTGTCCTTCTCAACTCGGGAACTCTTTCCCTTTGAGTAAGTTCATTCCCTTTTCCCAGTATCTACTGAACCCTTCAGATTCTATTTTTCTCTTTCAGGTTCTCACGTTATTCAAGCCAGCTATTCCCCTCCTAGGTACTTTTTCCAGAAGAATTGAAAACCTCACAGCACAGCAATGTAGTGCACCCATGTTTATAGCAGTGTAATCGCAGCTAAATCTTGGAAACAACCCAGATGCCCATCAACTGAGGAATGGATGAAGAATGTGATATTTTTACACAATGGAGTATTATTTAGCTATAAAACAGGATTAATTTGATTCTTCTGTCAGTAAATGGATGCAACTAGAGAATATACTCTTAAGTGAAATAAATCAGACCCACATGTGCATACATTGTTTTTTAAATTAAGATATTCTGGAGCTCAGAAAAGGATGCACCATATACTGGCACTGAGAAGTCTTAAAAGCTGGTTCCCATGCACAATCCCACTCATCCTGTCCTGTTTCTGTCCACCAAGCACAGGGATGAATTTTCTTGAAATTCCCTTAGTGGACCAAAGAAAATTTCTAAAAGAAAGACAATTGGCTTAAATCCTTTCCTTGGGAATTTCATCAAATAACCAAGAAAGAGTATCAAGGAGAAAAAAAAAAAAAAAAAAAAAAAAAAAAAAAAAAAAAAAGACTAAGCCCTCACCCCAGAACAAATATCAGGACAGATTGTTCACTTATTTTTCTGAGGGTTGCTTCAAAAATTATCCAAGAGACTTTACCTACATAATAACAAGACAATCTTATTTCACCCATGCATTCCTCTGTCCACCCCTTCTGTAGTTTGACCCAGGGTGCCCCAGGGCCCATTCTATCTCTTTATTCCTTTCTGTAGTACAGGAAGTTGTTTAAGTCTCATTCATCCATTGCTTCCTTGGAAAAGCCCATTACTTTGTGTTGTTCTCCTGGTGTGGTTTCCCTTCATGCATGATTATACAGCTATGTATCATTTTCTCCTATTAATCTGCCTATTGTCAGTTCTTGTCAGGGGAACTTTGGAAGACAAGGTGAAGACTTTCCTTTTGTCCCTACAGATATTATATGCAAAAAGGTTCATCTGTTTTAAGTAGGAAGCTTGGGAAATTTTGGTGATCATATAGTCATTACCACTATTAAAATATATAATTTGAAAAGTTTCCTTGTGCTTCTTTAATAGTTGAAATCTTCTCCGAAACACTGATCTGATTATTGTCACTACAGTAAATTCATAGAATATAGTGGATTTTTTCTGTGTATTTGACTTCTTTCACTTAGCTTACAGTCTGTGAAGTTCATCTATTAATATTTGGCCCCATTTTATTGATGAGTGGTAGTCCATAGTATGGATATGATTGTTCATCTCACTAACTGGTGACCACTTCAATTGCTTTCAGTATTTGGATATTCTGAATATATGATCATGAATATTCATGTACTTTCTTTGCATGGGTCTATGTCATCATTTCTCCCCAGTAAATACTTCAGGGTAGATTTGTAAGGCCATATGGAAAGTCTGTGCTTAAATATATAAGGGACTGCTGTTTTATTTTCCAAAGTGGCTGTGCCATTTGATATTCTTATCAGAGGTTTATTTCTTTCTTAATATGTGTATTTTTCATTTCTTTTTCTTGCCTAATTACACTGGTTAACTACAGTATTAAGTGAATGTGATGAAGGAGGTGTCCTGGTCTTTGTTCTTAATTTCAGATAAGAGGGATTAGCAAGGGTTAGGGATGTAACTGAGGGGCAAGTACGTGCCGAGCATGGGTGAAATCCTGGGTTCATGCTCCACTACTACTGAAAAAATCAATAGCTGCAAGTTTTCAAAATGCATACTCTTCAGTTGAGGCAGAGTCTCTCTTGTTTTAAGCCTTTTAAAGGTAACTTCAGTCTTTCCAGCCTAAAATTCATGCTCTGATCTCTTGGAAAAATGTTATTTACTCTTCCCCAGAGGCTGACAAACTCCAAGGGATGGAGCAGATGGAATCAGCAGCAGCAAGTGTTCCAGACTCCTTTTACCAGGATCCACTAGATTGACCTTAAGGGGTTCAATCTGCTAACCCTCACCATGACTTCCATCCGAGGCCCATGGGATCAACTCTCTGGAGAAGGCCCTTGACCACAGTCTCCCCCACACCAGCCCTTCTCAGCTCAGTGCAGCTGGACGGAAACTTTGCCCATTCTCCCGTAACCACAGTACGGATTGCTTTTTAGAGGGGGAAATAGTATAGGCAGCTCAGCTAGATAGAAATGACTATCCTCCCTCTCAAGGGAGGCAGCACGGAAGTAAAGACATCAGAACTGCGGCTAGAGAGCATCTGAAGGAAGCCAGGCCTGAAGATAAAGTCAAAATGGCCAGGCAGACATGGCTCATCCCTGTAATCCCAGCACTCATGAGGCTGAGGCAGGGGGATTGCTATAAACTTGAGGCCAGAATGAGATAAATAGTAAATTCAAGGTTGGCCCACACTAAAAGGAGCAACCTATTCTCGAAAGCAAATGAGCAAACAAGCAAGCAAACAAACAAACAAAAAAAACCAAAACAAAACAAAAAAACCAAAGGAAAATAAAAGTTGTAATGGCCAAACTTGCATAATTCCCTAAGGAATAAGTGGGATTTGATAGAGAATATACTGAAATTAGTCCAGGTATGTATCAGACCTTTGGGTGAGTGACCTGAACACAGGTGCCTAATCTTTACAAAATGTTCCTATTTTTGAAGTCAGAGATAAGCCCAAGTTAATGATGTCAGCCATATACTCTTGCTATATGCCCTACATCCCTACTGGATCAATTTTAGCTAAGCAGCTATACCATAGGCTGGCTCCAGTCTGAGCCACATTGTACCCACATTGTGGCTTTGGTGTATAAATTACCTCTGACAAAGGCCTTTGGTGGCAACTCACTCGGAATCCCTCCTATCTTTCAAGAGCTGCCTCTCAACAAACCTTTCCTACTCTCAGAGACTGGAGGCTCAGACAATGCGCTTGTGTTGTGTCAAGGTTCTGGAGGCCCCAGTTTGAGGTCAAGGTGTTAAAAGGGATGGTCCTTCCAAAGGGCTGTGAGGGGAAGCCATGAAGGCCTCTCCCCAGGTGCTGTGCTTGCTGGCACTCTGTGGCGTGTCTCAGCTTGTAGAAACATCACCCCAAACTTGGCCTTCATCTTCACATGCTAGTATTCCTTGTCACCTGTTTCTCTTTGTCTCCAAGTTTCCCCTTTTGAAAAGTAGTACAGGTAGCACAGTTGGGGCTGGGAGAACACTCCCCCTTCATCCACCTGAATGTGGGCCATACCCCAAGGCCAATCCTGCATCCCAGGTCCTAAGAGCAATAGAAATAAAAATAACTAAGACCCAGGAAATTTCTAAAACTCCAGGCCAGGGCACATACTGTTAGATCACGCGGCCTGACCTTCCGTAACCTTTCCCCACATGAACCTCATTAAATTAAAGGCTCACACATAGGGATTGAATAGCATGCATGTGATCAAAAGAGGGAATTCTATTAGGTGGCCCTGGATGACTCAGCACCCTGTCAACCACTGCATATGCAGAGAGATCCAACAAGAGCCACCTGGGGTGGGGTGTACCTCTTTTAAAGTCAGAAAGCCTGATTTATCTGCTTTTTTCCCCTGCCATCTGGGCATCGCTTTTCCCAGTCATGCCACCTTTTTCTTTCTGCTGGCCTGAACCCAAGCACACCCTCCCCATTAACTTCAACAAATGTAGCTGCTTTTTTGTTAGCATTAGGTACACACTTGAAATTCTTTGATTGCTGTGCGTAAGAATCTAGTATCTATCTCTCAGGTGCGTCACACATAGTGTCAAAAAGATAGCTACACTGGAAGCGGTGTCCAGCCCACTGACCTCATCTTTATAATTCCATGTGCGACAAACACATTTCCAGAGAAAACTTGCTGAGCTGTTTTTTTTCTTTCTTTCTTCTTTCTTTCTTTCTTTCTTTCTTTCTTTCTTTCTTTCTTCTTTCTTTCTTTCTTTCTTTCTTCTTTCTTTCTTTTCCTTCTTCTTTCTTCTCTCTCTCTGTGTGTGTGTGTGTGTGTGTGTGTGTGTGTGTGTGTGCACGCGCATGCGCTGAGGACTGAGCCCAGGTCCTTTTACATCCAAGCATCTGCTCTGCATTGAGTTCTACCCCGGTTCCAACCTGCATTATTTTTTTATCATTTTTATAGGTGCGGATACTGAGGCTCAGGGAAACGAGTTTGCCCAACTTTGAATTTTTCCTGAAATTTCTGTAGAAGGGATTCATATTTTTTACAAGCAAAAGAAACAGGGAAATGTTACAGTCACCTTTCCCGCTCAGGGGAAGCCATCTCAACGTGACTCCTCATTAACCAGTTTGATTTTTTGGAGAGCGGGGAGCGGAAGTCAGCTGGTTAGGGAGCGTTGAGACAGAGCTGAGCCATAGCTGTGGTATGTCCTCCAAGCAGAAAATAAACTGTGCTTTTTAAGGCACCATGGAAACACTGGGATAAAGTCCGTGTCCTCTAGTCGGCTCTGATCCACGCCCTGTGGAAGGGCTCGCTCGCTGTGCGGCTCGCCTCAGACTTGAGCACTGAAGGACCATTCTGCACGCGCTTTGGGCCTCACAGTGCCGTCTTTCCCAGACTCCTGGGGCGCCACTTACCAAGCGCCCCCTGAACACCCGCGAGAACACTGACCTGCGGCGAGTGAAAGCTGGGAAAGCAGCCCAGCAGGCCACCGAGCAGGAGGCTAAGGAAGACCATCGGGGGCAGTTTGTTCCTCTTCTGGTTACTGACATAAGAGCTCTGGTTTTGTACAAATACTGCCTGCAGTCTTTCTGAGTTGCTTCTCAAAAACCTTAAGATGCTATCAGGCCTGAGGACCGGGAAAATCCAGAGAAGGGAGAATTCAAATTCTTCTCTGTTAATTTTTTTTTTTTTTTTCAGTTTTTGTTTCTGTTTTCCCACACCCTAGAACATTACCTAGAGATGTTAATGACGATAACACTTCATAGTCTTTTGTTGTTGCTGCTATTTCAGTGCTGGGGATGGAATCCAGGGCGACTCGCGCTAGGCCACTGCTCTGCTACTGAGCTACATCCCCAGCCACTGCGACTTTTTAAATAGACACTGAAGACCATTTCCCGAATGCAGGCCTGGCCATCAAGCAATGCAGTTTCAACAATGCAGTTTAGACTCGTGCAAGCACGACGCAAAAGCACACTTAGAGGTGAGCCAGTCTGTCCTGCTCCTCGTGTGTCGGGAGAGACAGGCGTCTCGGGCCTACCAAGGTCACAAGCTCCTTCTGAACCAGATTCTACACTTTTCTCTGCATTAAACATCTATGATTAAATATCACAGTGGGATAGGAATTTCAAACAATAACGTCTGAGGAGTAAGATACTTTTAAAAAATATTTTGTGTATCATTTTTCATTATAAATTGGTCAGATCACATATGCAGAGCCGGGGATACCACTGAGCCTTTTCAGGGATTGCGAAATCAGAGAAACCCTTGACGTGTCTGAATATACTTTAGCTTGTATATTGGCCTAGGAAGGCAAGTTTGGGTTTTTAGAGAACGTTTAGAGTGACTTTCACTATACTTTATTAGTTTATTTATTTATAGATGTGGTTTTGCTGTTTTGCCCAGGCTGGCCTCCACCTCCTACCTGGGTTTCCTGTTCAAGAACTAGTAGTCCCAGAGGTAGCCCTGAACTGAGCCAAAGCAATGGTGGGGAGCAGCAGAGCCTCAAAAGGCATTGTGTCACACATCTCACACCAGTTTGGAACTCTGTTTTTTGATTGTTGCCAAGACAAAGACAGTTGCATCCGTCCTCCTCAGAGGAAAGGCCTGTGGACGAGTTACTGTTCTCCAAATGGTGAGCCCATTGTCCCGCTATCATTCATTGAACACTTTACGCTTTATTTTCTTATGATTATGTCACAAAATTTGAGAGATTATTAATACTATTAAATCTCTTAATCTCACATTTTTTTAATTTTAATTTTTCTTTTTTTTTTTTTTTTTTGTGGTACTGGGGACTGAACTCAGGACCTCGTGCTTGCCAGGCAAGTGCTTATTCTACTGAGCTATTTCCCCTGCCCTAATCTCACAATTGTCGTAGCTTTTAATTTGTTGTAGTGTCATTGAGTCCAAGACCTTTCCCCAGCTAATCAAGTGCTCACTGCAATATATCTCCCACCCCTAGTTCTGCAATTGTGGACTATTTTAAGTGTTATAGTTTTATAGTCCCTTATTATAAAGATGAGTATATTTTGACATAGAAAGAATGATTCAAAAATGCAGTTAATGTTTAAATTTTTAAAATTTTATCAGTAAAAGATACATTGCAATCAATCCCCCTCAAAATATTTTTCTTTCACTTTGAGCACATTTATCCTATTGCTTTTGACAATTTCTTTTTAAAAAAATTTTTAAAAATTTATTTATTTATTTACTTGGTACAGGATCTCACTACGCAGCTCTGACTCATAGTGATCCTCCTGTCTCAGCCTCCCCAGTTCTGGGATTACAAGCATGCACCACGATGCCCAGACCGGTGGCTGGCACAGCACGTGGTACCAGGGCTTGAACCTGGGTCTTTGCGCTTGCCAGGCAGGGGATTAGACTGCTGAGCTATCTCCCCAGCCCACTGTTGAGAATTTCTAAAGTAGTTCTACAAGTTCTCTTTTGTAAATGTCTTTAGTTGCGCTGTCAAGGCTGCCTCAAAGTTCTAAATCAATGCAAAACATTTACCTTCCGTGATCAGTTTGTATTTGGGGAAAAGCCAGAAGCCACAAGATACCAGATCTAGGAGCTGAGGTGAATGAGGACACATCGCAGTGTTTTTGCGAGCCTGCCTATTCACCGGGTGACACTCAGCACTTGCATTCACTGTATTTGATCACCACTTGAAAAACGCTGGGGACTTGCTGAACTGCCTCAGAAAGTGGCAAGAACAGGAGATAGGGGTTTGAAGCAAGGAGGTGGATTTGTGGCCACGTGTCTTTCATTGTAATGTATTCTACAATGCATTGTATATTTTGGTCACAGTTTACAATTTATTTCCTTCGGCGAGCATTGATCCTGAGTTCAATGGCTGGTATAAATAAATAAATAAATAAATATTTACAAAATTATTTCCCTGAGATAAATTAGTACATTTGTGCCTCGGCCTGCTCCATGTGCACCAGGAACTGCAAAAATCATTGGAATCCTTTTCCCCCAACCCCTTGGTTTGTTGATGGCCAATTGATCTTTTTTCCAGATCTTCTGATAGAGTGTAAGTGAATCACAATCGAGGTTTGCCCAACCTTTAACATTCTAAACCCACAGGTCAGCATCAACGTTATCCATAAAGCAACATGGCAACTGCTCCTCTTCTTGGATGAAAATTAGGGATTGTTCATTGTAAGCTCTCCTTTATACTCTGTCTCCGGTATCAGCCACGCCAGTTGTAATGGTTCACGTCAGCGTGTAAAGTCCACTTGAAATTTGTGCCTAATCGATTGGACAGTCTGTTGTTGGCTGTCTAACAGCAGTTTTAGCTTCTTCTTTGTAACTTCAACTTTCATGAATCTGTGGGCTCCACAGGCCCTTTTCATAATGTCACAGGCAGCCACATTCCTGGTCCCCTTCCCCTTGCAAATCACTTTGCATAACCAGCTCTTACCTGAAGTTACAGTAGAGTGCCACATGGAATATACAATGCACGCAACATCTGAGATGTACTTCTGCTTAACTTTATTTGTTTTTTACCTGGAATTTAAATTGAATTTGAGTTAAACCTTAGCACCTGTAATATTGCAGGTAATTTAGGGGTGCTATACTGCACCCCAAAAATAAAACTTCATGGGACCCATGTGCAGCTCACAGTCTGAGTCTCCCCTCTGTGGATAAGAACTACAAGAGACAACAGGTGGCCAGGTGGTACAGCACTTGCCTCAAAAGCATAAGGCCCTGAGTTTGATCCCCAGTGCTATCGAAGAGGAAGAGGAAGAAGACTGGAGAAGCTGGGCAAGGTGATACACACCTGTCATTCCAACACTCAGGAGGCTGAGGCAGGAGGATAGCCATGAGTTTGAGGCCCACCAGGACTACATGGTAAGTTTAAGGCCAGCCTGGACTACCTTGTCTCAAAAAACTAAACCAAACCAAACCAAAACAGTTAAAAAAAAAACAAAAACAAAAACAAAAAAAACCAACTGTACAAAGAGGCAATAACAAGATAAATCTGAACAGATTATATATTGATATTTATAATATAATTATGTCCATCAATCAAAATCATGGTTGTAAAGAAAAGCTTTATCTGCAGTCTTAGGAATTGCAGTTCAGGAGATGGAGGTCTGGGTAAAACTCAAAGAGTGTTGTTCTAAAAGAAGTGACCAAGAAGGCATAAGGTGCGGTGGCTGGTGTGGGCCAGTGGTACAGAGCATGGGGCCATAGCTGATGGGTGAGTGCGTAGCTAAGTGGACGGGGTGGGTCGTGAATGCTCCATCCAGCTTGTCTCTAAGTCAGTGTGAGTTCAGCCTATCAGGTGACCTCTAGGTTCCTTTTTAACCAGACTAAAGCAATTTCATCTTAGGAAGAATTTTCCATGATTTCACAATTGAAAAGATACTTAGTTTTCTTCTGAGTAAAAAAGCAACAAAGAAAAAAACAACAACAAACAAACCCTTCCAAGAACCCCTACCCCAGGAAACCCTGGAGTCAGCAGGTGTGGGGGTGTTTGCCTATAATCTCAAGCACTCTAGGAAGCTAGAGTAGGAGGATTGTAAATTTGAGCCCTGCCTAGGCAGCTTAGGGAGATCCTGTCTCAAAATAAAAGTATTTTATAAAGATCTGTGGATGTAGCTCAGGTCAAAGGCTCTGGGTTCAATCTCCAGTACTGAAAACAAAGCAAAACAAAAACAAACATAAAACAAAAGCTACCAGGCTCCTCCTTGGCTTTCCCAGCCCAAGGCTGATGTTCACTTCCTCTGAGCACATCTGGGTTCCTGTAGACCTTTGAGGCTCCGTGGCCTCAAAGCTCATGGATCAAGGCTGACTTTGATGCAAGTCTGACTCATACTGTACAGAGACAGCCCAGCTTGAGAAACCTTGTCATTTTGATCAGTCGCCCCGGAAACCCTGAATTCTACAATATCTACCATAACTCTTCTGCACTGCCTGTGCTTTCTAACAAATGCCCTCTGTGGAAGACACTGCCCATCCCCACCAAGCTCTGTGTATGTGTAGTGCGGAGGTTAAACCCAGGCCTAGCTCTACCCAGAGATACACCCTCACCCCCATGCCCTAAACTCTTCACAAGTGAATCACCAAGAGTTGGAGGGACAGGAAGGGGATGTGTTGTACACACATACCAGCTTCCCATGAGGAATGTGATCATTATGCTGTAAACATGCACGAATCAAAATAAAAATAAAAATGATTAGAATGGTTGAAGGGTGGCTTCATTCACCTTTGACCTACTTTCAGAACCATTGAAGGGCACCTAATTTACCAAGTGATTAGCATGTCTGTAAAGATATAATGTTAAACTGATGTTAAACCCCCCATCATTCTTCCAAAATCCTGGTGAGCAGCGTTTTCCAATGAGCCCTTTCAAGTAGTTCTAATAAAAATGATCAGTACTCCAGATCCTGAACCCTGATCTTAAGTAAGTGTGCAGCAATAGTCCCTGTTGGTTATTACATCTGCCTCTACGAATGTGACACATGGGGAAAAGAAGCTCCTATTTCCATTCCTTGCCCTTCGGGGCCTTCACAAGGTTGGTCTTTAAGATCCTAGAGTTAGTTAATGATGTTATGAAAAATACAATGTCAACACAAGTGAAATGATCACAAAAGGCACAATGTGTGTCCAAGCAGATGGTAGGTAGCACCACTTGATGAGGAAGTAAATCACGTTCGGGCCTGGGCTTCTAGCCAGCTCAAGCACTGTGATCTGGATCTTTGCTTTGAGGCAAGAAAGATTGAAGCCAACCAAAAGCACGCAGCAAGCAGGAGGGAATGGCTGAGTATGTGTTTAACTGAAAGTGTGAAAGGAAAAGTGGGCCACTTGTTGGGGAGGGGTGCCGCAAGGTGGACGTCGTGGGTTGTGGGGGACTACCTGAGCAGCTCTCCTTGAAAGAAGAGCAACTGTCTCCATTTTGGCTGAGCCTGACCCTATTTCCTTGTATTAATATGTACAGAGCTGTCTAAGACTTCTCTTCATCCCTTCAGTTGGCCTTAAGCAATGTATATTGGTCTGGTGATAGTCTTTGAAGGTGGCATGTGTGTTTTCCTGGTAACCTACACCTGCTGCTCTTTAATGTGAGCCGGGTTGAGACAGGACGAAGAACCAATGCTTCACACTGCCAGCTGGGTTCAAGCCTCGAGATAGAGGCTGTGACTTCCTGGGGTTTGAAAGATTACACCAGAGCCAAAGCACCAGACCCCCAAAACAGTAGATACTATCTCAATAGCATAATGCAGATTGCTTTCTCTGCATATCCTCTCTGCATATGGCAGAGGTAAATGTAGGCCACCACCTAGCTCAGCTCACAGTACTTACCTACTTGCCACAATTCTCAGTCATTCCTCCCCAAGCCACTCACCCACTAAATAAAATTGAGTCAGTTTCTTTATTTTGGGAAGCCATCTTCATGGCTGGACTTAGGGCCCCATGGCTCCCCAGTAATTATAAATATGTTTTAGTGTCTTTACTTTAGCTGCGGGTTGCACTGGGAGTGGTAGATTGGAATTAGCTTGGTGGAATTCAAATAACATATCTTTGGGATTACAAATATTAACTTCTTGGACCAAGAGTAGAACCTGGAAGGGACTCCTGCAGTAGGTGTTTAAATACACTGCTTTTTGTCCACTTCTTGGTATAGGTAAATGAGGCAGAAGGCAAGGATGCTCCTGCTAGCAGGCCTTGAGGTCCAGAAAGGAAGCCACTTCTTTTGCATTTCACTTCTTCTGAGGCTTCTCTCATTAGTTTAGGGACCTGTTCCTTGTCCATTGCATTCTACTAAGCCCAGATACTCACTTTGCTTAAGTTATTTATTTTGGCCCTTTGCTGGTCAACTCATAAATTCTGACTTTTAGTTTAATTCAGGATAACTATTCAGGGCCTGAGCCCTATCTGCCTGACTTCCTCTATCTTCTGGCTTGAAGATGTAGCTCAGTGGTAGCATGCATGACAGTCTGGGTTCAATCAGCAGCTCATGCACTTGCATGCACACACGCACACACACACACACACACACACACACACACACACACACTCATTTAAGGTGGGTGGATGATGCACCCTCTGGATTCCCCTACAGATCTGAAGGATTCTTTCTGGGAGTGCTGCAAGCTGTGCAGGCTTTGGTTGCTGGGCTTCTCCAGAAATGGCTCTTCAATGCAAAGAGCTTCTTGTTCAAGGTCACAGCCTTTTCCTGAAGCATCCTCTGTCCAAAGCCTGCTTCCTGGAGGGGTCCAAAGGCCCAGGCCTCTTACTTCAAAGTGTGACAACTCTGATCAACCAGCTCAGTCGCAGAGTGCCCCTTAGAGTCAGCCGAAGTCTCCGTGGGACCACAGCACCTTTCTTCTTCTAATCAATTGTGGCTTTTTCTTCCAGGTTGTCACTCTTGAGAACACTCTAAAAGCTCCCTGCATGCTACTCATCTCAGAGTCTGCTTTCCTGGGAATCAATCTGTGACCCTTGACATCAGAGCTAGTCCGAGAAAACAAATGCTAAAATGAGACTCTGTGGCTGAGTCACTTGCTGGCTGCCTGACAGCCAGATCTCATAGCTGTGGGGCACAGAAGGGACCCTGCAATGGTTAACGCTTGTGCCAGGAGCTAAACTGGATTACATTTCATGGCAGAGAACACAGCACAAAGTGAAATGCATCAGGCACTGGAGAATGTGGGAGTGGCAGGAGTTAGGACAATGGGATTGGATGACTGTGCCGGGAGCAATCTGTTTTGAAAAGTGAAATGTGACAGTGATTGCACAAATTACAAGCTAGGTGTGAAAGCCAGAGGCATTTTGGCAGCACACAAAGGACTCTCCACCTTTATTAGCCAAGCGGCAGAAAAGGGCCCCAGAGTCAAATTCAAGATTTAATGGAGTACAGAGTTGGGGTGGTGGGGAGAGGTTTTAACTCTTGACCTGGGAAGGTCAGCTCTGCCCTAGGCAGGGCTCTGATTAGTACAGAATGGAATCTGGAGATAGGAAGTTGGGACTCTTGGATTGACACATTTGATAATCCAATTCCCTGGAATCCTCTGGGCCTGAAGAATTGGCTTCATCTTCCCTATTAGAAGTCATCCTCTACCCACTTGCTCCAAGCCAGAGCCGTGGCCGTTTCCCTGGGAGACAGCGGCCTCATCATCAGGGTCTGCCGTCTGCTGTCCTCTTGGCCATTAGCTCAATAACTGTGTTCTGTCACCATGAGGTAAAGTGTTGGACCTGCAGAGAGAAAAAAGGCCAAGGCGCTGTGGTCTGAGCCAATGACAATCGGGAGGACTAGCAGAGAACACACAGAGCTCCCTCTCCTCCTGCTTCCTGTCCACCTCCTGCTCTTCCCCACATGACCCTGCGTGGTATGTCATGCCTCCTGTTTCTGTCGATCTGTGAGTATAAATATCTTTCTTCATCACAATCATTCCCATATCTGCTGTCTTACCGTAAGGATTCAAACAAATTCTGGGTACATTTTTAACACCGGAATGGAATGTAAATTTGGGCAAGGGAAAGTTTATAGATATGAGAGCATTCTCCAAGGACACAGGATTTAATTCTCTGGCAAAGATCCCAGGAGAAAGAGCAGACATATTGCTAATGTTACTTTGGGAGGTTGGGGGAAGCGGTGGTCCATGCTAAATCAAGTACATGTGCCAGAACTCTTCTCCTAGAGAAGAGATCAAAAGATTCAGAGAAGAAGGCACATAAGAGAATATCTATACCATGTAAGGCTGGGAAATCCACCCATACCATGCAAGAGTCTGAAAGACACTGTTTATTAATGTGATAAGAAGTGAACTGGGGAGAGGCCATTGGCATCGCTGATAATTACGGAGGCCAGCACTGATTACAGGGGATGCCGTGATAGCTTGTTGTGGTGGTCAGTTTGACTGAACTCGTTTCTACCTGCAAAAACTTGGTAAAGCACACTTCTGTGTGTGTCTATGAGGGTATTTCCAGAGAAGACTGGAGTCAGCCAACTGAGTGGGGACGACTCACCCTGAACAGACAGCATGTCCCATGGGCTGGGGACCCAAATGGAACAAGGAAGCTGAGGTCAGGGGGACACTCTCAGATACACAATTAGCTATTGAGAAGAGAGTGCTTTTTGTAAGGCTCAATTCAAACATGACTCTGGCAGTATCCAGCCTGTGCCAGCGGATGCATTCTTCTCTACTTAGCACTGGTGTTCTTGGCAAACACGGGATGTCATAAAAGGGATAGGATGGAGCAGCGGATCTCCCAAACGCCGGACATCTGAAGACACTCAAACATTCACACTGGATGCCTCAAGAGCTTTGTGGACAGAAGCTCACAACATCTAGAAAACATTGAACATTGCTGTTCACTAAGATCTTCCCACCTAATGTTCCTTGCCTTCTTTCAAACCCTATATTAAAAAAAGCCCATTGCTTTGTTCCCTATAGATGATGGCCTTTTTGCCCTCTGTCTGTCTGCACCCAGGCAAAATAAATTCATGCCACAAGCCTGGCGATCTCACAGTCTCGGCCTCACGCTGTTCCTTACACTTCTCCCTGATTGTGCCCTTCCTTTACCCATGGATCAGACCCCAGACTCTTCAGCCGCTGAAAGCAGACCTCCACCAACAGCTCTCCCGGGAACCTGCAGGCTCTCAGCCTCAGACTAAATCTGTATCATTGGTTCTGCTTGTTCTGCGGCTTCCAGCTTCTCAGACAGAGCAGCTACAGTTTCTCTGACTCTCCACCCTGAAGGTAGCCAATGTGGGCTATTTGGGCTATGATGGTGTAAGCCAATCTAATAAATGCTCTTTTTTTTTTTTTTCCTAGCAGAACTGGGGATTGAACTCAGGCCCTTGCGCTTGCCAGGGAAGAGCTTATTCTATTGAGCCATCTCCCCAACCCCATAAATGCTGTTTTATGAATGAAAAGATTAATGAACCTTATAGGTTCTATTCTTTTGGGCAATCATGATTAATACAGATGACATGATAGACTTGGAATTCTCAATAATAACTAGCGTAATGGGATCCTAAAGTAATAGAGACCAGGTTGTTATACTTCACTGTCAAGGGTTATGAGTGGCAGGATTGGCGGCAAAACCAAGGTACTGAGCCTGTTCAGAACCACTAAGGTGTCTCACAGAACACAGCACTCCTGGGCAGCAGGCACGAGGACTGCTTAATTTATACAACCCAGAATCACAGGCTGCATTAGGGGAGCTGCCATAACAAAAAGCTACAATTCCTTCTCCATTTTACCAACTCCGAACCCATTCACTGAAGAAGCACCTCCTCCTCATGAGGAAAAAGTTCTGCACTGTCACAGTTGTATGTAGTAATGTTTGCCACTGTCTTTTCTCCAATGATCCTTGTGGTTGTTTGCTTAGAAAATAATGTTGCTCATTCCAGGTTGTGAGGCAGCTGGTTAGAATGGAGGCTTTAAGAATCCAGGCAGTAAATGGAATTTCAGCTCCAGGGAGGCTCCCATTATTTCCACTCGCCAAGGTGACTCAGGCCAATGGCTAGAGAATCCCTTGGGTTGGCCATTTCCCCCAGATCCAAAGATATAATTGCAAAGGACACACTTGGTGTCAGCTTCACTGTCACATTGGTTCCATGGACCTTGGGGCAAGAACTACTGCAACTGAGAAGAAAGGAGGGAAAATAACCACACATGCCAGGCTGGGATAGTCCAGCCTTTGGAAGTCTTTAACATTTCCCCTCAGCCTCTCATTAACTAAGTCTTTGACAGTCCCTCTCCATCAGCCAAAATATAGAGCAAAGCCCATATCAAAACCAGAGGGGCAAGGTAGGGGTGAGTGACATCTCATGGCTTTGGGGGCAAGGGTGGGTTGGCACGGGGAGAGTCAGGGATGGGGAGAGGTTTAGGGGTAGGAGATGAGAGGCCTGTGGTATGCAAAGAATTGGGCCTCCCATTCTTCTCTGATTTGAATCTTCTAGGTGCTTCTGGGTTACACAGAATGGATCCTACAGTAAAGCTTCACCCTACAAAGAGCCAGCTATTATTTTACAGAGCTCTTTAGAATGACATCCCTTTGGGCTACTTTTTTCAGGTCTATCATCAGTAGGGAAAGGAGCCTTTGACGGCCACACACCCAGCATCACCATCTCACTTGCTCAGAGACAAAGTGGCAGAAGTTGGAAACACTGAGGAAACCCAGGTTTTCTGTAGGCCCAGTGACTGCACCTGTATGGAATTCCTACCTAAGGCTCGGGGCCCAACAGGCTGACCAAGGCCAGGCTGGATTGTGGTGACCTTCTTGACTACCTCCTCTGATCTGTGTCACATGTGTCATCAGTGTGGTTTGCTCGAAAGAATTTGGTTAGATATTGAAGACTGCTACTGTGCAACACAAAGGCTTAGATTATGTGAGGTGCAAACAATATATCAGAGAGAACAATAGCCGCGGAACAGATGAGACCTCAGAGGCTGTGGTGGAGATGCTGAAGGTGCCATCGAATGTGCTGATGGGGGAGAGGGGTCAGACCTACAGCTGGGGAAGAGAACCTCTTCTGTGTCAGCCGCTCTGGAACCCTAACACCCCTGGGACTGCTCTTCTTTATAGTCATTGTTAAAGCCATAAGGAGGCTAAAAGACAGGAAATTAGGACAGGCTACAGGAGTGAGAGAAAATTAAAGGGAAAAGTCAGACTTAAGAATAATCAATACAAACAGAGTGAGATTTAAAAATAAAGGAAGGGACTCATTGACTCTGAAAAGTAATTAAATATACACAGCGGGGCCTGGGTGTAGCTCAGTGGTAAAGCACTTGCATGGCACTTGACCTGCAATGCAAAAATAAGCAAAGAAACACAAAACATCTGAGAGTTAAAGTGGAAAGAAATAACAGGCAAAGAATTTTATTGGTTAGATTAAAACGTTAACACTCTGGAGAGAGCGGACAAGGGGTGTGGCTCGTGGAAGGGTTCTGGCCTAGGTGTGGAAGACAGGCCCTGGCCTTGATCCCAGCACAGAGGGAAAAAGGGGAGGGCAGGGAGATAGAGTGCTAGGCTAAGATTAAAAATATGGGCGGTGGGGAAAAAATTAAAATATGGCTAATGGGCCAAAGGAATTAATTGCATTTCTTCCTCCATTTTAGGAATAAGATAGAGAAACCAGGAATGACAAAGTAAGAATGAAAAAGCTAAATGTAAGTTTGAAATCACATCTGAGGGTGAGGGTTTGCAGTGAGGGTGTGCCTAGGGCTCACAGTGGTCCTGCCTCAGCCTCTCAAGTGCTGGGATTGCAGACGTGCGCCAGCATTCCCAGCTTTTCATGTTTTTTTGACTTGAACAAAGACTGTCATAGTCGTGCTAAATTCTTACTTTCTTCTGAAGATGTATCTCGCTCAATCAAAATAAACATTCCCAGTTCCCAAAGAACTGAGCCAATGAGAGAAGACAGGGCAAGAAGACCCAGCCCCCTCCTTTCTGCTCAGTGAAGGAGGGCAGTGCCATTCCGCTGCCACCCACAGGGGACAAAAGGATCAGGGGCAGAGCCCACAGAAGCTGTCACCTGAAATCTTCTCTCATTCTTTCCTGAAATAGGACAGAGCTCCCCCTTGAAAATCTTCAAATAATTTCAGAAGCAAGTTTTAAAAAATGAAATGCTTTCCCTGAAAGAATTTTTTGTGTGTAGAAAAGTTGCAAGAACCATACACAAAGAGCTCTTGCGCCTCCTATTAGAGTTTCCTGAATTATCTGAGAACAAGCTGCAATCCTAATGCCTGTCACCTCTAAACATCCCAGTGCATGTTTTGGGGTCACGCTCCTGTGGTAGGTTGAGTAGTGCAACCCCCCCCATTCATTTCTACCTGGAATGCTAGGAGATGACTTTATTTTGAACTCAGACCCTTGTAATCAGAAGCTCTTTGGTTGAGATCATTCTGGGTTCAGATTCTGGTTCATTCAAATCCAATAGATTGGTTCTTTTTAGAAGGAGGTTGTGGGGGGACTGAGCAAGTAGAAAACATGTTCTTCTACAGTGACAGGACAGTACCATAACCCAGCCTCTTGTCCCATCAGTCTTCACTAAACCGCATGTACTAAGTGACTGGTCTTTTGCACACAGCCTGAACTACATGTAAAAGTAAATAGTAAGACACTTTTCATGGGGAACACATGTTTCTTTCCAGTGACTTGTGACCTCTTGCTCAGCACTGATGCTTACACGTGTTCTTATTTTGAGCCTTAAGGGCCTTCTCTAAAGACAAATTAGTAGAACGGGGCACGGTGATGCACACCTGTAATCCCAGCACGCAGAAGGCTGAGACAGGAGGATCACTGTGAGTTCAAGGCCAGCCTGGGCTACACAACAAGACCCCATTTCAAAACAAAACCCAAATAGACAAAGTAGTGGACCATGTCAAATTGGCCCCTTTAATTAACCAACTATTGACATTATACAGGTACTCACTCCTTTCTGTAAGAGAGTGCAGGGGCCCTGGAGAAAGCCTTCCTGCAACACCTGTTCTGGTCACCTCACCCCCTTTCCATGTCCTCAAAGCCTTATAAAAGCCCCACCCTGAAGCCACAGTCCTCTCAGAACTCACCCACTGCTCTCTCACACAGTGTCAGCAAACTGAATTTTCCTATGCTCCAATGTTGATAAATTCTTTTGGTACTGGCCTTTCACATGCCACACCTCACAAGGCAAAGGATAAAGAGTGACACACAGACACACAGAGAAAGCCATGGAGGCAGAGTGGCCTTACACTGGCACAAACCGAAGCACACTAAAGATCCCCGACAACCACTGGAAGCCAGTAGAGACATGGGTGGTCTGTCCTTTGGAATTTCCACAAGGTGCTAGGCCTACTGACTGACACCTTGGTTTGGACATTTAGCCCCCAGAAATGTGAAGAATGTATTACTGTTTCCTAACTTGTTATGGCAGTGTTAGGAAACTTGTACAAATCCTCCAAGAGGAAATGAGCTTCGCACTGTAGTGCTGTCCAAGGCACAGCCTTCATTCAAGTGTTGCCAGCTCGGCCAACTATATCTCCCCTTCTGATGTAGGCTCCACTCCAGGAACATGTGCTGCATTTAGATGTGGCATTTCTGGGCTGGGGATACAGCTCAGTGGTTTAGGTGCCTTCCTGGCAAGTAAAAGGTCCTGAGGTCGAGCCCTGGTACCACCAAAAAAAAAAAAAAAAAAAAAAAAAGATGTGACATTTCTTTACTCTCCTTTAGTATGGGATTTATTTCTTTCAGTCTTCCCCCATGTTTCACATACTTCAGGATTTTTGTTTGCCTTTGTGGTGCTGGGTATGGCACCCAGGTCTCCACACTGAGCTAATTCCCAGTTGTTTTTAAAATTTGAGACAGGCAAGTCACTAAGTCACTAGCTTGCTCAGGATGGGCTTGAACCTGTGATCCTGTTACCTCAGTCTACCAGAAAGCTGGAATTACGGGCATGTGCCACCAGCCCTGGCTCGGCTCTCCAGTTTTAAAGCCTTTGTTCTGTAGACCTGGTTTCGTTTGATATTTTATTTTGGTTAGACCTTGTCATGCATTTTTGACAGGAACATTACAGACAAGATAGAGGACACTGGGACTGCAGGGCACCAAGTCCCCAAGGTCACCCGTATCTGTACCCACATCTTTGTTCCTTGGCCTTGTTTGTTTGTTTTCTTTCAGCCTCCTCACATCCAAATTCCATTAGATTGGGCCTGCTCCTTTCTCCTGTTGTATTTGTTAGGGTTCTCTTAGGAACAGTTTCAATATAAAATTTATGTATTATACAAGGGATTTGGTAGGGAGGCTTACAAGAGTAGAAGGGATGCACACCGGAGGCCACCTGCCGGTGGAACACGGAAGACTCAAAAATGGCCCTGGGCTCGTGGCAGTCACCAGGCGAGTGGGAAGAGTCTGCGCTGGAAGGCTGAGGGGCTGGAAGACCAACATCCAAAGGCAGTGACAAAGAGCAGAGCTCCTCCTACAGAGGCGAACATTCCTTTATTTTTTTTTCAAAGTTTTATTGATAAACAGCAATGAGACAGTTTCAAATCAAATCGGAAGTACAGTTTCAACAAATAATAAACTGCATATATTCTTCTTAGTGGTTAATTGCTGTACAAGATGCGGACTTGTGATCCTATTTACAAACACCATTAGAACAAATCATTCTATTCATTAAGAGCGAACATTCCTTTATTCTGCATGCTCCATTCCTTCCAAGCTACAGGCCTACTTTTAGGTGCCGCCCACATCCGGGGCGGGGCTTGTCTCATCAGTTTGCAGCCTATAGATCATCCACAGGCACATCCAGAATTTACTAATCTGCTCCGTGGGATTCAAGTCAAGCCCATGTAACGCCATGCATGATCATACCTGTCACACAGGCCTTTCATCGTGAGCCTGTGTCTTCTGTAGATTAACAGAATGCGCTGATTTTCAGCCCCAAGCAAAAAACATTCCCAGCTCCAGAGCACAATGCTCCCTCTCTTGAGGGCCCTACTCTATTTCCTTTGAGTGTGTACTTCTTTCATTCTCCTAATGAAATCTGTCTGTCTCTCACTGATGGGTCCTGAAATTCTTTCCTGTGAGGGTCAAGAACCAATTCAATATAAGAATTGGTCTTTCTGGGGAAATACAGTAAGTCTTCTTTGGTGCCACCAATAGGCAACTCCTTTGTTCAAAAGCCCACAGTCTGATAGAATTGGACTGATATTGACTTTTGCATCAAAAGATGCAATAAGAATTTTCAGGGGTCCAGGGAGATAGCTCAGTGGAATAAATGCTTGCCTGGCAAGTGCAAGGTTGTGAGTTCAATCCCTGATACCACTGAGGGAAAAAAAAGAGGGGGGGGGAGAAATTGGTTTTGGGGCACGAGGTGGAATGAAAAAAAATTATTTTCAGGGGATGTTTTATTTTTTCGTGTATACTAATCTACATTTATTCATATACAACAATGTATGTTTATTCATTTATCCATGTACAAAAATCTACATTTATTCATGTAAAAAAAGAAAAAAGAACCAATTCAGCAGGCTCAATGGAGTCCCCTGCTCCCCTTCTCCTTAGGAGAATTCCTTGGTGTTTTACGATAAGAAAGAACTTTCGCTCTTCCTCCACTGACTATACCACATCGAGTCCAATCGCTATGTGGTTAATGTTGATGTTTGGCTTGTCCCGGATTCAGCCAATGGAATGATCTATACCCTTGCAGGTGCTGTCTGCGTTTGCTGGACATGTGTCCCCCAGTCTTGAAGCATCTCCTCTCTTCTGGCTCCAGAAAAGATCCCAGCTCACCTGGTTCCTGTTCCAGCCCTGGCCTCAGTCATTTCTCGTTCCTTTTAGTGGTGAATTTAAAAACCAAGAAGAGGTGCTTTGGATGCTTGCTCTGGGCTACTGAATGATACTGCACCCGGCTCACTCAGCTGGGAGAGCCAGAGTTTGTCTGCATATATTATCAGAGAACAAAATTACAGCATAACTTAAAAATCTTAACTGACTTCATTTTGAAATTCTAGAACAAAGCAACAACTGGCCTGAGCAGAGGAGTTTGGATTTATAAACAGAGAAAGGTTGAAAACCAGAAAAGAACAAGATGCATGTTTGTCATTTCAAAGTTCCTTTCCTCATAAGGCAAGGATTAGGGGGAAGCGGATTATAAATGGCCGTTATCTCTACTGATTTCTCAGGCCTGATAACAACTTTCAGTTTGGCATAAGACACCTGTTTCAATTTAGTGTGACCTGAAGGGGCCTTACGCAGGACTCTCGTCTGAAATAGTGGCCACACACACACACACACATATACACACAGAGCTAGATATCTGTGTGTACATCTAAATATATATTTAATACACATATATAATAAAAAGTTCATCTTGTGCTGGGTACGATTCCATACGTCAGTGTTTCCCCCATAGTTTCCTTTTCTGTTCCAATCACTTTTCCAACCTGACTCACAACCGTTGCTGACTTGCTCAACGCATAATAAACCCGTATCACCTCCTGACCCCACCACCTTCCTGCAGCACCTCCTCTGCCCGTACTGCCCCACCAGAGAAGGAAAAAAAGCGAAAGCCATTGGAAAGAAAAGGATGGGGCACATCTGAAAAGTGGCTCAACCTTCTTAGAGGCTGAGGGCAGGGAGTGAGCACATCCTCTGCCCTCAGTGGTGGATGAAATAATAGGCATTGGAAGACAGAAGACCAACAGAAAACCTGAATGTGCCCCGGCCATGCTGGAATAGCTATGATTGAGTAAAGCCAAAAGAAAAAGAAGTAGAAAGACAAGGAGAGGGAGACTGGAGAGTGGAAGAATCAGCGGGCAAAAGCCCCGAGGTGGGCTTTCCAGAGAGTCCCCAGGCATGATTCCTCCCAGCGCCTCCTCCCAGCCTTTGGATCAGAGGCAGAGCTCCTGCTCCTTCCTCTGATTTCATGCTGGGAATGTGGCCAGCGCCCTGCTGCCTGCTTCCTAGTCCGGAGGCCCTGGATTCAGCCCCTGCAACACTCTCCCACAGCCCTGATTTTTTTTTTCTCTCTCTTTTTTTCATGTATTGTAGGGAAGAATCTACAGGGTGTTCAGGGTCTCAGTACTAGATCAGACTTGTAGTGATCTGCCTGTTTACAGCCTCCCAAGAGCTGGGATTACAGGCACATGCCACCATGCCCAGTCTCAATTGCCATCCCAGCATGCCCTGAGGGTGGGGGTGGCACGGCAGGCCCGGAGATTGAACTCCTAGCCCCTGCACATGCTTGCAGGCAGGTGCTTTAATCCACTGAGCTATTTGTCTTGCCCCCCTGATTTTTTTTCTTACCTTTATTTTTCTCACAGTGCTCAAGGCTAAAAATCTGAAGGTCTTGTGTGCTCTCTTTGCTTGTCTGGGGGTGGCAATCTCCTCCGTGTGGCTTCACAGCCTTTTGCCTCTTGTCCCTTGAATGTAATGCTTCAGTGGCCAAGTCCCTCACAGGGCCCAGCGACCCGTTGGCATAGCTCTGGTCTGCTGCCCAGCCTGCTCCCTCCCTGCAGGCCCAGGACCCCAGTGTCCCTTCTCCTGAAAGATCCCACTGCCTCTCTAATCTCTGCACTCATTCTCCCTACCCTTCAATGGGTAAGCAGGTGCTGCTGAGAGCACAGTGGGCTGTCACGATGAAAGTCACCATGGCAAGTTCTTCTTGGCATCGGTGCCTTTTATGCCATCCACATTTTCAAAGGTTCTACGCACGGTCCCGAGAGGCAGTGCTGAGATTCCATGCCTCCGGCTGACCTCAGCTCCAGGCTGTGCTGGTGAAAACTTGCTCGCTTCTCCCAGAAGTTCACCCGTAGGCCGGATCTTTGCAATGAACAGTCCCGCCTATTTCCTCAGCCAGCTTTGCCACACCCTAACCTCCTGTCTCAGTTGTTCCTGTTTTACAAAAGTCAGAATGGCTGCTTGTTGATTCCCATTCCTCCAGAAGTAAAAATCTAGGGCAAATTTGGCAAAGACTCAGTGAAATGACCTTGTTTATCTACACTGAAAGCCTTTCTTAAGAAAACATTAGACATTAAGAAGGAGGCAGAAAATAACAGCTGAAGAAAATTTAGCCATAATAAACTTCCTATAACACGATGACAGAGAAAAAACTGAAAATAATTTACTCCAGTTTTGGAAGAAAAAACATTGCACAATGTTATAAAGGATGACTTAAATTATGTCCTAAGTGGATGTAATATAATTAGAAACAGTGGAGCTGAGGAAGTCACTCCCTTTCACCTAATTTTATTGTTTTATTTTGGAGAGAAAAAAAGATAAACAATGAAACCAAGTTTCAAAACAAGTTAGTAGGACAGCTACAATCATTGATACATTGCATATTGTTGTCTTCTTGGTAGTTAATCAGAGTACAAGGGGTGATGTTTTGGCTAAACAATACTAGCACAAAACATTCCTTTCAAGGAACTAAGGGAAGCTAGTTGTAAAACTATCTTAAGTGTCTTGAGGGGCTGGGGAGATAGCTCAGCGACATAAGCCCCTGCCTGGCAAGCACAAGGTCCTAAGTTGATCCCTCATACAAAAACAAAAGACCAAAAAACTTAACAATTTCCTGTGTACATATATATTTTTTTTCTTTTTCCATTTCTTCCTTTCCGCTTACCCCTTAAGGCCATTCCTCCTTCTGATATAGGGGAATGAAACTCCCAATGTGAAAGACAACTGGAACGAGTTTGTGTTCTTTAAACCGAAAGAATGAATTTTAGGAACAACAGAAGTTGAGAAAACAAAAAACAAAAACAAACAAACAAAAAAATCATAATCAAAATAAAAACCTTAAAGGGCCAGGGAGATAGCTCAGCAGAATAAGTGCTTGCCTGACAAGTGCAAGGGCCTGAGTTCGAACACTGATTAAATCGGGGATCAAATGGGGAAGTTAGTCACTTAGCGAGTGGGCAAGAATACCGAACGCGGGCTCTTCCAGAAGGGGGTTGGGTTAGCGACTCTTCCCGGCTTTTTCAAGGTAATAGGGACCTATTTAGAATATCAATCCCTGATGCCTATCCCCAGGGAGTCAATCCCTGATGCCTATCCCCAGGGAGGATGCGGCTGCATTTGTTTGCTCCTTTGTCTTGAGCTCTGGCCCACAGCGGGGAGCGCCTGTCTCCAACAGTTGCAGGAAGTCTTGTTTTCCATGCTGGCTCCTTGAGCGCCAGGCCCTGTCTGACTGCCTATAACGTTTCTAACTCAGCTGCCTAATTTTCCTTGTCCTGAGAGGTAGAGACTCTCTTAACCGAAACAAGTAGATCTGAGGCTGGAGGCGAAAGCACACCGTGAGGACTCTCC
>NW_004524593.1:11361881-11369510 GCF_000260255.1 Octodon degus
GAAGCCCGGATTACCGGGGCGCAGCTGCTGTGCGGGGCGCTCGAGCGCGGGGCTTTGCTTTCCTGTCCCCTGGCACCACTTTTCTGTTTGTGCCGTGTCTTGTGCTGGTGCGGACTTGTCCTGGCAAGGCTTCTGGTGATCCCCAATAAGTGTGGCTGCTTGGCTCTTGGCACTTGCCACCGACGTCCGCTTGCGGTTCTTCGCTTGTACGCAAGAGCCTGGGCTACACCAGGTGAGCTCCGAACAGATGTGCTTGTGGAAAGAATCAAAGACTTAGGTTTTGTCTTGTGTCACAAAACAGCTTTTTTCAATTTCTAGTTTCCCCTGTTTGTTAATTCTTCGTGCTGCAAATCACAGGGGCATTAGGAGTAAAATGTTCCTGGTGAAACCCGTGTGAGCAAACAGGGTGGGCCGTGACTGCTGCCCTCTACCGGTGCCCTTGCTCTCTACTGTCCCCTACAAGTCTCTCCTTTCCAGTGTCATGTGTCACCCGAAGAAAGAACTAATCTTCCTCCTTGCTCTGAGAAATGACCATCCTCCACTTTCCCAAAGGTCCAACTCTGTTGTAGGACAGATTCTAATGGGACGGCTGGGAGAAGGGTATCCCCCGGCCAGCCTGGAGATTTTATTACCAAAGCAATTGAAGAACTTCCTTATAAATCAAGCTGTCCCGAGGGAGGGCTTGGGGACTCAAGCCACTCCTAGAGTCTGCAGCGTGGGCACTTCCCTGAAGCCTTATTTTAAAAACTTTTTAGCCTAGCCCAAGTACCAGGCCAGGTTTCCAGCGGCACTAAGTCACCAGTCCGTCAACTGCTTCTGTAATTGAGGCTGACTGCCTGTAGGTGGCAGCAGCGTACCATTTTCCCAGGCGGAACCCGCTCTGGGAAAGAATGACCAAACTTCGCTCCTACCTAATTCATTTGAGAAACTACTGCCAAGTGGAATCTTCCTAATGATGAGCTTTCTCCTTTGCCTAAAGCCCTTTATTGGTTTCCTGCTGTCTGCTGGGTAAAGCCAAACGCTCAGCAGTCTCGGCTTGAGATCAAGCTGGAACCTAAGGTTTTGAGGGAGGATGGTAGGAGAGCTGGTGACTCTTGGTGGGGCGGTTGTTTGAGACCAGGGAGAAAAAAGTGAAAGCACAAAAGCTTCGAGGAGGAGGTGGAGCGCAAAAAGCAACCGCATGGGCCTGTGTCTTTGCCAACAGACGCGGCAGGAGCAAGCAGTAGGCTGCTTTTCACACAAGACCCTGGACTCTGGCTTTGGTGCCTGGTGCCCTGAAAATAAAACACAACGCAGAAGGAGGGAGAGCAAAGCACAAGTAGACTCCAGGCTGCCACACAGCTGTGTCCCCACATGGGTCCGTGCACTCAGGCCCGATTGCCTGGCACTAGTCAAGGGAGGCCGTTCATTTTGGTGAAAGGGAAAAAGGGTTTTTTTCAAAGCCAGCTGTGAGGACATGGAATTACCATCTGACCTGTGCAGGTGTGTAAAGGTCTCAGTTGCAAGGCTGGGGAGGAGGGGAATGCAGGAGGAGGAGAAGACACACCCCCACACCTCTGCTCCACTCCATCAATGACCTCCTAGGGTGACATCAACTTCCTCTAGGCTGAGTAGAAAGGTTTAGAGATCCCATTAGTCCCTAAAGGAGAAAATTCTAATTTTTGCTGTTCCATTTTGCCATGCTGGTGTCATGGGCAGGAGACAGCTACAGGGGCCAGGGATCGTGCAGGAGGACTCTGTGGCCACATAGAACAAGCCCCCAGGGGCCCCACAAACACTGGGGGAGCATCTTGCAAAGTTAGAGCCTCACTGAGGAGGTCATGGGAAAGGACGGTGAGATAGAGTCTGGTAGATAGCTGGGTTCTCATCAGGGCCTGTGCGGGAAAGCTTATTACTAAAGTAATAAGAACCTCTTCATTATAAATCAGCCTTTCCTGGATGCTTGCTGTATATTATTAGGAAATAACTATCATCATTTGTATGAGTTATTTATTTATTCATTTAGTTATTCAACAAGGTCTTGCTCTGTTGCCCAGTCTTGTCTTGAAGTCAAACTGAACTCAAACCATCCTGCTTCAGCCTCCCAAGTAGCTGGTAGGCCAGCCCACTGCATGGGTCCACACCCTCAGGCTCCTTTGCTGGCCAGTCCAAGTCTAAGGAGGATCTGCCACCACCTCTTCCCTCTTCCTCTCTCCCCTTCATGCTTTTCTTCTGTCTTTCTCTACCACTGCCTTCAAGAATATTTTTGTCAGATTCATTCTCCATTTGGGGACAAGTTTACTCAGGGCCTGCACATCTCAGTCACCAAGACCCCAAACCTTCAAGTATCAGAAGAATTTCACTTTAGAATCTTAAGACAGAGCGTCTGATCTTCACACGGTTTAAAGCTGCTTTTGCAAAAGCCTGTGGCCATGGATTTCTGAGCATGCCACTCCAGCGTTTGCACCAAGATGAACTCTCTGTCCCTATACCCTGTCCCCAAGTGTCCCTGTCCATTGGGAAACCCTGTGGTTAAATATGCAAGCACCACTGGTGACCTTGGGATGAACCGTCCCCTCCATCATCTCAGTATCTATTTGCTGTGTGATGTGGCAGATCACGTGTTCTCAGGAGCTTCTCTACCATAGAAGACTGCTGTGCTATGACTCTGGTTTGTCACCTCTGAAGTTCACATTGAGATTTAGCCCCTAGTCCAATAGCACGGTGGCAATGGGGACTTTCAGAGGCGATCACTTGGAGAACTCCGTGTGATTCTCAGAGGTCTGGGACAGTTACTGTGTGCCTAAGGGTTTCCCAAGCGAGCTTCCTTCCCCTCATGAGCCCTCCTGCCCCTCTGCTGTCCATACTCTGTTAGGCCAAGCAAAGGCCGTTGTCAGAAGTGGCTGTCTGGTCATGGGCTTTCCACCTCTGGACTCATGAACTGAGTCCACTCATCTTCTGGGGCTGAGGGTGCAGCTTTGGGGTAGAGCACGAGGCCTTGGGTTTGATTCCAATCACTGCACAAAAAACCCTCACTGCTTTTATAAATTAGTCTGTCTCGTTTATTCTATGATAGCAACCCAAAGTGGAATGCATCAGTGGGGAGTAACACCCCGGTTCCAAGGGCTGTGGGTTTAAGTGACACCAACAACACAAGGGGTTGGTAGAACTTTTTTCTATTCCTGTTTTGCCCCACTCTCATCAACTAGGAGAGGAACAAGGCGTGGTGGAAGAAGCTATTGTGAGCGTGGAGCATATAGCTGTGTCTTCCTTGGATTTTCCCCAGGGATCCCCATCCTTCAACGTAAGGAGACTTACTTTCCAAAGACCAAAAGTTCCAGGAGCTTTTGTAGCTGCACTTGCTGCCTCATACTGCACTGCCGCAGCCAGCAGTGCAGAGGAGGAGTGTGCTGCACCTTTGCTGAGGGATGTCACTCGTGATAGATCGGCCCAGTATCCTGACAAGGCTATTTCCAGTCTCCTATTCCCGTCTCCATCCGAGTCTCTACTGTACAGGTGCAGCAGCACATGCCTGTAATCCCAGCTACTTGGAAGGCTGAAGCAGGAGGATCTCAAGTTTGAGGCCCCATCTGGGGGGATTTGATGAGAGCCTTGTTGAGTCCCAAAATTTAAAAAAAAATTTAAAAGAAGCTAGGGATGCTGCTTGGCGCTCCCCGGGGTTCAGTTCCCAGGGCTGGGAAACAAAGCACCCGTATTTGTTGATCCAGATTGCTGGCTGGATTCTGTGGGGGAAGGGAGAAGGCGATAGAGAAAAAGAGGAGTAAGAAAACCCCTTGACTTTTAAAGGTTTAAAGTCTAAAACGACAGAAAGGAAACAGATGTAAATGGATAAACCTTTCTCTTTACTTTCTTTCTTTCTTTTTCTTTCTGGGATTGAACTCAGGCCCTTGTGCTTGCCAGGGAAGCGCTTATTCCACTGAGCCATCTCCCCGGCCCCCTACTTTCTCCAGATAAGAAAGTGTGGCAAAGTCTTGGTGCTCAGTAACAGCGCAAACCTTCATGCATTTCCTGACTAAACTGTGTATACAAATGTACATTTAAAAAACAATTGGGGCTGGGGAGATGGCTCAGTAGAATAAGCACTTGCCTGGCAAGCACAAGGGCCTGAGTTCAATCCCCAGTTCCGCAAAAAAAAAAAAAAAAAATTCACCATTAAAAAAATAAAAAAAATAAAACAATTGTAAGCTTTCTTCTCTTTAAAAGCTCTCAACTTTACACTTTTATTTTTTCTTAAACTATCAGATAAAGAAGCCTGTCTCATAACAAGTTTCTATTTCCTGACCGATGTCACCACTTGTGACCTCACCTCAGACAAAAGCTTACCCCAGAGGCCAGGAGCAGGCGCAGGTCTCAGGGCTGGGAGGCGACCTTGCTGGCGTGCTGGCGTGGCCAGAGAGAAGCATGGGTTCGATCCTGACGCTGACCGGAATCCCCAGGGCTGGAACAGCCGTCTATCTCGGAAAAGGAGTCAGGACGGATGGACAGCGGACAACACGAGCCTCCTCTCGCGATCTCCTCCTGGGGTGAGCAGCGCCTCTGAAACTTGCGCTGCAGAAGGCTTCAGTTTTACGCCTTGGGCATAAACGCGGGCGCCCGAACCTGCAGATTCGTACTGGGTGAGAACTGTACTGCAAGACAAAAGGACTGTGAAACGACCCGCGCTGGTGGGGACGCAAGAGGAGATGTGGGACAGAGGCCCCGAGGCGGGCAGCGCTTGGGCTCGGGGCGCGGGAGAACGAGAACATCCTGTCTGGGTCATCGGGGAGAGGAGACCCGGATCCGAGCAGGGGTCAAGAGCAGAGCAGGGCTAGCGACGACGCCCTGTGGGTAAGTGGCTCTGAGAGTCCCAGTGGCCCTCGCTGCCTCGCAGGATTGGCCAGCCCGGGGTTCTCAGGCGCCGCCGCCGAGCGGACTCGAGGGCCGGGTGTGCAGGACTGATGGGGCTCCTCCCTAAGACCTCGGACTCAGCGGCGGAGATCAATTTCTCCTGAGCTGTAATTTATGAGCCGTGCAATCCACCCTTTGAAGGTATACAGTTGGAAGGGGTTTAGGCTGCTGGCCGAGCTGTACAACCGTCACCTGGGACTCATTTTAGAACATTTTCATTGCACTAGGGGGAAAAAAAGCCAATGCACTGAGTGACTGGCACTCACTCCTTAATTTCTCCTCCAGCAAGCCCTAGGCAATCAGTAAAGTGCTTTCTGCCGCCAAAGATTTGCCTCCGCTGAACATTTAATACAAGTGGAATCAGATAACAATAGTTTCTGACTGGCTTCTTTTAATTAGCATAAGGGTTTAAAGTTTTCTCCATGTTGTAGCATGCGTATTTTATCCTTTTTATGGCCAAATAATATTCCAAGCCAAGGAATGAACTATTTAAAGAATGTATACTTTAAAAGAATTCCAGGGGCTGGACCTGTATGCTCAAGTCCTCATCTTCAATGCCCCGCACCGGAAAACAGTTCTAGGAACTTCTAAGGAGTAGCCCTGGTTGAGAGCTGTTAGATGGTCCTTGAGCCACCTCAGCACACAAGGGTGAGGCAGTAATGGCGCCAGTTGGCAGCAAGAGCCTCGAGGGCAAAGCCGACCTCCAGCTCACGGGCGAAGTGGCCTGCTACATTAGCGCCTGCAGTGGGCAGCCCAGTTTTGAGATGAGGTAGGTTTTCAGCCAGTGGGTGGGAGGCAGGAATGAGTGAGGGGCTCCCCCTAGGCCCCTGTGTGCTGGGGCCAGGAGGTCTCACTTAAGTTTTGGGACCCTTGGGGGGGGGGAAGGGCAGGAAAAAGAAGATGCTTCTAAAACCCGGAAATGCCTCCCTGGCTCCTGGGCGAGCCCTGCGGGAGATGGGGGACTTAGATGTGTGGGTAAGAAGGGGCCCTCCGGCCCCGCGTGCCCGACCGTGCTCCAGGTTCCCTGATGCCTCTGCTTGGCCTTCTGGCCCTTGTCCAGCGGCGGCAGGTCCCTGCCCATTGGACAGGTTGGCATCCCCTCTGCCCTCCAAACTGCTGTTTGTTGGGTAAGAAGAGAAGGCCGCGCCTGTCTGCACTCCGTTCCAGATCCTTATCGCACCCCAGCGCGGCTCGGAAACTGCTCTCTCCGGAACAGGAAAGGGCTAGTCCCGCCGCCCCTACATTGCCCACACTTGTGAAGAAACAGTCACTTTCAGCCCCATCGCAGATCGCAACCATGAGAAAAGGTACGCTGCTCACTGAGGCGCCGCGAGGAGAGCTCCCGCCGCTCTGGGCTCCAGAAGCCAGCAGCCGCATCCCAGCCTCCTGACCTCCACCGGCGCCTTTGTAAGAAGGAAGTCAGAGGATGCTCCTCCCTTGCCCGCAATTAGGGCTCTTCTAAGGCTTCGGCACTCTTTGGGGAGCTTCAGAGCCCTGCAGCGCCCGCCCAGCCTCCCTTCTCTGGCCGTCCTCTTCCTGGGGGGCTCCGCCCACGCGGCCCACCCCCCTCACACCCCCACTGATCTTACCCCAGGGCCTTTGCACGTGCTTTCCCCCATTACCCAACCCAAACACCAGAGCCCTTCCGCCTCGGCTAGGAGGTTCTTCTTCAGAAACTCCTCGATCTTCTCTGCCAGCTCAGGGCCCCCTCGCATTCTCCTGCGCATACTGTGGGTGCCCCTCACAGCACACTGCTCTTTCCATTGTCCTGTGGACTGTGTTGCGCTCACACCCATCCGTCCACTGCGCTGTATGCTCCAGGTCGCATAGCTCCTGCTCCAGCTCTTGGCGCAGAGGAACGCGGAGGCACTTGGCAGGCACTTGGTGCACGCTGGGTGCATAGATGTGCAGAGAGGCCAGAGAGCAGGGGCCACCGCCTCGCCTGCAAGTGACCCGGTCTCAGGCCCTCTTGGATCTCTCTGTGGGTCTCCAGACCCACACCTGCCTTTTGTATATCGCTACTGGGCCTTGCACCCAGGCTCTTTGCCTTGTATCCCAGTCTTTTGTTGCTGTTGAAAGGATCTCACTAAGTCACTGAGTTGCCCAGGCTGGACTGGAACTTGTGTTCCTCCTGCCTCAGCCTCCCTGGGTCCTGGGATTAGGGGTATGTGCCGTTGCACCTGGCTTTTTGTTTAACATGTGCTTCATGACTCCAGTACCTCCCCATCACTGGTCACTGTTGATCTTCCCTGGTAAGAGAGGGGAGGCGCCACTTCTCCACTTCAGCTTTACTTTCCCACTTCCTGCTCCTGGCCAGGGCTCTCCTGGCCGCTTGTCTCATGCTGAGGGTGCAGCTCAGTGGCAACACTCTCACAGGCCTACGGAGTCCCAGCAGCCTCTGGGCACAAAGAGGAAGGGTGGCCCGGGAGACAGGAGTTTTTCCTCTGTGGGGAGAGAGACACCAATGATCAGAGCACTGGAGCCACTTGCAGGGCCTGTGGGGTGCCCCCAGGAGAGCCCCCATTAGTGCCTGGCACACTCAGGTGGAGGAGCTGGGCTCACCTGGGGTTTGGGGAGCAGGGGCTCAGCCTGAGCACTGGGGTTTTTGGAACAGCAGTGGGCAGGGGAAGCCGGGCACAGTGGGCTGGACAGAGTCGGCTGGGACCCCTTTCCTGGGGGAGGGGCTGCACCCCACCTCAGGGAAGGGTCTGGAGGTGGTTGGCAGGGGAAGAGGAGGGAAGC
>NW_004524593.1:11370030-11377613 GCF_000260255.1 Octodon degus
TCCTACTCTGGGGTTCTGGGTGTGCACCGACTCTAGAGGATGGGTGGATACTGTTCAAGCTGCACAGGCACTGCCAGGCATTGAGAAGAAATTCCATCAGCCCTGAACAAGATGGCAGGCTGCCTAGGATTGTCACAGAGAGGGTAGTGGGACGAGGCTACTCTGCAGAGATGAAGGCTAAGCCAAGATGCAGGGAACAGGGAGGACCAGCCTTGCAAAGGCTGATGGGAGAGTCATGCTGGTCAGAGGGAGGAGGGCTGGGCAGGTGCCAAGAAGAGGACTTTGGACAGAGTGAGAGGGAAGGGATGACAAGAAAGGTGTCCTGTAGTGGAGGGGAGGGTCACTGCATGGCAGGCAGGGAAGGAGAAGGAAAAACAGGACACTCACAGGCTTGTTGAAGAAAAGATGCCAGGGCACAGATGGCTGCAGATGTCCTAGGGATGGGGCCAGGCAAGACTGTGAGAGATCTAAAAGTGGGAGCAGACTGGTGATTAGGCATAGAGGTAAGACAGGTTGCTTTTTTCATTGTGTCCCCAGAGTTTCATGTGTTGGAGGTTGGGTCCTTTGGGTGAAATTTGGGGAGGTGGGCTTTCTAATTAGAGGTCCTTACACCTTGGGGGACTGTGGCACCCTGTCTCATAGACATCCTGTTTTGAGATATGATTGCTTCCTCTCACAAATGCTTCTCACATGAGGTCCTCACCAGAGGCCAGGCCAATAAGGCTGTTTGTTCTGGAAATTTGAACCTCCAGAACAGTATGTTAATTAGACCTTTTTTCTTGATAATATTAACTGTCTTAGGTATCTCACGATAGGAACAGAAACCAGCCTAGTACTGAGGTAAAAGAACCTAAGAGACTTCCAGGATTTCGTGAGTGAGTGAAAACCTGTGTCATGTCCTGGAAGGAAAGCTTGGAGAAGTCACTTGCTGGGCTCTGGTGGAGCTGAGTGGACACCGAGAGCTGCTGCTTTTGCACGCTTCCTCAGGAGCTGCCTCCCCACACTGGCGGGGCTTGCTCCCGGGGCATGGGACCACAGCTGCTTCCTCTGGGTGGGGTCATTCTCCTTCCAACTGCCCCAGCCTGGTGCACATCACTGAGGGAGAGCAGCTCACATATTGTGGGCAAAAATCCAGTTGTCAACAGTGCTGGGGTAGTAGGCTGTGCTTTGGAGGGTGTTTAGAATTCTGGAGGGAAAGAATTCAAGTACCACTGAGATTTCCTCTAAGGAAGAAGGAGGGAGCAACTGTATGACCATGTTTCTTTAGGCAAGATCTCACTTAGTTGTCCAGACTTCCTGTGTTAGGCAGCTTTCCATCACTGTAACAAAATACCTGAGGTAGTTAGCTTATAATGAGAAAAGGTTTCTTTTGGCTCCTCGTTCTAGTCCATGATGAGGTGGATCCATTGCACTTAGGCTTCTGATGAGGGTGCCAGACAGTGAGGGCAGGGAGTGTGTGAAGCAGCAAACTGCTTATGGCCTGGCCAGGAAGCAAAAGGAGGGAGGAGAAGACTGAGGTCTCATAATCCTCTCCCTTGGTGCCTCGAAAATAACTTTCCACTAAGTCCCTACTAAGGACCCTGGTTTTTGTTTTTGTTTTTTTTTTTTTTCTATTTGGTACTGGGACTCAAAGTCAGGACCTTGTGCTTGCCAGGCAGCGCCTGTGCTGCTGAGCTACATCCCTGGCTTAGGATCTGGACTTTCCCATGTGGGCCTTTGGGGACAGTCAATATCCAAACTATAGCCCCAGCCTGCTGGGTGCCATTCTAAAGCCCAGGAATTACATAAAGAAATTCAGCGCCTTGCGCAGCCTCACTGCTGGTGGGGAGCCAAGACCCAGGCTCACATTTCCTAACCTGGGCACCTCTGCTCTTTTTCCGTGGCTGTCGGTTACAGAGGAGGGTGTTACGGAAAGTAGAGTAACCAAAGTCCGGGAGGCACCTGGGCGGCTCATCAGGGGCTCAGCGTGAGCAGCCGCACTGGCGGCTTTCTTCAGGCAGATAGGATACACAGGGGCACAGAGACCCCGTGCTTCCCGGGATGGGTTTGGAGAGGGTTGAGAATGACGACGCTCACTCTTGTATTCGTGGGGCCTTCTCTCAAAGCAATCCAAGCATTTTTATCCTTTTTATTTTGCTCCCAGGCACAGAGTCAAATTAATCAATAATCATTCACTCGTAGCATGCTATTGTCACTGTCCCCTAAAAGATACCTCTTGTCAACTTTCATCTGTGCTGACGATCAGACCCAGGGCCTTATGCATGTGAGGAAAATACATTTCCAGGAAACCACACCCAGCCCCAGTTTTAAGCCATGGTCACTCCCCATGTCCCCCAGCTCCAGTCCCTCGGCCCTCACTGTTCCCTGCGCTGAGCCTGCCTGGACTGACATATTTAATGCAACTTCGTCTAATTCACTGTCCATCGCACAAGTGGATGTTGTGTCCTCTGTAATAAACAGTATTTTGTATAATTGTTTTAAAATTCTTATAAATATTATGCTGCAAACACTGTACTTGCAATTTTGGCTCTACATTATAATTTTGTGATTTATGTACATTGTATATACAACTTTACAGGGGAGAAACCAGGCAGACATTATTTTTTTAAAAATCATTTTATTTATTTACTTGTTTGTTTATTGATACATGGTCTTGTTACACAGTTCAGACTTGTAGTGATCCTTCTGTCTCAGCTTCCCCAGCAGTGGGATTACAGGCTTGCACCACCATGCCCAGTTCCAGGGCTGGCACGACATATGACACTGAGGATTGAACCCAGGTCCTCATGCTTGCCAGGCAGGCTCTTAGACCGCCGAGCTATCTCCACAGTCCCATGCAGGCATCATTTTAATCAAGTGCTCAAAGTGAATATTTTTAGTAATGGGACAAATCAAAATGGTGAGCCACCAGCTAGGCACCCTGAAGCCATGCGCCACTCCTGTGACTTCCTTCCCAGGGATCAATAAACAGAATCTGCCTGTAAATTAAGTTTGGCAGGCCTAAACTGGAGGACATTCTTCAGGACAATCTCCCAAAGTGTCAAGGTTGTGGAAGGGGAGGAAAGGCTAAGGAGCTGCAACTGTGGCTCTGGCCTGGACTCTGTCACTGACAATGACATTACTGGGGCAGGCGGGAAGCTTGAACTCCATCTGAGGGTTCATTAGTAGAGGTGTGATGACGCTGATTCTTGATTTAGATGTGTGTACTGAGATTACTCTCAGTAGATTCAGGAAAAAGCCTTTTTTGTGTGTGCAGGATCTCACTATGCAGTTTGGACTCATAGTGATCCTCCTGTCTCAGCCTCCCCAGTGCTAGGATTACAGATGTACACCACTGTGTCTGGTATTGGTGTCCCGACATGGTACCAGGGATCAAACTCAGGACCTTGTGCTTATGCCACTGAGCTATCTCCCCAACCCCAAGCCTTTGGGGATTTTTTGTATATTTTAGGGAAGGGTCTATAGGGTTTTGAGGGTCTCACTGCTAGATTGGTCTCATAGTGATCCGCCTGTTTACAGCCTCCCAAGAGCTGGGATTACAGACATGTGCTACCATGCCTGTCTCAGCGCACCCCAGGGGTGGGGCCAGCACAGCAGGCCCAGGGACAAAACACCTGGTCCCTGCACCTGCTTGCAAGTGCTTTAATCTGCTGAAATATTTGGCTGGCCTGATTTTTTTTTTCTTTTTTCTGCACTGGGGATTGAAGGGTTAAGCATTTTGTAAACAAGCAAACACAAAAACCAAAACCAACAAAACTAGGCCTCAGCTAGGAGAAAGATCACCTTGGGTGCCCAGGAAAAGCAGTGGCGCAGGTAGATGTCCAGAGGCAGAGGGAAACCAAAGGTGGCAAGCAGTCCCACAGCATTGGGGGTCCCACAGAGGCAGGGGTGAGAAGAGGACTCCCAGAGCCTTGCAGTGCTAAGGGGGCTGGCCAGGCCTGGAAGTGGGCAGAGCATGCGTGCGCCGCCACACCTGAACTCCGTTGCTGACTCAGCACACCTCAGGAGTGGGGCTGGTGTGGCATGCGGGACCAGAGATTGAACCCTGATCCCTGCACCTGCCAAAGAAGGTGCTTAGTCTGCTGGATTATCTTGCCGGCCCAATCAGTTAGTTTTCGATGGCCAGTGATTTCCCATCATCTGCAAATTCTACTCTGTGTGGGGGCGCCTTAAAGTCTGCCTCAGCACCTACAGCTGAGCCCTGGAAACATGGAGAAGATCTTAGAGTCCAGCCAGCTGATTCTCCTGCCAGGTAAGACTATGTCTCTAGAGCCAGTTCTGCCACTTGCACTAACTGTGGGACCTGAGCTGTTTACTTAGTTCTCAAGCCTTGGATTCCTCTCTCTTATTTCCTGATAGATTGTCATGAGGATTAAATGAGGTCATTAGTACATGACAATCATCCAGCACTGTACCTGGCCTTGAATAAGCATTCAACCCGTGACAGTTGTAGTGTTACATAAGAAGAGCTAGGACAGCTCCTGAAGATATTAACATTGCCAGCAGCTTTTGAGGGTGTACCTGTGAGTCTTGCATGCTATTGCCGCCCGAGGAGGGGGATCTGAAGAAAGCTATGCCATTCAGAGGGCTGAGACCCGGGGTTGGGGGGAGCAGTCCTGCCCCCTGAGCTCCCTTCCCTGCTGGCCAATCTGGCAAACTCTCAAGAGCTGAGTGTGGGCTAAGGTTGGCCAAACCCCCTTTTGCTATAAGCCCTTGGTGACCCCAGCCTTAGAGAAATCCCTGCTGGATGAAGGTTTATGTGTTAGAAGAGGAGGTGAAACTGGGGGAGGGGGTAAGAAGGCAATAGTGGCAGGAGGAAGCCCCAAGGATGGGCCCAGTCCCTTTTTTTCAGTCAAGCGCTTATCCTACTGAGCCATCTCCCCGGCCCCTCAGTCCCTTTTTTTGATGAAGGTTTGGAAGGATAGACGGAGTCCACTTTTGACATAGTGTCTTTGGGGTGATTATTGCCAGGAGAAAGCTGAGGAGAGCAGTTGTTTGAAGGGGAAAGGAGGTTAATTGTTTGAACTTGAGCAGAGTTAACTTGGAAAGTGAGAAATCCTCCCTATTCCAATAGGTCTCTGGTCCAAAACCACACCTGGCCTCGCATCCCTCTAATGATAATCCCCACAGAGTTCCAGGTGTTCAGCCCGGTGACTGATTGCGCGGCCTGCCGAGTTCAGAGGGACAAGATGGAGGCTATATATAAATCCGACAAAGTTTCAAAAGGTAGAAAGACGCATGACCGATTAGAAAGCTTACACTGCTCCAGGAGAGGGCTGAAGCCTTTACTTCTGCCCTGGCGGACACCTCGCTTTTGTTCCTTCTCAGGAACAGAGGCCCTGTGGCTCCAGTTGCCCGTCTGTGAAATGGGGTGAGATTATCAGCCCTGTGGGAACCCGTCCATGCGAGGCTTCTCCTAAGGCCCCCAGAGTCCGACAGCGCCACACAGACCGCGGAGCCCGTGCCAGTCTTCCCAGTGGCAAAGGCAGCAGGGCCAGCTGGTGGTGTCTGAGAGGCCAGTGAGGCTGGTGGCAGGCCACACCTGTGAGTTGTCAGCGAGCCTTGCCAGCTCGGGCTGCATCCTGGTGGCAGCTGTGGGCGAGGTCAGCAGGCAGCCCCGCGCCAGCCACGTCGGTGCCTCTCGGAAGGTGCTGGCTGGCATCCGGCTCGCTCGGTCTCCGCTGCAGTTGCTGAGGCGCACACATCGACAGAAGGAGCCTAGCGCCGGGTCCTGCCAGGAGGAAGTAAACTCGGAAAGTCAGGCAAGGTGAGCGCAGACTGCTCCGCAGGTCGCAGTCTCCAAGGTAAGAAGGCAACCTGTTCAAGCTTCCGGTCTGGGCCAAACTGTGGTTCCCTTATTTCAGCCCTTTCTTTCCTAGAGGTAGGGTCTCGGCTCTAAGAGGGCCGGGGTCGGGGAGGGCTTGCCCTGCGTCTCACAGCTGAATAGCAACAGAACGACCAGTGGTCCCTAGGTCAACTGCTTTGCCATGTATCAGCCTCCCTCCATGACTAAGAGTATGTCGAGCTTTGGGAATTCACTTTTTCCTAAATACGACTGGCTGAAGGGGCAGTGGGGCCTGGAGGATAGAATGATGGAACCGAACTCACACTCTACTCCTCTAACAGTGAGGTTCTCCAAAGTGGCATTTAGTACACTAAACTCGGCTCACTGCGGACCTCTTTCTTAACCCTGGGGAGGTAGGAGTGGGAAGAAACTAACTTCCAGTTGGAGTGTGTGGGTCGGTGCTGGTCCCCAGCCATGCTTGGAGAGGAGTGTGGTCAACCAGTCCTGAGGTGTGACTTTCACTCAAGTACCCTGCAGTCCCGCCAATGGGGACATGCCCTAAGGGCTACCTTTGGGTAAGTCTTTTTGGGTAGAATCACTCCTCCTCTAGCTTCCAGCCCCCCGCTGGAAGTGGCATCTGGCCCTGAGGCAGCAGTGGTGGGAACTCAGCAGTGCTGTAGGGGTGCCTGGAAGGACCATAAGGTCCAGGTGGTGCTGCATCCCATCTTACAACACCAAAGGGACCCCAGAACGGGGAGGAGTCTCCCCACCTGGTACTGTGTTGGGGACTCACACCTTTGCAGTCAGCCTGAGAGCCCTTTGTCACCTCTACTTCCTATGGCCGGTGACAGAGTTTCTACAGTCACTTCACCTCTGAGCTCCGGTTACTGAAACTGCAAAGTGTGTAACAAGGTCTTAGAGGAACCAGAGCTATTGTAAGAACTAAGTAGGTTAAGGTGGTAAAAATATCTAGATTAGTCCTAGGGTCTTAGAAGTTGCTCAATCAGTGGTAACTTCCTTTCATTTCTCCCTAAAGGTTAATTTTTTTTTTTTTTTTTTCAGAACCAGGGATTGAACTCAGGCCCTTATGCTTGCCAGGCAAGCGCTTATTCTACTAAGCCATCTCCCCAGCCCCAAGGTTAATTACTCAAATTGTGACACAAACCCAAGTATCTTTCACTTGAGCAAATAAGTATCACACACACATATATATGACACACATTCTCTTGTACATATAATCTACAATCAAAGAATACAATCTGCTAGTGCTTGAGGGCACATTGCAGCTCCCCTAGTCCCCAGCCCCTCCCAGTGAGGCTCTTGAGGCCTGCAAAGGTGAGGTGACACGGCTGGGTCACACATGCACAGTGGCAAAACTTGTGCCTGATTCTGTCATGTTGTGGCCTCCAAAGATAGTTGTAGGATACTTAGGGTATGTGATCCTATTCTTTGGTGGTCCATATTGAGAAGATCAGCTGTAACTTTGTGTTCTCAGAGTGTGGGGTGTGACACTTGACCAGATGTGTTACCTGGCTGACCCAGAAAGCCAGTTATTCCTTCCTCAGATATTTTGGGATCATAATATGTCAGGTCTGCAATTCTGAACTTGGCGTCGGGGAGATTTGAAAACCACTGTGTTCTAATTTACTGGTGTATTGTGATCAGGGTTCCTTCAGTTTTTTGAAGGTTGCAGAGAGGAAGGCCAGGGACCAAGGATCCCCAGAGGAGTCCTGTCTTTGTGTGTGCCAGGCGATTTATGGAAGGCACAGAGGAGCTGCTTCTTTTTGTACACATGTGC
>NW_004524593.1:11378883-11405982 GCF_000260255.1 Octodon degus
TGACTTTTTCCATGTCATTTCATATTCTTTGGAAAGTATATTTTTCATGGATCTGTACAAAATGCACATTATATGGCATACTATATGATAGTTTGATACATGTACACATTATGAAATGTTCATATGAGGGCGAACGATCTTTTTCCTCAAACATTTATTATTTCTTTGTGGTGAAACATTCATGATTTCTCTCTTCTTGCCTTTCTGAAATACAATATATGTGAAACCTGTTTTTTGGTGGTAGTGGTGGTAATCAGACCCAAGGCCTCACATGTGCTGGGCAAGTGCTCTTACCACTGAGCTACACATCCAGCCCTGAAAGCATAATTATAAAGACTACATATTTTCCCATTGAGCTCTCCTTCATTTATTCAATCAGATTCTTACTAGCATACATTTAGGTTTCCAAACTTTCTTTTTTTTTTTTTTTTTTAAACCTTTTAAAATTTTTTCGGAACCCGGGATTGAACTCAGGCCCTTGCGCTTACCAGGCAAGCACTTACTCTACTGAGCCATCTCCCCGGCCCCTAGGTTTCCAAACATGTAAGTCTATGATGAACACCCTGGTATGTCAGTTCCAATTTTAGACGTCAATTGAAACTGTCCAGGTGATTGGAACTGGTAGATGCCAAGTGTGTCCTAAAGCTTTCTGTAAGTCAACATCCCTGAGTCTTCTGGCCTCCCTTACCCAAGAGTCCAGCCTTCCCTGGGCTGCCTCAGTCCTGGACCATGTTATCCTGACATGCAGCTGGAGGGACTTCTTTGGATTTCATGGTAAAAAATCACACGAGGCAGTGATACGTTTGGAAGACACTGCTACAGATTCCAGGGCCCTGGGTGAGTGTTTTTGGGGGTCTTTTCCCACTCTTCCATTTCTACCCTTTGCTGTCCAGTCCTTCCTTTCTTTATGCAGACTGGTGACCTCATCCTGGGTAGTGGCAAGGACGCTTGACACCCAACTCTTCAAGAGCAGGGCTTTGCTTCCACTCAACCATGAACCGAGAGAATTGTTTTTCCTTAGCAAAAAAATTCTGTTTGCCAGCCGTTGTTAATTCTCACACTTCGAAGAGATTGTAACATAGCAGGAGAATTACTAGGTCTAACAGTATAAACACCAGGCACTGGAAGGTGTTTAAGGCCAAGAATTAGATGTGGGGATAAGAATATAAATAACAGCACAGTTGTTTTTGTTTCTGTTGCCAGACTCTTGAATCCCCATTTAAATGTGAGCAGCCAGCTTAAGGTTGGGCCTGGGAGTTACGCTTGCCTATTAATAACTCAAGAAGTATTCACTAGAGAGAGGTTTTGTGTGATGCACAAACTCCAAGTCTGCAGACAGTCATCTAGTGTCTGCCTAAACTGCGCCGACTCCCACTCCTCCCCTCCCTTCTCCATCTCACTTTTTGTAAAATGTGATACAGTTATTGAGTATTTTACCTACTGGGTTATATGGGTGAGTTTATCCCAAATAAATCTACAGAGTTAACCTAAAAATAAGATTATCCAAATAAATTAATGCATTGCTTTGTATTAAGAACTGGCAAAGCCCCTCCACTGTCAGATTTGCAAATCTTCCAATGGAACATTTGCCAGTCACTGTGATCGGGTGGGTATGAAGGCACAGCACATTCTGAGAGACCTGGGGCCCAGGCCTTAGCTGCCAGTCAAACCCAGACATCTGAATCTCCAAAGCCTCTTTCCCCACCCACCACGGAGAACTCTACCTTTGTCAGCAGCCAGATCGTCCCCTACTCGCCTTTGCCCTTGTCAGGCCCTGTGTGCTTCAGCTCCGGTTTGGCCACCTACTCTTAATCCCCACTTCCATGTGGCTCACAGAAATTCTTTACATGATATCTGAGGAGAAACCTCACCCTTGGGCACCTTCTCCAGGGAAGGCCCTGGATACTAAGCCTGTCCCAGCAACAGAAAGAACTGAGGATGTAGCTCAGGGGCAGAGCACCTGCTCGGCTTAGGAGAGGCCCTGGGCTCTAGCCCTAGCACCCCCCAACAAACAAATACAAACCAAAATGGGAAGGAACTTCTTTTTAGATTTGGCCTAGGGAGGAAAAAATCCCAGGGTTCCAGGTTGGTCTCTTTGGAAGTTTCTGGTGCGATCTGATGCAAGTCAGGTAGAGAGAAAGTGCGTTTTCCACTCTAATGTGCAGTTCTGGCACTTCGCCCCTTAGGGGGTTAATGGACACACTGGACCTTCTGCAACGCAGGATGATGCCTTTCACCTCCACCCCGAGACCAGCCATAGGGCCTTCCTGGAGACAGAGCCTGTTTCCTCCTTTTGTGTTCTTCATGTCTAAACCACATATGATTGGTGCTGACTCATGCTAGATCCTGATGGAGGCTTCCTGGGGAAAGGCCTAGGTGAACCCTGTGGAAACAGAAGGGGAGTGTAGTGACAGCAGAGCCTGGAGGGAAGAGTGCTTGGAAATCTGAGTCACATGTCCTCATCGTTCACCCAAGGGTTTGATGTCCGTTTGGCTGGTGTGATTTTTTTTCCTTTCTCTTTGCAAAACTACTGATCCTGCTGCCAAACGTACCCTAAGCCTACCTTATACATCAGGGAGAGGAACGATAAATGCAGCGACTAGAGGATATGTAAGAGGCCAGCTAGCACGTGAGGCATTTTGTCAGGAAATCCAGAGCTGCGGCTGACCCGCCAGCCCAAGCAGAACTGGGATTTACAAGAGGTGAGGACTACGAAATTTGGGTTCGTTCACCAAGTCTTCAGCTTGGCACCAGCAATTCGTGGCTTCCTCCCAACAGCTGCACAGAAGCAGGGGCCAAACCCGTCTTGTATCCAATGAGTCATCTTGCACTGGCCGTCGTGTGTGGCAGACACCCCACAAGGGCTCCTGAAGCTGGCATTGTCTGGCTTGTGTTTTTCTAAAGATGAGGTAGAGCTGGGGTGCAGCGCAGTGGTGGAGCATGTGCTCGGCACACCCAAGACCCTGGGTTCTGTCCTCAGGACCACAAACAAGCCCCTTCTGCCCAAGAAATGGAAAAGCAAAAGATGAGGCAGCCATGTTCCCAAGGCCTGACACTAACTTTCAGTGTCATGTAAGCAAACGTAGTGACCTTCCCAAAGCCCGTATGTTCCTTTTTTTCTACTTGGGGACCCTAGGAAGAAAGGCCATAGAAACTGACTTAGATTGGAAAAGCAAAACAAAACAACCAAATAAATCGATAAATAAAATTTTTAAAATAAGAAGTAGAAAAGCATACAGGAGCTTAAAGTTGTGGTCTTATTCGGAGGCCATGGATTTGTGGTCTAACAAGATAAAACATCAAAGCAGGTTTGGAGCTTCTGAAGTTTAATCAAGCTAAAGATAGAATCTACTTTTCTAGGGATTTGTAATGTAGATGTTTAGGTGTAGCTGCCTGTATAGCTTAAAAGTTACTTGCAATTCTTCTCTGCACTGGGGACTGAAGTCAGAGCCGCCCACAAGCTTAAGGACCCTAAATTCACTGCCCAGGTCTAAAAGTCACTTTTTATTTGCATTATCTTGTATTGACCTCACAGAACTTTTTTTTTTTTTTTTAAATTTTAGGGAAGGGCTTACAGGGTGTTCAGGGTCTCACTACTAGATTGGACTTGTAGTGATCTGCCTGTTTACAGCCTCCCAAGAGTTGGGATTACAGGCGCATGCCACCAGGCCCAGTCTCAATTGCCGCCTCAGTGTGCCCCGGGGGCGGGACCAGCACCGGCAGGCCCAGGGATCAAACCTCCAGCCCCTTCACCTGCTTGCAGGCAAAATTATTCTTTTTTTTGGAACTTGGAATTGAACTCAGATCCTTGCCAGGGAAGCGCTTTTTCCACTGATCAACCTCCCCGGCCCCAACTTCACAGAACTTTAGTAACGGTATGATTATTGTTACCCCCATTGTACTGATGAGAAAACCAGTTTGTAAAAATGAGATTTGAAAGCTTTGAATTTGGAATCTGGAATAAAATGAAGTTTGCTCAAGCAGGATGTCATGCAGAGTGGTTTGGCGCTTAAACAGAAAGCTGGCTTCCTGACCTTAGACAGAATCCATGTTTCTCATGGACAACAGGCTGCAAAGTCCCTGAGGTGTCTTAAATATGTAAACCCTGCCTACATCCTTGGGAGAGCACTTGGAGCGTGTTCTGCGGTGCCACGTCTTGGGATGCTCCATGGATTTAGCTAGATTTGTGTATTCCCAACACAGCCACACGATGTCAGGGTAAGCTCGGTGATTGACAAATTGACCTCATTCCTTGCACCGGTAGAGGGCTCTAGCTCCTTTTTTTTTTTTTTTTTTCTAAAAGTGAGAAATGGGGACAGACAGGGAATGACAAAAGGAAAACCCTTTCGTGTCTACATTGATTAAGTAGTATGGCTGGAGGTTTATTTTTCTTTCCCCTTTTTCTCTTTCTTTTTTAAAGTAAGCAGTGAGAGTTCAAACAAACAAGTCTCCATTTTCACCTCTGTGTTTGCTTTTGGAGGCCTGAGGTCAGGCGGGGATGCCAGTGGTCTAACTTATGTTGTTTGTCTGTCCAGCTCCAGCCCTGGGACAAATGTGAAGAAATGAAGTAGCTTTGCTAGAGAGAAAACAGTGTTGTTATTGTTGCTGGTGACAGTTCTATTTGCCAACAAACATAAAAACATACTTGGAACCCGAACGGGCTTGTCAGAGGGAACTTTTGTTCCATGTTTGGGCTGGGACGTTTCCAGAGAGAAATCAGAGCGGCATTTGAACTTCGGGAGGCCGGGAGCGAGCTATGCACAGCGGCCACTGACCCGAAAGGCCAGGCCATCAGCTGCATTTTTCATCTGGGTGTTGTTTGACCACAGTCCGTGTGGCTCTGGCTGCCGACTGGGGTCACTGCCCTGAGTGGGCATTACAGGGGAGGAGCGTAGGGCCTGCCGTCCGGGAGGGTGGACACCACAGAAGGGGATACACAGCGTTGGATGCCGAGCTGGGGCTTGGAGACAGTGATCACTGCCCTCATTTTGCAGGATTTATACACTGCCAGGTCACCATGATCCCCAGATCGCTAGCAGCTCCTGGCAGATCTGCTTGATCATGGCTGAATAGGATGAAGCCACCCTTGCTGTGGCTGCTAGGAGAGTTTAGGGCACAGAAACTCATGTTAATGCCACTTTAAGAAAGCCAATCTGCCTATCATTGCCATTGTCGCTTAAGTCAGGATGAAGGTCCCTTCCACAGCTGTCCGGGGCCTGCCTCTTCCCACTGCAGAAGGGAGAAGCTCGCTGGATGGATGGACTTACACTAATCTCTGTATGTGGAAAAGAAGGTAGTGATAAATTACTACTACCGTGGTAGATATCATTCAAATGCAGTAGAATCAAGAGCACTTTGAATGTTAATTCCCGGCTCCTCACTTCACTGCGGCAAGGAAACGTAGGGCATCACTGAACAGTCTAATAGTACGTTGAGCTCTAAAGTGCAAAAGCATTTTACATGAGATCAGGACAAAATGTTCATAGCAAAGAATGCAGCTTCCGCACAGGAGGAGTGGAAGATGTCGAATAAGTGGGAGAGCCCTTTATTTTATAAATAACAGCTCCAGGAAATGAAGTGATTGCTCCAATCATGCACCTAATTGGTGGCAGATCAAGGACTGGAACACAGCCTCTAACTCTTCAATTAGGGTGGCCTCAATTTGATTTTGCCACCTTCAATTTTGAAAACCTTTGGCGTTATTTAGCTTTTTCTTTTTTTGTTTTAGTTTTTGTTTTTTTAAAGACAAGGTTTCATTGTGTAGCTCAGGCTGTTCCTGTACTCACAGCCCAAGCTGCCTCAGCCTCCCAAGTATACCACCATACCTGGCAGCTTTACTTTATTTATTCCATGTATTATTTCTTGCAGTGCCAGAGACCGAAGCTAGGGCTTTGTGCATGCTAGGCAAGGCCTCTCCCATTGCGTTCTACCCCTTGCCCTATCTATTTAGTTTTAAAAGCCTTATTTTAATCTATAGTTAGCTTTAAGACTACCAAGTCACAGGCCAGAGGCAATGCAGAGAGGCTTCTTGTTTTCAACCCTCAGATTCAAGTGAGTATCAGATCCAACTACAGGGCCTGTGAGCCTTAGCTGACTGGAGCTAAAAAGTTAAGCTTCACTAGTTAGCCTCAGGTCTGCAGGCTTTTGTGATAAAAGGACAGAAGGTCTTTAACACAACAGAGGCCTTTAACACAATAGAGGTTACAAACTTTATCTGGAAAGAGTAAGTGGTCAATATGTTGGGCTCTGAAGACTGTATCATCTCTGTTCTAAGACTCACTTTTAGGTTCTGGAACAAAAACAATCACTGAGAAATACATAACACACAAATGAGCATGCCTGTGTGTTTTCTAAGGAAACAACTTTACTTAGAAAAACAGGCAGGACGGAGAATGGATTTGGCCCTGAGGCCAAAGTTTGCAATAAAGAATTTGGTCTTTGGCTTACTATTGTTTGGCATAGTGCTTGTCTAAACAAAGGGATATTATGTTATTCATCTTTATAGATGGCACTGTATTGAGATTCTCAACCAGTTGTATCTACTCACTTTAATAAGTAGAATTCCTTTTTTTTTTTTTTTTTTTCTTCAGTCAGAGACTTGACAAGCCCAAAATTCTAGAAGATTTAAGGTCTAGTGAGGGCCTGTTCTCCGGTACACAGGTAAATTTTCTGAGAAAGAGACAGAGAAGAAGACAAGGAAGAGAGGGTGAGGGGAGGAAGAAGAGACAAAAACAGAAGAAAAAGAAAAACAGAAAGAGAGAAAGCAAATTCTCTCATGATCCTTCTGATCAGGGTATGGTTCCACTCATGAGGGTTCTCCCTTCATGGCCTGCTCTAAACCTACCTACCCACAAGGCCCCATGGCCACGCCCCCCCATACTGAGGAAAAGGGCTTTAGCATATGAATTTGGGACCAGGAAAGGGAGATACACAGTCCATTTTGCTGGGAAGGTAAGGCCAACATGGTAACAGACTGCCAAAATGAGGAAACAGGGCCAGGAGAGGGGGGCACAGGAGAAGATTGGTATGTGGAACCTCTCCTGACTCTAAAGATTGCCCCGTCCCAGAGTAGGCCAGGCACAGAACCACAGTATCTCATTAAATCCTCACCTGGCACAGATTTTCATTATGCCAACCTGATAGGTAAATACTGAGAGTAAATGGTGCCCTCAAGTCTCTGGTGAGCAGCAGAGCTCTGCCGAGAACTCTGGTTACACCTGTCATGCAGGATTCTTCTCCCTGAGCACACAGAGCAGCTTGTTCTTGGGGGGAGGGGTGGCATATTAGTGATCTATCCTCGCTTAACACGTATGTGCTTAGTAGATGCCCAATATATGTTAGTTGAATGTTGAATAAGTATTTAATGGATGACAAGATTTTTTTATTTGTGCATTTTTATCTAAGGCTCTTTTCAAAAATAATTGGCCAGGGACCTGGGGATGTAGCTTAGAGGTAACATGCACTGGACCCTGGGTTTGATCCCTGGCATTGCAAAAAAACCCAAACAAACAAACAACAAAAACAAAAAAAGGAAAAGGCAACAACAGAAAAGATACTGTTCATTTCTGTCTCAAACAATAAAAACAAAAAAAGGAAAAGGCAACAACAGAAAAGATACTGTTCATTTCTGTCTCAAACAATAAAAACAAAAAAAGGAAAAGGCAACAACAGAAAAGATACTGTTCATCTCTGTCTCAAATCCACTTAGGACCAGATGTGAGTTATCAGGCACAGGATTTCCCTTGCCCTCTGCCTAATGTCAGGAGAGTCTATGGTGGCCATGTGGGACCCATGTTTCTTCTCCCACGGTGGTCATTGCAGTGGATGTGGCCAACAGTGGTGGGCAGGGCCTTGGTTGTGGGTGGGGCCAACTAGAATGGGAGGAGCTTGGAGGGCCAGTTCCTTGCAGAGTTCCTGCCTCCACTCTGGGAGGGCAAAACAAGTCACTGGTAGAAACAGCAAAGCACCATTTAGAAGCTCAGGGCCATTTTGCCCTCAATCCATGCCCATAGCTGTTCTCTGATAAGCACAGGGCCTTCAGGCCAAGACTACTTAGGTTGGTTGGTGATGGCAGAGTCCCCATCACTGCAGAGAAGTCACTTCCCTTCTCTAGGTTTCACTTTCCTTCTGGGCTGGACTGGGCAGTCCCCAGTGCCCCTCTAGTTAGAGGAAGAGAGAGTAGCCAGTGACCCCCAGGGGACTGTCTGGGGAGACTGAGGGGCAGTGAAATCATTTCAGATACAAATGTGACACTGATGGGCTTTCCCCCGTGATGCGGGGGCCACCGCGTGTGCGTAGAAACTATAGACGTCTTTGTACCTGGACTTCTCCTTTTAGGGGGTTGGCAAACCTCAACTCCTCAAAGAGGAATCTAAAAGAGCAGAAAAAAAATTTCAGACAGGATAAGTTAACGCAGCCAGTATGGAAAATGGTATGGTAGCTCCTCATATGGAACCATCATATGATTCCACGTCCCACTCGGGTATTTATATATCCAGAGAAGATGAAATCAATATGCTGAAGAGACATCTACACACCCGTGCTCATTGCAACACTACCCAAATAGTCAAGAAATGGAAACAAGCTGAGGGTTGGCCAACTGATGAATAAAGAAAATTAGATGCACATTATGTGTAGGCGTGTACAATGGAATGGTAGCCAGCCATAAAAAGAATAGACTCCTGGGCTGGAGAGATGGCTCAGTGGTCTAAAGCACCTACTTGGAACAAGCTTGGCTAAAGCACAGGGACCGCGGTTCGATCCCCCAGCACCACATGCCAGCCAGCTGCGCCCCCTGGTGGGCTGAGCTGGCCACACACACCCACACACACACTAAATAAATGTTAAAAAAAAAAAGAATAGACTCCTGCCCTTCGTGGCAACTTAGATGGACCCAGACAGCACCATGTAAGTGAAATAAGCCAGACACAGAAAGATGAGTACCACATGATGTTCCCCTGTGTGGAGTCTGAACAAAGGTAGATGGGGGAGAAGCTGAGGGCAGAATGGTGAGGACCAGTCTAAGGAGAGTGGCAGGGTGGAGGTGGGAAGAGGTCGGGTGCTGCATTAGAGAGAGAGGAGCAGGAAGTTCCTGCGCACCACTGCACAGCAGAGTAACTCCAGAGAATGGCAATGTACTACGTAGCAAGAAGCTAGAATAAAGGACTTTGGGTTTTACCATATAGAAATCATAAATGTTCGGTAAGAAAGATATGGTTAACCCGACTTGAACATTGCTCAGCATATATACAGTGCATTGAAACGGTATGTGGTACCCCACTAATGTGTATAACCTTTATCAGTTAATAAGAAGTTAATAAGGAAATAACAGAATAGGAAGGAATTTGGATCTTGCTAAGATGCACAGCATTAGGATTTGGTCAAAGGACGTGAGCAAGAGGTTGCTTAGATGCTAAATTACTGACTTCACCCTTCCCTTTCAGGGACCCTGAAGTGAGAGGAGATTTTGGGGTGTGTGGAGGGGTAGGACCTCCTCCCCACCAACAGCATGTATACACAGGCACGTGGCTCACTGTCTTGTGTTTGTTTTTTCGTCTGTGACATAAGGATATGGGATAACAATGTCAAATGTGTATTCCACTTCAGAGCCTGGCCTGGAAGTTCAGGGCTTGCTTTAAAAAAATTGGAGCAGCTTTTTAAAAAAGATTTTAACTCTTTATAATATAAATGACTTTATGCTTAAGGTGCTAATTTATCCAGTTTTTGTTTACTTTTTAATTATGTTTATACTGACATATAGAGCATAAAATGTAGTTAATTTCAGAAATACTTTCTGTTATGGTTTATGTATATATTTAATGTTTACAAAGGTTTTCTTATACAAAAATCAGATACCTATATACTATTTTAGGTGTTTTTCTTCTTTACACTTAAATATTTTTATTTTTAAAATTTGAAATTAATGAATGTCCACTAAAAAATTTGAAAATACATCTGCATATATGAAATTTTTCATGAAAAATCAAAATGTCACATTGATACTCAATTCCATTTCTTTCTCCAGGAGGAATTGCTGCTAACGATGGAGACACAAATCCTTCATACTTTCTCTAAACTTGCAGTGTGTGTGTGTGTGTGTGTGTGCGTGCGCGTGCACACACGCGTGCACACGTGTACAAGGATAAAGCACTTAAATTTACATAAGTAACATTCATGTCACCACGATACATGTCAGCATTCTACTGCCTGATTTTCTTCATACAGTACTAGCTCCTAGAGATCTTCCCATGCCAGTGCATATCACTTTGCCTTATTCTTCTCAATGGCACAATATTGCTTTGAGACACATGTACAGATGTCTCTCAAGAATGTATTGGGTTATGACCTCATAAATCCATCCTAAGTTAAAATCACTAAGTCAAACATGCATAGACTACACATGACCGATGGGATGGTGTCACTTTAGTAACACAGGACACAGTCAAACATCTATGAGTCCCCTCCCCAAGGGGCGGCTGACTGGGGCCTGTGACTCGCTGCTGCTACTCAGCATTATGGGGGAGTAGCTCAAGTAAAGCTCCAAATTCAAAATCTGAAGTAGAGTTTCTACTGGACGCTTATCGCTTTTGCAACATAATAATGGTGAAAAATCATAAGCTGACCCTTCGAGAGTCCAGCACCCCCTGTCTGTAAGTTACACTTGACTTTGAAATTCACCTATAGTTTGTGTTCCTAAGTGATAAAAAGAGAAGATCACAATGGGGTTCCCTCCCCAAAACAGCTAATTTTTCCAGCAGCAATCCTTTCCCATGTGTTGAGATGGGGGAATGTTTTATTTTATAATCTGCTTCCCAAATCAGTGTGGGACAAATGTTTAAAAAATAAGGATGATGAATGTGTATGCCACTCCACAATTTTAAAAAGTGCTTTGCCACATGTAATCTCATTTGAATCTCACCATACCCTGCACCATGGAAAATACTATTTTTTCTGTTTTAACCTATGGGGGTGAAAGTTGAAGGTGAAAGTTGAGGGGTCAAGGGTGTGCCCAGATTACACAGCTAAGGGGGGAGCTGAGGGCCAACTTTAGGTCTCCCAACTTGCAAACCTAAGCTTTGTAAGTAGCCAAGAACTTTAGGAGCTTCAGCAATAGAGGGACAGTCCCTGCCTGTCCCCCTGCCAACTACTCTTGCTTCCTTCTTCCAACAGTTATTTCCTGGGCTTCTTTTATATATGACAGGCTTTTTGATAGGGTTTGTCACAAAAAGTCTCCCAGCCTTTAGAAAGCCATTATTTTCAGCTTGATCTTCCTCATCTGTGCAATGATCTATGAAGTACTTTAATAAACTTTCAGAGCATAGAACAAAGATGCATCCACTTAATCAGAAGTCGAGTTCATCAAATCATTGGCCTTCCCAAGCATGTCATTAAATTCAAGGTAGTGTATTATTTTGAGAACTGCCCCAGATCCTAGCCCTGAAAGATTCTGTATAATCACTTGGTCTGTCTGGCCTTTTGCCTTGGACAGGCTGAAGATAGATTTTTCAGGAGAGATGTGCCTATCTTTCTCTTCTGTGTTGTTTTCCTGGGTCTAAAACAGCAAACACTTCTGATCACACAGGGTTTGCTGGTCAGGACTCCCATCCTGGCTTAGCTGGTGGCTCTGGTTCAGAAACTCTAAGCAGACTGCAATCAACAATAGGCTTGGTGTGGAGGTATGTTGAGGCTGGCTGGGGTAAACCCATTTCCAAGCTCACTCATAGCTCTGCAAAGGGCTGCTCAGGGATTCAGTTCCCCTCTGGTTATGCACGGAGACTTCAGCTCTGTGTGAGCCTCTCCATGGGGCAGCCCACAACGTGGGAAGGAATCTTTTCATAACAACCGAGCCAGAGAGATTGGTCAAGATAGAAGCTACAGTTCTGTGGCACTTCTTAGGAGTGAGGTTCCATCACTGCTGCCACAGGACAAGGGACTACCAGGGACTGCTACTGTGGCTGCCAGACCAGGTGGGAACTGCTGTGCTTCTCAGCTGAGACAGAGAGCCCACGGAACCCTGCTAGGTCACATGAGAGGCCAGAGAGGTGAGGGGAGCAACGCAGTCTGGGTTTGCGCATCACTGTGATGTTATTCTGCCTCCCAGCTACAATGAGGACACAGTCCCAAGACTCAGAGGACAAGGGATGGGTTACACAGCACAAGGCCTGTCCCTTCTTCCTTGCCACTGATAGTACTGTGAAGTATGATTTGAGGAAAAACTGGCACCTACTTACTTAACATGGTATGCTACTGGTGTTTTTCCTTTGTCTTTAATCTGAAAACACATGCAAATAAAAATGGTATGCAAAAATATAGTGGAAGAAGATAATGAGAAACACCCCTTTTTTCCTGGCCCCTCACTTTCCCTCCTTAGTCCGGTACCAGTTTCTTGTGTGTCTGGCTGAGGATGGTCTATACATGCAGAGGCTTGTCGGAGCAGCCTGTTGTGTCTTTCTAAATACAAACATAAAAACAAAGAGCAACTCATGGCATGTGAGAAAATAAGGACTCAGACGGCATTTACTGAAAACAAACAAAAATCCTACACACCAACAAGAGACTGGTGACCCAACAAGGAAATGAACGAAAGAAGAAAGTTCAAGCCTTGCTACATGTAGCCAGAGACACGAAACCTCGTGAGTCATCAGAGAAAGGTATGAAGTGACAAGGAAGTGTGACCATGACACACAGGATGGTATGCACTGGCTCTCCACCTCTGTGGCAAAATGCAAGGCATGATTGAAAGATAGTAAATTTTTAGATTAAAAAAAATTCTCATTCCAGGAAAAGACACATCAGTAGCAATGGTGGAGTAAGTGTGTTCAAGGTGAGAGGAAAGAGTTTGAATATTTTGAGAGAGATCAGTGGCAATGTGTCTTGACTGGAATGAAATCCTAGATTTAAACATTCACGGGATTTTATGATCACTCTCATTGATCAACTGTTTACAGCAATTTCTGTCAAATAAAAACATAGTATGTCCTCAGTCACTTTATTCGTTGGATCTGAGACAGTGCTCAACCACAAACTCAAGAAGACCATGAAAACTAAGTATTTTGAATGAATTCAGGACACTAGACAGTCATAACAGCACCACAAAGGTGTTCACACAAGAGAACTTACAGAACTGCTTCAGAAAGTAGGAAGACTGTTGGGAAAAGAGTGTTCAAAGAAAGAGGGAGTAATTGGGGGTGGAATAATGGCAATGTGTCCTTGACTATATGCATTTTAAAAGAAGTGTAACCATTCACTGTATTTGCACAATAACTCATACCTGAGAGAAATCCATTTAGAGAAAAGATGTATTTTTGTTCATCGCTTCAGAGTTCAGCCCGTGTCACTCAGCTCACTTGCCTCTGGGCCTGTAGTCAGGCAGAGCGTCATGGCTGGGAGCATGCTGCAGGGCAGAGCAACTCAGCCCTTGGCAGACCTGAGGCAGAGCAAAGGAGGGGAAGGGGCTGGGATCCCAGGTGCCCCTTCCTGGATGTGCACCCAGTGACCTCCCGCCAATGAGGCTCTACTTCCTTGAGATTCCATAGCTCCCATAGCTTCATCTAGGGTGGACCAAGCCTTCAACACACAGGCTGTGGGGGCATTCTGGATCCAAACCGTGCCGTGGTGAAGACACGAGCTATACCAGCAGCAGCTGACTGAGCCAGGTTCACCACAGTCTTGCCAATACACATTTTTCTTTAGTCATTCTCATGAGTGCTCAAGGGTAGTCCACTGTGTCTCCAGTGTGCTTCTCCCTAACAGGTAATGAAGACTAATGTCCCTTCGCATGTTGATACACTTTCTGCAGATCTTGTTTTACAAAATGTCTGTCTGTTCATATTTTTTTTCATTATTTAACTGGATTATCTGTCCTTCTATGGTTGAGTTCTGAGTCTTTTGTGTACGTTAGGTTCAAAGTGCCATTCGAGTCCCCAATGTCTGTACACACTCCTGGTCTGCTTTCCAGCCTCTTTTCTGTTTGTTAGTACCTGTACTAATGTCACACTCTCCTAAGGACAGTAGGTTAGTAAACATTTTAAGTATTTCATAAGCCTGTTGTTCTTCCTTATTCTTTATCTTCAAAACAGACTTCAGCTACTCTTGGCCTTTTGTGCTTTTTGGACCAGGGTATCAAGTTTTATATAAATTAATCAGATAGAGAGAATTGTGGAGAGTTTGAGAGAACTGGCATCTTTATGGTAGGTAATCTTTTCATCCATGAATATGATCTAACTCTCCATCTTTTAGCATTACTTTTATGCCTTTAATAATAGAATGCGGCTTCCTTGGGAAGGTCTTGCTGTGATTTGGATCATAAATGTCCCCGAAAGGTCTATATGTTACAGGGTAGGTTCCCAGTAGGTGCTACCAGGAGATGATAGACAAGAAAAAGACGGAGCTTAGAGACAGGTCATTCTGATTAGGGAAACGGCAGTCTGGCTGGGAAACAGGATGTAGCTTGCAAAAATCTGGAAGAGGAGGCTGGGAATAGATTGTACCTTTGTACCCTGATCCAGAACACACTTGATCCGTCAACAATGCCCAGGATGGGTGGGCAGAGCATCTTCCACTGGACAGGCTCTGGGAAGGTATCAAAAGATGGTGGGAGCTTGTGGCCACTTACCTCACTGCCACTACAGTCTTGCTGTCCTGGCTCTGCACTGACATGTCCAGCAAGCAAAATGATTCTTTTCCTTTCTTCTCTTCACTCTGCTTTTTCTTCTTATATTTCATCTTTCCTCACTCCTTCCACTTTGACTCTTCCTTTGCTTTGAATAGAAGTTCTGTTTAACTGTTTATCTATTGCCCTGGCCAATTCTTCAGTTCTTAGGGTGGGACATAAAGAGCCTGGAATCTTTGGATACTGTAGTCAGGCAACAATTCCAGTCACTTGGGAAATGTGCTTGAGGGGGTGCAGGGTTGTGAGACCTTGACCTTTTCTTTTCATTTTTCACTTCTTGATTCACTCTGCCACATGGCTACCCCGGTAGTGTGTTGCCTCACCATAGGTGTGAGAGCAAAGGCCCACTCATTCATGGACTGGAATCTCCAAAAACAAAGAATCAAAATGCATCCTTCTTTCAAAGTTGATTATCTCAGGTATTTGTTATAGTGACAGAAAACTAACACAAATCTTTAACACTGCTAGAGGGAAACTGTTGATTTTTTTCAGGAAGGATTTCCCCTATGCACACTTTACTCCTTTATCTACTTCACCCTTTGAGATATGCAATGACACATCTAACATCAAATTTGTGGACTACTTCAATTTACCCCCACCCTTTTCCCTCTTGGGAATAGAAGTCTGTATTGAGCAGGCATTATGCTTGTTTCTATAGGTTTGTTTTTTCCTGAAGATTCTGTTGACTATAAATCGTGACAGTAGCATCATTATCTCATTCTTAACTGCAGGGTAAAACATTTTCCACTAATTATAATGTATCTGTGGGTTTTTGGTAGATGGCTTTGTCACTTGTGTCCTTTTATTTCTGGGTTGCCAAGAGCTTTTGTCTTGCACAGAGGTTGCATTTTATCAAATTCTTTTCTGCATTTATTGAAATAACAATATGATTTTTCACCTCTATTCTGTTTACACAGCAAATTGCACTTTTTCCTTGTAATTTTTAATTGTGACAAATTTAAAATTGAAGATTTGTGCAAAGAAGTCACGTAACCTTTTATCTAGACTTACCAATTGTTCTACTTTATTTGCTTTATCATTACCCTTTCTGTGCACACATGTTTTTTTCCCCATAGTTTTATTGAGAAACAAATAGCAATGAAATAGTTTCAAATTGGTAGGACAGTTTCAATAATTAACACATTGCATACATTCTTCCTAGTGGTTAATTGCTGTACAAGATGCAGACATGATATCCTATTTACAAACACCATTAGAACAAGTCATTCTATTCATTAAGAGAATGTAACTATATATCTATCCTAACCACTTTGAATACACAGATACAAAATGGACATTCATCTGTATCCCCTTTTTTGTTTAGTTCCGTCATTTGAATATTTTTTTTTCTTGACATCAGTTATTTTTATTTTAAAATAAAAGAAATAAAAACAATGGTACAAAATCTCAAAACAAGATCTTAGGAGAGAAACAATGGTTAGTACATTGTGTATTGTTACTGCCAAAGTAGTTTCTCATATTACAAGATATAGGCAAGAAATAATAAGCAAATAACATAGGTACAAACCTCTTTTTTTTTTAAAGTCAACAGAAAATGGAAATATACCTTTTAAAGTTTCTAATACTAGGAGAAGATATCATACAATGTCTTTTAAATAAATTTTAAGTCAAAGATACAGTATAGATTTTAGAACTAAAATTAAGATTAAGCAATATTCAGAAAATTGAATGTTTCAAACAATTGAACTAAGAAAAAGTTTTCATGATAGCGAAGAAGTACTAAGAATAAAACATAAGATGAATACTGGAATGGCAAGAAAATGACCAGCACTTGTAACCATTTGAGGATAGGATATCACACAAAGTTCTAGTGTGTTATGGACATGCATAATGACCATAACAGTTACTGGTGGCCAGGCATCACTTGTGGACTGAGCTACAGCTATTTCTTTAAAATCCACCCTGTAGACTCAAGTGGAATCATGACCCATAGGGTGGAAGAGAAGTCCATTTGTAGAGTGTGTGCACACATATTGGTGCATGCTGATTACTTATTTTTCTGAAAAATTTTAAACTAAAGCTATTATACCCATTTATCCTTAAATACTTCCGTGTCTATAAGAACAGCAACATTCTTTTGTGTGACTATAAGTCAATAAAGCCAGAAAATTAAACACTGAAAGAGATCTTACTATTCGTGTGGAGACGTTAAACCAACCTTGCATTCTTAGGACAAATTCCGCTCTGACCTGAAATTTATGCCTGTCATATTTATGTGCTTTGGATTTGAACTGGTCTGCCTGCCTGCTTCCTGTCCCACCCCTCTTAAATCTGTGTTTAAGAGAGAGCTTGGTTTCAGAATTTCTTTCTTGGTAACTTTGCTCAGCCTTAAACAGTAATTAGAAAGTGTTCTCTCTTGTTCCACTTTCTGGAAAAACTGTGAGAAATTTTGCTATTTCTTCCTTAAATATTGTAGAGAACTTATCTCTGAAGGCATAGGAAGGGTTCTGATTTTCAGTCAAATAGCTGCAGGACTATATTTTACCTAGTGTCTGTTTTATAAATAATGTTTCTTTTAAAATGTCATTCATTCTAATTTTCCACAGTTGCTCAGAGTTTCATTGAATTATCCTTTTAATATGTGAGTATATGAAGTCATGTTCCCTTATTACTGGCATCTTTATTTGTTCATTTTTTAAATTATTTTCTTGATTAGTCTTAACTTTTCTTAGGTTTTGTTTTTGTTTTTGTTTAATGCGTTTGGTACAAGGTCTCACTATGTAGCTTGGACTTGTAGTGATCTTCCTGTTTTCAGCCTCCAAAGCACTGGGATTACAGGCATGCACCACCATGCCCAGACTCTGTTGCTGGCTCAGTGTGCCCGGGGAAGGGCTGGCACAGCATGTGGTGCTGGGGATCAAACCCCAGTCCCTGCACTTGCCTAAGCAGGTGTTTAGTCCACTGAGCTATCTTGCTGGCCCTTAGTTGTTATTGTTTTTTCAAATAATTAACAGTTTGCCTTGCTGATTCTGTCTTATGTGTTTGTTTTCTATTTTTATTAATAGCTGTTCTTGCATCTTCATTTTCTTCTTTTTGTTTTCTTTGGGTTTAACTTTCTATACCTCATCATCAACTTCTTGACACAGATCCTTAGAACATTGATATTTTGGTCATTTTTCTAATATATGCATTCAAGAGGTCATTTTTCCTCAAGCACATCTTTGGCAGCCTTCCATAAGCTTTGATATGTGGTATTCACCATTTCAAAATATTTCTAATTTTTATTGTGACTTCTTCAACTCTCAAGTAATGTAGCAGCATATTAGCTTCTAAATTTGTATGAGGAACTTGTAGTTTTTATATGATTAATTCCTAATTTAATTATTAAAAAATTAAGAACATTTTTATTGGTCCATGTTTGCAGTGCATAGTATTTACCTCCTTTCCATGGCATTGACCCATGTGCTGAGCACGTCTTCATTCCTCTTGCCTCCCTCCCTCCCCCAAGCCCTTGAATCTCCTACTGATTCCTGTAATGTTTTACTTTTCATTTTTTAATATTTTCGATGCCTCACACAAGATATTTCAGGTTGTGTGTCTGATTTTTTTCATTTTACATTAGAGTCTCAATGTGCATCCATTTTTCTGCAAATGAGTCCAACAACTTCAGCTACAGTACTTTTTTTTTTTTTTTTTTGGTGGAACTGGGGATTGAACTCAAGTCCTTGCACTTGCCAGGGAAGCACTTATTCCACTGAGCCATCTCCCCATCCCTCAGCTACAGTATTTTGCTGCTAATTTCACTCTACAGGATTACTAGTTTTCTGAGACAGGGTGTTCCGGCTAGCTCAGCTTGGTGATCCTCATGAGGAGGTAGAGCTCAGCTGCAGCCCTGCTAGGAGCTAGGGAAACAGGCCTATGCCACTGCCCTGAGCGTCTACAAGATTTCTGTCATTTAAAGATTTGCTTTATGATTAATAGTGGTATAAGCTGCAGGTGTACTTAAAAGGAATTAATGCAAGTTTATTTATTTATTTATTTATTTATTTATTTATTTATTGGCAGAACCAGGGATTGAACTCAGACCCTTGCGCTTGCCAGGGAAGCGCTTATTCCACTGAGCCATCTCCCCGGCCCCCATGCAAATTTAATTACATCATTCAACTCTTTTACACTCTAACCTTTATTTATTTATTTTTATCAGTTACTGAGTGATGAAAGATAGTATCTTTACAACTTTGGGTTTGACCATTCATCTTACTTATGTAAATTTTGACTTTAGACATTTTGATCTGTAGGATGTTATACAAATTTATAATTATTATACCTTACTGATGATTAAACCTTGATATATGGCTAAAAATTCCTGACTGGATCATCTTTATTTTTTGTTGAATTTAATAAAATTTTATATTGTGGTTTATTTATTTATTTTGGCTGGCTCAGGATGCCTTCAGGGCAGATCTGGTAAGGCTTGAGGATCTGGGGATGGAACCACAGCATCCTGATCCTGACTGCTTTGTTTAAGCAATCACTTAAAGAGCTGAGCTAATAGGCATGACCCCTATTTTGGGATTTATTGTTTTATTGCTTCTAATCTTTTTCTTTTTAATTTTTTTTAAAACTTAATTAATTAATTAATTAATTTGGTACAGAGTCTTGCTTTGCAGCTCGGACTCATACCGATCCTCCTGTCTCAGCCTCCTGAGCACTTGGATTACAGGTGTGTACCGCCATGCCCTGTTTTGGTGGCCAGCACAGCATGCGGTATGTATGGAGGTCAACCCGGGACCTGAAGCTTGCCAGGCAGGTGCTTAGACTGCTGAGCTATCTCCCCAGCCCTCCACTCTTTTTCTTTAAATATTTATCTGGCACATTTTTTTCTCATGATTTTTCTTAAATTTTTACTTTTTGCTAGGTTGAGAGTTGTCTTCCCAGGGGCCAGGAGATGGCTCAGTAGAATAAGCGCTTCCCTGGCAAGTGCAAGGTCCTGAGTTCAATCCCCGGTTCTGAAAAAAAAAAAAAAAAAGAAAAGAAAAAGAAAAAGAGAGCCATCTTCCCTAGTGCCCTCTGCCCTCTCTCACCATTTTGCCTTTATGCTACTCTGGAATTGTGTAAATGCCCACCGACCATAATCAGTTGTGAAGTAGTTGTACCTCATTTTTTAAAAACTGGCTGTAGTGGTAAACTTTACCTTTAAAAAAAAATTCAATTTCCTTTTATCTTCCTTCTTCACCCTTGCTAGCCTACCAATTTCCATGCTCACCTTTAAAAATGTGTTCCTTGTACACCACGGATTGTCTTCGCGTAGCGTTGTCTCTTTGGTCCGTAGTGGGGGTGCTGGGGATTGAACACAGGGCCTCATGTATGTTAGGGGAGCACTGTACCTCTGAGTTACACTTCCAGGCCAGAAGCCTTAATTCTTGCATATCTGAGAACTTTTTATATCATTTTCATAGTTAAACTTAGTTTAGTTCAGTACAAAAATTCTAGCTTGTGAGTTATTGTTCTTGAGAACTTTAAAGATATTATTTATCTTCTTTTGACCACTATTGGGCTGAAATGATTTTTTTTTTGGCAGAACCAGAGATTGAACTCAGGCCCTTGCACTTGCCAGGGAAGTGCTTATTCCACTGAGCCATCTCCCCGGCCCCTAGACACAATTTTTTTCAGTGCCTAATTGTTATTTCTTTGTATATAATTTTTACTTCTGTTTTGTAGCTAGTGAGAAATTCTCTAAATGTAGTTATATAGTTTTACAATGATGAGACTAGATGTGGATTTACACTAGAATTGGAGAATATTTCTAAGCATTCGTGTCTGTCTTCAGTTATGAGAAATTCTTAATTATTAGCATCACAAATACACGCATGTGGTTTCCTAAACAGACTCATCTCTGAGATCTTATTAAATGAATCAAGGAATTTCTTAATTTAGTCCCTGTTTCTCATTTTGTGGCCCAGGGATCGACTCTATGGTCACTTTGCCACAGCGTTACATCTCAACCCTGCTAAAATTTATCCTCAGACAGGGTCCCACTGAATTGCTCAGGCTATCCTTGCTCTTGTGATTCTCCTGCCTCAGCCTCTCCAGTAGCTGGAAGCACAGACTAGTGCCACCATCCTGGATGCTTCTTTTATCTCTTAAGTACTTGTGTGAGAGATTTATATATTTCAACATCATGTACACTTAGGAAAACATACATATATAGTTACATATTTTTAATTTTAAATTTATTTTAACTCATATACAAACAAAAATTATACCTGTTTATGGGGTACCATGTGATGTTTTGACACATCTACACAATGTGTAATGCTTAAATCAGGGTAGATATATTTCCTTCTTCAAACACTTATCATTTCTTTATGATAAAATACTCAAAGTGCTTTCTTCTACCTTTTTGAAATATACAGTACATTACTGTAACCTATAGACACCCTACTGTACACATATGGAATATATATATATACACATATATTCAATATATATACATATACATTCATATATAAGCATATTTATATATTGTGTTCTAGAAGAATATTTTGGTATTCCCTTCTGATTAGCACATTTATTCTTTGTATTAAATCTGATATCAACTTTTTAAAAATGAGCATTTGTACATTTCCACCTTTCTATTTAGTTCTTGACACAGCCACCTGTTCTTTTGGTTTTTTCCCCACATGTTCTTCATTTGTTAAAGTAAAAGTTATTTCATTTATGTCTTTTTGCATCATAAACATTCTTTAAAAAGAAGTTTTCCACAGGCTGTCCCATAACATTGATTTAATCAGAAATAACTGACATTCAGATCCTTGGTTTAATTCTTGGGTTCCCTCCTGTTTGGGGCCCATGGTTTATACCCTTACCATGAATGTTGACTCTCTCTCTCTCTCTTTCTCTCTCTCTCTCACTCAGGTGCTGTGCTGCTGAGCTATGTGCCCAGCCCCTGTGTGTCCTTCTGTCCACTTTACCTCCACCTTTATTTTCCTTGTCTTATCAATGATCTTACAGATACACAGAATTTTTGCCATCCAAGTCTGTGACCTTGAACTCCCTCTACTGTTGCCAGGCTTTTCTTCCCCACTAGACAGCATTCTCTCAGGGAGAGTACAGAAGTACCAACAAGATGTATATGTGTAAGATTTCTACAGATTCATCATGGACGTGGCTCTCATTATTACAGAGGCCAAGAAATCTCAGCATTTGCCATCTGGGAACTGCAGAAGCAGAAAATCTGGTGGTATAATTCATTTTGAGTCTGAAGGTCTAGAACCAGGAGCACCCAAGGGCAAGAGGGAATGTCTGTCCTAACTTAAAGAGAGAGAGTGAACGCAAAGTGCTTTCTTCTTTAACTGTTTGGTTTTTTTTGGGGGGGGGGATCTCAGTGGATTGATGTCCACCCATACATCGTTATTTTATTCTTTTAAATTGTAATCTCCTTTGGAAACACCCTCCAAGACATATCTAGAAATAATGTTTTCCTGGCTCTCTGGGCATCCCTCAGCATAGACTTTAGCTCTAGACTCATAATTAACCAACAAACCTCCCATAAAAGCATTGGCGATATTGCATTCACAGTCATCAAATTTGCTTTCAGTAATTTTGTCACAGAGGCCTCTCCTGGTCTTCTGTTCTCCTTAGGCTGCAAGCAGAACTCTCACATGCAATCTTGTCAGCAGGTTAATTTTTCACTATTCTTTCACTTTTTTGGTCCCTTCTTTTACCAGTGGAAAGGACTCTACCTCTCCTTTCCTGTGGGATGCTAGTTATCTCTTCACTCAGGAGTTAAATTCTAGGCCCTTAGTGCACACAGGCCTGATGTTTCAGCTGCTGCTCAGCAGGTTTAGTTTCTACCACAGAGATGATTGGTTTTGCTTTATCTTTGTTTTGTGTCTTGCCTATCGTGTGAGGTCTCTGCAGTGAGGAGGTCTGAGACAGTGCGAAGCCGCTGAGCTGTCTTGACCAGGATTTGATCCACTTCTTAAGAAACACGGTATCCTTCTTCTTCTGGTGAATGAGCCCTTTCTGTCACAGGTGGTCAGCCCTGATGCTGGATCTTGGGGAAAATCAGTGATGTTTGCTTAGGAACACAGCTGAAGAGTGTAAGAGCTATAAGGGTCAAAGACCATAAGCCTTCACTTTAAGGGAGGTACTCGAGGAGGTGGAATGAAGGGCTGGAGGTGCTGAGGCTTGGATCTTAAATGTCTCCCCACAAAGCTCATGTATTGAAGGTTTGTGACCAGTAGGAGGTGGTGGGAACTGTAGGGTAGCGGCTCAGTTGGAAGAAGCAGGTCACTGGGGCAATGCCATGGAGAGGCTATTGGGACCCTGGCCCATTTCTTTTCCTTTGCTTCTCTGCTGCCATGAGGTGAACAGTGTCCTCTGCCACACTTGGACCATGACCCATTGGATCCAAAGCAGGGCAGCCAGAAGATCATGGATTGAAACCTTCAAATCATGAGCCCAAAAATATTATTTCTCCTTTTAAGTCATTTATTGGAGGTGTTTCTTCATAGCCACACAAAGCTGACTGAAATGGGGCCTTGTCTCTGCCCGTTTCCCCTCCACCAAACTTCCCAGAGGAACATAGAACTTTAACTGTCAGAAACAGATTAAAAAATGTTGAAAGAACAAGAAACAATCGCCCCAATGGTGTCTTTGTTTGTTTGTTTGTTTTGGCAGAACCAGGGATTGAACTCAGGCCCTTGCGCTTGCCAGGGAAGCGCTTATTCCACTGAGCCATCTCCCCGGCTCCATAGAAATTTTTCTTTTGTCGCATCATTTTTTTTTTCAGCTACTTAAACATCTTTCTCAGGTAATAAAACAACTTGTATATGGGGTCTTATGATTTCTGAAAGCATATTTTTAAAACAAACTTATGTCCATTATACAGAGTTGTGATATATTTTATCTATCTATCTATCTATCTATCTAAACATTTATTTTTTGTATTTTAGGGAAGGGTCTACAGGGTGTTCAGGGTCTCACTATTAGATCAGACTCATAGTGATCCTCCTGTTACAGCCTCCCAAGGGCTGGGATTACAGGTGCGCACCACCACACCCAGTGTCAATTGCTGTCTCAGCGCACCCTGGGGATGGGGACAGCATGCCAGGCCTGGGGATTGAACTAGAGTTGTGATATATATATTAAAATTTCTAGGCTATATTGTTGTACAGAAAGCAAAAAGTTACACTGCAAACTGCTCAACCAACCTTCCTAGTTAAGCCAGTGTTGCAGAATGAAAAGCTGTGGTGCAGAAGTCTTCTGTTAAGAATACTTGAGAGCTTCAAAGGAATGTTTAGCTCCCTCCACAAACAGCCACCAGAACTTTTCCATAACCTCCCTTGGTTTCTTTCAGAGGAGCTTGGCACAGAGAGCTCCCATACATCTTCTGATAGTACACTTTGGTGTCATTCACGTCGATTTCCGAGTGAGAGACCATGATCCTCATCAGGGCCTTATGATGAGTGCGGGCGCCCTTCACTGCCTCATGAAGCTTCTCAGCGAAGAAGGCAGATTCACAGTGGCTGTGAGGCATCTCTCAATGTCACCTTTTAGCTCAGGTCCAGAGCCTTGTTCATGTCATGCTCACTGTGCTTGGTGTATCTCTGAAACACTGTGAAGATGGAGTAGCTGCAGGTGGTCAGAACAGTGTTGAACACATTCATGTCTGTCCCCTTTCTCCTTTCTCCAGCTTCATGTAGGGCCCTGGCATCTGTGTCCACCAAGTCTTCATTCACACCAAGATCCTCATGCCGGTCACCCTTAGAGAGAGAAAGCAGAGCCTTCCAGAAATCTCCAGATGTGTCTGCGGTGATGTCTTTGGCCAAGTCTCTCTTCAGTTCATCTCTGTAGACTCTATTAATCTCTCTGATTTCTCTACTCTTTCTTGATGCCAAAATTTCAATGAGGGTGTCTTCATCAGTTCTGAGACCCTTCATGGCTGCACAGAGCTCATCTGTGGCAAACTGGGATGGAGTTTTCAGCAGAGCTAAAACCACTTCTTCTGGATGACCTGTGAGGGCTTTCGTCAGAGCTTTGTCTAGCGGCTTCCCTTTTTCCTGGAGTTAATCTGCTGTGATCTGCTGATGCTGGGCATTGTTTCTCTTTGTCAGAATGTCGATGATGGTTGCTTCATCCACACCTTTTACTTCTATGGCTTTGTGCACAGCCTCAACACCAGAGGAGGAGCACAGACTCTTGCTACCCAGCTCAGACACATAGCAATCCTCCTGTCTCAGCCTCCCCAGTGTGGGATTACAGGCACACGCCACCACACCTGGTTTCATTGGCCACCGCAGTGCACCTGGGGTTCCAGGATCAGCACGGCATGTGGTAATGGGGGTTGAACTGGGTGTTAGTGCTTGTCATGCAGGCATTTAGACTGCTGAGCTATCCCCTGAGCCTGTAGTTGTTTATTCTTAATAACTTTGCCTTGAGAAATATTTGAAAATAGCGTACTTAAATGACTTAACTTTAGATATTAACGAGTAGCTACTATTTCTTGAAAGATTCTCAGTGAGTTTGTGTTATAACTTAATCTCTGTGTGCTATAAAACTCTTGAATTGGAGCAAAGCTAGAAGATGGAATGCTTTTCATTCAGTGTGAATTTTTTCTTTTCAGCCTGTTAAAAACCCAGCTATGGAGGCAAATTCAGTTTTGTGTGTACAATCATAAGGGGTTAAAATCTCAGGTTCTCTTAGCTCCGTGAGCATGTGGTGGCCAGGCCAGAGCCAGGCTGAGCCATGTTAATTTCCCAGAAGATTTCAAAGAATTATCTTTTGAAAGGGAGAAATTTGGGCTAATAAAAACCAGGATCACCTCCGGCAGTCACATGGAAAAGAATAGAAACAAATTACTCCTGGCTTGTTCAACATTGTTGCCAGGGGCTTTCTCTGGCCAAACCAGACTGCTTTGTTTTTCCTTATTCCAAAGAAGCTATTTTAGTAATGTCCTGGGAAAGGCAAGACAACGAAGTAGTGCCAAATGCTTGCTCCTCTGTGCTCTCTTTCTTAGGATCCATTTTTCCCGAGACGTTGCAAGGCTGGGGAGGGCTTTGGTGTCATCAGGCTCTAGTTTTGAATTCCTGGTTTGCCACTTACATCCAGCAAAGACTCAGGAACTGTGTATTTCTAATCTGAGCTTCGATTTCTGCAACTGTTAAAGAAGATAATGTCTACATTGAGGTTATTGTCATAGTTACTTTTCTCTCACTGCTGAGACAAAATGCCTGGTGCCCAAATTTAAAGAGGGAAAGGTTTATTTAGCTCACGGTTTGTGGAGGTTTCAGTCCATACCCAGCTGGCTCCAAGGCAGGGTGGCACATGCCAAAGGGCAGCAGTTCATGGTGGCAGAAGACAGCAAAAGCAACAAGAGCAAAAGGGAAGGAGCTAATGGAGCAAAGCTCTTTCTCTCCCTCATATTGTATGCAGGCTACCCACCCCAAGGCATGAGGAGCACTCACACCCATAATCCCAGCACTGGATCATGAATCAATCACAAACCTTAGAAGCCCACCCCATGACTGCTCAAGGCTTTGGAGAGGGGAACATCTTGACACAAGCCATAGCAATCATGCTGTTGAAAATCTGGATTATGGTAAGGTCTATAATGTGCCTCGTACATAGTATGTACTCAAATAAAGGCTAAGAATAAATGGCTTATCTTGATCAGATCCAAAATTCTCTTTAATCTCTGAGAGCTGGTGCAACTCACGTGTGTACGCATGCACATGCTGGAGACAGAGCCCTGGGCCTCATGCTTGCCAGCCTGTGCTGGACCACAGAGCCCTCCCCCCCAGTTCCTATACCTTACGCTTTATAAGTACTATCGTGAGACTGTGACAGATGAATGATACAGAAGCAGTATAAGAATTAAGGAGTTTTAAGCTAAGGGTCATGGGGCACACCTGCAACCCCAGCACTCTAAAAGGCTGAGGTAGGACAATTGAGAATTTAACCCTCGTCTAGGCAACCACTGACTTAGTAAGACCCTGTCTCAAAATAAAAACTAAACAGGGACTGGGGATATAGCTGCTCTCAGATATTACTTCACACTCCAGCTGAACCCAGCCCTGAATTCCATATCCAATACCACAAAACAAAGACAGACAACAAAAAAGAATTAAGAATTTAAAACAAACTACCAGTTATCTATGGTCTGTGTAATACATTACTGTAAAATTAGAAGCTCACAGCAACCATTCCATTAAGCTTCCAGATTCTGTAGACCAGGAAAGAAAAAGGGATGAAGGGAACACAGTTGTATGTTGTCCATGGCCTTAATTGGGAGAAGTCAATATAGAGTGACTCAAGAATGGGTAAGAGGGGCTGGAGAGATGGCTCAGTGGTCTAAAGCACCTACTTGGAACAAGCTTGGCAAGGCATCAGGGACCGCGGTTCGATCCCCCAGCACCACATGCCAGCCAGCCCCGCCCCCTGGTGGGCTGAGCTGGCCACAC
>NW_004524593.1:11406082-11410241 GCF_000260255.1 Octodon degus
AAAAAAAAAAAAAAAAAGAATGGGTAAGAAATTACTCAGAGGTGTCTCTACCACATCTGAGCTGTTGCTTGGGACCTCACCATGGAGCCCCATGGATGTGTCATCTCTAAAAGGTTTGGGCTTCCTCATAATATGACAGCCTTGAATTTTGTATGTGACAGCTAAGAGTTTGAAGGCAAGTTTCCTAAGGAAGCCAGGTAAAAGGATCTGACCTTTTGGGACTTAAAGTTAGAAGAGGCCAAACAGCTCCTTTGTGGGGCCTCAAGCTCTCCCAGGATCAAAGGGAAGGAACATGGATTTCACCTTTTGCTTGGAACAATGTCCAAGTCCGGCCATGAGAATGTGAGGAATGGGAGCTAGCAGTTTGGCATCTGTGGGGAATTTTGTCCACAACAGGACAGTCAATAGGCTTAAATGCATTTGGCTAGGTCTGGCTGGAGTGTGAAGTAAAATTAGAGGACCACTACGAGGCCAGCGCTACAGTGATCCCAGGGGAAATAACGACCTGGAAAACACAAGGACAGAGAACACGGAAGAAATGAGGTGGATCTCAGAGTGGGCACTGGGAGGGATTTGATCTCACATAGGCAAAGAGAGTCATAGAAAAACAGAAAGAAGAACCCAAGGGCTCTGTGGCTTTGAACCTGACAGGTGGAGACACTATTGTCTGAAATAGAGAAGTCACAGAGGAAGAGGGAACCGCCTGCTTCACAAACCACACATGGCCCCTTTCCAGCCATGCTTGGTCACATTCACACATGCTTGGTCTCCATCTATTTTGCATCATGCCTTTTTGCACTGCCCAGATCTACAGCACAGCTCAGATTCTCAGGCTTCAATAAGTCTCTACAGGGCTGTCATGATGACTCTTGCAGAGATGACAGCAAAGACTATGAGTAGAAATGAGGCCATCTATGAACATGATCTGGAGCCAGAGCCCTGCGTTCAGTTTAAGACTTGCCTCTGCAACTGAAAATTCAGGAGAGACTTCTGCGAAAGGATCTCAAGTTGCTTTTCAGGGTGTGGTCTGTTTTGGGAGATCAGGCCTTCAGGACGTCATGCTTGATCCTGTTTACGTGACTTCATTGACAGTATGTGCTACTGTGGTCTGCTGCCCAGGGCTTACGTACATGGCTTCACTATCATTCCAAGAAGTTAGGGTCATAAGATCATGAGATCTTACATCATAAGTTATAAGATCATCTGAAAACATTCCAAGTGAGTGCTACCCTTTTCCTACTGACACTCAGAGAGGCTAAGCAAGTATTTCAGTGAAACTGCCCTTACTCAGGTTTTAGGACCCAGCCTTTTAGTTATTTTTATAGCCATTTGGGGAAGCATTATCACTGCATGCTTTGTTTTTTACCCTAAACCACTTTACTCACTGTGTGAGTCAGGGATTTTGTATTTGAAACTGACAGAGGTTCACTCAGTTTAAGTGAAAAAATAAAATGTGTTGGTTTACATAGCAGGCTGGAGTGAGTTGGCATCAAGTATGATGGAAGCCAAGGGTCTAGACAGTATCACTGGGTCTCTTTGTTCCTCTCATTCCTCTTTATCTGCTCAACTCCTTGTCCATTACTGCCAAGGGGCTTCCTGCCCATGCCAAGGAATGAGGCCACCAGCAGCCCTACAACTATGCCATTCTATACTACGTTATTCCGGGGGAAAAAGAGAGCCTGCTCTCACCTATCCACTCTTCATATCTTATGTCTGGGCAGTACTCTGATTGCCTCAGACTGAGCTGTGCCCATTTCTTTGGCTAGGAGAGAAATATCCATTCATAGAAAAAAGAAAGGCAGAAGTCACATGTGCAGAGGAGACAAAATAATAGTGGCCAGTGGCTGTGTCATCTGCTTTGGTGATATCATCATCCTTGATGCTAACCAACCTTGCACTATTTCCAAAGCTGATCCAGGTAGTTAGTTAGTTAGGAATGCTTCTTCTCAAGGCTTACTGGGCTCAGAGACTGAAATTTAACAAGATCCTTGGGTGATTCTTACGTGCATTGAAGTCCAGGAAAAGCTGAGTCTAAGGGAAAGGATGGCAGGGTCTCTGAAGGTGCTTTCCTGAGAGGGTTTGGAGTTTCCTGCATGTGTCTGAGCATTGTAGCAGGTAACAGCCTACCCAGGTGCATGAGGCAGCTCTTCACCCTGTTACAGAGTACCCAAGGGTATCAGCACAAAGAGGAAAGATTGATCTTGGCTCATGGCGGAAGGGCATGGCCAAAGAAAGCTGCTCACTTTATGACTGCCAGGAAGCAGAGAAAGTGAGAAAGATAGGAAGAAGGCAGGGACCAGACATAGTCCCCACAGTGATGCCCCTGTCAGCCATTCCCTTCATCTAGCCCCCCTCCTGTTCCCATTACTTCCCGATAATTCTATCAAATTATGATCTTTTCAGTGTACTAACCCATATGATGAAGTTAGAGCTTTGTGAACCAGTCACTTTCTCCAAAGCCCACTAATTGGCAACCAAGCCTTCAGTACCTGAGCTTTGGGGACATTTCAAATCCAAACCATAATGCCTACAAATTATAGGCATGTCCCAGGAAGGAATTCAGAGGCCAGAGTCAGGTCATGAGGTCCCAAGCAAGCTAAGCCAAGGTGATGGCACTGAGTCAACACAGTTCCACTCAACTATGGCACAGGGACTCCTCGAGCTCAGCAGATGGCGATGCAGTCTGGGAGGCTGAGTCTACAGATGTGTCTTCTGTGGCTTCCACATGTAGAGAAGGAGGCATCCAGGCTGGGAAGAGTCTGTCTCCAGAGTTATGATAATGAGGCAAGAAGGGCTTGACTTTGCTTTTCTCTCTCTCTCTCTCTCTCTCTCTCTCTCTCTCTCTCTCTCTCTCTCTGTATTTAGTGCAGGGTCTACAGGGTCTCACTACACAGATTGGATTTATAGTTTGTAGTGATTCTCCTGTCTTCAGTTTCCCAAGTGCTGGGATTCCTGGCATGCCACCACACCCGTCTCAATCACTGTCTCAGCGTGCTTCAGGGGTGGGGCCAGCACAACATGCCGGGGATCGAATCTCCCGACCCCTACATCTGCCTAAGCAGGCACTTTAATCCACTGAGCTATCTGGCTGGCCCTTGTCTCTCTTTTTAATGAACTTTTACTATAGTCAATTGTTATAATGATCCTGAAATTTGGATCCCATCTAGATGCAAATAGAGCCACTTCATGCAGAAGAGTTTATGCAAAACACAGTCTTACCTAGACAGACTTTGCCCTTTCCCAAGTGAATTAGTCATAGGTGTGAGATGTGGAAATTAGATAAATTCTCAGTTGGCTCGAACAGTTCCCTTCTCTCGTATCCGTTTTTTTAAAGAATATTCTGATAAGTAGGGCTGCAGAAACAAAATCCGCAAGAAGTTTAATTAGATAGAAAGGTTTAGAGGACTAGAGATGTGGACCAAAAATGGAAATTGCTTCCTGCCACTTGGCTCCAGGCTCTGAGCCCTGAGCATATGGAGCCCAGAAGTGCAGCACAGGCTGAAATCTCGGGGCCCCGGGAGCAGACTTTCCCTGGCCTTGCAGCTGCCCTGGCCCCTCGTGTCCTGTAGTCCTGCAAGATGCACAGGTGTTTGTGCTTCAGATGGATGTTCAAGTCTAGAATGTGGGGGTTAAGGACGCAGGTTTGGGATACAGACCTCCTGGGTCTGAAACCTCTCTTTACGACTTACAATATGCATGAGGATGGGGGAAATGACCTGATTTTGGTCTTCTCAACTAGGAGGTATGATTTTAAAAATATGGTATGCATTAATCCAGCTCAAAATACCCTCCTTGCTTTGAATATATGTATCCCATTATTCTTTGTTCTTTTTCTTTTCTTTTTTTTCAAGACAGGATCTTGGTATGTAGTCCCAGCTGGCCTTAAAGTCACTAACCTAGGCTGGCCTCAAACTCATGGAAATCCTCCTGCCTCAGCTTCCCAAGTGCTGGGATTACAGATGTGTACTACCATACCTGACTCATGTCCCGTCATTCTTGTCACTTTGAGTCAATTCTGTAAGTCCTTTTCTGTGAGTGTTTTTTTTTTCTTTTCAAAGTTTTATTGATAAACACATAGCAATGAGACAGTTTCAAATCAAATCGAAAGTACAGTTTCAACAAATAATACACTGCATATATTTTTCTTAGTGGTTAATTG
>NW_004524593.1:11417897-11423220 GCF_000260255.1 Octodon degus
TCCGGCCCACGCTGCGCCTGGGCTGGGACTGGTCCCGCCGGCGCAGGGTAGCAGGAAGCTCTCCACACACTCACCGGACCTGGGCTAGGACTGGGTCTCTGTGAGTGTTTTTAGTTGTACTCCTGTGTGTGTCTTTTGTTGTACTATCATGGTGCCCTCAATGTCCTGAATCAATTCAATGTTTAGCTTTCATTGTCCTTTTGACCTTGGGGAAGAGCCAGTAGTCGCTCGGTGCTCCATCTGGTGAATAAGCTGGTTGCGAACACACCACAGTGCTTTGAAGGGCCTGCCTTTGCATTGGATGGCACTGGGCAGAAGCATGTATCGTATTTTCAGTCATACCTTGTAGAGACACATCTGCGAAGAAGACTTCAGGACTGCTTCAGAAAGTAGCGTTCCTTATTTGCTTCAGAATGATGGAAAAGGATGTTTGAAGTGAAGAGGGTGCGCTGAGAAGGCAGTTAAGACTGGGCGTGGTGACACCCGCCTGTAATCCCAGCACTTGGAAGGCTGAAGACAGGAGGATCACTATGAGTCCAGTCTACGTAGTGAGACCCTATAGACGCTGTACTAAATTAAAAAAACGAAAACAACAACAACAACAACAACAACAAAAACCCTTCTAGAAATGATCTTTCCTGTGCGCAATCCAGGGGATCTGCATTATTGTTTTTCTCCTTATTTCCTTCTGACATTTGTGGAACAAAGCACAGGGCCAATGTGCACTGCAAAATCACGCCACCAGCATCCTCCCACCTCCTGCCCCCGCTGCTTGGAAGCCACCAGAGTCTATGTTCAGTATCTTGTACTCCTGAACTCTTCCAAACCCAGGACCCAGAGGTTCAAGTCTTGTGGGTAAGTTTCAAGGATGCAGGCTGAGCCTCAATCTCTGGAACTTTTTCTTTGTCATTCTGAGCTGCCACCAGCAGGAGTCCACCAGAAGTTTTGAAGGGGTGAGAAGATCCACACATGGGCTTTGGGCTTTGTCCCTTCAATGGCAGTTCTTCCTGAGCTGACCTTGAGCATTTCTTCTTTGCTTACTTACGCAGGCCGGTCTAGAGGACTAAGGTGATCCATTGTAAAAAGTTCTGTTCAGTGTTTCTCTAAAAAGTCCTTTTAGTCTGGCCCTACTTGAATTCAGACTGATCTCTCTCTCTCTCTCTGCCCCCCCCCATCTCCCACCCCCGCACTGGACTGAACCCAGGGCCTTTGCCCTGAGCTACATCCCTAGCCCTTTTTAACTTTGAGACAAGAACTCTCTAAGTCATTAAATTGCTCAGGTTGGCAATCCGCTACCTCAGTCTCCTAGACGCTGGGATAACAGGCCTCAGCACTACATGTGGCTAATCTGTTCTTAGCTCCCAGCAGCATGCCTTGCGTGCATCCTTCAAGGTGGGGCTCTCAGTGCTCCTGAGGGTGCTGTCTTCACATATGCAGTCCCCTCTACAGATGGCAAGCTCTGCTCTGAGTGGGCAGGAAGTGTCCCATGTCTTCTATCTCAGGGAATCCCCAGCAAGAGTTTCATTAGCCGGTCGGCCTTGGGTGCTCTTTCTTCTCTGAGACAAGGGAATCTTGCTACCCAGTTCACAGAAATGCCCAGCATTTGACGCAATTTTACTTTCTTTCCCTCTGTGCTTCATAGGTGTTTAATAAATATTTCCTGAATGAATACATTAATAAATAAATACATACATAGACTAATGTTCTGTTTCTGTGCTCCCATCCTATCCCTGTTGCTATTTGTCTTTATTGATGCTGATGACATGATTATTATGCAAAAATAACAGTAACTAGAGACTGTGTCTTCCCTCTGGGGTATTGCTTAGGGCTTGAGGTAGGATTAGGGAAATTCAGCCTATATCAACAGGGCTGCTGTTCTGCGGAACTGCTGCAAGCCATTATTGCTTCATTTTGTATTGCTCTGATTTCCAGTGTTGTGAATCATTTGTAAAAAACTGATAGAAATGTGCTTCTTAAACTGTTGCATGGGGATTGAGTACATTCATGAGCCACCAGGACAGAACTCAGGATGGCCAGGCACACTATGAATGCAGCCATGTTCCAAGCATTGTAGGTTGGGAGGTCACACAGACTGTGGTGGACAGACTGTGTAGCTGGAGAGGAGGCAGCTCCCTGGTGGGGGCTGGGGTGTGCCTATGGGATCCTCTGACCTGCCTATGTTGTACTTTGCTCCTGGCAGAAGTTATAAACTCTCAACAGAGTCCATCCTTCTGAGAAATCCCCTTCTCGGTCCTGCAGGTACCCTGCAGTCTGATCCCACCCCTGGGGCTTTCCTAGGATGGTCTTGAGAACTTGGTGTCCTGGGTGTTCAGTCATGGAGAATACAGCACCTGGGGCAATTGTGGAATGGACAGGATGGGCTCTGCAGCCTTTGCCTCCTCTTTTAGTGAGTCTTGCTACTTAGAAGGGTGACTGGCTTCCTATCCCACTACTCTGCTGGCACTGTCCTGTGAGCCAGCATTTGGGGGAAATATAGAAAAACTTGTGAGCCAAGATTGAAAATAATTTTCAGGGACATAGAATACACAGGATTTATGTGATTGTGTGTCATTATATGCAGCAATTTGACCAAGTGAGCCTGAACCTTCCCGTTCTGGAGTTGATCATTGCTATGCCTTTACCAAACCAAAGAGCCCATTGAAATATTTGTCTCTAATATAATGGTGTGGACATCAATTCAGAATTACTTATCTCTAGATAAACTAGTTGGATGTTGAATTTTGCTGTCTTGTAAAGAGAGAGAGAGAGAGAGAGAGAGAGAGAGAGAGAGAGAGAGAGAGAGAGGAAGAGGGGAGAAGAGGGGAGAGGAGACAGGGAAGAAGGAAGACAAGGGAGGGGGAGGAAAGGAGAGAGACTTTTTCAGCTAGATTCCATGGTGAACATATACCTGTGCACCATGTTCTTTGCTGTTGCTTCTGGTAGTGATTCAGTCAGTTGGAACTGGATTCAGAACACTTCCAAGGAGGGTTTCACCTTCCAAGTGAGGACTATACCTATTAATACTCAAAAGCACAGCAACATGAATCCCAGGCAAAGTCTAAGGCTTTGAAGAAGGCTACTTGGCTGCTGCTGACCTCTTCTTGAGGCACTCACTATACAGCCAGCCAATCAACCTATACTTGGTGTCTGTGAAGGAGCAGGCATGGACTTGGCCTGAGGGAAAGACAAGAAAGAGGCAATGACTGAAAGGTACTTCACAGCCTGTTAATGGATATCATGTAGGGTAAGACATTGCAGCCAATATCTTCACAGGAGAAGCCTTGTAACTCAAGTCGCCAAGTGGGTGAGGCAGCTTATCATAGTGATAACAGCCTTCTAGAGATGCTGACTGTGCTAGCCACTACCTGCTGACCTTGAGCAAGTTAACCGTTTTGGGTCTCATTTTCCCTTTCCACAAAATGGGGATAGTCATAGCCACATGTCTTAATAACTTTTCTCATCACTGAAGCACAAAATTTGCTATCCACACCTTAAAGAAGGCTTATTTAGGATCACACTTTGTAGAAGTTTTGGTCTGCGGTCAGCTGACAGCATGACAGGGGGACGTAGTGGAAGAGAAGTGAAGCTGCTCATGGCATGGTAGACAGGAAGTAGAGTCAAGGGAAGAACCATGTAGGGAACATGCTCTTCCAGGTCACACCCACAGTGATCCATCTCTTCTGACCAGACCCTTCCTAACCCCAAGTCAGCTGTACTGCACCAGCAATCCAGTCACCTTTCTAAAGCCCTGTTTGTGAGGGCATGAGGCTTTGGGGGACATCTAGATAGAAACCATAGTATCTCTCTAGCTACTTCATAGGGCTGCTTTGAGGACTAAGTGATGTAAATCGTGTAATGACTAAGGGTGGTCTCTCATGCACAAAGAAAGCTGCTTCAATGTTAGTTACAGCTACCACTACCCTCTCTCTGGCTGTGAATACTGTCCCTGGCCACTCACGCTCAGAGCTTAGCAAGGTTCATCTTGGGCTTTTTATCCTTTGTTGTGCAAATGCACAAAATCAGAGAAGGGAAAGTATTGAATAAGAGACATTTACCAGGCCATCTATTGGACATATCAGGTGGTAACAATTGACCGTACTTATTTTATTTATTGGGAAGATTTTGCTAATATATTTCAATGTAAATTACAAATATCATTATACTTCATTCCTCAGTGTATCACTGTGTATCTCCAAAGCAGAAAGACAATTTCTTCCATAACCACAGTATCACCATACCAGATAACCAGGAAACAACCCCCCTCCCACTCAAACAGTCATCTTAGAATATTTTGAATGAGTTTTTTGATTTCAAGATAGATTATGCTGGGGAGGAGACCATTTTGAAGACAAGATAATGTTGCCATATGTAAGAGAGAATGTCCAAGTATTAGGATAAAGAAGAGAATGCACTAGCTGATCACCACCCACCCCTCACCCGATGGATATTTGCCCTCCACGTATTTATAGAGAAATATATCGTGGCCTGAGATCCTTTGTGTGGATGAGCTCATTGCAATTTGTTTCTTTCAAAAGGAGGAAAACATGTTTTGGAAGGCTGCTTGACAGACAAGGAGGATATTAATAAATGACATGCAAATTTCTTAATTTCACTTTGGCTGGCTATGTGATTGCTACTTCTGCACTACAGGCTGGTGATGGGGCTTCTTAAAAAAACATTTCCCGAGATCTGAGTATATGTTGGGGTTTTAAACTGACCCTGCGTAGTAGGTAGGAAGCAGGATCATCATGCCCCAGGGTGGGTGAGACACATCTGGGTGCAAACTTACTCTACCTGAGAATCTGAGGGCTTCATTCTGAGACTCTTGGGTGAATAGACTGCAAAGGTTTGATGGAAAAGCTGCGTAAAGTTCTTTTTATAGCTCTGTGGCTCACACATGAGAAAGAAATTTCATTGATTGGCCTTTCACACTTAACTTTTGGACTGTTTTTCTATTTCTCTCTTCCACATGTAGATGGAAAAGGGCAGGATCCACTTCCCACTGTCCAGCTTGGATGTTCTGGGCTTCCAAGTTCAACCATCCTTCCCCCTTCTCCTAAGAACAGGTGTGAAGGCCCCTCCTCATTGCTCTGTGAAATAATTGGGGGTCCTTTATGGTCTTAGTGTTGGCCAGTGGGGTTGAACAGCAGAAACTCCATAATGTAGGTTAGTGTCTGAGGCCATAGATTCTAGACAAAATTGCCTGGAACTAAAAAACTATTTCTACCACCACACATTTCTTCTTCTTCTTCTTCTTCTTCTTCTTCTTCTTCTTCTTCTTCTTCTTCTTCTTCTTCTTCTTCTTCTTCTTCTTCTTCTTCTT
>NW_004524593.1:11423650-11453361 GCF_000260255.1 Octodon degus
TATCCAAGCATTCTACCATTGAGCTGAATTTCCCAGTCCCTCTCTTTTTATCAAGTGCAAAGAGGAGCCAGTTTTTCAAGTATTCATTTGTAGTAGTCAGTTTTTGGTTACTGTGACAAAATAGCTAAGGTGATCACTTACAAGTGGAAGTCTAATTTGGTTCATAGTTTCAGAGGGATCAGTTCAGGGTTGCTTGATCTTATTGTTTATGGGGGTGGGGACATGGCTCAGGGGAATTAGCACTTCCCTGGCAAGTGCAAGGGCCTGAGTTCAAACCCTGGTTCCACCAAAAAAAAAAAAAAGACCCTGACCTTATTGTTTATGAGCTTGTGGTAGACCTTCCATCATGGAAGTAGTGCATAGCAGAGGAAGCTGTTCAACTCATTCATGGTGCAGAGAAGCAAAGAGATGCAGGAAGAGGAAGAGGCCAGGGTTCAATATACTTTTTAATGGTGCACCTCTACTAACTTCCTCCCACCAGGCCCCACTTCCTGAAGCCCCCCAGTAACTCCGCAGGGCAAGTTTGGGCACACCAGATCCAAACTGTGGTGCTATTCTCTTATATTTACTCTTTTGAGAAGACATTTTCATTTGTTCTGCAAAAGATCGTCCTTCCCCAGGTATGACACATCACTTTCTTATGTAATAAAAAAGAATAATTATAAACCAAAGTTGAATGCTAATGTAAGATAATCATTTCTGTCCTGTTAGGTGTTCTGAACTGCTTACCTCATGGTTTTTGTAGAAGCAACTCAACTCCTACCTTCCTTTCTCATAATATACATTGTCTCTTGCTTGTGGAATTTTTATACTTAAAATAAAATCCAGAGTATCCTAGTTTCAAGAGTCCTTATATAGAGAAACACTTTTATAAGATCTAGAGGTCATAACCAAGCGCAAGCCAAATACAATTTGATTGCATAAAGCTCACATTTAAAAGTAGCCCAGCACTTATAAATCTCTGCTGATGTTTTTGCCATGCTGTGCAATCTCTCACAAATTTAAAATAATACCATCATCTATAAGCAAGTCATGAGTTTTGAGTTATTTGTAAAATAGTGTTCATGGATACCAGTACTGACTTTAAAGTATGTGAATATTGAGCCTTATATCTTAGACATTGACACTGCTAGTGCTCTGTCTGCTGAACAGAAATCTCCATGCGTCCGGGAAGAATCTCCCTGAATAGGAGGATGGCAAGCAACGCAAGGCACAGAACAGAGCTCAAAAGTATTGACAGCTATAGGCAGCTGATTGCAAAAGGGGGAATTTGAGTAACCTTGAATAACACTCAGCGTGGGAAAAGGGGGAAAAGTAAATGACATGGAAAGTAATCTTTCTCCAATAAGCCTATGGTGCTACTGGCAGGTGGGAACCTTTAAGACGTGGAGCCTAGAGGGGTAGTCACTGGAGGGGATTAGGGGCCACCCCCATATAGTCCTTCCTTTTTTTCTTCCTCCCTCTTTTATTTCACTAGCAGTGGGAATCGACTCTAAGGTCTCAGTCTTCACATTGAGCTGCATCTCTAGCTTTCTAACCCACTTTTTTTTTTTTTTAAACAATATTACTAAGTTGGCTAGGATGGGCTTGAATTTGTGGTGCTCTTGCCTCCCAGAGTGCTAGGATGACAGGTGTGTGCCATTAGATTTAGCTCTTTCTTCCTTTCTGCTCTCAGCCAGGAGGCAAAGGGCTTTGCTCTGCCTTGCGCTTTTGCCACAATGTGCTGCCACCACAGGCCCAAAGCACCAGGCCAGCTGATCATAGACTGAGACCTCAAAACTGTGAGTGAAATATGCTTCTCCTTATTAGTTGATTTATCTTAGGTTTGGTTCCAGTAACAGAAAGCAGATGAACACCCCCCTGGAATGCAAATGTCAAAAGATACAGGTGACATTCAGTAAATGTATATGAAATCTTGACATATTAAATGTAAAGTGAAAAGCCAGGAATAGCAGCACATGCCCGTAATCCCGGCACTGGGGAGGCAGAAACAGGAGAGTTGCTGCTGGTTCAAGGCCCTGCTGGGCTACATAGTGAGTTCAAGGCCAGACTGAACTACATAGCATGACGTGTTAATTAATAAATAATAGATAAAACACATAAGGCGAGGAATAAAAAATGGAAAAACCCTGAATCCTTGAGAGCATGGCTGACTTATAGCACAGGCTCTGATTGCAACCTTCACATGTCTTGTTGGGAGCGAGAAGTAAAACCGTACTCCTCTCAGCTCCTTGAGCACCACATGTGTCCCTGAGACAGGGCCAAAGAAAGCGTCTCCTCAAAGAGCTGAGCGAAACTCACTTAGCATGTATTAGCTTCTTCCACAGAATGGCACATTATTCAGCCTAAAATACCCACTTTAAATATTATGTTTTCTGTTTCATTTTTCTTTCTGTTCAGACCAGGAGAGTCTAGATCGGAGTAATGCTTCATGTGTGTGGCATGGGGAAGCGATGGTTCTTTGCTTTTTTTTCTTAATTATTTTTTGTATTTTAGGGAAGGGTCTACAAGGTGCTCAGAGTCTCATGACTAGATCGGACTCGTAGTGATCCATCCGCCTGTTTACAGCCTCCCAAGAGCCGGCACGGCTGGCACACACCAGCATGCCCAGTCTTGATTGCTGTTTCCGCACGCCCGGGGGCGTCGGCACGGCAGGGGTTCTTCGCTTTTAATGGCACGTTGCTTCCATCCTGCTATGACACCATCTTAATGAACAAAGCAAGTGATGGCAAAATCTCTTCTTTGAGTCACTGCTCTCTTGCTTGCTGCTAAAATCTTTCTGCTTTTGCTTTTGATTGCTTGTTTGCTTACTGAGATGGGGTTCTTGATATTGCCTGGGGTGGCCTTGAGTCCCTCCACTCAAGTGATCTGCTTCAGCCTGAGCCTCCCCAATAGCTGGGGCCACAAGCCTGTGCAGCTTTGCCTGATTTAGTCCTTCTGTCCCGACTCAGAAAAATCTGGCACCCCAGAGGCGGTCACGTGACTTTAATTCACATAGCATGGCCTTGACCACATGTCAAATGAAAGGTAAGGATAGGTAGTGGAATCAGATGTCCCTCATGCATGTTTCATTTGTTGATTTAAAACATGTGTCTATTTATCAAATAAAAATTGACTGTGTGTAGTGATCTTCTCAAGAACTGAACCAACTCCAAAGGAAGTTAACTTGTCCTGAGGCACCTGACAGCTTTATGAGGCTTACTCCAATGGAGAGATTATCTGTGACATCATCCTCACTTGCCTGGGTCATTCCTGAGCACATGACATATGACAAAAAATGGTGAATACTCAAGCTTTAAAAATGTGTTATAGTAAAAAAACGTTGTCCTTAATTTCCCTCCTTACACTGCCTCTCATTTCAAACACGCTCATACCATCATTCTTGATGCTTTCTTTCTTTTTTTTTTAAGAGAATACAAAATAATGACAAAATTGGAAATGATACAGAATTTCGCTAAACAAAATAGTACGAATTCAACAGAATTTGTTGTATTACATAGTGTTGTCTTCAGATTAGTTGTTTAGGTTACCAGATAAACATGCAAAATTGGAAAAAGAGAAAGTTATAAGAAATTAAGAGAGAAAGAAGTAAAATTAAAAATTAAAAAAAATTAATTAAGCATTAACTGCTCTTTTCCATAGGCCAGCAAAAATCCACAGTAAAATTATCTAAGGCATCCTATATACATGATATATCTCCCTACCTCATCCTCCTCATCTCAGTAATTCCTTCCTTTTGAACAGATTAATTCCCTTTTCACAGTATCTATTGCACCTTTCAGATTTTATTTACTCTTTCAGGTTCTGACACTAGGGAGACAATGTGATGTTTACACATACAGGTCTGATTTATTTCACTTAAAAGTATGGTCTGTAGTTGTATCCATTTACCAACAAAAGCCTCTAATTTATCCTTTTGATAGCTAAGTAATACTCCATTGTGTAAAAATACATCTTCTTTATCCATTCCTCAGTTGATGGACACTTGGGTTGCTTCCAAGATTTAGCTACGACAAATTGCGCTGCTGTAAACATGGGTGCACATATATCACTGTGTTTGAGGTTTTCAGTCCATGTGGAAAAAGACCCAGGAGGGGAATAGCTGGGTTGAATGGGACCTCCAATCTTAGTTTTTTGTCTTGCTACTTTCTGAAGCAGTTCTGGAGATATTCTTTTGCTAGTTGCAACATTGTGACTACCTTGATGTTCCGAATCCATTCAAAATCTCTCTCTTTCATGGGCATCTTGATTTTAGGGAAGAACCCAAAATTGTAGGAGAGAAGATGGGGACAAGCCTTAATGTCTTTACAAGTTCTACTCTATATTGAATGGTGGTCCACAATGGCACTCACCATATTTTTAAGGAGTATACCTTGTAAAGACACCATCATAATTTTAAAATATTCACTGTATATTTTGATCACACCTCATCCATGGGCCAAAGTAAGTCTTTTTCAACTAAAGAACTAAAACATGTCATATATATGAGAATTAGAAAGTATACCAGACAGACTGCTTTTTTTTTTTTTTAAATGTATTTGCTACAGGGTCTCACTATGCAGCTCAGACTTGTGGTGATCCTTCGGTTTTTAGCCACCCCAGCACTGGGATAACAGGCATGTGCCACCACACCCAGTCTCGATGGTAGGCCCAGCATGCCTAGGGATGGGACCAGCATGGCATATGGTGGAGAGGATTGAACCCCGGACCCTGTGCTTGCCTAAGCAGGCACTCAGTCTACAGATAGACTGCTTTTATGGAAATTCAAAAGCCTTTTCCATCTGTATTATTTATGAGATAATTTCAAAGTGAGGTGAATAGCACTGAAAACAGAGTATAGTTCACTGCTCCTGAAGTTGTACACCACAAAGTATGGTGCTGTACACTGACTGTAGATTGATGGGGGCTAAGGTCACTTGCCAACCTGTGTTGGTCCTAGCCATTGTCAAGGTGGCATCTGTCAGTCTTACTGTGGCTTGTCAAGACCATAAAGGCTTCAAAGATGAGTGTCCCATGACTGGTTAGACAGACTTTGCAGGCCCCAAGAAACAGGAAAACCAAGAAGCAAAGAATCTTACTCCATGGGGCCAAAGTCATATCCAAGACACCGATAGGACCTTGGCATGGATGGGACTGGACTTCTTGTATCATCTTGTTCTGTTTTATTTGTTGTTTTACAGTGCTAGAGACTGAACCCAAGGCCTTGTGCATTCTAGATGAATTCTCTACCACTTAACTATACCCTCAGCCTAGAATTATCAATAAGATAGATTCTTTAAGGGTGTTTTTTTTTTTTTTTTTTTTTTTTTTTTTTTTTTTTTTTTTTTTGGTGCAGGATCTCACTATGCAGCTCAGACTCATAGTGATCCTCCTGATTTCTGCCTCCTTAGTGTTGGGATTACCGGCATGTGCCACCATGCCAGGACTCCATCGCTGGCTCAGTGCACCCAGAGGCAGGGCTGGCACAGCATGCAGTGCCCGGAATCAAACCCTTGTCCCTGCACTTACCTAAGCAAGCGCTTAGTCTGCTGAGCTATACCACTGGCCCTAATAAGACAGATTCTTTTAGAATCCCCAAGTTGCTTCTAGTGCAATTCAAGTTGAAGAATTCTACTGCATTTGCTATTAGATCATTTCAAACTTACCTGACCAGCATTTGCAGACTTGAAGGGCTCTGTATCCTTTGCCAGGAAACCTTCTACAGCCAGAAGAGGAGACTGGCAGTATCTTGATTTGGCCTACAAATCCTGACAGTGTATACTGGGGTTATGGACAGTCACAGAACAAACCTAAAGTATTTTCCTGGGACATTAATTTTGTTTAATGACAAATAGACAACAACACTTTTATACTGACAGTATGTGGTGGTGTGTAATGCAAAATCAACATGATTTAGGGATTAACACAAAGCTTCAAAGGAATTTGCCTTTCTGATGGGTTGTGCTAGACATTCACAGCTCTCTGTACTGGTGCAAGTGCCCTGCTTAAAAGTTTTGAAAGCAGTGAATAGGCAAATAGTTCCATAGAGGTGTAAGGCTCTAAATAGATATTAACTTTCAATACCATTTCCTCCAAGACAAGGCCAAATATTATTTACTTTTCTTTCTCTAGCTCTTTCTCCAACAATACATAAAAGAACAAGGAGGGCTGATGAGATGGCTCAGTGGTCTAAAGCACCTACTTAGAACAAGCTCAGCAAAGGACAGGGACCGCGGTTCAATCCCCCAGCACCACATGCCAGCCAGCCCCGCCCCTGGTGGGCTGAGCTGGCCACACACACACACACACACACACACACTAAATAAATAAACATTTTAAAAAAATAAAAGAACAAGGAAAAAAATCAAAATCACAATCACGTGCTCTGAGGAAGACCACATTTTGTAAAGATTTTGAAAGGTACACCTTGGCATAGACAGCCAACGGTGATATGCAAATTCTCTCATATAAAGGGGATTGCGTTTGTATATGTGCTTCTTTTATGCACAGGACATTCATTTTTCCAATCAGCCAGATGTAATTAAAATAAGTTAAAACTCCAGACACTGGCTCATAGTGAACAAGGTTGTACACTGAAGTCTACTAATGTGGTGAAAAGGACTCACATCTTTTTGTCCCTGAAGCCTGGACTTGGTAGAACATTGTTGTGGTGGATTGGCAGCTAGAGGTCCACTCGTAACACCCAGCTGAAGTGAACCAGTGTGGTGCTGGGTGTGGGAGGCCCACACTGGTTCAGTTGTTGCTGTTAGATCATTTCTAATATCTAATTGGAATTGTTGAGGGTTGTTGCCGGTAGCATAAGAGGCGGAACTGGAGAGGCTGTTGGGAACTGGTAAAAGCTATTAGGGAGTTTATTGGGAGCTGTTGGCTTTCCTGGAGGATCTTGTCATGCTGGCTTTCCTGATGAACTTGACTGTTCCCATTGTTGAAGAAGCTCAGGACCTTGTTGTCACTAAGAATGGCCGTGGTTCACTTTGGGGAGCTCTGATTTTCACTCTGAGCATCACTTCCTGGCTTCAGAAGGGAATATGGTACACCGCTCAGTCTCCTGGGGAAGCTTGTCGCATTGGCTTTCCTGATGGAAACTCAGCTTTCCTCATCCTCAGAGGAGCTTGGGACCTCACTGTTGCTGAGGGTAGCTGTGGTGCCTTTCGGGGGAGCTCTGGTTCTTACTTTGAACATTGTTTCCTGGTTCCAGTTCAGATCCCTCAGCCTGCTAGCACAGACCTTTCATCCCACTGGCACAGACCTTCTGGCTTTCACCACTGACCTTTGGGCCTCTCCATCCCAGTGCCGTGAAACAGACCCACACAAAACATCGCCCTGGGCTCTAGGCCTCCAGTTGGACTCTTGCGGGGGAGCATTGGTATGGGCTCTAGGCCTTCAGCCGGACTCAAGCAGAACATTACCATGGGATCCAGGCCCTCAGCTGGAGCCTTTGATTCTTTAGTGTGTGGATAGATTTCCTGCACTCTTTGTATATTATTTTTGGGTGATTCATTACAAAATAATCTTTAAAAATATGTGTACTGTATTGCATTGTTTACCTTGCAAAACCCCAAACTACAACAGCTGTTTTCCAGAATCTTGGTGGTTTTACCACTGCCAGCATCTTCCATAAGCCTCCAGTGATGAGATGAGATTCCCACTGATGGACCTGGAGGGCCAAGCCCATCTGCTGGTGCTGACAGTGCTCAACGTGACACGCACCTGCTGGGGTGGACAGGTGCCAAGAGAGGCCAACAGCAGGTGGCCCCCTGCATAGTGCGGTGAGGCCGTGTGAGTGACGTGGGGCAGGAGGCAGAAGACGCCCTGCATGGAAGCCCTAAGTACAGCTGCTGCCCTGTGGCCCAGGCAGCTGTGCTAGGAAACCCAGCTGAGCACACCTGCCCTGCCCAGCCTGAGGGTGTGGGCTGCTTTGAGCAAAACTTTTGTTCTGAGCATGACCTTACAGTGTGGTTCTATAAACAGTGACAAGAATTCAGATGGAGAGAAAACCCCACACCCTCCCTCTGGTTCTGTGTTGGGAGCTGGGAGAAGGCTGAGCTTGCAGGGGCTGAGCAGACTTTTGTGCCTACTAGATTACACTGCCCTGAGTATACTTTGGATGCCTGGAATTTATAAAGTGCACAGCAGGCTAGGACACTGGCTTTTGAATGAACTTGGAGGGGTCCTGAGTTCTTATATCTTCGGCTATGAAACTTTAACTCCTCTGTAAAATGGAAAAACTAAGGATTAGATACACTAATGTAGAGCAGGTGCCTAGCAGAGTGTCTGCGTAGATGCTAGAAAAAGGCTCTTAAAGGCTCATCTTTCCACATCCATGAATTCTTGGCACTGGAAACTAGCTGCCATCAGGTGTCCAGAGAGACTCTTTGCGAGCCCATGTTGAGTGTAAACACACACAAGTGCACACACACGCAAGCTCGCAATGCATACCATGAATGCTCCTCACCCAGTGTCCTGCTTGTGATAACCTTTGAAGCTGTGGACCGGGGACCACCTGATCCACAGAGCTGTTCTCCTGGGGTCTGGCTTTCCTGCACTTAGCGTCGTGTGCTCCCCTTTTTGTTTTCTGTGTTGGTCTTGGATCCCCACTGGCTTTCTTTTCCTTTCTTTTTAAGAGAAATCATTTTCAATATGATGGTCAGGCTGACCTCAAAGTCTAGAGCTCAAGTGATCCTCCTGCCACAGCCTTCAGCGTACTTGGGCCTTGGACTGGTCCCCACTAGCTTTTAAATTCTTCAGCTGCTGCACGGATTCCTGTGTGTCCCTGCGGGAGCTCAGGGGTGAGCACAGACTCACAGACAGTGCTTCCTTAGGGAAAGCACCCTTCCTTAGGCTATGCTGAATAGTTGAGCTGCTAAGAACATGGATTTGAAATCCTGGGAGAAATGGGCTTAGATTCCCATTTGTCCACTGAGTTACATGCTCAGTAACTACTTGTGAGACTCGGTGCAAGATGTTTAAGCCTTCTTAGCAGTCGGCTTCCAGCACAATAAAATAGAGATAACAAAAACATCCAAATGTTCTTATAAGAATTAATAATATCTGTCTTTGGAAAGCACATGCTAGAAACCTAATATTCACTATTCTTAGTTTTATTAGTAGCTTTATTATTAACACATTTTTATGAATTTAGTGATGAAAATAAAACGTGGCCAGACTGGTGGCCTGGGACTTGGTCTTTATTTCCACTGCACAAATCCAGGGAGACATCAGATTCATTCCTACCATTATGGTGACTAGAGAGGAAGGAGAGGAAGTGTCTCCAACGCCAGCTAGGAGGGTGGGACCAGCGCCTGTTACTCACAGGGACTTACCAGTCTGCGGCAAGGCTCCTACTGTGGGCTTGTTCTGCTTTCCAAGACCACTGACTAAATGCTCTTCTGATGCTCTGTGGGGAAGGATGAGGTTCGTTCAAGGTAAATGGAATTGCTATTATGCAAAAGAGGAAACCCACAGCAGTTTCACGGTCCCTTAAAGATAAAAGTGATACTTATTTCTCTTTCTCTTTTAAAATTGTGTGTCTTAAATTTTGGCATCTTTTGTCCACTTGTTTCTGGATACACACAGACACACACACAGACATACACACAGACACACACACACACACAGACAGACAGACACACACACACACACACACACTTCTATAGTGTTATAGCATGTAACTCAGCTTAAAAGTATCTTAGAAAATAAGCCATCATGGGCCAGCAACATAGCGGACTAAATGCCTGCTTTGGCAAGCTCAGGGACTAGGGTTCAATCCCCTGTTCTGCATGCCATCATGGCCCCACTCCCAGAGCATGCTGAGCTGGTGACTGAGTCCAGGTGGGCACATGCCTCTAATCCCAGCACTGGGAAGGCTAAAAACAGGAAGATCAATACAAGTCCAAGATGCATAGTGAGACCCTGTACCAAATACAAAGGAGGAGGAGGAGGAACAGGAGGAGGAGGAGGAGGAAGAGGAGGAGGAGAAGAAGAAGAAGAAAAGAGAAGAGAAGAGGAAGTCTTAAAGTTTTCTGCCACTCTCAGTCTTTTTTTTTTTTTTCTCCTGAGACAGGGTCTCACTATGTAGTTCAGACTGATCTTAAAGTTACAAAGTTCAGGATGGTCCCCAAATCATGGTGCCCTTTCTGCCTCAGCCTCCCAAATGCTGAGATTACAGGTGTGTATGATCATACCCAGCTAATCCCAAACTTTTCCATAGTCCATAGACCTGCAGAGGACCTGGCCTCTCTATGCCTTGTTGACCTACATTCTTCCCGTTCTTCTTGAGTGCTCTCTTCCAACCGCCTGAACGTGAAGTCCTTCCTGGCATACACAGACAGAACTTTCCCACAGGCTCTTTGCAAGTATTGTTCCCCTGCCCAGAATGCTTTTCCTCCTGGTGTCTTTGTGGCTTGTTTCTCCACTTCTTCCAGCTGCTGCTCAGATGTCACCTTGTCAGAGGAGACTTGCTGATAACCCCAACTAAAGCTGTACCAGATACCTTCACTCTATTTTATTCACCCTATCTAACTTCTTGTGTGATACTTACTTACCTCCTGAAGGTAAATATATAGGTAGATGGGTATTTTTCCAACTTCTTCCAGGAGAGTATGAGCTCCCTGAAGGCAGAGACTGTGTTTTCTCACTGCTGGGCCTGGGGACTGTGGACGATGGAGCACTAGGTGACTCTGGGTCTGCACTGTGAGTGTGACAAAGGAGCGCTCTTCCCTACATACTTTACCACAATGGCCTGAAGGCCCCCTAGTGAGTGTGCTCCCACTCTGTGGAGCAGAAGGCGCTAGGTGGGTGGCAGCCACCTTCCTCAGTCATGAACTTGGTCTCCATGAGCACCTCGGGTAATGGATGTGAAACAGATTGCAGTCAGCAGATGAGGCAGTGGCTTTCTTGGGTGAGGTCTTACACATCTCATGTGTTCAATACATGCTTGAATGGCAACTACTGAAGATGAAAGAGGAAATCAGCTCTATAAAACAACAGAACTTGTATAACACACGCTAGTTTTCTTTACCAGAAGGTTGAGGCTGAGGTTGGATTGAGGGAGATTCCTTTGATTGCATTTTCAACCCCTTGCCTCTAGTATTTTATGTGATATTAGGAAATCAAGAAAGGAATTTAGGGCTGAAGAGATAGCTCGGTGGCATAGGCACCTGTCTGGCAAGCACAAGGTCCTGAGTTTGATCCCCAGTACCTCACGCTGTGACTGTATAGCAAGACCCTGTATCAAAAATAAAATGAAATAAGATAAAATAAAGACTATTAAGAAAAAAGAGAGGAAATTATTCTGTATTGTTTGTGGAATATTTTGGAAGAGTAGGAAGGTGTTTAATGATTTTCTCTGTATTTAATCATGAATTTTCACCAAGAAAATGATGTTTTACTCCTTACACAGATGGATTTGTCTGTTCATATCTATATGTTCTGTCTGTCCACTGCTTATAAGAAAAAGGAAAGTCAAATATTATTGAAGAGAAAAAAGAAGAAAGCAAAATTGTCACTCAAGATCTCACTCTTTGAAGAAACCACAGAAAACATTTTGGGGAGCACTTTCAGGATACCTGTCCATGCGTGTGTGCGACATACGGACTCCCATTCACCTAAATGCGATCGTATTATACATTTTATGTAAACTGCTTTCTTTACTTGGTATTATATCATGGAGGCGTGAGTCTAGGTCAGCATATGTAAATCTTCAACACTATTTTCTTTTCTCTTTTTCCTAGAGCACATTTTAAAATTGTCTTTAGTGGGATAATGGGATTCCATGGCATGCCTAAGCCAGCCAGTTTCCAATTCATAGATGTTGAAGCTGTTTTCCACTGCTTGCTGTTAGATTGGATTGAATATATGGGCTACTCTATGAGCATGCGTTAGCCCGCTTTATCCTATGCTATGCTTTAGCTCTAGACTGTCACCCAAAAGCCTCGTGTGTTCAGAGGTGAGACATTTGGAAGGTGATTGGATCCCAGGGCACGACACACATAGGTGAGTTAATCCACTTAGGAGTTCAGATCAGAGCTGAGTGTGCTGCTAGGGGAGCAGGTAAAGGGGGGCTGCTGAGTGTGGCCTCCCTCACTGCCTCCCCATTCTCTCAGCTTCCTGGCTGCTGTGGGACAAGCAGCCCTCCTACACCCAGGGCCTGCTATTATTCCCTTCCTGCCTTAGGCAGCAGATCATGAACTGAAAATGTGAGCTAAACAAACCTCTCTTCCCTCCCGTTGCTCATACAGGGCATCCCAGTAATGAGACAGTGGCTGAGACATCCTGCTGAATCTCCTGTCCCCAGTGCCCCATCACCTATGCCATTGTCTCAGCAAACCAAGCCACTAAGCCACCGGTGGTTGTTAATGCCCAGCTGGAAAACATGGCCTTAAAGGTTGCAGGTTCTCCATATGAACCAGATAGACTTTTTATTCCATCTCCTATGTAGGAAGGAGAGCTTGCTTACTTGTTTCTTTTTCTAGAAAGATCCGCCAGTGTTTTCATAGCGTACTTGGCATCAGCTTTGTCTCCACATCCATCCCCTCATTTGATTGTAACAGTAATTTGTGGGAACTCCTCCGACTCAGAGTCCTGCTGGACCTGGGGGTGTTTACTGGAATCTCAAGATTATGCAGTAGTCCTCAGAGCCCTGTAGGACCTGGCCTCTCCCTCTGCTGATCTCTGTGCCACCTAGTCTTTGCTCGATTGCTCTGTTACAACCACACTGACTCACTTGTCATTCTTGGCACCACTTAACAACCGTCCCACTAGGAGCAGTAAGCTCTGGTGAGGCTCCTTGAAGCCGACGGCCTGCATGTTCATTCCCCTCATGCTCGCGGGCCTTCTTCGCCACAACCTCCGAGTTGTGACTTTGCAAGCTCCTGGGGTTGCTGGGAAGGCACTCGTAAGAGCAAGCAGAAAAGCATCAGCGAACCTCAAGGGAGTAGAGCGTGTTACCGTGGTGGCCTTAAACATCTCCTCTCAGTTGCTTTGGAGTACAGGAGGAGCACAAGCCTTAAAACAGGAAAGTTAGGTGCCGCGTGGATCTCTTTCTTTTCTTTCTTTCTTTTCCACTTTCCTCTCATTTTGCCCCAACACTGAACTTGTCAGGGTGGCTTCTTCGTGCCAAGCACTGCGGCCGTGTCAAAGTGCGCCTCACTATTATTAACCTATTTAACAGCTGAGGACACTGAAGCACCCAGAAGCTACGTGACCCACCCAGGATCATGTGACAGTGGCCGAGAGTCCAGGGATGTGGCTTCCGATGGCAGCGCTGCCCTTGGCTCAGGCAGAGCTGCCTGGGCTCCCAGCAGCTCATGTTACAGGATGAGGTCTCACTCTGGGGGCTGCTCTGCTTTCTCTGGGTTCGGTGTCAAAACAGTCCTGGAAGGAGGTACGGAGAAGCCCCGGAGCTTTTGCTTCGGAAAGTTTCTGGGTACGAGTCCGGAGTTGGGTGGTGATGTTTTCATTAAATCTGACAGCATCATCACGGGTGCGTTAGGAGGTCCCGGGTGGGTGACTGAACAGCTCCCTGTAGCCCTCCATGGATAGCACCATGTGTCAAAGGGCACAGCAGCTGTTCATCCTGTTAGGGAGGTGACGGCGCAGGACAGGCGGGCAGGAACGGACCTGACGGAGAGCTACCTTCAGCGAGGCATCACGCTGGGAACCTCCACACGGATCGATTCCCTAACTCCACGTATCATCTCTGAGAACCCAGTCACTACTCCAACTCTGTCCTCCACCTCCTCTTCTAGGTTGAGGAATAAGATAACGGAGCTGCTTCGTGGAAAGCAGCTGCTGCCCAACAGAGTGGGGATTTAACTCGTTCTTGATGCAGAAGTTACGCTTCTCCTGTTGCGGGGTCGCCCGTCACATCCCCATCTCCACCCAGACAGGCCTGAGGTCTTCACGAAGCCGCTCTGGAGTGACCCCCTTCCCAAGAAGAGTCTTGTTAACCCTCCTGCACACACGAGCCCTGCTTTGCTTCCTTTGCCTTCCGTGTGTCACCAAGGAGGACAACGTCAAAAGTTGCTCCTTTTCTTTGAAAGTTGGTGCGTGTCCCTCCAGACCGACATTGGCTTGGGGGCATCATTTTGGCTGCAATCCTGCGGAGTTTCATTTTCACTTTTTTATTGAAAAATCAAAATCTGGGGAATTAGAGCCTTTCCATATTGATTTTCCAGGGGCAAGTGAAAATTACATTCTGTACAGGACCAAAGAAGTGCCACCTCAAGTGGTGACAGGGCTGACTCTGGAGGTGACGTTCAGCCAAGGGGAACATGGGGTCTATCAGCGTCCTCTGGGCAATGCTTCTCAGTGACAAAAGCAAGAACTGATTTTTGACCCATGTATGGTGTTTTCTGGCATTAACATTTTTATTTTTGTTTAGTTTTCAGCTGAAAGATGAGGAGAGGGAAACAAAAGAACCTCGCGAAATGGGAAGCTGAGATTTCTCCAGGAGGGTCAACTGGGTCTGTCGCAGCCCCTCTCATCACCTAAGCCTGGCATTTGGGGACAGTGCAAGGCTGTAATTTATTCATTCACTTCAAGGCCCCCGAGCTCCATTCTGGGGGTGGACTTGCTCTGCCAGCTCACCATCTGTACCACGTTCTGCAAGAGACGTCACTTCCTGAGCCTCGGTGTTTTCATCTGTCCAGTGGGGCTGATGCTGGAAGCTGGCACAGAGAGCGAGGCTTGCCTGACGAGTTGACTGACCCAGCAGCTGAAGAAGATAACCAGGTAGGGCGCCTGGGTTTGACAAGATAGACCCTCTCGTTCTCAGCTCTGCCCAACCTCTAGAAGTCTGAAGTACACTGCTGCTCCTGTCTCAGAGCAGGTGAATAGATCCCAGGGATTCTCTGTCATTTTCAGTATTATTTCCTTTTTTTTTTTTTTTTTTCCTATTCCATTAGGGAATACCTCCTGGCTGGTTGAGGGGAAAACCTATTTCTGTATGCAGGCTAATTGCTAGCATCAGGCGCAGGCCTGCAAGTGGTTCTGGCGGCAAATGCACAGGTCTCTGTGAAGCAACAGAGGGCAGTATTGGGGGGCATGAGAAGCCCCTGTCAAGCAGGATGCACTGAGCTGAAGTACAGGGTGCCCTCGCTGTCCCCTGTCACCCTAGCTTTGAGGGTAACTGTCACCGTGGCACTGCAGATTTAGCCAGATGTGCAGCTCCTGGAGCAAAGAGTGGGGCAGCAGCTTTGAAGACACGAAGCTCTTGGGACACGCTGATCGGCTTCTCAGTGCCAGGAGCATGTCACCTAGCAGAGGCGCAGACTCCCAGCACTGTTGCTGCCTGGGACTTAGTGAATGGCGAGCTCCTCAGCCGGAAATGCTGAGTGCCAGAGGAGAGTAGCAAATAAAATGCTGGGGGTGGGAGGAAGGGGTGGGGTGTGTGTCTGCGCTTTGAAATCCAGCCAAAGAAAGTTCTCTTCGGCAGATCCTCTTCCAGCCTGCCTGGGTACAACAACTGGACTTGGCATGTGACAGGCGCTGCAGACAGATCACGTTTCACACCTGCAGCTGTGGTATCTGGCACACAGGTGTTTGGTTGTGCATCTGCTCTGCAGTGCCTGGCTTCTGTGCAGGGGCAGGCTGGGAAGGGAACGCTCACGCTTGCTGCTGCTGAAAGGCAGGAGGGGGCTTGGCATTTGAGCCGGTGTAGGGGACCCAAGGCTCTGCTCATGGCCTCAACTGAATGGGGCTGGGACTGGAGGCCAGGGGAGGAGGTGGCTGGGGGACTCCCAGACAAACAAGCTGGCCAGGGAACCAGGCAGCCTGGGAGTGAGGTCACGTTTTTGTTTTGACAATATAAGGCCACTGGGTGTCTCAAGACAGGTCCCTATCCCATCTCCCAGAACTTGGGGATCTTCTGCCAGATTTCTTAGATACTGGGCCTTACTTCCCTCCCCTGCAGCGCCTGGTCTGCAGGCCTTCTAAAGACCCATGAGAAGGTACACAGAGCACTTGGGGACACTGCATTCTGGGGCAGCAGCAGAGGCAGAGGGGTTCTGTGCTCCTGGCTCAAGCCCTAGCATCCTGCTGGTCCAGCAGTTCTGGGTCTCAGGCTCAGTTACCACCGGTGTCCAGATGTGGACAATTGATTTTCTGCTCTTTTGCCTTCCTCAGGGAGCTGGAGGGTAGGTCAAAGAGGACACTAAAGTCACAAGAAGAGAAGCTGGGAGTGTGGCCTGGACTTCCCAGCTGAGCTGCAGATCCCTGTCACTCTTGTCCTTTCAGAGGCAACCAACCTTGACACGTGCCCTGATGATGTGTGCTAGAGAGCTGGGGAGGAGCAGGAAGGTCCTCAGACTCCCCACTCTCAACTCTGTTTTAAGGACACATCTGGCCTCACGTCCCCTGCCAGCTCTCAGACCTGTCCCTGAAGGGCTCCCAGCTCTCCTGCTGGGTTGGCCTCTTGCCTCCCTGCTGGGCAGTCCTTCTGCCTCTCTGTCCTTCCTGAGCCCTGCTCCCTGTCTGTCCTGAGGCTGGGAGGTGAGACCGCCCTGGAAGTCAGAGTGGGGCCTGCAGAGGGAGAAAACCATGATCCCAGGGCAAGGGAATGGTGCTGGGATCTGAGCTTTGGGTGTGGGGGCTGCTTGGTTATTTTCTGGGCCTGTTTCTGGGATGATGCTAGCTTTGTTACATAGGTGACCTTCTGTGTGTATCTGTAAAGAAATCGCCACAGTCTCATCTTTTGCAAGGACTCTGTCCCCCTCTAGCTAGGGTGGCAGTGGGATACTCTTGCTGCAGTCCCTCCCCTTGCTGTTTTATGCCCTGCACGTACCAAACTAGACCTGTCCCCCAGCAGGGCCCCCTCTTGAGCTGCAGCCTTCTCAGTGACCCCTCTGCAGTTACTGCCAGTGTCCAAATTACTTTTCCTTCTAGACCTTTCTGGGAAAGAGATGTTTACTTATCACCTGTTATGTGCCAGTTCTGAACTAATGACCTTATACTCTGTAGGCTGTAGAAGTGAGTGCTAGTGGTCTCCCCACATTACAGATGAATCAACTGAGCAACAGGGGTATTAAAACTCTCCCAGTTTCACATAGGTAGCAGAAGTGGGATCAGAGTCTTCTACAAGATTACTGAGTTTGTGTTCTTCCCATGCCATTCAATATCTCTAAACAATTTTGTTCATGATCTAGCAGCTCTGGGCTACAGACAAAGGTCTTTGTCCATTGTCTTTCTAGGCAATTTGGTCTCTTGAGGGGACAGTGCCATTCTTCACCCAGTCATTTATTGAACAGGTAGATATTGGGCACCTACTGTGTGCAAAAATTTGGCACCTACTGTATATGGGATTTGTTTCAGTAGTTGCAGATAAACTGGGTAGACAGAGATCTCTCTACCCCACCCCCAAGAAGCCCACCTCTTCTAATAGAGTGGAGAGGCAAACATTAAAAGGAAACATGCATAATTTAATTAATTGGTTGATTATAAATGCACTAAGTGCAATGGAAGAAGAGTGTATTTTATTAAGAGAAGTTCTTCTGGGTCAAGCAAGGAGGGCTTCCCTAAAGGGGAGACAAATTCCTGTCCGTGTTGCCAGCAAGGCAAGCATCTTGGAAGGTAGTAGTAACTCAGGTGGAGACTGTCCCAGCACACGGTGCGTGGGAAGGGAGAACACCCAGCTTGTACCATTTCAGACAGACATCGGTGGGTGAGGTGTGACCCAAGTCCTTGTGTTCAGCTCTGAAAGGAGTAAAGCATGTTTTAAGACACCCTAGGGGGGAAAATGTCACCTGGAACAGCATCAGCGCTATCTTGGTGCTAGCTGGCTGGTGATCAGGACACACGCTGCTTTAGTTTTTTTTTTTTTTTTTTCCAGAACTGAGGATTGAATTCAGGCCCTTGCACTTGCCAGGGAAGCACTCATTCTACTGAGCCATCTCCCTGGCCCCTACTGCTTTAGTTTGGGTCTGTATTTTTCCCAGTGCCTGAGGGACAGGCTCTGTGACCCTCACAGGCCTCTCCACCAAGAATGGAAAATCACTTGTTGAAAACATAAACAGAGTATGTAATAATTGGCAAGATGTAGGCAGCTAATCGCCATCTTCTCTCCTCTTGCCCTTCCTCTGATCCTGTTTATGAGACACACTCTCCATGTTTCCGATCACATGTTTGCTTGCAGGGAAAGCTCCTGTGGGCTCTTCCCTTAATCCCCATAGACTTTCCCTGTGGGCCTACGCCACAGCCCAGGCAGGCCTCGGTGGAACCCCAGAGCTCTCTGTGCAGAGCCAGGCCACAGAGAGGCAGGAGCAGAGGCAGCAGCTGGGCTTCTCCAGTCTCTTCCCTCTGCCTTGAGAACTGGATTTCAGATGGGGTAGAGAGAGGCTCCCTCACATGTCTGCTCAGCCTCATCCTGACAAAACCCCAGGATCCCTTTCCTGCTGCTTTCTAAACCTTCTTCCAGAACTGTTTAGGACAAGGAGACGTCAGACCACTATTGCGTTTTGTTCTTCCTGAGACTAAGCAGCCAGAAGAAAATAGAGGCCAAGTCTACCTTTCCTGTCAGTGAGGTGTGTGGGGTACTGTTGGCTGCAAGAAAGGAAACAGTGAGCTCTTTTCCGCACAACCTCAGAAAGGAGCAAGAGCTTCCAGTCTTGGCCACTCCTAGCTGAACACGCGGCTGAGCTTGGCTCACCCAGGTAGGCAGTGTCCCTCCAGGCCACCGTAGTAGGACCGCAGAGACTCAGGAAAACGAAAGCCACTCCCTCCGATGAAGAACCAGGACTTCAAAGCAGCCAACCTTCCAGGTAAATTATAATCCAGACCCTGAGAAGGAATGGAGAAACTTGTTTTGCTTTTCACAACAAGGTAGACACTTTGGCTCTTGGTCAGAGCCCCTGTTTTTTCTTTCTGGATTGGACACTCATCTGCTCTTCAGTATAGACAATCTTTCTACACTCTAGGCCTCAACAGCCGCATCTAAAATTGAATTTTCAAAAAAAATAAAATAAAATTGAATTTTCCTTTTGACTTAGTTCATTTTGTGTTTCAATGATAGGATGTGGGGGCTGGTGAGATGGCTCCATGGTCTAAAGCACCTACTTAGAACAAGCTTAGCAAAGCACAGGGACTGTGGTTCAATCCCCCAGCACCACATGCCAGCCAGCCCCGCCCCCTGGTGGGCTGAGCTGGCCGGTTGGGTGCGCGCGCGTGCACACACACACACACACACACACATAAATAAATAAATAAAATTTAAAAAAAAATGATAGGATGTGACAGGCTGAGGTTAGTCAGAAAAAAAGATTAATTTGTTCCTCACAGTTCTGGAGTTCAGGAAGTACAACATCAGAGCCAGGGGCTTCTTGCTGTCCATCTCATGGCAGGAGGAAGGGAGCAAGAGAACACACACAGGAGAGAGTAAGAGAAATCTAGATTCGTTTTTACAGCAAAACTGTTCTCATGATGTGAGCTCATTCTTGGGATAAGGAGCATCCTTCTCAGTGATGGCGTTAATTGCTCATCAGGTCTAACCAACTCCAATGCATCTCCCCACCCATGTCCATTGCACCAGGAATTGAGCTTCTAGTACCGGGACAATGAGGGATCCGACTGTCCCTGAAGATGAGCGTGTCTCTAGCTACATTGCATTTCAGGATGGAAAAGCATAGAGACCAGCCAGGCATCCATCCGTGCCTGTGGTTGTATTGTTGCTGACTTTAGTTTTCCTTGCGGTCCCTTCTCAGTAACTGAAGGGACTTGTAGTAATGCCACAGATGGGGCTGAGAGGTAGGACAGAGGGAGTCTCTGGGAAATCTTAGGACTGGAAGAGTTGATGGTGGCTGTCCTATCACCTCCCTGGCAGATTCTCAAGTTACCCCAAGTTGTAAGGAAGCACTACTATGGTCTAACACGCTGAACGGATTTACGCAGCAGCACCCTCCTGTCCCCCAAACACTTTCCAGGTCCCCATGAGAAAGATCTCCACAAGGATCACAGTTTCCATTTCATCAGATCCCTTTCAATATGAAGACTGAAAATTTTGGAGAAATTGACTCATTCTTTCCCCAGGGAAAGTAGAGTGGATCAGCCTGCAGGCTCCACATCAACAAAAGGTGTTCAGCACATTCACGCACTAAAATTGTCTTCAAGGGGCTTTGTATATCCACTTCCTAGCCCAACTCTTGCCGTATTCTCCATTTGGAATTGCTGGAGAGACCCACCTTATTTTTGCTTGGGAAAGTTAAGATGAGCTATTGTTTATTAAAATACAGATAAAATTGATTCATAATAAACTTTCAGCAAAGTGATAGACAGACATACTACCATTATTATCAACTCTCTGGGAGTTGCCACAGATATCAGGAGTTTCTTTCACCTCAAAGAAAATTGAGTTTATCATTTTTAATAGATTTTGTTCCTTAGAACAGTTTTAGGTTAAAACTGCAAGATTAAGTGAAAGGTATAGCGATTCCCCACATACTGTTGCCTGTACACATAATCTTCCCATTAAACACACACACACACACACACACACACACACACACAGAGTGTACTTTGACTGTAGTTGGTGAACATGCATAAGTACATACATCATTGTCACCAGAAGCGATAATGTATTTTGGCCAATTGCTCTAGGTCCAGTCTTCTGAGCTTCAGGGTCTTGGCCCCTTCCCCTTTTTTCCTGTCACTTCCCCGGGGTACTAGAGACCAACATTCCATCTTCAAAGTCTATGTGCTCTTCTCCAGCAAGCTGCCATCCGTGCATCCAAGCCTCAGAGGAAGAGCTTCTTCCCTTCTGATCCTGGTCAAGAACTCTTGGGGCCAGAGCACGCCCTGGCCACCGGAGCCCTTCTCTGTGACTGCAGCCCTGCTGAGCGAACTTCCTGCAGCCCCTCTGGAACCAAAGCTAACGCTTCCTCTCCCTGCAGCAGATAATTGGGAATCGATTGCAGAACCTTAACAGCAGCTCTGTTTGGAAGCCTGGGGTTCTCGGCTCTCTCTCTGGATAGCTGTGAAAAGTTCAATTAGGGCAAAAGTTTTAGCAGAAATGTGAATGCAGGAAAACAGAAGTGGATGAGCCCTGTTTAGGCCATGCTGCAATCCTTAGGTAAGAAAAAGGAAATTGTGGGGTGACTTGGACCATGAGTTTGTAGGTAGACTGGAGAACAGAACAGTTTTGTGGAGGGATGTGGCAAAAAATCTTCTGATGCAAAACCTCACACACTGAGGGCAAAGAGATTTTTGAATGAAAAGTGGTTCCACAGTAACATGAGACAGGGGACAACTGGCCTTTATTGATGGGCCACCAGTGCACAACCCTCTGCATCCTGATTCCTCTTTAATAACATATCCCTCGCAGCTATGCAAGTCTACAGTTTCCTCCTGGAAGCTGTTTGTGGTTTTGCCTTGAACAACCACCAGAGGGAAAGAGTTGTATATACCCAAAGGACAGATTTCACTCCACTCTGGGTCCTTCCATATTTGGGAGTGGTAGATAACGATTTTAGGGCCCTAATCAGCATTCTCATAAAATAACCTTAAGTAATAGGAGGGCATACAGGTACAGAGGTAGCAACCTCACTGTCAATAGAGGCTCCATTCTCCCTCTGGATAACAGTAGCTGCCCACCCTCTGAGGCTGGGGAAGAGACCAGTACAGCAACTTCCTGTTCCCTCCTTCCCAGTGTCCTTGATACAGGGAAAAAAAAAACTGATCTCAGGTGAGTGACCTCCAAATGATACAGGGAAAAATGATCTCCCGACCTGACCTGCACGAGTTCATGTTCTCTAAAACCGAAGAATGAAGTCTAGGAACAAATAGAGGTTATGAGCAGAATATATTTATTGAGGGAAAGAAAGCTCCTGTCTGAGAGAGGGACAGGAGGGGGGCCGAGTGGGTGGTTCCTCCGGAAGCTATCTCTTCCAGGGACTTTTATAATGTAAAACCATGCAGGGCTAAAGTGGAGAGAACGGGAACTCACTTAGGTGGATGTGGGGTGGGACAAAGCTATGGTCAACCAATGAGATTGCAAGCACCATTGCTCAGGTAAAATTGATTAAGCCCAGGAAGGGAGTCATGTAGCAAGCAGGCAGGAATGCACCTGGCTTTCTCAGGGTAATGATCAATCCAGGATGGTAATCTTTAGGAAGGTTAGCATTTGTTTGCTGTTTAGGTCTGGCTCACGGTAGGAGCATCGGGCCCTTCTGCAGTTGTAAGGTATCTTGTCTTGTGTGCTGTCTCCTTCGAGGGCCTAGCCCTGTCTGACTGCCTATATTTCTATCTAACTCGGCTGCCTGCAACATCCTGACTCCTCCTGTGGAGAGACTTACTATGCTACTTCCAGGCCTGTCTGCCTCCATTCTTCCCACCAGCCTGCCCAGGGGTCAAATTACTTTTCTTACACAAAGCTTTGTGCCTGTCTCTCCCCATCTCCGTGGATAATCACTGCATATCCACATTTCTTAGGGATTAATGGGGATTCTATTAAAAAAAAAAAACAAGATTTTTCTGGACCAAATAAAATGAAAGAGTTTCTTTACTGCAGGGATTTTTGGAACCTTAGGATGCTAATAAGCATTGCAAATTTCCAAGAATGGCTCCCCAAATTTCCTGGGATCCTGGCAGGAAACACGTAGCTCCTTCAACACCGTACCTGTGGAGATTCTCAAAGTTTAAGGAGTCCAGCAGGGGGAGGGAGGCAGAGCTTCCAGCCCAGGAACAGAGAGAAGTCCTTTCCACCTGAGGCTTGGGGCAAGGGGTGAGAATGGAGCCAAGGGAGGCAGGGCCTTCAGAGAGGGGATCTGAAGTCTCCCTCCAGGACCAGGTCCTTGGCACACAGCATGGCAGGTGGGGAGCATGACCACAAATGCCCTGGTTGCCTCCTCTCACCATGTGCCATGGCACCCGGCCCCGCACCAAAGCACTGGTCCCAGTCATACAGTACCGAGAGGTCAGCCTCACAGGGAAGAGTGGGGCAGGGAAAGACGGGCTTCTCTTAGCCTCTATCAAACATCAGTTAATATCTGGTCAAAACTCTGGCCTTCAGAACAGGGGTATGAAGCAGCAAGACGGACCTCTCCACCTGCGCTTCCTGCCAACAGCTCTGCCGCACCCTGCTTCCACACTGCAGCCTCCTTGGGGACACATCTTTTCTCTTCCCTCTGGGGGGGCCTTGTGGCCACCTCACAGTGCACAGTCAGTGCCCCTGATGATGACAACAGTTTCCCAGTTAGGACAGGTGCCATCTGACTTCCTGTGTCTTCCTTAGCAGAGACAGGCACTCTGGGAAATGGCCCTATGGGTGCTCCAGAGTACCAGCAGACTGAACGCTTCAATGACAGACAGGGACAGAATGTTTGTGATGGGGACTCTCCCACAAGACTCAGAAACTTCCTCCACCAGACTTCTGCTCCAAGCGACTGATTTGGCCCTTTTCCTGGGATCTCACACCCTCAGTAGAATGTTCCGTCTTGTCACCTTGAGAGAACCTTGGTGATCCTGGAGTCCAAAAAGGCCTGCCATTTTTCTCCTTGTCCTGAGCTGTCACAGTGGCGTGAGTTTGGCACTGATGGCCCAGCTGTGCTGAGCCAGGGATGGTTTGTGAAGAAGGATCAAGCAGTGGGCTGCTGCTTAGGAAGCAGATGCTCCTTAAATTTGGGGAGATCATTTTCTGGGGTGAAAGATAAAGCCATATCGTGGAGATGTCATGCCACACAACTACTTGTGTGTGCATGTGTGTGTGTGTATGCGCATGCATAAAGTCAAGACTTCACCTACCTCGCTGGTCCTCTTGCCTCCTTCCTTGCTTGATTCTGAGCTGGGAACACAATTCTCCGTACATCCAGACAGCTCCTCCATACCATTTTCTTGTCTTCTGAGTTTCAGTTTAACAGGACCCAGGTGACAGAATCTCTGGCTGCCACCTCCCCGTGTAGCAAGACAGTACTTGGAGGGAGAATGTCATACTTTGTGAGAACCAAAGATTCAGGAATATTCTCCCTTTTCTTAGGCTTATGTCAATGCACTGACTTCAATAACCCAACCATGCCCATGTTCTCTGAGCTTTTCCAAGTAGTTCCATGGTGTGGAACAGCTGGGAAGTCCCAGGGCTCATACCGCTTCAAGGGGAGACTCAGCCGTGGGCTTTACATTTGGAGGGAACCAATGAAAGGAATTGCATCTTTTGCAGTATGAAGTCATGAATGAGACTTTTGGCCCTAAGTTTGTATAAATGTTACTCTTGAAATGTCAGAAGGAAGATGTTTTGCCATGAATTTACACTCTGTATGTGTGCGTGTGTGTGCATGCGTGTGTGTGCAATGGTGTCAGGGGACAGACAAAGAAATCCAGAATAACTATTTTAGTTTAAGAAAATTTTTAATAATGAAAAACAAAGATAAGTCCTTCCTACTCTCCCAGGCTCTCTTCAAATGGCCCTTTCCCTTTTGGGTGAGGTTAGAAGAGATAAAGGGCCATGGGTAGTAGCACACACTTCCTTGACCTTGCAGAGGGAGCCCCTGGGCAGCCTTCCTGCCTTTAGTCAGAGTAGAGCCTCCCTGTTTGGCAGAGTCCCTCCCGCTGGGGACTGAGTGCAGGCTTTGCTGCCCTCTGTGGCCCTGTTGGCTGCCAGGGAGCCTGTGACAGGAGTAGACAGCGAGCGGGCTCATGACAAGTGCACAGGGATGGCCCAGCCACCAACCTGGAGGTCCTGCGGCACTGCAGGAAATGAGTGGTGCTCTGTCCCCTGCACTCTCGGTGCGATGCTGTGGGTGTGACCTGCGGGATGCAGTAGCTGGCTGGACCCTCTCCACTTCTGGGCATGAGGCTCCCCCTTCCTGGGCTGCTGGGAGTCCACACCTTCCTTCCTTCTCCAGCCACAGTGCAGGAGCCCTTAGTCTCAGATCCCCAGTTGCCTCTTCCTTCTTGCCCAAGCGGAAGTGGAGCTTTTCCTCCTGGATGTGGCCTTGCCTAGATTTTCCTGCCGGTCCTGTGTCTGCTCCTTCCAAGCTCTTGTCCTCAGGGGGAGCTCCATTCCCTAGTTCTGGGCCTGCCCCCTGGCCTCTTCCCTTTGAACTTTGCCTTTTTTCTGGGCAGCATTAGCTCTTTTATGGAGGTGGGGAAGAACTCTTCCCCTGGGGACTAACTAAAGGACTTCGGACTAGTTAACTTTCTCAGGATCCAATTCCTTTCTCACTTGGACACACCATAGCATCCCGCAAGACAGCCACGGGGGGCTGCAGAGAGGCTGTTTCCATGACACTGTCCCATTCCACTTTGAATTAACACATCTTTGAATGTCAGTCATTTGCAGGGCCCTGAGCTCAGAACTTCAAGGAATCTGAAAATGTCAAAGTCCTTCCTGCTCTTGAGACAGTGCCTGCCCTGACATTAGGGAGGTTAACGAAGCACACACACGAGGACCATCCAGGCAAGGCCAATCAGCATAAGTGATCCCTGGAAGGGTCAACCTCAGTTTTAGGAAGAAGAGCCTGAGCTGGCTGTGCAGAGCCTTTAGGGAGCCATCTTGGGTCTGAGGGAAACTGGGGCCTCTTTCCTGAAGGTTTAGTAGCTAGACTGCTCCACTGCAAACTGTAGTGTCCTTCATGCTGCGATTCTGCAACCCCGCGGTTCTGCAAGTTCTCCAAGCTTCATGCTTGCTGCTGTTCATAATCTGGGGTATGGGATGTGTGTGCTGCTTCCTCGAGGAGTCTGGGGAAAGTTTTGGATCTACAAGGGCGCAGCAGACCCTCCCTTTTGCAGCTGCATTGGTGGGACTATTTCACTTTGTCCGGCTGGTAAAGATGGTTCCTTCCAAATTTCTGTTTTCCTGGGAAATGCCACTGGCAACACAGAAACTCTTGATACGGGAGATGAACAAGTTAAGAAACAAGAGCTCCTCTGTTCTCTTTTTTCTCTTTTCTTGATATCTTTTCTCTCTGCCCAACAAGTACAGCGATGCAGGTGAGATAGCATTTCATTTTTTTCTATAGAGATGCTGTTTCTCATATCCTCCCTCTGGCCTCCCTCTTTAATTTCACAAAGAATCTCAACAAGGCAAATTAGCTGATGTGGGGCAGGCTCAGAGACAGCATTTATGATAACACATTCTCTAGCCACCCAGTCCCCAAGGTTGAAGAGATTTCGTCTCCCAGCTCCTCCCTGTCCCTGCCACAACCAGCCTTTGGATCACAAAGGCACGCACTGTAGGCTCCTGACAGATCGCCGTGGCCAGATAGGCACCTCTCACAGTGAGCACTTTGTGCCGGCACAGTCAATAGCCACCTGGTCTCCTGGGATTGGTCCCTTGGTTCATTCCAGCCACCCTGGAGCCTCTGCACCCTTCACTGCCAAGAGTGTCTCCTTCGAGGGCAGGGTCAGCACCACCCTTGGGTGGGGAGGCTCGAGAAGAAATTTCTGAAGTCACAGTGTTGACAAAAGGAGGAGGAAGAGATAAGACAATGGCCTTAAACTTGGTGACTGGAAAGCAAAGCCAGAAAAAAGAAATTCACAGACATGAAACAGGGCATTACTTTATTTTAGTTTGATTATTTGGCTAAGAACTATTGACCGGAGAGATTAGCAGCCTCACTGAGTTATCTACTCACTCATGAAAGGAGACAACGCAAAGGACCGGACGTCTCAGCGTTCCCAGGTGCCATCCATTCCAGTTTTCCTGGCGCTGTGACATCCTTTACTGCTTCCCAAACTTCTCTCCCACCTGCACCTGCCCACGGGCTCCCAAAAGTACTGGAGAGTATATATTTCTCCGTTACGTAAGAACATGCATGTATTATTGGACATTCTTGCTGCCGGCATCCAGCCCACATCGAAACTCAAGGTCTTTTTGGGAGCCTTCAAATTTAAAACACTCAAAGTTAAACAAGGTTGATTTAGAAAACTTTGTGAAAGTTTCAGTACTCACTTTTTCCATAATGGTTTAAATCCTTCTGCCAGCTGGTGTCCCAGCCCCCAAGCTGGGAGGCTGAGGGTCCCCAACCTGCTGCGCCACCACTCTTATGCTGACTGTTACAGCCTGGAGATGTGTAGCTTTCTTGCATTTTAATATTGCTCTTGATATAGTGGCAAAAGTAAGAGCCAATTGCCCAGAGTCCTTGTGATGCGCAGAGCTCCAGAGGAGGCCGTGCGCTCTGCACTGCTGCACCGATTTCCAATGCCCCGACTCCACGATCACGCTGAGCCCTTGTGAGCACGTTGGGAGGTTCTCAGAGCTGGTAAGCTTGTCCTCATTGTCAAAGCAGGAAGCCAAGGGTCACTGGGACAAAGGGGTCTGAAGTCCCTTCCTGAGCTGGAACAGTTGCCACAGGAAACCCGGATCTGCATTCAGTTATCTAGTCCCTTTTCCTGGGGCAGTACTCTTCCAGGGCCTGCATTCTAGGTGGGCAGCCAAGACAGGGACAAGAGCTGCAGAAACATGGCACATACTGAGCTGTGGGACGAGACTGCCAGTGACATAGTTGGGACAAGGAAGTATTCTAGAAAAAGAATCCCTCTCTTTGCCTTCCTTCACTGCCTGGATTTGAGCTGCTTCTCTCCCAAGGGCCTGGGAATACAACCCCTCTGGCTGGTGACAGGAAGGCCAGGAAAAGCAGGTGCTGTCATGGTGGTGGCATTCCCCGGCTCAGGACCAGCTGGAGGCTGCATGGGGGAGCACATCCCCACCCGACCTGATCCTTTCTTTTCCCCTCTGGCTGGAAGGGGTACAGCACGCCTTACTGCTGTGGATCCCCACGGCACTCTAGCTACTGGATCCCATGGACTGTCTCCTTAAAACCATCTTGGCAGCAATGATAGCTTCTACTTTCTGTTTTTAGAAAGAACAAAGCCAATATGAAATGATGGCTCTTGTCTGATAAGGGGCTGCTCTATGAATATGGGTTTTCCCACTGCAGGTGACAAAGATAGAGCACCTTTGCTCTGAAGTAAGCTTGGGCATCAGGGTCACACCCATTCCCCTGCCTACAACTCTCTCTCACTGAGCCTTCCATCACGCTGTCTAGGCTCTCTGTGACCTGAGGCCCAGTACATACGTAGAGGCTGATATACACACTACCGACAGGTACATATGCACACATCCATGTATGTATACACTTACCACATGCAGGAGGAACCTAAACCACTGCCTCCCCATCCCAAAGCCTGTGCTCTATGCCATGCTGTTCCTTAGCCCCTTGCAGACCAGAGTGCCCCTGAGATAAACCCACAGCCCTTCAGGCCACCAGGCAAATGCTCGTGGATTCCCTTTGGAATAAACCAATGTGGCTGCACTCTTGTTTGTTTCCCCAGACCTGAGCTTTTCTCCCTTCTTATTCTGTAATGTTATCTTAACAAACACAAAGCGTGGTTTATGGTACACCGGACTTAATTTGTCTTAATATATAGACCGCACATATTCCTCAGGAATCCATTAAGTTGAATTGAGTGCAGGCTGTAGACTATGGCCAAGGAAGGGCCTGGGTTCATCCACAGTTCACGTGGCAGAAATGAGTGAGTCACTCATCAATGGCAGGGCCAGGGCTGGATTATCCTGTGGCTTCCTTCCTTAAATGGACAGAGATTCCAACTGCTGCGTGAATAACAAAGACCTTAATGTCCCACTGGCCAATGGAGACCAGTCCAGCAACCAAAGGCACCGCAGCAGCTGTTTTTTTCCAGTGTGCTGAAGGCTGCAATCTTAGCCCAGCTCAGCTGTCATAGTGAAACCTTGTGGGGTCCGAGGGAGAGAGCGCAGATGGCCCAGGGCCATGGGTCCCACCCATGGAAAACCACAGTCAAACCTGCACCCTGAGAACAGAGACCCTTCCACGTGATTTGGGGCCAGCTCCCTGCCCGGGAAGCATTGCTCTTCTTCTTGAAGGGTGAGAGCACCATCTGATAATGTTGGTTGGTTTTTTTTCATAATTTTATTGAGAAATAAATAGCAATGAGACAGTTGCAAATCAAATTGGTAGGACAGTTCCAATAATTAACACATTGCATACTGCCTTCCTAGTGGTTATTTGTTGTACAAGATGCAGACATGATATCCTATTTATAAACACTAAATAAATGCCTCTATTCCTTGAATTAAGAGAATGTAGCTATGTATCTATCCTAACCATTTTGAATACACAGATACAAAATGGTCATTCATCTATATCCCCTTTTTTTGGTTTAGTTCCATCATTTAAATATTATAGGTGTGTGAACTCAGCAAAATATTCCAAATAGTCCAGTAGTCCATGATAGTATTGGGTCTGCCACTTGACTGGCAATGTCAGAAGTTGTTGACCTGAGTCTCCTATAGCTCAACATAACAACCTGGCTTTATTTCTTGTACTTCGTTTTTATACTTTTCTGCTGGATGGTTGAGACCAAGATAAAGCAAGACCTATGTAACAAGAGTTGTAGCTTTTGGATCTGATCTGATAATGTTGAAGCATGCAAACGACAGTATTTAAGAATGCATGGGACACCAAATCTCTTTGCCCTCAAAAGTTTTAATGTCTGATCAATACCTCACATTTTCTTTCATTTTCATTCATGGTGCTCCATTTGTGCATGTCTACTGAAATGCTGGCTAAGTATTAAATGAGCATTAACTGCTAAACACTCATTATACAATGTGCTTCTTCGTTAATTAAGCTTGAACGGAGAAACACAGAAGTCTGCACCTATGTGAAGTCCTTCTCCTTACAACTTCTGGTTATTTCCTGCTTGAGTACCAGTGCTGGAAACATAAGATTTTTTTTTTTTTTTTTTTT
>NW_004524593.1:11453512-11491134 GCF_000260255.1 Octodon degus
AGAGAGAGAGAGAGAGAGAGAGAGAGAGAGAGAGAGAGAGAGAGAAAAGAATCAACACTGAGCAAAAAGAACCCTAAAGAAGGAATTGGGACTAGAATAACACAGAGGCTTAAAAACATGAGGACTAGAACCAGCTCACCAGGCTTCAAGTGGTAACTCGGATGCTTTCTTTGGGAATCTTGGGCAAGACCCCTAGGCAGTCCTGACCTCAGCTTTCTCCTCTGTGAGATCCCAGCTATGCTTAACCTCCTGGGCTCATTTTGCAGATTAATGAAGGGACACAGAATGCCTTATATAGGCAAGAGTTTCAGAAATATGAGCTCCATTTCTTTCCTCTTTTATTCTGAAGTATTCACATTTTTCAAGCAGAGGGCAAACCTCACTTGGATAGGCTTTGGCAGATCATTCAAGGCAGGCTGGCAGCTCAGAGGAATTTGCCCCAGTCCTAAGTCCTCCATGTTAATAGGACTGATTGTGTCAAGGCTGATGGAGCCTTTGGTTCCCAGCCAGGATGCTGGGCACGAGGGCCTCTTTCATACTTCTGAGTGACTGGGGTTGGGGAGTTTCTTTGACGAGCTTCTTTGTGCATATTCAAGGGAATGGGGTCAGTGTCCCTTCCCTAGAAATACTGCACCCACATCTTTGCCCCTTAAAGAGCAGCTTTGTTATTGTCCCCATTGTTTAATTTAAACTTTCTTTAAATTGACCTCCTTTCTCTACAGTATATGCTACAATAATTGGCCCCTCGTCAAATGTTTCTGAAAGGATCCCTAATGGCCTTTGGGGAAATGCCAAATAAACATCACGTCCCTGGGACAGGGCCCTCTTCCAACAAGCCTTGCAGATCATGGAGTATAGACCTCTGCAGTTTCTGCAGATGAAAAGAATCCTGGGGTCCGTTCCCCCAAAAAAGAGAGCCGACACAGCTTCTGCCCTTCCATGCCTGAGCACCTTCTCCCACTCTTTGCTTGCCCTATGAGGTGCCCCCATCCTCTGGCTCTGCTGCGCCCAGGATCAACAAACATGTTGACTTATACTAAGTCCTCTTGGCTCCCCAACCCCTCTCTTGCCCAAGGTCCAGAACTATGATGTGCAATTAAAATGAAGCCATTGGGACTTGAACCCAAGCAGCATGACCACAAGGCTGGCAGGTTCTCAGCAGCTACAGCTCTCCACTGTGCTCAGAGTTATTTCTTGACACAAATTTCACCACGTGAGATGCTCCTGCAAATGAAGATTGTGCACATTGTGACCTCATCTCAACAATGAACTTGAGAAAGAGGATCTGTAGGAATACAAACCAAATGTTTGAACAAATTACGTTTCCACTGAGATGTTATAGTTCATCTCCTTCGACTTTATTGTTGACCTATATTTGCTAAATCTTTTCTAATGTTCATATTACATTCTAGTATTAAAAATAAAATAAAATTTTGTGTTTTAAAGGTTACTAAACTAGTTGCTCATAAATATACATCATTCTTTCCTCCCCAATGAGCCAAATGCTGCCTGTTTTCTCTTTTTTCAGGTATAAATCACTATGTGCTCTGTGTCAGTTGGTGAGTGCTATTTACAAGGCTATTTTAAACTAACAAGCTTATTTTGGAAGGTTATGATAGACTTAGAGAGAATTACAGGATTTGAGTTGGGTAATGTCTTGGAGGCAATACCTGTTTTGATGGACAAAAGAAGAGCTTAGTGCCTCTTTGGCTTAGCGGAGTCAAGAACAAGGCATTTTAGATTTACAATAGGTTCAAATAATTGCCTTTTTAAAAAAAATAGACATCAGTTTAAAATTCAGTATCCCCAAGGAGATTAAGCATGTACTGTGTCTGCTTGACACTTCTTTGCCCAGAGTGTTTGGTTCAGGAAGGAGGTTGGCTTAGTTAAGACGTTCAGTGCTTCCATGGTGTTCTTTGGCGAGGGGTTAACCCATGCTACTGAAGGAGGCAGCATTTGTAACAAACAACCGGACACAGGATAAACTCTGGGCTGGGCTTTCTACTAGATCCTCTAAGGGCGTTACGACCTGCACCGAAGTAGGCAGCAGGTAGAGGGCGCTGTAGTTAGATTTCCCACTTGTTTCCGCGGTCTGGGTTCAGGACCAAGTTTATTCTTACAGTTGGGCTGCTTCCTCTCTGTTCACGAGTGAGGGGTCCATTCACTGTTTCAGTGAGTATTTTCTTCCCTTCGTCCGGTGTCTTAGGGTCTGTGTGCAGACTCCGGCTGTTGGAGGGCTGTTGCTGTAGGTTGGCACTGCAGGCTGGCTTGGGAGCTCACCACCAGAGCTCAGCACTCAACACTGCCGAGTAGGAGGCCTCATGGACCCTGCCTCTGGGCAGGCGAGGTGACCCTTCAGTCCTGGAAAAGGCTTAGGTGATGCCGGCAGAATTCGACAAGGTCCAGGCGCGTGCAGTTGTTCACCTGCTTGGATTCTGTGAAGACTTCATAGATGCAGGAGACAGGTGCCAGGATGACAACTGAGAGCCTTCCAGAATGTATGGGGCTGACCTAAGCAGGAGAGCTGAGAAAAGTTTTCGGGAAGAGGAAGGGAGTCTTTGCTGTTTTCACAGGAAATGATAATTTTCTCTGTTGTAAAATCGCTGGTGCAGTGAACCTCATCATGGCAGGTTATAAGTGACTGTATAGGCCACTGTGATGAACTATCTGAGAAAAACAATTTAAGGGAGGAAATTTTTATTTTGGCTCAGGGTTTCAAAGGCTGCAGTCCATGGTCACCTGGTTCTACTGCCTTTAAGCCTGTGGCCAGGCAGAGACATACGGTGGGGAGGTGTAGCAAGGAAAAGTGCTCACCTCAGGGCAGCTACGAAGCAGAGAGTGGAACATGGCCAGAGAGGAAGGGCAGGGACAAGAGATGGGCCCAAAGGCCACGCCCCTTTAGCCACTCCCTGTATCTAGCCCCACCCCCTCATAGCCTGTTGATCATGCTCATAATCCAGTCAACTCTAGGCTCTGCTTCTGAGTATTGCCGCATCCGTGCTCCAATCCTCCATGCATAGTCTTTGGGGGTACGCTTCCTATTTAAACTGAAACGATGGTAGGTGCAGAAACAATGCGAGTAGCTTGGGATCTACTGTTGAGGAAGATCAGAACCTTGGTACTCAAGACAACATCAAGCATCAGGCCCTTAGAAATCACCCCCTCATAAAGTTAGTTTCAGTGTCTGGCCTGAAGGGAGGCGCTATCGGAAACTTGCTTTAGGTGAAAGAAGTTCCCATCCAAACTGTGTCTAAATTGTTTCGTGGTGCTGTGAACTAGGCCAGCTAGAATTCAACTTCTGCTTTCTTATCGACTTACATGGCAGGTTCATGGACTACCAAAGCACAAGAATGAATCTTAATTTGGGATAAGTTTCAGAATTTGTAAGTCTAAAAGTTTTTCTTTGTTTAGCAGCAGCTTCTTTGAGAATGTAAATTGATTGGACAAGAAAAGTTACAAATAATACTTGAAATAATGAGAGAAGGAACTCCTTTCAAGCACCTACATGTATTTTAGAAAAGCTAATTGCAAAACAATTACCATCGCCCTAACTAAACATACATATATTGAACCCTGCTGGTTACTATGATATAAAAATATTTGTAAGGATATGAAGATAAATAAGACAGCCCATATGGGCTCAAATAAATTAAATATAAGACAGAATGCTTTAAATACATCTCTTGCATCTCCAATCTTCATGAGAGGAAAAATGATAATTCTTGCTGTATCTCATTATCAGTCCTCAAACCAATTAAGCTTCACTTGTAATCCTATCAGTTAGCTGAAATATTTGACTTTCACAAATACACTAGCAATCAATAACCTGTCTGCAGTTCTCTTCTTGCTTAAGATTTTAGCAGCCTTCAGCACTAACAACTGCTTTCAGCTTCTCTTTTTCCCCCAGATAAATATGATGTGGAGGGCTCTTTCTGGCAGCCCATATACTTACAAAAGTAATATGTGGTTTATTTGCACAATGGAATACTACACAATCGTGAGAATACCCCAGGTGCAAATGCATGCAATAAAAATATCACAAACATATGGTTGAACCAAAGGGGTCAGATATCACAAATACACAATGCTCAATTCCATTCACATAACACCCAAAGCAGACAAAACTAGCACATGCTCATAGAACCAGACAGAGGTCCCAAGTGGAGAAAGTATCACGGGGAAGGAGCCCGACAGGACTGTGTACATGTGTCCGGCTTGTGAAAATCTCCAGTGCATGGGGGCAGATATTGACTCACCTCAGCTGGTCCCTCAGCAGAGGCTGAGGGAAGTCTCCTGTCCTCTCCCCTTGACCATGTCTCTTCCACACCACCAAGTTCAAGGTCCCTGCCTCCCTCCAGCATGCTCATGTGCTGGAGAGTGTTCTACCCTTTCTCCCTCCCTAGACAAAGCCCCTCAGGGAGCACGGAAGTAAGTACCAGTGTCCTGAGCCAAAATGCTGGAGCCCCAAGGATGGACAGCTCAGGCTGCAGGTGGCCACCTCAGGCGAGGACTCATTTGGATGGCAACCTCGCAGGTCTGTGGCATGATGGCTGTCCTGCTGGAGGTATGGAAATGCCACCTTTGTCAGGGAGGTCACAGTAATGGGAACAGTGGCGCTTAGCTCAGAGTTGTGCAAGGGGCTCTGTGAATTACCACATGTGGAATGCTTAGCAACCAATGCACACTAGGAACCTCACAAACTTGAGCTGCCAACACAGCTTCACCCAAGGGTGCTAGTGCAAGGGCGATGGCCTGGAGATGTTTTGTTCATTATCATCTCTGCATGTTTTCTCTCCTGTATTTTTCCATCTCAGTGTTTGAACTTTTTTGAGGGTCTTTCCAGTTCTTCTTCCAGTCTTATAATGCCATGGTTTCAGTTTCATGGTCCCTCCCTATTCCTTCTCTTCTTCCTCTTTCTGTGGTACTGAAGTTTGAACCTAGGGTCTTTCAACTTAGTCACAGCCCTTAAAATTTTTTTTTTCTGAGGTAGATTCTTTCCAAGTTGGTATATGGCTTAGGCTAGGCTTCAGCTTTCAGTCCTGTTGACTCAGCCTCTCACAGTGCTAGGATTACGAGCACGCACTGTGACACTTAGCTTATGGTTTCTCTTTCTGCCCTGGATACTTTCTCTGAAGAGTCATAAGATCCTATCACCTCAACCACTACTTATATTGTTGATGGCTCAGAAATCGTGTCTAACATTGACCTCTCCATAGACAAGTGCAAACTACCTAAAGCTCCCAATCTCTAAGGGATGGAGAAATATTGTTGTCATAGCAATGTGAAGCATGGATTGGATGGCATCACAATCGAGGCAACATCTGGATGGGGGACTTTCGTGTCTTGGCAACAGATTTAATGGTGCTTTATATACCTTGAGCAACTCATGTTGACCTTGCTTGCATTATGTCCCCTGTCACACATCTTAAATTATGCGTTTGTGGGCTTGTCTCCTTTTCCAGACTGTTGGAGCTGAGAGGAAGAACTGACCCCTTTGTATCATTGATCTGCTATAATATTTGCAGCACTGAGTTACTTATAGCAACAGGGCAGCAGCGGGGTTGGAAAGGAGGGCAGATGTTTGAGATGTTGAGGTTGAAAGTACTTGATGATGGTACTGGTGGAGCAGTTGGATGTGGAGCCTGAGGAGGGGGGAGAAGGTGAAGGGGACTGTGAGGATCAAGGCATGGTGGCCAGATTGCTGGGACTGTTCTTTGAAAGAAGGCACATAGGAAACAAAGAAATAGCAGAGCCACCATGCTGGGTTTCGAATGCAGAGGTTTGAAGGCACCATGGAATTTGGGTGTGGAATGTTGAGGAGAAGGATGGAGCCCCAAAACTGTGCTGATGTCCTACCAATTGTTCCATGAAACTGCAAACATTATAGCTGGAAATTTAAAAAAAATTGTATTATTCATTGAATTATGGCCTCTTGGGGTTTAGAGAGGTCCAATTGTTTATTGAATGCTCGATGCCTCTATACACTTTCCTGCTGACCTTCCTGTACTTTGGTCTCCGCCTGCAAGCTCTCTTTGTATTTACAGCATTTTTCCTCTTTGATTTGCCTTCAAAGACTTCAAAGTTTCTTTTCCTTCCAGTGTTAAGTCTCTCTGGCTTTAAAAATCAGAATAAAAATTATTTTTTATCGGTCATCTGTTTAGAGAAAGGTATGACTGAGCACTTCTTGACCCGGCTTGGGTATCCATGACTTTGCTCTTAGACTCTCTGACAAACTGTTCTGGACTGTAGAGGCAGCTCGGGGTTAGCAGAGAGCTGAAATGTCAGAGAAGGCTCATCTCCTTGTGGCTGCCTTTCCTCAGTGGGAGGGTATGCAGTTTTAGGTACATGATACTTCTACAGGCTGGGCATAGACTGCACAGTATGGGTCTTATCTGAACCAACTGAGAGACCTTGGACAGGTTACTGAGCACTTGGACCTCTGCTTCCCCCGGTAAATGAAGACCTTGATTTAATCTCAGAGAGTTGATAGGAGGACCGAATGTGTAATGCTTAAACAGTCTCTGCTGTGAAGCTGTCTTCATAAATATTAGCTTTCACTCTTACCAGCTCAGTCAACGGAGCACAGTCCCCACTGGGGGACACATGGTGGGATGCAGAAAGATGACAGAAATAATCTTCACCTCGGCTAATGACAAAAAAGGGAAATGACTAGAATTGTAAGGACTCCATGTAACCGAGAGGAAATTTCAGCAATGAGCCAAGAGTCTCTCCACTCACAGTTTTCCAAGGGAGAGAATTGCGGGAAGACGCAGCTTCCGGCATTTAGAAGTGAGAATGTTTTCATCATCATTGGGAGGCCTATTTTAAATAGTTTGGCTAATTAGGTGATGATTCAATGGCATTGCTTCCATATGCTAGTGCCTTCCTCCGTGCAGAGTATATCTGCCTGAAAAGTTGTAGGTGAATTATGTGTTTGTGGAGGAGTTCTTTGATAGCTTGTACATAGTAAGCACTCTACTGTACTGAATTGCAAATTATTCAAAAGCTAATAAAAATGATGACATTGAACAACCACAAACATGTGAATCCTTACCATGTGCTACTTGTTGTGATCACAGTTAAATCCTACTAGGTTGGTATGGTTATATCCAGTTAACCCCTGAAGAGACTGAAGTCTAGACAGCAACAGATCCTTGGTATTGTCAAGAACTCTTTCTTTTCTTCGCATGTTTGGATTTTTGTTGTTGGGTATTCTTAGAACAGAATGCACCTGCAGGAGAAATGATGGAAATAACTTTCAATGGATCCTTAAATAGATGTGGTGCTCAAGAAGCAGGAAGGGCTGGCACATGGCTCCACTAAAGACAGGCAGCATGGAGACATTGTGGACTCTCAGAGTATGTGGGGCAGAGAAAGGGGGAAGTGGAAGTGAAGACAACTGAACTGAAGCCACTCATGAAAGCAGAGAGGCAGAGTGCCTCGGGCAGAGAAGTGTTGGAGGAACATTGTTTTCTTCTCACCTAAGACAACATTGGGTCCTTTAGGAGTGGATTCGTGTGCCTGTTCATCCTCATCCACTATTGTTCCCTCTTCTCGAAGCATACCTCCCTGAACACAGCATGCTCCTTTTAGTCCGTTATACACTCCAGCTCTTTTCATGTCTCTTTTTCTCTATATGTTATACCCTCTATCTGAATAAAAGGAGAACATTTAGGTGCACAGCCCCAGCTGGTCAATTTATTTTTATTTATTTATTTATTTTTCCGTATTCAGTACAGAGTCTACAGGGTCTCACCAGGTAGATTGGATTCATACTGATCTGCCTGTTTTCAGCTTCCCAAGTGCTGGGATTACAGGTATGTGCCACCACACGCAGTCTCAATGGCTGACTCAGTCCCAGGGATGGGGCTGGCACGGCTGGCCGGTGATGGAACCCCAGCTGCTGTGCTCTGCCAAAGCAGGTGCTTTAATCCTCTGAGCTATCAGGCCAGTCCTCCGGCAGGTAAATTTAATGAAGCCATTATATGCTTGGGACACCTTCCTTTGCCAAACCCCTACCATAGATTGTCCCTAGTTCTTACAATAATTCTGCAAGGTAAGCATGATCATTGCCATTTTGCCTACAGAGAAGCACACGGCTACCAAGACTGAGCAGTGAATGAATTTTTTTTTTTTTTTTTTTTTTTTTTTTTTTGGTAACAGAGATCAAACTCAGGACTTTGTGCTTGCCAGGTAGGAGCTTGTGCTGCTGAGCTATCTCTCCATCCCGGAATTCAGGTTTACACACGTAGCTCTAGGGCTAGAAGGTAGATCTGACTGATTTTAAAGGCTGTCACTTTCTCCTTTTCCCATACCTTTTGACACTACTAGTCACCTCTGAAGATACAGGCCTAATGCCGTTTCCTTGGAGAAGTGGTAATTGAATCCCTCAGATAACTGCACATCTCTCTGTAGTTCTACAATACTCTAAGTGCATCTAAAAAAATCAATACTCATTAGTATTCTGATTGGATGTCAACATAACTCCCTGTATCGCTTCCATAAAGGAGGGAGGGTCATAACTTTATGCATCCTCACAATAATGTCTTCCTTCACTCCATCTTCCAACCAAGATTTCTTCATTGCTCATCATGTAACGTGGTCTTAATAAATTATCGTTGAATTAGTGAATATATTAATTAATGCCAAGGAGCTCATTTGTAAAGCTGTGAACCTCCTCCTCTTTGCCAGATTATCGATTCTGCCTCTAAGTATGTTCTCTGTCTGCTTCCCACACTAGAGTGACGAGCACTAGCCAGATGGCTAACCATGGAGACGTCCGCCCTTGGAACCCAACGCCTGGCTCCCAAGACAGTGTGCTGGAAAGGACTGGAGACCACATCAGGCCTTGGCCACCTTTTCTGCGGCCTTGACAAACACAGTAAAGTAACAAAAGCAGTAACAACAGCAGCAGCACCAGATCTAAGAAAGCACAGTATGCTAGAATTTTGATTTCCCTTTCAAGCCTGGCCTGTCAGCAGTTCTTTATTTCCCCAGTAGTGACCCTCTCACAGTATTTGCTGCATCTCTTCACATTGACATGACTCTGCACAGATATGAGCTCGGGGCTCCTGTGGTGCTGTGCTGGCCGAAGCTTTCTCTAAATGTTTACTGTAGCCAAATGTCCAAGGCTCAGCACTAATCTGCAGTTTGTATTTTAATATGAGCTGAATCACTTAACCTCAGAGAGGTTCACCCACATTTATTGTCAATCACTCCTCAGTTTTTGTCAGTCTTTGACCTCCCTTCTTTTACATTCCATCCGCCTCCCCTCCTCCAAATCATGATGGGACTTCCTTCTAGACCAGTTCTCTGGAATCTGAGATGACTGCAGAATGGGCTATACTAGGCTGCTTCACTAAAGACTTGCCTCTCAACAGAGTGAAGAATTCATGCAATCAAAATAGTGGCCACTCCAAGTTCTAAAGAGGGATGGATGTTCACTGACGTCTTGGCTATCACAAGCAATGGGGACATGTTGTTTCATTTTGATTGTCAGAGCCTTTATCCAAGGACATAAACTTTATGTCTTATGTGCTCTTAGACTGGTTGTCCATCCTGGCTTATACCAGTTGTTCTGGCATTGCATTGTCCAAGCTTGCATATATCAGAGGTAGAAATGTCCAAGTTTGGAAGACAAAGGTTACTTTACTCCTTAGTATCTCCTCACTCCACCCTAGCCCACTCACAGAATGTCAGTCCAGTACGCACTGGACTCACTGTGGCAAGGAAAGTGCTGCAGTGTGCCAGCCACGGAAGGGCCAGCCCTGAGACTGACGTGTGCAGATGCATGGAAATTTCAACCAGTGAGCACATATGGATGCAGGCCCAGGCAGGCAGGCTGCTGTTGGGTAGCTGACCCCCGCAAAGGGACACCCTACTACAGACATGACAGACTCACCCCAGAGACCTGGAGAGCCTTTGGAAGACTGTGCAATTTTTTCTGTCTAAAGATCTTATGTAAATGCAGAAGGAGGGGCCATTAGCTGATTACCAGATGAGTATAAATTAGCCCGTATGATTAAGTGATTAATACCTATTGTGAACCCACAGAGTCCAAAGAGAATAGAGTCTGATGAAAGGAGACTAAATATTTTGCCTTTTCCATTACCAGGTTTGTAGGTGACCATGTGGCTCCTCGTTTTGATGTAATTACTTCTGTTATTTTGCTTCATGCAGAGAAGAGATGAAGAACTGGAGCAACCAGTCTCTAGTAAGCTGAGATGCATGAGCCACACCACCACACGGGTCATCCCAGAAGTCCAGAGGGAAACATCTGCAGTGCCCATTTCACCATGCGGTGAGGGGGCTTGGAGCAGCAGGCGAACTGTCCAACATACAGAACCAGGGGTGACAGCCAAGGTGGACCCCACATCTCATCATTGTTCAACAGGGCCAGGTTTCCACTGAGATAAGACATTTAAGGGGAAAGTATAGCTTGTCTTGGTGAGTTGGAAGAATTAGTGATGGTTGTGAAAAAGAGGATGTAAAAGACATTTTGAAGTTGGTGATGGCAATGATCATTTTATATACCAAATGCCAGTTATGCTGCTAAAATTTTCACTTATTTTATTTAATCCACAATTATAAGATACCTGTAAAGTAAGTGCTATGAACAACTTTCTCTACTTCCTCTTCCCACTCCTCTCCCTCCTCTCCTTCTCTTTCTCCTTTCCCTTCTCCTTCTTCTCCTGCTCTTCCTTCTCTTCTCCTCCTATTTTTCCTTCCCCTTCTCCATCTTCTTTTTCCTTTTCACACAGGGAATTGAACCCAGGACCATAATACTAAGCCCTAAGCCCTTTTACAAAAAGCTTCTTTTTTTATTTTGAGAGAGTCATACCAAGTTGCTCAGGTTGGGCTTGAACTTGTGAACCTCTCGCTTCAGCCTCCCAGAGTGCTGAGATAACATGCATGAGCCACCACATCCAGCATGAGCTTCTTCTTGACAATAAGAAAACTGAAGCTCTGGGGCAAGAACCTAATGATTGCACTACAATTTGAGCCCAATTCACTCTGATGACAGAGCTTCTTCTCTTGACCTTTGGTTTGCTGAAAGGGACCCAAAAATGAATGAAAACATCTGTGGTGGTCAGCTTTCTGTTACTCTGAGGAAGTACCTGAGATAATAAATTGTAAAAGAGCAAAGTTTTATTTTGGCTCAGGGTTTTAGTTCATGGTCAGTTGGTCCTGCAGTGAGGAAGCACAGCATGACAGGGCATGTATGGTAGAACCATCTGCTCACATTAGGATAGCTGGAAAGCAAAAAGAGAGACAAGGAGCAGCCAGGGCCCCAATATCCCCATCAAGCGTGCATCCCCAATGACCTCACTGCCTCCCTCTAGGCTCCGCCTCTTAAAGGTTCTGCTACTCACAGCATGTCATGGGCTGGGGACTAAGTAAGGCTTCAACACATGAGCCTTTGGGAAACACTAAGATCACAATGATAGCATCGCTCAACTTCAGCTTGATTCCAAAAAGCCTTGAGGCTCCAAACTCTGGTAAAACCTGGAGGAAAACTTTACTTGTTCTCCATCACGATTCTGACCAAGAAAAATTCTGGGTAATAGAATACCTTTAAAAAATCTAGCATGAAACTAGCTAAAATAATTATGACTTTTTGGTAAAATGTGTTGAAATTTTATTCTCTATATTATTCATGTTAGTAAAGACTGGCAGTCAAATTTGGCTAATTTAATTCATTACTACTGAGATAAGGAAGGGTCTGTTATAGGAAGAAGTTACATAGCCAATGGACAAGACGAGACCTTTGTATGCTTAGCGGTGAAGATACATTAAAAAAAAAAAAAAATCCAGGGTGAGGATGAAGTGCCAGAATAAAACTGGTTTTTTCCTCCAAATTACTGAAACCAAATCAAGGGACTTTTACTCAGGGAAAGCAAATCAAGTGAATCCATATAAAATGGCATAATATTAACTTTGGTGGAGTGATGAACCAGTAATGACCTGGAGATCTTGGACTTTAGCACAAAGGCATTAAGAAAATTAGGAAATAACTCTTCATCCATCCCTACTCTGGTTTTCAGAATTCCCTTTCCCAAGGTTCCAGGGATACCAGGCCTGCTTCTGGACACCCCCAAAGTCCTGGGGCAGGAAGGGTTGGCCCTTGATTCAGGTCTCTTCCCTCCTTTATCTGATGCTCAAAGACAGTGTTCAAGTGAACTCATTAGATACATTCATCCAGATACTTACCTGCTTCAGTTGGGCATTTGCTACTAATGCTGCACGTTTTCGGCACTAGGGCAAGTTGAGAAGGAGCTCTGTAGGAGGCGGAAGGCTTCTTGCTGGGCTGCTCTGTGCCAGCCTAGACAGGTCCTCAGGCAGGGATTCTGCAGCTAGACCTCAGCAGGGACAGGTTGGGTTATCTCAAAACAAATGGCCACAGGCCATCAGAAAGCACAGATATTCCTCATTTCATCACCTCCCTGTTTAAAGATTGTTCAGACTTACAACCCGCCACTTGGACTTGTGATAGCTGCAAATGACCCATCTTTGTTTGGGCACAGCTCTGTACATCTTGTTGATAGAGCTTCAGTGCCTTTTCTTGTACAGTGCACCTTGTTTCAATGGTACTGTAATTCTTGCTGATTGAACTGCAGTTTTATGTTCTGTTATACATTATAGTACTGCATGCAAGAGTTAGGCAATTACAAGCCATCAAGTTGGAGTTTCTTTTGACCTTTTTTTATTGTTGTTCTGAATATTGTAATGTACCTACCAGATACCATTTCTCATTTAGCAACAACTTCACTTAATGACCAAGCCTCACGGCTATGCCTTGGTCATTAGACAAGAAGTGCCTGGACAGTGGAGGAAGCTACAGCAAGGTCGCCAGGAATAGAACTACTGTCCACCAGGATTCCTTCTTGCACACAGCCTTGACCTCATACAAGTCACTTTGCTGGTTCCTGTCTTCTTTTCCCCTCATACCATCTGTGTCAGAATCCATTTGGATGAAGACCCCAAAAAGAAATCCCTTTTCTTTGCTCCAAGTCCCTGAGCTTCTTGAAGACAGAAACACATCCTAATCCCAGGCCAGTCGAGCACCTTACTTATGCAGGTACGGATGAAGGTTGGGAGCTCTAGAGAAAAGAGAGTGCTCAGAAACCAGCACCCTGCAGCTGGTGTACACATCTTTATTTTTTGCAACTCAACTGCATTATCTAGTGAACTGATGATCCTATGATTCTAGATTTTCCCTCCCATTTTAAATGTGTTGTCTTTGCTTTTGCATACATACATTTCCATATATTTTTAAAGATTTTATTATATATATTCTTGTAATCAACTAGTGAAACAAGCCAATGTATAAACAGACCAAAACATGGAGCATTCAGATTTGTAGAAATATTGCAATGTGTTTATTACCTGGTCATACTTAAAATTCTTTTGGCATTTCTCGACCTCTCCTTTGTAACACTGTACCAGAGTAAGAGAGCACAAGGATGTGACATTCCCTCTATCCACTGCTTGCTTTCTGCACTTAGTGCTTCTGAAATCCTTACTGAAGCCTTCCAACAAATGTTAGAGCTCTGCATGACACAAATGCATTCGAGCTTGGAATTTTTCAGTATTTGTGGGAAAAAAAAAAAGCTTGAAAGATTGCTTAACCCAAGGGACAGTGGGGGGGCATCAATTCTGTGGAAAACTGGGGCACAGCCACATTAGGGGACCTGGTCCCAGAGTCCCCAGAGCAGGAAAACAGGTAAATCAGAGCCCAGTATGTGCCCAGGGTTGGCCATGCTGCCCTGTCACTGGGTTGGGAGGCAGCTGAGGCCAGGTGGGCGAGGAGCAGAGCGGCTGTGAGCTCTCTAAGGTGGCCAGATGGCGGGGAGCGGCCTGCTGGGCATGGTAATGGCCAACCGAGGCATGGGCACTTTTTGCTGGAATTTGCTTTCTGCTATCAAGGCACCAGGTGACATGGGTCATCTTCCGCTTCAAGCCAAGTTACAGGACAACAGGAGAAATCCGCCACCTGGCTGCGACAGCTCACTGCACAGCCCTCACGCGGGCCGCACAGCAAGTCCAGCCTCAGAAAACAAAACTCTTTCATGTCTGGTCTTAAAGGGCTCCTGACCAGTCCTCTGTGGAGCATGGCCACCTCCAGCCTGTGAGTGCTGGACCTGAAGTCCATGTGCCTGAGCCCGAGGGCCACACGCTGTTCTGCAGATGTCACTCCCTCCCTGCCACACCCAGGTCCCCTCCATGCCCTCTCCCACCTGTCTGTTTCCTGTGTGCCACTGATTTAGAGAACGTGTAGACTGTGGAAGCAATGGACTTGGCGACAGTGGAATAAAAGGGCTTCACCAAGGAAAATATATAAAACTCACAACAACTTAGGCTTTAGGAGATAACTTGGCTGTCTAAGCATCTGCCTGGCAAGTTCAAGGTCCCGAGTTCAATCCCTGGTACGCCATGCCATGCTGGCCCTGGAATCCAGGTTGTACTGTGTGGGCCATAAAACCAGGTATGGTAGTGCATGCTCCTGTTTGTTCTGTACCAAAAACAAACAGGAACCTAACAGCCTAGAAAGAGAGGCTTGGTTATTAGAATGAAGCAAGCAGCCCTGCTCAATAGCAGAAGCATCTTCCAAAGGCTGCCAAGCTCTGTACAGGGAACAAGGCCCTGAGGTGTGAATCAGTCTCTGTCACTCCTCCACAGCCATGGCACTTTTGGTGACTGGCAATTGCTATACAAAACATCAAAATCACAGAACTGAGGTGGACCTTTGAATTACCTTCCCCCCTTTCAGAGAACTAAGGCCCAGTGTGAATAGGTTTCTGATCAGATTTTCCCCATTTATTGCTTCTTGCAGCTATAATAGGGATACTCCCACTGTATAAAAATATTAATAATAATGTATTTTTAATCATTTATTTATTTATTTGGTATAAGGTCTCACTATGCAGCTTCTACTCATCATACTGCTCCTGTCTCAGCCTCCCCAGTGCTGGGATTATAGGCATGCGCCACCACTTGTGGTTTTGGTGGCCGGCATGGCACACCTGGGGTCCATGGCCAGCACTGCATGTGGTCCCAGGGATTGAACCTGAGTCCTTGAGCTTGTCTGGCAGGCACTTAGACTGACAAGCTATCTCCCCAGCCCTTCCTCATACATTTTGTTAATATTTTCATGCACTTGGGAGGGTGCCTCTGTCTTCCTACCCCTGCCAATAACTCCAGGAAGCAAATCTGCAAATCACTCTGCACATCATGGCAGAGTAATGGAATGGTCAGTGCCCCATTAGGAGAATTTTTATTTCACCTGACTTGAACTCCAAGTTGTAGGTAATAAGCATTCAAGAAGGAACGTGAGAACCCTTAGTTAGGACAATAGCCTTGATTCTCAGTCCTGTGAGGTCAAGTGCTTGGTATTTGCAAATGCATCTTTGGGCATCTGGAAGATAAATACAGACATGTGTGCTAAGGTGAAGAACCCTTGTGTTGATCTATCCAGGGATGAAATAACAGTGAGGGGCAGTTGGAGGCTCCTTAATGGGTGTGGTCCTCCTGAGGCTAAGGAGGGTTGTAAGAGGGGTGGGACACCCTGAAGCAAGGGAACAGCAGGAGGGGTCTTCTAAGAAGGATCAGGACACCCAGGAAAGTTCTGGGCTCGAGCAGGGCACACAGCCGAGTGTCCTGCATATTCCAGATATGTGGCAGAGAGTGGATAAAACAGCTCTGCATCCAGACTGAAGAAGGACATACACTAAGGACAAGGGTGGAGAAAAGGTCAGCCGGTGACTGCCTGGAAGAGGATTTTCTGCCAGGTGGCTGCAGTTGGAGGCCAGAGCCCCGCCCCGGATCAGGTCAGCTGCCACCCAAGAGGCCTGGCAGCACACAAGTCCCAGGCAACTTCACTGTGCTGAAAGGGCACAGGAACAGGCCCAGGAGGCAGTTGAGGTCTGGGGGTACAGGAGACAAAGATGCCAACAAATACAGAGATTCACGTGCCCCTGTCTTCTCTGCAGCCTTCTCCCAATGCCTTCCCTTCCTCACACACTGCGCCTGATGTTAATGTCAACCTGGTTTACCTTTTGAAATTCCAGAGCTGTGTGGAATTCCAGAATAAAGTGGCTCTTAGGTCCTTGGTAGTGGAACTCCGCTGTCCCCTCCTGGCTTGACTTTGGCAGGCAGGCATGGTAGGCAGAGAGGGTGCTAAGCGGAGGCTGGAGGTGTTTTTGCTTGCACAGAGGTAGGGAGAGGCATCAACAAGCCAGGGATTTTACACTGCACCTCCCCTGCTCTGCCCAGACCACTGTCCCCGAGCCCGAGAGTGATGGTGGGTTCTTGAACTTTCGAGGGTTTCCAGAAAGTTCACATGGAAGTGGAGAGCCCCCCTGCCAGTGTAACGGCGTCTGGAGGTTGCAGTAGAGTGAGTTCACACTTATCCAGCGGGCAGGACCACTCGCACGACGTAGGAGTGTGGAAATGAGCAGGGTGGGGCAGGCAATTTGCAGCCAATATGAGGCAGCGGTGGGGGCTGGACGTAGGGCCCCACTGGCTCAGGGCAGCAAGGAGCTCACCAACTCCTTTGGAGACCCTTAGGCCTGTGGCCGGCCCGTTTTCATCCGGTGACTTTCTGGGGGATGAGAAGCTTCGTCCCCATTTCTGTTACGTTAGAGACTCTAGAAAATTCGCCTAGGAGAAAAAGAATCCAGGCTTCATCCCAGCCGCCAGTTCAGAGTGGGGGCCAGATATTCCCGGGAGGCTAGGGCAGCTTTGCTTTGGGTCTAGAGGTAGGACTGATCCAGGCAAGCTCCAACATGAGGTTTTACATTGTTCATCCCCAGCTCATCTTCCTGTCTTTCCTTGGCCTACGAAAGCCTCCTCATTTTGCCGGTGTCTTTATCTAAGAAACTATCTTCCATAAATAATTCTGTAAGTTTATTTATACTGGGCTGTCAATGACTGAGAACTATTATATTGTACACAAAGATTAATTTGTTTTTCTGTTTGGGTATGGTGAAATCAAACCCAGGTAGCACTAAGCTACATCCTAGCCCTTTTTATGTTTAGATAGGGTCTCACGAAGTTGCCTAGACTGGCCTAACATTTGCTATACTCCTGCCTTGGCCTCCTGAGTTGCTGGATTGCAGCATGAGTCATTGTGCCTCGTTTAAAGTTGATATTTTCAAAAGAGAAAAACCTTGACCTAAAGAAAAGGAGTCATAGAAGGGTCAAACAAAAAATCCTCAACAACTGGGTGTACAATTTGACGCATCTAGGTAATTGTTATGGACATGAGCATTGACCAAGATTGGAGGGGTGGTTTTTAACCCTCTGTGAAGGCTGCAGGCCGGTACTTTATTTAAGGTGTGTGCTGTGGGGTGAGCTGTAAGATCAGTCTGAACCGGCTCTCTCTCAAGGTTTCCATTTGCAGCCTAAGGTGGTTCGGTTCACATAGATGTCTCCGTTTTCCTCGTGATGTGGGAAGCCACCATCATGAACCAAAAGAACCACTGAGTTTAGATTAGGTGTTATCCCCATCAGAGTGGACCACAGGGAACCTGGAGCCTCCCAAGGGGCCATCAATAGTTCATCCATACCCAGAGGAGGAAGACAGCAACCTAAGGAAAGAGTGGGGCAGGGACCTCAGGCCAAGGCCAGCCTGCAAGCAGTGCACGGGGTGTCAAGCCTGAAATTTGATCCTTTGCGAGCAAATAGAATGGGGGTGCAGCTCCCTGAGAAACCAGACGGAACAGAAATTAGCCTTCGCCAGCTGCTCCTGCAATTCCACTTAAATTCAGTTAAAAGAACTCCTTACACTTGACAAAAGCAGTTGTCTTTCCAAATGATTCCCGGCCTCTTCTATTGCGAACACAACATAGCCAGGTGAGAAGGGTCTTTCTCCCATCTCTGTCACCCACTCCTCTTCCTGGCCCTGTGCAAGGACATATTAGCAGTTTGGGACTGAGAGCTGAGAAAGCCGAAGCGCTCTATTAACATAAGACTCTGTGACTCATTGACTCACAGATTGTAAATCAGACTAACGTTGGATTTTAATTAACTATATTAATTTTAGGGGAAACAACAAAACTGAAAAGTCTGCAGTGCTTCACTTACTGAGAAACTCTGAAATGTCTTTTATTTTTAGCAAGAGCCATAAAAACATCTCATACTGAAATAATGTAAAAATCAAGGAAGGGTTGTATTACTCAGCGTGATCGCGCCCTTTAAAAGGCTTTGACATTTTCTTTATTTTTGTATGTTTTTTTAGAAAGAAAAAAAGTACGTATGTGCTATATTACATACACATCCCATACATGCACACGCTACACCAGGGCCTGCCTATACCGCTATTCATTATCGGCTGTGATTCAGGATAAGGTGTCTATCTTAGGTCTTCTCAGAGGAAGATTAATTACTGAATTATCATAAAGGACTTGCAATTCATTAGCTTCAGTTAAAAGCCTGCTCCACAGTTAAAAAGCATCAATGTTTGTTGTAAGCACACACATGAATTCATTTCTTATTTAGTGTTCACTTGCATTTATTCATTTATTAAGCTAGCATATATTAATACCCACTGTATACCTGATACCAGTGCAGGTCCTGAGAGGATAAAAATAATCTGAGCCTTAGTAGAGCACAAGTTATAAGGGGAGGGAAGTGGGGTTCAGCGTGATTAAGTGGCATGATAGTGCTAGGAGGGCAAAGGGCTGGGGAACAAGGCAGGAAACTGAAGAGAAGTGGGACTTCCTTCCCAGGTGACAAGAAAGCAAGCCAGTAGTGGCAGCTGAGGACGTTTAGTTCAAGAGTAGCTGTGACAACTTTGTAGGGGTCTGATGCAGGTTAAGGACTGGGGGATCCAGCAGTGAATACATGGCCATAGTCATTACCCTTTTGGAGTTTACCGCTTAGTAAGGGGATTATGATTAATCAAACAATGGCACAGGCTATTGCTTTGGTAATAAGAGCTGGTAAGGGAAGGTATGGGTACGTGGACAGCATACTTCCCAAGGGGCTAAGTGATAGGCAGAAAGTAGGGAGTGGCTTCCCTAGGAAGTGGGCAGAGGTTGATGGTAGGTAACAGAGGTCAGCAGGAAGAGGAAGCAGGGAAAGAGCATCATGAGCAGAAGGAACAGGAATGCAAAGCACTGCTAAGGCGGACCTTGGCGTTTTCTAGAAACTACAGAGAAGCACAGAGAACTACAGAGAAACTACAGAGAAGCACTATTGAGAACTCTGAGGCAGGTTGGGCAAGTGGGCAGTGTGAGACTATATAGGATTTATGCTTTCAGGTAAGTTCAACAGAAACATAACAACACACACACACACACACACACACACACACACAATTTCCTTGGGGGAGGAGAATTCTGCATTTAAGATTGTTTAGCGCTATTCCTGCGGGCTATGACATTCACTCTCCCTAACTCTATACCCGTCTCAGGTCTTTCAACCTGAAGGACCTACCTGAAGGTGCAGTCTGAACCTTCTCCTTGATTGCCAGGAATATATTCTACCCTGGTGGCTGATTTTGACCCCAGACCTATTTTTCTGATTTGTCCCCTTGTCTCCATGGCAACTGATAATTTCAGTTATGAAAAACTCCATCTCAATGATGGAGTAGCTCATTTATTCAATTACTCATTCAACACCTGTGTACTGAACACTCCTGTTATACAGAAACCCATTCCTCACCGAACCTATGGTATTGCAAAGTATAAGGCCATGCATAAAAATTGTAATAGTGAACATGACAGCGGAGGTCCTGCACAGAGCGCAAAGGCTCAGAAAAGAACAAAAATAAGGTTGAGATTGTATTCATAAGACACTAACATCAGGCTGGGGAGATGGCTCAATGGAATAAGTGCTTCTCTGGCAAGCAGAAGGGCCTGAGTTCAATCCCTGGTTCAAAAAAAAAAAAAAAAAAAAAGACACTAACATCATCTACTGGTAAATTTCTAGAATTAATAAGGGCTTTACCAATGTAATTGAAACTGTATTACTCAGTTTTCTGTATCTATAATAAATACTTCTGATAATCATCTTATAAAGAGAAAAAGTTTCTTTTGGATCATTGTTTTGGAGATTTCAGTGCATATGATTCACTGTCCCTGTTGCTCTTAAGCCTGTGGTAAGGGAGCTCATCACAATGGAGATCCCATAGGAATACGGTTTACCTCTTTCCTGAGATGAGAGAGAAGAAGAAACAGGCTGGGCATCCACCTCCCAGTAGGCCACACTCCTAGCCAAATTTGGGGCCACACCTTTAACACACAAGCTTTTAGAGGATATTTAAGATTTAGCAATAGCAGGTATGATAGCAATATATAAAACTCAGCTTTACTCCCATAAATCAATAGCTATATATATATAATTTTATTGAGAAACAAATAGCAATGAGACAGTTTCAAAACTGATTAGTAGGACAGTTTCAATAATTAATACATTGCATATTGTTGTCTTAGTGGTTATTCATAGTACAAGATGCAGACATGATATCCTGTCCACAATCACTATTAGAACAAATCTTTCTATTCATTGAATTAAGAGAATGTAGCTGTATATCTATCATAACTATTTTGAATATACAGATACAAAATGGTTGTTCATTGGTATCCCTTTTTTTCATTTAGTTTTGTCAGAAAAGGGTATTCCATTGTCATTTAAATATCATAGGTACGTGAATTTAGCAAAATTTTCCAATATAGTCCAGTAGTCCATAATATTAGTGGGTTTTCTGTAAGACTGGCAATATCAGAAGTTGCTGACTTAAACCTTTTACAGCTCAACATATTAATATGGATTTACTTTTTATATTTCATTTTTGGAGCTCTTTTGTGTGTGTGTGTGTGTGTGTGTGTGTGTGTGTGTGTGTGTAACTGGAGATTGAACTCAGGCTCTTGCACTTGCCAGGGAAGTACTTATTCTACTGAGCCATCTTCCCGGCCCCTATACTTTGTTTTTATACTTTTCTGGTGGATGGTTAAGACCAAGATAAAGCAAGACCTATATAACAAGAAATGCAGCTTTTGTATCTGAGAAGGTCAATCAAATCCCCTCAGGATTTATCCTGAAATCCTGTACCACAGTTTGTAGATCCTTTGTCAGTGTCAGCCATGTGGATGAGTCATGGCCTTTGTTTGACCAATTTGCTCTCTGTGAAAGTCTGAGAGAATGTTTTGTCTCCATGTGACTCTCCTTAGGCACACACTACATCATCTATCACTTTCCTCTGTGGCCCCATAATCTCCTTCATCGGAAAATTTGGGACACAAATGAGTTACATGATGTTACATTACAGGTTCTCCTATATCCTGAGTCTTCACTGACATTGAAAGGCTAGGGCCAAAATGTTGGCTGTCCTTGCAGCCCTTATTTTTCTCTAATTTTTGGCCTGCAAACTTGGTTATTAACCCTCTAGAAAAGAAGCTTATTGTTATTACCTTACAACCTAAGCAGTTGAGCTTAATCTCACTAATCTGTCTGAATATCAAACATCTTAGGCATGACATGGAACAGGTATTTTCCATCAAGTATTGATATGTTAACTTTTAAGTCCCTACAATAAACAAGTACATATTTTTACACAGAAGTTTAGAAATCTAACCATATAAAACATCGTAGCAGGACAGTCCTGTGACTTTTTTTTCTTGTCTCTTGTTTTCATTTATTACCCTTTTTTTTTTTAAAACAAACACTTACTTGAGAGACAGTACAGCAGTAATTGGTATGTCATGCAAGCAGTATGTATTTTAAAGACCAGAATGACAGGCATTCCAAGCATGATCCTACTATTACATATTGCTATCTTCAGTGCAGTTGCTTAGTTCACCGGTATCAGCATATATAGTTAGTGGGGGTGAGAATCCTACCAATTAGCAATGATCCTGAGAATTTTCAGCAAGTTTTTGAAAGATATCAAAATATATTAAAACAGAAATCAACTAATATAGCTTCTTTTTAAATAAGTGAGATCTCTATGGTCAACATTTATGGACTGTACGAGCGATCTGAGGCATGGGGGAAAACTCAAACCAGACTCAGTTTCTTCTGCTATACATCCACAACACAAGCCACTACCATAACCCTAAATGCCAGAGGATGTCCCTCCACCAGCAAGTGTACAGCAGATTCTGCAACAGGCATTGGATGACTGTCCTCTAATCTAACCAGATTAGGCAGCAACAATCTGAAGAAAGTTGAGAGCTCAGTCCCCAAGACTGCCCCCCTGCTTTAGAGACAAGGCCCAGATTGTTTTCCCTGTGCTTGTGGTAGACCAGCTATAAATCTGGGTTTCTACAACCTTCACTCCCAGTTGTATCAACTTGCTTGAGCATCTCACATAACTTGTTATATCTGGGATGTGAAGTTCTTTCACACAGGGCACAGAGGGAGTGAGGTACAGGAAAAGCAGTGTGAGGTCTCAGGTGCTCTCCAGGACTATTACCCTATAGGAGCAGCTACACATTCAGGTACCCAGGGACCTTATCTTTGGGGTTTGAAGGAGACTTCACTGCATAAGCACCATTGCTAATAGACTAGATGGGGGAACCTTGTGGGGTCTGTCTACTCAGAGTCTTCCTGGTCTCTATGATACACCCCCTTATCTTAGACCATAGACTAGAAACACCCCCCTCCCAGGAATGAGAAGAGTCCTGTGACCTACAATCAGACAATGGTAGGTTAGAGAACTTCAGGGCCAACCCCAAGACAGAAGGGTGAAAGAAGACTTCAATTTTTACTTAGGGGCAGAGAAATCTAGTTTTCATGAGCTACCTTGGGAAGAAAATTGTGAGTCAGGAATCATGGATCAAAATGCTAAAATATCATCACAAGAAATATTAAAGAAAGCCTAAATAAACTGAAAAGTGTACCATATTTATGGATGGGAAGACTCAATATTGGAAGGATGTTTATTTTTCCAAATTGATTTGTATATCTATGTTTCTTAGCTCTCAGCAAAATTGATCATAATATTTATAAGCAAATATGAAGAGTATCTCAGATTACATTGAAGGAAATAATCATGCAAGAGGGCCTTCTCTACCACATACTAAGATTTATTTTAAATTACTATAAAAGTAGTGTAGTATTAGCTCAGAGATAGACACATAGATCAATGGACTAGAAGATAGAAAAAGACATATGGTAGAGTTCTATAGCAGGTCAGTGGAAAAACAAATGCCTTTTCAATAATGAAGTCCTGGTTCATTGAAGATCTCAGTGTGAAAGGTAAATTTATAGGCTCTTACACAGTAACAGAACATCTTCATATAAACTACGTATGCAATCTCTCCATAATATTCAACTATGAAAGACATATAATTTTAACTAAATTTAAATTAGAACTATGTTCCTCACAAGATACAATAAGAAGAATGAAAGATGAAACCACTGGATGGGATAAGCTTAATTGTGATACATCACAAATTGTGCAAACTGAGACTGTATAAATACTACTCCAAATTGCAACAGGTAAATTATAACTGATGATAAATTGAAAATATATGAAACATTACTACAAATCAATGAAAAACAAATCTGGTAGAGAAAGGTACAAAACCTAGCAAGTTATGTAAGCAGAAATCTAAGCAGCCAATAAATACATGTAAAAGAATTTTACTAGTAGTGAAGGAAATGCAAATGAAAACCACAAAGAGGTAACACTAGAGATAATATGAAGAAGTAACACTAAGATGTCACCATGGGGTAACACCAATCAGATAGGCAGAGAATTTGAGTTTGACAATGCTATCTGCCGAAGACTGGTGGTGAAGATGTGTAGTAAAGGGAACCCTCATACATATATGGTGAGGGGAGGATGTAAATTTGCATAAGTGCTTTGGAGCATAGTTTGATATGATCCACCAGACTTTTGATGTACACAGCACCTAACTCAGAACTGCTACCACCTATGCCTTAGAGAAGAAACCTATGTCTGTGTACATGAAGTCTACATGTCAGTCAGAATTGTTTAGAATGACTCAAAGCTGGAATCAACCCAAATGTCCTTCTACAAAGAATGGTTAAATAAATGAGCAGTCTCACTTTATTATACAATTTTAAATACATCTTGTATTTTTCATTGATACATAGTAATCATACTTACGTATGGGTAAGGAGTGACATTTCAGTGTGCCTAATCATAATACTTTATGATTAAGAATTGAAAAGATTCAACTGCAGCAGCCTCTATAGTAATTCCTGGGTGGCAGGTAAAATAGTTTCTCTGTATCATTGTTCGTTGAACAGTACACATGTAGTTTTAAGTTTTTCTGAATGAATATTATATTTTCAACACAAAATTTTTAAGTTACATGTATAATGTCAGTGTTCCCAAGGATTTCAGGCTTTTGGCATTATTCTTCCCTCTAATATCCTCTTAAGAAGGGAGTCCTCATCAGTGTGAGCAGGGGAATGTAGTCACTACGAAATGTTCGTAGGTCTCCTGCTTCTTGTCTTCTCATTCTAACCTGCTGCCCAGGCTGATCCCTGTGGTCCTTTGCAATAATGCTGCTATAGCCAGGGGCCCCTGCTAGCCGGGGCAGGTCCTCTCTGGTACTCACATTCCAACCTCCAAGCAGGGACTCCAACTCAGCAAACTTGATAGGGCAAGTCATCCTCAGTCTCACTCTCCCTCCCGCTCTATCTCTTGTTCTCCCTCTCCCTCTCGCTCTCACTCTACCTCTCGCTCTCGCTCCCACTCCTGCTCCACTCCTGCTCCTGCTCCCTCTCCTTTTCCACGAGGTTAAACTTGTGATCCTTCTGTCTCATCCTCCCAGAGTGCTAGGATTACAGGTGTGTTACTCGGCTAGTGAACAATGCTTCAACATGCACGAATATATAAATATTTTTGTATAGTCTTAGCTAACTTCCAAGTGGATATGCTAATCCATGTTCAAATTTTTTTGACTTTTTGAGCACCATCTTTTCAAATCTAATTAGCCATCTTTTTTTCCCCCCTTAAAATATATTTGACAAACAGCCATTTGGGGAAGGGTTCCATTTACATTATCAGCATTAACTTCAATTTTCATTTTCTTCTTCAGAATGTTTTGAAATAACTTATCTATTTTTTAAGAATAAAAAAATGACAATAGAAAAAAACAACATTACTAATTATACAAAATTTTAGCAAACAAAGTAATAGAAATTCAACAATGGTTGCTGTATTGCATGATATTATCTTCAAATTAGTTGTTTAGGTTATCAAATACCAATGTTCAAGATTGGTTTAAAGAAAAAAACAAAACAAAACAATAATAAAAAGTTACAAGAAATTCAAAAGAGAATAAAAAGAAAAAGAATTTAAGCATTAACTTCTCCTTTCAAAAGACCATCAGAAATTAGCAGTACAATTATCCAAACTATCCTGCATATATACCCGAATATATCTTTTTCCCTTCTTTCTTTTGTCCTTTTCTCATCCCTCTTTTTCCTTCCCATTGAACAAATTTTTTCCCTTTCACAGTGTCTATTGCTTGTCCATTTGTGTGTGTGCGTGTGCGCATGAATTAGTTAAACCTAAATGATTCAGCCTATAAACTGATTTCACTGCTTATGTTTTAGTTACAGTTACATCTAAATAGGCAAGAAGCAATGAATAGCACTATATTAGTTAGTTGTTGCAAGATAACAAATTATTCTCGAAATCTTAAAACAACATTCATTGTCCTGCCATTTCTATCTGTTATGAATGCAGATATATGAGTGACCAAAAACATGGTTAATGTTTAAGTTTTAAAAATATGATTACAAAAATAAAATATGATTACAATGAAAGATATGTTGCCATCAATCTCCTTCAAAGTGCTTTCAAACTTCAAACACACTTACCCCATCATTCTTGCCATTTTCTGAGGCAGTTCTGAAAGACTTCTTCCCTGAGTTTCCTTTCTTGAGTGACAGTTGCATCTTGTGGCTGCATTTATGTTCTGAATCAATACAAACAGTTTCCCATTCATGATCATCGTGACCCTGTAGAGCAGCCAGAAGTCACCTGGTGCTGGATCCCTGAGTAAGGTAAGTGAGGATGCACTCTAATACTTTACAAGTCCACCTTTCTGCAGCATGTACTCAGCAGCCATTTATTTTATTCATTTTATTTTATCTTTTGTATTTTAGGGAAGGGTCTACAAGGTGTTCAGGGTCTTACTACTAGATCATACTCATAGTGATCTGCCTGTTTATAGCCTCCCAAGATTTGGAGTTACAGGTGCATGCCACCACGCCTAGTCTCAACTGCTATCTCAGCATGCCCTGGGGTCAGGGCCAGCAGGGCAGGCCTGGGGATTGAACCACTAGCCCCTGTGCCTGCTTGCAGGTGCTTTAATCCTCAGCAGCCATATTCACCATGTGTTTTGGTCATACCTTGTTGGTCGGTTGGGTGACTCTGAGCAAGGTCTCTTAGGAGAATGAATATAATATTCAGGACTTCAGTGTCATTAGAAGGCTAGTTGGGATCAAGATAGGGGTAGAGGCTGGGCCATTATATCTGCCCATACTCCTTTATTTGGTGATTACGCATCTTACCTTCTCACTAGATAGCCTCTCAAGGGGCTACCTTATGACTTTCCCAGCTGAGCAATTCAAGAGGGAATAAGAGAGTGCCCAAGGCAGAAGTCCCAGTTTGACTCCAAGAGGAGGCCTCCTCATGGGTACACAACCTGTGCAGTTGCCCAGGGATCTATGGTCAGGAAAACACTCCATGCTTGAGTTCATACTCTGCTGTTTCATCCTAAACTCTCAGTAATTTTAGAACAAGCAGCCTGTCACACATTGTCATTTTGTCCTATAAATCAAGTTCCTCTTTAGCCCCCAGAAACCATATTTTTTATAACAGTGACTGACCTCAGATTAGAAGTATATTTTCCAAAGTAAAGGGGCCTCCTTTTCAATTTTCTTTTTTTTTTTTTTCCCCAGTTCTTGGAATTGCACCCAGAGCCACACAGATGCTAGGATAAGGATCCAGCCCAAGGCATCTAATTTTCCAATTAGATTCTCTCTCAGGAATTTTTTCTAGAGTTGGAGACTGAAAATAGGAGGCAAGTCAAGGAGGCAAGTCACAAGTTTTGTGAAATTTGGAAGAGAAGATTAAGGAAATGTTGCTTTGGGGTCACTAGAGCACTGTTGGTGATTCCCAAGTCCTGGTCACTCAACTCTTTCTTGGGTTCCATCACACATTCTAGTCTTTTACCAATATACTTTTTTTTTTTTAAATAAATCTCATTATTTTGTGTCTTAGTTACTTTTCTCTTGTTGCTGGGACAAAATACGTGACACCAAAAATTAAGAAAGGAGAAGTTTATTTAGCTCACAGATAGTGGGGGTTTCAGTCCATACTCAGCTGGCTCCAAGGCAGGGTGGCACATGGCACAGGGCAGCCACTCATGACAGTGGAAAACAGCAAAGAGCAAAAGGGAGGGGCAACAGCTGAGTTATTTAGCGAGCCTCTCTCCCTTCCTTATATTGTATTCAGGCTATCCACCCCAGGGCAAGTGTAGCACTCACACGTATAATCCCAGCATTTGATCATGAATTAATCACAAACTGTAGAAGCTGCCCCATGACTGCATGAGGGTTTGGGGAACAAACCATAACATTTGGGTTTTACTCTTTGTAACCAAATAATCTTAATAAATACACCCAGTGTTGCTGGTGGATGGTGCTCTGGCCAGGACTGTACAATAGGTGCTGCCATGGCCCATGATGTGCTTCTGTCACTCTCACACACTTCCAGAAGTCATTCTTGTGACTCTTTCAGAATGTCAAGGTCCACATGGCAGGAATCGGCAGCTGCTGCAAATCAGGAAGCTCACCCCATCACCCCCACGGAAAGCCAGTTGTTAAACATCTAGCAACTCACCACTGGCTCTCTTTCTGCTTTAGGATACAAGGACAGCATTACACGGAACTAGGCTCTGTAGGAATGAGACCATGAAGAAAAAAGTCAACAATCATAACAACAAAAATTCAACCCTTAAAATTTAGTGTTATGACTGCTTAGGGCATCTGTTCAGCGCACAATGACCTGCACTCTGAGAACTGCTCTCACCATATGCTTCCTTGGCAACCACATGCCCTCCCACCTCCAGTTTACTGGACTGGGGGTGCACTAATGTGTGACTGAGTGGGCCAGTCAGATTCTCTGTCCTGTCATTTGAAATTAGAATTCAATAATTTTCTCTTCAAGATGGTGGACTGTATACACATTATTCTCTCTCTTACTGTCTAAGGCATCCACAAAGAATAAGGGAATAAACCCATAAGTATGCAGATTATCATCAGCAGGAAGAATTTTTCAATATTTTTCTCAAATCTGAAGAGTCTGGAAGGCCTCTGGCAGATGAAACTGAGTGAGAAAGGATCGGTTCCGACAACTCAGAAGGCTACTGCAATAGGGAGGTCAGCTTGCCCAAGCCACCAAGCTCAGCCAGCAGGCACCAAATTCTACTTACTATTTGCTCCATGGACTTCTCCCCTGATTTCTCTACCATCCTTAGACAAGGCAGCCCAGCTCTCCCTCTGCCCCAAGCTCAGTTCTTTACTCACAAGCAAAACAGAAGGGGGTTTAGCTTAAAGAAAATGAGCATTCACTGAGTTGATGTCAATGTCTTAGAGTAAAGATCTCTCTATTCATGCAGTTAGGAGTCCTCCCAGCCTAAAATCTGGTACCTTACCTGGCCAACTCCTCCTCTGTTTATTGTGAAGTAAAGCCTGCCTTGTGTGGGGCCCTCATCACACCCATGAATTTTCCAGGAAGACATTTATTTGTGAAAGAGTAGGAAAATAGATATATGCATATGACAGTAGGAGACACATGTAGCTACCTAGAAACAAAGCAAACCATTCTTCCAATCTTAATTAGAAACATACATGCAAAATCAAGCAGACCTCAGAATCCAATACGTAGCATGAAAACAAGATAGACACAAATATGAAACACAATAAACAGATGGGGGCAATTAAGAAAACCCTAGAGAAAACTGAAAACCAAATAACTAAATGACACCAACATCTAATGGGTATCCTGAGTGAGAGATGAAAGGCATCGCACGCGCAGAACAAGAACAGGATGCTCTGAGACAGGAACAAGGCGAAGAGGCAGGCAGTGTGATAGGCCACTGAAAGGACTCAAGCAGGTGCAGTGTGTGATTATTACCAAATTCCAAGTTGGGAGTGGCTGTTGGCTCCTTCTGGGCTGGAGTTAAGTGACATTCTAAAACTCAGGAGTTGGATTTACCATCTTCCCTCATGTAAAAGGAGCTCCTAAGTGAGTTAACTTTCAGAGAAGAACAAGGTAAATAGGAAACAGAAATACAAATAGAGCAAGCTGTAGCCTGGCTTCTTGATATTTTTCCCATTCCTATTTCATGCTCCTAGAGAGGCCCATTGCCTTTGGGTCCTGTGAGATGACCCAGTAACTTTTTAATAAATTGAACTTCTTGATTCAAACTAGGTCAAGTTACTTTTTGTTAGATGGGAAACAAAAGTAAGACAAATGTGCTAGGACACTGGAAGGTGACCAAGCCTAAAGCCTCTTGGGTTCAAATGTGAGTAAATGGAGGGTCAGAAGAAAAAGCCAGCTCCAGCAAGCTTTGTGCCCTTGTTCTTGGGTTACTTTCCCCCTACATACTACACTGACATTCAAAGTATGAGGTTGGACAGCAGATGCCCCACATGCAGTGTTCCCTGCATTTGCATTTATTTTCTTAACATCTTGAAAGAAAGATGGAGCTTAGCCTGCCAAATCTCTAAGCACCTTATAATAACCTATTCAGACATTATATGGAAGGATTAATTTAGCCATTTCACACATTAATACAGTAGTACAATAACCTACCTTTTCATGCATCCACAGAAGTCTAGGGATTTTAACAATTTTGTATATATGTGAAAATAATTTATCTGTCTATCTAGATATATTTTATCTTTAAAGTCATTTATTTTATTTTTTGGGGTGCGGAACTGCAGAGAGACAGCCCTGAATTAGTAATGTGAGTGGGAGAACACCACATCAGTCCTTTTTTCTTTCTCCTTAAGAAATTTTACCAGAATCTGCTTTCTGCACATTGCCCTCTGGATGGCATTGGAAAGGAGATGCCAAAGAGCTAAATGGTAAGGGACCCTTGATGTGATCTGATGCAGAAGAACTTAGAGTAGGGCCCTGTTATGATTTCACTAAGAAAAGAAATACATACAGCTCTGGTAGGGAGAAAAGACAAAGGAAATCTGACAAGCAAGTGGAGGTTTCCCACTATGATGGATGTGGTATTGGGGGGAGATGCTCTTTTGCCTCCTTAAACCAGCTTTGCCTTTTTTGAGTGCATAGGAATTTTATTTATCTTGTTTGATTTCAGCCTTTTTGTTCATTTGTTTGTATTCCAGGCTTTAGACAAGTTGCCTTCTCAACCCAGCCACAGCCCATGAATCAGTTGTTTAACCCAAATCCAATTGAGTGTTGCAGGAAAGAGAAGAGGAAACATCCCACACCCAAGTGGCCCGAACCATAAACAAAGGGGAGTCTCGCGGTGCCAGCTCTTGGCTTCGGCTGGGCCCAGCAGGAAGCTGATGTCCCTGTGCCAGGGTGAGGGCAGCCGCTGAAGCAGATGCTGGGCAACGGAGAAGAACCATTGATTTCAGAAGCTCCAATTTCTCAGGGTAGCCGCCCTCCTCCTCCTCCTCTTGCTGGGAGGGCAGAGGAAGCTGGGAGCTATGTGGTCCACCGCTGGCTGCCAGCACAGCTCGAACTGGGAGAGTTGTCACCAGCCTCTGGCTCCAAGCAGGAGGTTTGTTAGGAACCAGCGCTGTCTATTTATGAAGATTTATGGAGAAGCCGACAGACATTAGGCTTTGAAGCAAAAGTCAGGTGAGCTCTGCTGCATGGAGGATGCAGGAATGATCAAGAATGATTTTCTCTGCCCTCTGGTTCCCGTCGGTACTCCAGCTCCTGGCCTGGCCCAAGAGGAAAAGCAAGGGTGAGGCCTGGCTTTCTGGCACCACTCATTCTTCTTCAGAGAGAAAGAGAGAGACTGGCACTTTTTGTGGCATCTCACACGGAGGGGAAAGGCCAAGATAAATGGATAGTTTCAAGGTCATTAGCTTCCTGAGCTCACGGTGTGCTTTCCTCTGCCAGAGGACTGCTTAGAGGGGTTATAAATGTTTTGTGCTGGACCAAGAGAGCCCACTTTTGGATCTAGGGCCTGGGAACCTGCTGCCAGTGGCCAATCTGGACTCTGGGCCTGTGGAGAGTCTTCTCTGCCCTCATACATCCACTAGCGCTGCAAGAGCTCAGGCCACAAAATGTGGAGCCCATCTCTTGGACAGCCCCGTAGCCCCTTTCAAAGACATCCGTGAGCTATCGGTGTTCGGGCTTCCCATCTAAGCGGCCTAAGTGAGAAATGCAAACCTCTAAAAACAAACAAAAAAGAACAAAAGCAGAGGAAGTAGAGCTGGCGACCATCAGGGAGTGGAGGAGAGGCCTGGAGCACAGGGTGGGGCAGGAGCCACCAGCCAGAATAGGAGCCTCTATTCTTGCTCCATTCTGATGGGAATTTTTGTCTGCTTCTTCTCCTTTCTGCATCCTACAAGTGCTTCTCTTCCACAGTCTCACTTCTCTTTTTTCAATTCTTTTTTGTTTTGTTTTTTATTGCGGCCTTAAATACTGGACGAGGTCGGGGGTGGGGGGGGAGAAGAGAAGTTAAATTTCCAACTTTATATTTTTCCAAATTTATCTCTGAGCCTTGAAATCGCACCTGTATACATGTTGACCTGAGTATGCATCTTATGTTATTTGATCTATATACTTATTTTAATATATTAACATAAACACCATTCTTTTTAAATATTTTGTTCCTTGTAGTCCTGAAGATGGAACCCAGGGCCTCACGCATGCTAGGCTCAGGCCCCCTTGGCATTCTTACTTCTTTAGGTGGCTACAGATTGGATCACTGTCGTGGCATCTTAATGGGCTTGATCATTCAAATTTCCCTGGACACTACCGGGGTGGACTCTCTACCTGCACACCCACATCTACATTTTATATCTAAACAACTGCACCCCAGACCAGAGTGCTACAATGACTGCAGCCAGTGACACATCGGCATATCCTTGTCACCAGTCCACAGCTACATCAGGACTCACTCGCAGTGTCTGAACCAGGGTATGGTATGCAGTGATCTGAATACAGCATCAGGATTTCGTGGACTACTTGTGCTGCTCTAAAAATTTTCCATGTATTTGGGATGAAATTTGTATTTATATGTTTGTCATTTCAACCTAAGATAGCATTTTATGAATATAGATGTACTTTAAAACGTTAATCTTGGAATAGAATCTGTCCTTTTTTCTTTCTTGCTTTTGCAATACAGTACTTTGCTGACTCTCTCACTTTTTTTGGTGGTACCAGGGATTGAACTCAGGGCCTTGCCCTTGCCAGGCAAGCACTTATTCCACTGAGCTATACCCCTGGCCCTTCTCTCTTTCTTTCTTTCACAACATTTGGGATTGAACCCCAGGTAAATGCTCTACCACTGCTCTACCACCACTCCCAACCCCTCTAAGTTATATCCTTAGAGATTCTATTTCCAGGTCAAAAGATACAAAGCTTTCATAGTCCTTGCTCCATACAGCTTCTCAGCTCTCCATCCAAGAGGCAGCAGCCAAATTCCAACAGCAAAGTTGGTGGAGGGCACAAAGGAAGCCTTTTCCCCTCTGCACAGTCACGGTTGATGTCTGTTATTGTTTGTGTGCCTTTGCCAAGGCTGTCCTTCCACTCCTTTCTTTTACTTGCTTTTTTCTGACACTCATGTTCCCATCTGCTTTTGTGGCCTTCCTGCTTCCTCTGCTTACCACTTATGGTCTAGTGAAGCATCTTCTGTGGCATGCTGTGTGGTCAGCAGGTGACTGCCCCCACACACCTGCTGCCGGTGGAATGGCCCAAAAGGACTCTTGTCAGCAGCCAGTTACACAGCCCTACTGATGGTGCTTGGCCTCTAGATACAGTTGCACTTCCAGGCAGGAAGGTCTTTTCATACTTCACCTCTGCACACTGAGGACTCAGGGCTCCCTTTGTGGCTTGATGGGGATCAAAGGGTGGCTCTAACCACACGGCTCTTGCCTTGCACCTGGTTCAGTTTTCTGGACTTGAGAAGGAAGGGGAGAAAAAACATAGCATGGGCTCCCCTGCCGATGGGCTTCATCCCGCCTCCGAGATTCTGGGCCTCTGCTTCTACTGAGGCCTACATAACAGGCAGCTCCCCACGCCTTCCGCGGGACTGGTGAGTACACCAAGGCAATTGGTTCTTGGGGAGGAAGAGTGGGAAGCACTCCAATCAAAGTTGTATGCTTTGTCTTGGTTTTTACATACACAAGCTTATTGCAAAAGATGACACAGGGACACAGATGTATTGGGCAAGGGATGGAGGGAGAAGTCCCTTTCTATACCTTGTCTAGAAATGCCCACTCCAAACACTTCTGTGTTCAAACCAAGGATTTCTTGTAATTCCATGACTTCTCAGGACTTTAGATTCCCCAGAGACTTCCTTCACACCCAGAGATGCTTGGTTTCGGTTTCACCCATGAACAAATACTGATAAAGAAGAAAAATGAAAACAAGATATCCTGGAAGTGGTATTTCCCACTAATACCTCTGTGTTGTTTGGGTCTATCCATAGTTGTGGATGTATGGAGTTCACAACTGTGCTATCGAAGCAACTTAATTTTGGGGTGCTTTATGGAAAAGCAGAGACCTTCAGAGTTTCATCTGGAGCCAATGCCACCACTTTCCTTGGTGAAGAGCTCATCAGACTTCTGTGTGGGGCAGATGACAGAGGAGGTCGCAGTTAAAAGGTGTGAGCCAATGAATGAGTGACAGTGTGGTCACTGTCCTCATGTTAGTGAAGAGGAAATCTTGGTCAAGAAAATTTCAGTGACCTCCACTGGGGACTCTTCCTGGGAACCTGGACCAGCACGTGGTCTGCTGACTCCTGGGTTGATGCTTTTCTATTGCATAAAGTGCTGATTAATTTACCAATGTTTTATAGAGCTGTAACACTATTTTTTCTGCTGCTTTAATGAATGCCACAGGCAGAGTGATTTACAAAGAATAGAGATTTATTCTGCTTATGGTTCTGGAGGCTGGGAGGTCCCAGTCTGAGGGACTGGCTCTGGTGAAGGCCTTCTTGTTATGAGGCCTCTCAGCATCTGATTAAGTAGAGCAAGCTTGCTAATTCAAGTTTCCTTTGCTCCTTTCTAAAGCCATTGATGCCATCATAGGCCCCACTTCGTGATCCCATCGAATGTTATTTATCTTCAAAAGACCTGACCTCTAAATACAGTCATCATCTGGCTTTAAGAGATTAAGGTTCAACATGAATTTTGTATAGAACCAATCCTGAGACCACAGCAAGGACCAAGTGTGAGAAATTATATTAAATCCACATGAAGTAGCATTTATCCAACATCGAGGTATCCTGTAGCAGAGGCAAATTCTGGAATCCATCTCCCAGGAGAGATTTTTCCACAAGAAAGAACAGATCAATCACATGCTCTACACAGTACTACCGATCATTTAGCATTTGTGTTGCTGTAACACAGAGCGTTTTCACTCACATGACCTCATTTGATTCCTCTAACAACTTTGTAGCTATAGGTGTTGTGGTTGTGTTTACCGATGAGAGAACTGGGGCACAGAACAGCTGTGTTCTCCCCATGAGCACACAGTACGGAGAGGCAGAGCCAAGACGAACACATCCTGAGCTTCCCTGATGCACCTAGCGCTGAGCATGAAGGCAGGGCTATCAGGACTGCCATGCTCTGGGTTCTTTACCAGTGGCCAGAAGTGCTCAATTGCTGGGGTCACAAGGGTGTTGCATGTTACCTTGTCGGATTTTCACAGCCCCTACTGAGTGAGCACTATCAGCGTGTCTTGTTTTTCAGATGAGAAAACTGAAGAACAGAAAATAATAAGTTGTTCAAAGTCTCTCAGCCTGCAAATCACAGAGACAAATTTTGAACCTAGATGTCTGCAATCTTTGCTACTAACCACGTGACTTCAAGAAGAGGTGAAGATGCTACAACCATGGCCACTAAGTGGCACTTGGAAGGTCTGCTTGTTTGTCCAAGGGTGGTGGCAGAGCCTGCCTTTGTTGCCCTGAAACTTCATTCAGACAGCGACTGGTCTCATGTCAGAAACTTTTGTGACCTGAAGCCCTAAACTCTCTGAACAGAGACAAGCAGAAGTGTTTGCATGGAACTAAAATAAGTAAGAACCATCTGGGAAGCTGCCCTTCATTCAGCCCTAGGGGACAATTGGGGTTTGTCAGAGAGCAAGGAGCTATACAAGTAGGTCCCCCAGAACTATATCTGCAGCTTAGCAAGACAGGGTTTACCTGGGCTACTGAGGGCAGGTCTTGGGGCTTGGTGTCATGGCCTGGGGTGGTGTCCTCAAAAAAGAAGAAGCAGCCCCACAAGACTGCAGAAGCACAAACAGGAATTATTAATAATGAGGCATCGAGAGTCAATAAACAACCTGACTCGAGGAGGGAAGGAGGCAGTTGTCCTTAGCCAAAGGAAAAGGAGCTGCTTTTGCAATTTCCCTTCAAACTACACACTGTGGGCTGGGAGCTGTCATCCCCCAAATGTCAGAGTGGGACAGGGGACCGGAGAGTTGCTGGATGAAGCCACTTGGCCCATGTAGCGGAAGGTAAATTGGCAGGGCTCCGTGCGGCCTGGGCTGCTGAGGTAACACGCATGACTGCTCCCGGCAGCAGCATGGGCTCTGACACCAAGCCCAGGGAGGCCTGGCGGCTCAGAGACTGGGGATTGGTGCCGAGAGCCCGGACTTGGACAGTTGGACTGCTCACAGTGGGACCACTCCGGCTGCCTCTAGTTCCGGCTTTTGCTGGATGCTGTTTCCCTTTTTCAGAATCCTCTCTGCTCACGCCTTATCTTTCCTTCTGTTTCCATCATCATCCTATACAAAGGCTGAAGCTAAATGTTCAAGGATCCCCTCTTCCCAATGCCCAAGCAATTAGTTCACTTATTTATGAATTCATCCATCCATCAGTCTCTATTCATATTTTGTCTCTTGCTGACCACTGACTGTATGCCCAGCCCCATGCCAGGCAGGGTCTGCAGCCTGAATATGTGTAGGACTTGGTAGCTCTCTCAAGGGGCTTCTAGACTTCATCTGAGGGACAAAAGCAAAAACTGGCTTCAACAAGAAAATAATTAACAAGGGTTTCCAAGCCACTATAATAAATTGAGCCAAGTAAGGGCTGATTCTAATTACTTAATTCCTAGGAAAATTATCCTTGCAAGTGTCCCCCAAAAGCTTATATGTTAAAGGCTTGGTTACTACCATGGGGCCTACTGGGAGGTGGTGGAATCTTTAATAAATGGGCCTATGTAGGTTCCCAGGAGCAGACCTTGCTCCCTTCCTCTTTCTCTCAGCTTTTGGGCCACAGTGAGGCCAAAATGCCTCTTCTTCCATGATGTACTGGGCCATCAAAGATCCAAAGCATCAGAACTAAATGACCATGGGCTAATATCCCTGAAACTGTGATCCCAAAAGAAACCTTGCCCCATAGCAAGTTGTTTTTCTCAGGTGTTTTGTACAGTAATCCAAAGCTGACTAATAGGGATTCTATTCCACCCAGTCCCTAGGACTGGTCTGTGTGTGGGCCTTCCATACTTGCCAGATTCTACTCCATCAGACAGGCCTGGTGTGGAACCCTGTAGCAGAACTCACTGCAGAGAGGCAAGGGGTAAGACCCACCCAACTAATCCAGGAGCAGAACATCTTGCCAGAGGGGCACAGTGGGTTCACTTCCATGGGCTGCAGCGGGAAGAAGTGGAGCACAACAGCCAGACCCAAGCCAGGCCCACCTGGATGAGTTTGAACTTGCTAGATCCAGATCCGGTAAGCTGAGACACTTCGCTAGATTCAGATCTATGAAAGCATCCTCTCTCTTTCTCTCTTAATTGAGAGAGAGGGCAATAGGTAACTGGGGTGAACTAGTATGCCTGAAAGACTACAGGAACAAAATGGGAGGTGATCAGACAGAACTTAGGGGAACTAATTTAAGTACAAATTCCCAATTTAATATCTGCTTATCTATGCAGTCATAATGTTTGCTCTTAGTGTCTAAAATACAAACCCATTAGATATACAAGTTTGTCAACTGCTAAATCTTACTACCCATTATTAGTGTTGCTAATTATAATTCTGTAAATACAAAACTGTAACTGCCTTAACCACATAATCTCTCTTGGGTAATGATATTGGTATGTGCTAAGGTAATAACTGCACCAAAGCTCCACACCAAAGGTCAGAAGACAGTGCTATATAAAATGACAAAGAAAAGGAGCATAATCCATTCTCAGGCCCTGAGCACACCCAAAAGAAATGCAGAAGACACTAGCATAGAAGAAACTGAAAATCACACATCTGAAATCTCTGAAATAATAGCATTGAATTAAAGAAACAACTACAGAAAGGTATAGAGGAAATCAGATCAGAAATAATCTCTGAAGTAAAAAAGAAATAACTACAATGAAATATTTACTAAGTGGTTTTATTTTTTGGGGGGGTCTTTTAAAAAATTTTTATTTATTTATGTGTGTGTGTGTGTGTGTGTGTGGCCAGCTCA
>NW_004524593.1:11492954-11503815 GCF_000260255.1 Octodon degus
GTCCATTTTGTATCTGTGTATTCAAAGTGGTTGGGATAGATATATAGTTGCATTCTCTTAATGAATAGAATGATTTTTTTCTAATGGTGTTTGTAAGTAGGATCACAAGTCTGCATCTTGTACAGCAATTAACCACTAAGAAGAATATATGCCGTGTATTATTTGTTGAAACTGTACTTTCGATTTGATTTGAAACTGTCTCATTGCTATATGTTTAGCAATAAAACTTTGAAAAGAATAAAAATAAAAAATAAAAAACAAAGAGTGTTCCACCCAACCACATCTGAATACACATTTTTTTTCAGCTGCACATGGGACATTTTGTAAAATAGACCACATACTAGTACATAGGTTATGCTTAAGTATATGCAAGAAAATAGAAATTATCCCATGCATATTATCTGACCACAGTTCAGTGAAACTGGAGATATATGACAAAAGAAACCACAAAAAATGCATAAATACATGGAATTTAAACAAAACTCTCCTCAGGAACCAATGGGTTACAGATGAAATTAAACAATATTTACAATTCAAAGAAAAGTCAAGCACAACTTATCAGAATTTATGGGATGCAGTGAAAGCAGTTCTTAGAGGGAAATTTATAGCTGTGAACTCACACATTAGGAAAACAGAATGGGAACAAATAAATATCCTCATGCTGCACCTCAAATGTCTAGAAAAAGAAGAGTAAACCAAACCCAAAACCCAAAGATGGGAGGAGATTATAGAGATTAGAGCAGAAATTAATGCAATCAAGACAAAGAAAACAATACCAAGAATCAATGAATCAAAAAGGTGGTAAGTTGGTAAGCCCCTAGCTAACCACATCAAAAAAAGGAAAGAAAAACTCAAATTCAAGCAATAAGAAATGAAAAGGGTGAAATTACCATAGACCCTGTGGAAATTCAGAAGACCATCAATAGCCATTTTGAGAATCTTTACTCTCACAGAATCAAAGACACAGAAGAAATGGACAGATTCCTAGAAAGGTACAAATTACCAAAACTGAATCAAGAAGATATAACAAATCTCAATAACCCAATAACAGCCAATGAAATTCAAAATGTAATAAAAAACCTACCGACAAAGAAAAGTCCAGGTCCAGATGGATTCACAGCTGAAGTCTGCAAGAAATTTACAGAAGATATAATCTCAATACTCCTCAAACTCTTCAGTGATATTAAAAAGGAAACAATTCTCCCAAAATCATTCCTGGAGGCAAGTATTATACTGATACCAAAGCCAGAGAAAGACACAACTAAAAAAAAAAAAAAAACTACTGGCCAATCTCCATTATGAATATAGATGTAAAAATCCTCAATAAAATCCTAGCAAATAGAATACAGCAAATCATTAAGAAGATTATACACTAAGACCAGGTAGGATTCATCCCAGAGATGCAAGGATGGTTCAATATTTGAAAATCTATAAATGTAATACACTATATCAATAGAGCCAAATCTGAAAACCCACATGATCATCTCAAGTGATGCAGAAAAGGCTTTTGACAAAGTCCAACACTCATTCATGTTTGAAGTCCTACAGAACATTGGAGTAGAAGGCCTCTATCTCGATCTGATAAAGGTCATCTATGACAATCCAACTGCTAGCATAATTCTAAATGGGGAAAAACTGAAATTTTTACTCTCAGATAAGACAAGGATATCCTCTATCACCACTCCTATTCAATATAGTTCTGGAGTCATTGGCTACAGCCATTAGACAAGAGAAAGAAATAAAAGCAATAAGAATAGGTAAAGAAGAAGTTAAACTATCATTATTTATAGATAATATGATACTCTACTTGGAAGACCCAAAAAACTCCACCAAAAAGCTACTAGAATTAATACACAAATTCAGTAGCATAGCAGAATACAAAGTCAATATGCAAAAGTCAATCGCATTCCTCTACACAGATAAATACACTGAGAGAGAAATTAGAGAAACAATGCCTTTTACAATAGCACCACAGAAAATGAAATACTTAAGAATTAATCTAACTAAAGAAGTAAAAGATCTATTCAATGAAAATTATAGTACTCTGAAAAAAGAGATTTTAGAGGATTTCAGAAAATGGAAAGGTATTCCCTGCTCCTGGATAGGAAGAACCAACATCATGAAGATGGCCATACTCCCAAAATTGTTATACAAATTTAATATAATCCCTATCAAAGTACCACCAACATACTTGTGAGACCTAGAGAAATCATTCCTAAAATTTATTGGGAACCAGAAAAAAAAAAAACCAGAATAACAAAGGCAATCCTTAGCAACAAAGACAAGGCAGGAGGCATTACAATTCCTGACCTGAAATTATACTACAAAGCTACTGTGACAAAATCAACATGGTAGTGGCAAAAAAAAATAGACCTGAGGATCAATGGAATAGATTAGAAGATGCAGATACAACTACAGGCACACTCAGCCATCTTATCTCCGACAAAGGGGCCAAACATGCTTACTGGAAGAAAGACAGCCTCTTTAACAAATGGTGCTGGAAAAACTGGCTCTCTACATGCCAAAACAAATCTGACTAGTAACTTGTCCCATAATACAATTATCCTCCTCATTTTCCTATATCCTCAGAGATGTGGCAGAGCTTGGAGCTGGAGCCGATTGGAATGTGGTTCCCTGTATAGGCTGATGACTTCTGGCCTTCCCAATCCATGTAAGGACTTCAGAGAAAGCAAAAAGAGGAGGGACAGCCCAATGAGGTCTCACTGGTAAGGAGCAAATCAAACTGTGGGCAGTAAAAATTGCCCAGGACAGAGAGAGCTTAAAAAGGAATCTCCCTAGTTGGAATATTTTCCTGAGTGTCTGCTGCTTTGCAGAGATTTCATGTCCATTTCTGATATTTGGGAACGAGGCTGCAAGGTGGACAGTGTCATCTGCGTTCTGCACATGCAGCAATTTGGGGCCCAGAGAGGCTGACGAATCTGTAGCAGCCCTTGTACCCAGTTAGGGAGCTAGCAAGACCCCAAATACCAGCGATTCTCTAAAAATAGGTAGGAACCTCTGTTCAGTTGTTCCACTAATGACCATGTCCCGGGATCACTAACACTTAGGGCCAAAAAAAAACTCAACTAAGATTTTCCATGGAGGGATCTTTGGTTAGGATGATGTCAAGAAGATTTCCAGTTCAAGAAGAATCACAAGGAAGGGTGATGTCCAATGAGGAGGAAGAATGATGCCTGTCAACTTGGTAATGGTCACCACAAGTCTCTTAACTCTAGATGGGGGTTGAGTTACAAACTGCTAAGTTGCTCACGTTGGTCTTGGACTTGCAGTCCTCTTCCTCAGTTTCCCAGAGTACCGGATCACAGGCATGTGCCATCATGTCAGGCTAGCTTTAAGTTTTTAAATGACCTCATGCCCAGAGTCAGTGAACTCTCACACCTTAAACCTTTGCGTCTCGGCTGCTTTATCTGTTCTCTATCTTCTCCCTTTGGAATGTTTTTGATTATTCTGAGAGGCAATTAAAGATAATTGCCAATCGCTATTTGGTTATCTGCGCTTAATTTTGGATTCTGAAAAGTGGCTTTTGATTGCTAGGATGCAGATTCCTTTTTATTCGAGTAGAAAGAATATGGAAACATTCATGCCTTGCCCTTCACATTTGATTGATACTTTTCACTTTGAAAGCTAATTATATCTGATGTGAAGGAAAAAATGAAACTCAAAAATATGGGTGTTCTTTTCATGAATTTTCATTCTGAAAATTTGGGTCATCTGTTCAGTTTTTCGCACCTCAGTTTACCCATTGTTTTAGCTTCCCATTCTAGTGACAAAATACTTAATCAGCCGAAACCAACTAAGAAGAGGAAAGACTTATTTGGGCTCATAGTTTCAGAGGCTCCAGCCCATAGTCAGTTGGACCTGCTGCCTTTGGACCTGCTGCCTTTGGGCCTCTGGTGAGGCTAAACATTATGATGGAGAGAAAGCCCCTTGAGAATGGGGGAGGTCTCCTTCAAGGGCACACCCCCAAGGACCTAACTTACTTCCACTAAGCTCCATCTGCAAAAAGTTTCACCATTTGCCTATAATATCACAGGCTAGTGACTTAGCCTTCATTTCATGACCTTTGGGGAAGATTTAGAATAAATCGTAAACCATAACATGAACCTACCAGCTAAGGTGAGATTCCTTTGCTTCCAGTAGAAATGTGCTATGGAATTGAATCATTATATTCCACTGGTGTTACACAACCCCAGTTCACGGTCACTCTGAGTTCTCACTCACCACTGCTATGTTCTCCACATCATCCTTAATAGGTGACATTCAGCCCCCAAGGACCTTCTTCCAGTGACTACAGCCCTTCATATCAAAGCATTTAACTGGTCTCATGTTTAGAACATCCTTCCTTATACTAAAAAATCTTCCTATGTTATATACAAAGCAAAAAAGATGCAATCTTTAATATTTCCACCTTTTGTGTTTGAATTCTCTTTCATAAGCACTTTTGTGAGGTACTTGATGTACACTGTAGAAGAGCTTTTTAAGAGAATAAATGTATCGTTACATTCACTGTGGTCACACTTGTTGTTAGTGAAGTCTCAATTAAGCAAACAAAAGCATGTTCCATGAAGAGGCAACCCTACTGGATATGTGTCTGAGGTGAAGGTAACCTAATTTCCGTACCACACACCACTAGACCTGCTGGATGATGCTTTTTCTCTCATCTGCAATGTTTGCACGGCTAGTGAGATGGCTGCATTTTAAGAGTCTGACCAGGAAGTAAAAGATCTAAGAACTTACTTAAGATTTACAGATGAGATCCTTTGGATATGTTTTTAAATGTTTACACTTAATATCAAGGTTCTATGGTCCCCATTAAGAGAGATTTTTATTTAAGCTTTTGCCTTAGGGGCTAGAAGAAGTGTTATTCAGTTATTTGTTCAACAAATATTTGTTGAGTGTCTATTATGTGTCATGAAATGTTCTAGACATTTGTATTGTATCAAAAACAAACAGACAGGGCCAGGGAGTTAGCTCAGTAGAATAAATGCTTGCCTGGCAGGCACAAGGGCCTGAGTTCAATCCCCAGTTCTGAAAAAAAAAAAAACCAGATAAAAATCCTTGTTTTACAAAGCTAATATCTTAGTAAGGATTTTTTTTAATGTGCACTGGAACACTTTAATAAATGAACTCCACTGTAGGTTTAAAGGTGCCAGAGCTGGGGTAGAGGTCAGTGGGCTGGGATCTCCAACACCTCCTAAATAAATAGTGTTCATCTCTTTAAAGAAACAAATTGAAGGGGTGAAGGACAGGACAAAGTTAGGAGCAGAAATATTGGGAGAGTAAGGGTGTGGTCTGTAAGTGAAAATAATCAGGTTGGCCAGAGTTTGTGACAGTTGGACAAAGGGACACAGTAGAAATTATCAGGGAAGTAGGAAAAAATGTAAAGAAAATAAACTACAAAGTTGTTGTTTTGAATATTTTAATACTCACACGAGGAATCCTGGAGGGCTGCCTTGAAAGTGCTAAATGTGATTGGGTCATTGTGAACCATGCCTTTGAGATAGGAGACCTTATTTCTGTGTCCACCATGATGAGTGAGATTTCCAGTATGGGTGTCACCCAGAGGGTAGAGTGATACAAAACTAAATTATGGTTTGTGAAAATGGACACTTCAGTGTGGGGGCAAATCTGAAGGATCAGAGTCCCAAACTAAATGAATTGCCTGAGGCAAGAGGAATAGGGCTACAAGATGGCACCTCCGCAGAACTGGAAGCTAGTCAGGACACCAACAGCATAACCAAAGACAAGAAGAAAGAAGAAAAAGAAGAAGAAGAAGAAGAAGAAGAAGAAGAAGAAGAAGAAGAAGAAGAAGAAGAAGAAGAAGAAGAAGAAGAAGTTATTTATATTTCAAATGGGAGCATAGTTACAATACTTCTTATAAGCTGTGACTTTGCGCAGTTCTCAGAGTAGGATACATCAGGGAAATAGATCAGGAAGCCCCCCCCCACACCTATATACCTATATATGCTCCAAACTAAGCCCCAAAGGAGGCGTGTGTGCACGGTCTCTCAGTTTCTACTTTGGTTAGAAACGTTGGAAAAGTTATGTCTAGAACCTAAATCCTAAGAAGACTTACTGCTGAGCCAGTGGACAGGGAACAGATTGAAAAGCATGCTTCAGGTCTAGAAAGAAGAAGGATGGGGCCTTTACCAGAATACACTGTCATCTCAAGTCTTCAAGGCCTACCAGAAATGGGGACAAAAGTGAAGAGCACATAGGAGGGGCTGTTTTGTTCATTGAGTCCGTAAAACTGTATTGTGACAGATCTCTGCTAGGCACCGCGGGTTTGCCCGGATGTTTCCTCACCACAGGACAGCTTCTGGGGATACCTGAAGGAGTTCTGACTGCTAAAGTGTGAAGGAACTACAGACAAAGCAGAGACCTGGTGGGACTTGGTTCCTAGGGATGAAGTTCAATGAATGGAATCCCCACCTGCTGCACATGGTGCTTTCACTCATGAGAGTTGGGACAGGTGAGTCTGGCCATTAGATCCAAATTATCTAGGAACCTTTGAAAATATATAAGAATTGAACATGTTATCATCCTAAGGGAGAACTACAAAATTGAAATTTATATATAAACATTAGGGTGACATATTTAATTGCTAAATTTACTATAGTCATTTCCTAGTATCCTTGGGGATTGGTTCCGGGGCACCCTCACCTCATTCCAAAATTGGCAAATGCTCAAAGTCCTGATACAAAATGGCATATTATTTGCACATAATCTGCACACAGTGTACTTTAAGTCATTCCCTAGGTTGCTTATAATATCCAATGAGAATAGCTGTTATACTGTATTGCCTAGGCAATAATGATAAAATAAAAGACCTGTACATGTTCAATACAAACACAACTTTATCCCCCAAATATTTTCTTTCCAAGATTGGTTGGATCCACAGATGCAGAATCCATACTTATGGATGGCAAATTAGAATACAAAAAACAACATTGCACTTAAAAACAATAAAATCTATAGCTTTGATCCTTTTACAAAAATTCCTAAGTAGACACAAACAAGAATTCTCAGGAAAACACTACCTATCAATACTTAAAAAATTACTCATAGCCAAATAATTTCAAAAGTAAAATTATAATTTTGGAATGTTTGTAACAAAAAAAATACCATGTGGGATGAAAATACACTTTACTATGTATAATATGGAGCTGGCTTGGGGTCTCCCAACGTGAGAATATCAAGGGTGTGGAAGGAGCGGACACAGTCATGTGCTGAGGTCATATGCTGGGTGTCAGGGAGCTGAGCATCCATTGTCCATGCAGGGAGGAGCAAAGGTCTATAAAGATAAAACAGCAGTTCCTTTTCAGCCTTTAGACAAAAGGTCTAGGTTAGAAGAGCCACTTCGCTCCAGTTCCCTGTGGGCTCCCTTTGCCGACCTCCTGCCTCCTTCTACAGCGTGGCTTCGTTCATTTACTTTAGTAGCTCTTTCTGGAACAAATTCTCACATTGCAATCCCTTCCAAAATGCTACAGTAACAGAGTTCTCAAAGGCTTTGATTGATGGGGTTTGAAACACTCTTTCTTTTTGGAAATATTTATATTTGATCCCTTTTGGACAGACTGCACATAGCTAGAGATTATCACATTGCTGAAAATTATGGGAAGACTCAGAGACAGGAACCCTGAATGTGCCGAGCCCTGGGAGAGCAAAGATTAATATCCATTTGTGCTTTTCTGTCCTCAACCTCTGATAACTGTAAATAATGTTTGGAAAAGATTGGGGTGCATCATGATCCATGATATGGTGGCGGTGATTCTGGTTGTTCTGTCTTCAACAGTAATTTATCATTCTCTGCAGTGACACAAATCACAATCCTTGCCTGACGCTCTGGAATGTATGATCGGCTGACTGGGACAGTGATGAATGTGTGTTTATATCATAACATTTTTAACCTGAGCTAGACCTGACCTCCTGCTCCAGTTTGGAAATGTACTGAAAAGATATTTTTTGGTAAACCGCTATGGTTTTGCCGGTGTCATGATAACAAACTCTTGCCCACTGTAGTCTGAATAATGAGAAGGCCAAAATGTTGATGTAAGAAGTCCTCAAATCTTACTTACCTGTTGTCCTCTTACATAATATACTGAGGAAGAAATCAGAACAGATCAGCCTCATCCCAGGGGTCCTCAGGGAGGGTAGGAAGAAGGTTTTCCTTCTCAAGATCTGAGTCTGCTGACATCTTCGTGGGTCTCTATTTGAAGTATGTGTAGGATTTTGGGACAAGTGGTGGCATCTGTGTGGATCTGCCCTTGTCCTAGGAGAGGGACAGCAGTGGAATCCCTGGTTTTTTTGATCTGCCTTTTAATGCAATTATTTTCTTTGAAAAAGAGAGCGGGGGACTTAAGATCTTTGGGAGATCTTACAAGAAAACACTGTTTAAGGCTGGTGAGATAGCCCAGCGGACTAAGCTCCTGCGTAGGCAGGTGCAGGGACAAGGGTTTGATCCCCAGCACCACATCCCGCATCAGCCCCTCCCCCAGGCACGCTGAGCAGGCCGCTGAGACTGGGGATAGTGGTGCATGCCTGTAATCCCAGCGCTGGGGAGGCTGAAAACAGGAGGATTGCTACAAGTCTGAGCTGCGTAGTGAGTTCCTGTACCAAATACATCAAAAATAAAAATAATTTTAAAATTAAAAAAAAAAAAACCCCACTATTTGTCTGGAGCCCTTTCCTTTCTGCAAAGTGTGACAGCTCCACGAAGCACAAAAACTTTAAACTGAGACTCTACCATTCCTCTCTGAAATGATCTTTGTGTTCAGATCAATGGCCTCTTTCATTTATAAGAGAAGGCAAAGAATTGTGGGTTAAGAAATAATATAGGAATTAGCGATTATCTATATTCAAATAGGCAATTTAGAAAAGCAGCAACTACAGTTTAGATCCTCCCCTTAAAAAAAAAAAAAAAAAAAAAAAAAAAAAAAAAATGTATGTCTCTGAAAAAACAAGACTGGCTATGGAATTTTTAAAAGATATCTTTGTAAATGATTCTCATTTTGAGACAAAAACTATGAGAATGCTCCAGCTTGGCAAGGGAGCGGGGAAGTTGCTCCTTTCCCAGGGTTCCCCTCAGACCCAGTTTGGCTCCGTGGCTTCCTCCTCCTCCTCCAGCTTCCTCACCTGATGCCCTCGCAGTCTCCTTGCTCACTGACAGATTATCCCCTGTTTTCAAATCCCTGTCAACGAGCTGAGATGACAAATTTACCTGTGATAATGTGCTGAAGCAATGTACGTTGTAGCTGAAGCCCCTGGAATCAATTCTTGCCGCCCTGCCGAAGCCCGCATGCCTCGGAGGGAGGGAGTCCAGGTGAGCGCAAATCCAGTGGAAAAGGAAGCGCGCTGGGCCTGCTTCTGTCCCTCCTCTCACCCGACAAAGAAGCTGCCGTCTCTCATTCTTTCTTATCTTTCTAATTTTAAGAAGTAGAATTCTGAGTCACTTTCAGAACAATAGAAATTTCACCAGCATGATCAAAAGTGACACTCATTTGCTAATTTCAAACCCGGATAAGGAGGCACGACAATGAATTTTCAATACGTACCAGTACTTCGCACAGTACCTTGTCATCCATGGTGGGTTATTAATACTACCCTGGAGCCTTGGCAAACACCACCCTTCATCACATTCCACATTCTACTTTGTCATAAACATCTTATCCCATCCAACTTCACATAACTCCTAATACTTTATATAACCATGAAATTCAACACTCCACCTTCACTGGATATTTCCTCTTCTTCAAAGCCCAATCCTTCTTATACTCACTTTATATTACAACAACATTAATTGCTATTTTATGCACATACACAGACAGACTTCTTCACAACTTTACTTCTCGGTAACTTACAAGTGCACTGGTTGACAGCATCCTCAATTAGCAGAGTCATTTCCATATCCTGGACATATACATTGATCAGAAAAGATGACAATTTATTTTTAGACAGACGCAGACTGCATAATTTAAATATATTTCCCATTTGGCAAAAATAGTGTTGTAGCTAATGTATGTACAATATTTCCAAAAACATTGGTACTTTCCCATAAATATCTTCCATATTTTTTTCAGTGAGTAATAAAAAAGGTTGAGGTGGGATGTGTTTTATCCCACCACATTATATCATTCCTATTTTTCCTCTTTGTTGGATGGCAATCAGGGGCCCTGATGCCAAGCTTTGGAAGCAACAGCATCTGGCTCCTTGGCAGATCCTGCAGGCAGACTTGCTGCCAGCCTCTAAGCTGTGTCTGGGTCTGTTGCATGGTTTGGCTGCAGATGGACTCTCTGGGTTGCCTCGTGCTTCTGGAAGCCAGTCCTGGCTTTCCTTTGATTCTGAGGACTTTACTCATTTTTATTCATTTGTGAAGAAGGGCCCATCCAAATGTTTTATGAAACCAACACAGGAGAACATTAATGGATCAAATTTTGTCTTTGCAGAGGCAGAGGTCAGTGTGTAGTGGGGCAGGAGACGTGTCCTTCGGAGAGGGGTCCACACATGGGCATGGTTCTTCCCATGAGCTTCCATTCAGAGGGACCTGGAAGCAGGCCAGTTGCGCATTACCATCTCTCCCTCCTGCGGGATGGGGCTGCGTGGTTACCTGGAAAGGCAGAAACCCAGGGCAGCTCAGGCTTCCTCTTTCTTTTGTCTCTTCAGTGGAATTAGGCCTGGAGGAAAGAAGGAGGAGTGGTGGACGTCCTCGCTTCTCTCCTGCACTGTACTGTAATTACAGTATGAGTACAGGGCTGCACCATGGCAAGGCAGTCGGGTAAATATGAGTTCTTCATTTAGTCTTCACCAAGCACACACCTCAAAGCCAGATTCCTTCTCTTAA
>NW_004524593.1:11503960-11565147 GCF_000260255.1 Octodon degus
ATATATATATATCATACTGTAATTAAAATAGATTTGGTTTCTGTCCTAAGGGTTATTGTAAAGACTTTTGTGGTATTTCATGAACAAATTCACCTTTCCATGGATTCATTTGTTAGTAGTTATTCGTTAACTGCCTCTCATTTGCTAAACATAAAATCCTGCTTTTTAGGGAGTTTACTTTCCACTTGGGGAAAGTGAACAATGGCGCTATGATCAATTAATGAGACAATTTTCCTGGTGGTAGTGCTATGAAAGAGTAATTTGATATAAATTTTGATCTGGTAGGAGGAAAGCTATTTGAGCTGGGCTGGCCGTCGGTGCTAAGGATATATATAAAGGAAACCAGATCACTACCTCAAGAAGCATCTGCACCCTCGAGTTCATTGCAGCCTTATTCACGATGTGCAGGATTTGGAAACAATCTGGGTACCCACTGACAGACGAGTGCATAAAGAAAGCATGGTACATGGGCATAATGGTATGTTATTCAGCCTTTGTGGAAAAAAGAAAATGCTGTCATTTGGGAAAACATGGATAAATCCATAGGAAATTATGCTAAATGGAATAAGCCAGACACAGAAACTGGGGCAAGAGAAGCGAGAAGATGCTGGTAAAAGGAGTCAAACTTAGACCTATGAGTAAGTACTGGAGACCTGGTGTGTGGTGCAGTGACTACTGTTAATAATAAAGTACCGTGTACTCAAATTTCAAAGTACATCTTAAGTGTTTTCATATTCTCTCTCTCTCTCTCTCTCTCTCTCTCTCTCTCTCTCTCTCTCTCTCTGTAATTGTGAGATGATATATGCGTTCATCCACTGATTGTAGCAAGCATTCCACAATGCAAAGGTATATCAAAACATTTTTTGTACACCTTGAATATATAAAGTTTTTCTTTGTCAATTATAAAACAAAAGGGAGGTTTATTTGGGAAGGATTTTTTAAGAAAGTTACATGAGATCTAAGGCCTAAGTGATGAACAAAGACCCAGCTATGATCTGGGAGGATTATGTTCCCTGGTAGAGAAAATAATAAGGCAAAGGCATCACGGGGGGATGATTGTGACACAGAAGGACATTTGATATTTGATTAAGAAGCCAGGTCAAGAGTTGGGCAGGGGCTTGCTCCATCCTTTTGGGTCATGATAAAAAGTCTTGGAGTTTGTTCAAAAAGACATAGAAAACTATTGGTATTGCCATGATTAACTTAATTGTTTACAAAAAATAAAATAAAAAGGGTCAGGGCCGGCAAGATAGCTCAGTGGACTAAGCATCAACACCACATGCCACTTTGGCACCTCCCTTGGGCGCGCTGAGCTGGCCACTGAGACAAGGCATGGCAGTGCACACCTGTAATCCCAGTGCTGTGGAGGGTAAAAGCAGGAGATCACTAGAGTCCAAGAATGTAGTGAGGCCCTGCACCAAATACATAAAAAGGGTCATTTTGACTACTCCAAAGATGAGTAACAACAGAAACAAGAAATTAGCTAGAAAGTAGAAATGTCAAAAGGTGGTATTAGATAATAATGCTAATTAAGAACTAGGTGTGCTTTATTTTGAGTGACCTTTCCCAGAATCTCTGACACAACGATTGTCTTCTCCATTTAATAAGAAAAAAAAAACACAGGATTTGAAACTATAGATAACTAATTCAAGTGTGCATGCTAGTTATGTTTCCGTACAACCAGAATGGAAAATCACTATTTCTGCATGCCTTCAAATCCCAAAGAGATAAAGTTAAAATAAAAGGGAAATTATTCAGATACGGAAATCTTGGATGCCAATAAAATGAACAAAGTCCCTCTGCACAATTCTATTTGAGACTGAACATAAAACAGCACAGCAGAAGCCCTCAGAAAGCAGGAGGAACCTCGTTAGGGATCTCGGGCCATCAAGGCCTAGAATATCTTTTTGTAAAATTTAAGGCTGGTAAGCGCAGTTCTATTTCTAATCCTGGAAACCTGGAACTTTTGGAAGAGCTCATTTCAGCTTTTCCTTCACCCCTAAACTCCACTGGCTCTTGAAAGCCTTTGTGCTGGAAATGCACTTGTGGGCCATAGAAGGAGGATTTCTTCCCTAGAATTTAGCAGTTAAGAATTTATTTCATGTCTCTTTTAGTCTCCAAAGTTATCTACTTTCATGAGCTGAAAACTCTTGGAAATATTGAGAAAAACTCATGCTCCAATAAGCCCCGATATAGGAGAGGGCTCTGTTAGCAAATGCAGACTTAACCCTGGATTATTGTCGCACTTGGGTCCAAAAATACAAAGGGATGATAAGATTTTTTTTAATTATTTTTAAAAAATGTATTTAGTACAGGGTCCATAGGGTCTCACTACACAGATAGGACTCATAGTGATCCTCCTGTTTTCAACCCCCCAAGCACCGGGATTACAGGTGCGTGCCATTCTCAATTGTGATCTCAGCACACTCCAAGGATGGGCCAGTGCGGCATGCCAGGGATTGAACCCTGGTCCCTGCATCTGCCAAAGGGCATGATAAGATATGATCAGCAGCTGCTGGATGTGGACATACGCAATGGAGGGCTTGTGCTGTTTGTTTGTTGCACCCAGTTTTTCATACCTATAGTAACCATGCCTCACACCATCACTGTGAAATAACAGGGCAAGTCTTCCTTTTACAGTCCTTACTAACATCAAGTGCTTATTACTTTCATAATAGCTCCCAATTGCAGCATCCTTTCACTTCGTATAATAGCAGAAGCTTGTTGTTGTAAAATAATTCTAAACATCACCAACCCCCTCATTAGTCAGCCTAAAAAAGTCTAAACTAATTAGTGTAAACTAAAGCTTTTAAAATCCTTTTTTGTGTATCTATGTGATATAGGGTCTTACTATGTAGTTCACGCTGGCCTTGAACTCACTGTGTAGCCCAAGCTGACCATGAACTCTCTGCAGTCCTCCTGCCTCAATTTCTGAGTGCTGAGATTGCAAGCAAATATGCCTTCACCAATAGAATGGGTTCATTTGGATTCAAGCAGCCAAATCATTTGAAACAAATAACCACAAATTTATTCTCTCTGTCTCTCTCTCTCTGTCTGTCTCTCTCTCTTTTTCTGTCTCTCTATCTCTGTCTGTCTGTCTCTGTCTCTCTCTGTGTCTGTCTCTGTCTATCTCTCTGTCTCTCTCTGTGTCTCTCTGTCTCTGTCTCTGTCTGTCTCTGTCTGTCTCTGTCTCTCTCTCTGTCTCTGTCTCTGTCTCTGTCTCTCTCTTTCTCTCTCTCTCTCATATTTGACTGAATTGGCTGCTTGTTTCCCTAAATGTATCCACCAATTTATTTAAGCAGATGGACTATGTACATGTGTCCAATCATATATTAAAATCACTTTCAATGGAGTATATTCTTTACAAGTACCTAAGGAATTTTTTTTTTCTCTCCTTGAATGCCTTCAGGGCACTTTGGCATGGCTGGAGTGTTGTGGGGATCGAACTACAGCAAACTGAGGCTGCCAGCATTGTGGAAGCAGCCACTTAAAGAACTGAGCTAGGGCTGGGCCCCCTACAAGTACCTAAAACCAAAAAATTTTCTTTTTACACTAAAACTTGGTTATATAAATTCTATCACTTGGCTTCTGTCAGTTGAAATTGTGATGTCAATTTAAGATGTTATGGAATCGTCATTACAAGCTATTATTGGAGTGTAGCTAAATTTCATAGCCTAATTATCACAGACATTAGGATCTGAGCATAATGACCTTGAGGTTCTTCATTTAGACATGAGCAATGACTATCAGCACTGTAACAAAAATACTATTAAAAAAGAGATAGTTTTGAAGAATTAAGTGCTTCTGTTGGTAAATGGGTTCAGAACCTTTCTAGAGCACTGAAACTTCTGGTTTAAAACTTAGTAACTTTTTTTTTTTTTTGAGACAGGATCTCACTATGTAGTTCAGATTGGCCTTAAACTCACTATGTAGCCTCAAACTCACTGCCATCCTCCTGCCTCAGCCTCTCAAGTGCTGAGACTATAGGCATGTACCTGAAACCTAGTGACTTCTGAGCCACTTCTTTTTTATGTGGAGTGTGTTGAAAACATTGTAGTTGAGTTGTGATGATTAAAATCAGTTCAAAGAGGTGGCTGTTAGGGTCCACAGCATCTTCTGGGTGTTTCCTTCTGGGTGACAGTCTGCAGGCAGTGTGTGACAAGTTGACAACAGGTCTTGGAGAACCATGTGACCTGCTGATATTTCATCTCTTTGGTGTGCTGAGGGCTGACACTGCAGTTCTGGAGTCTCACAACCCACTTAGCACAAATGAGGAAGAGTGTGGTTTTTGTCTCCAGGAGCTGCTTCTACTTCACACCCCATACAGCCACACCCAAAAGCTGGAGGAGTGTCTGCCCCCCTTTGCTGCTTTCTCTTTCCTCCTTCAGCACCTTCCTTTGCAACTAAACTTTTCCTGCTTTTGGTTCTCCCTCCTTTCTGGAACCCATTGACCCTGCTTGCTCAACCATGCTGGGTGGCTCTGAAAAATCTCACTCCCAGATGCTTTCTGCTGTGGTCCGCATCTCAGGAACTTCATCCTCCACCCTGGTGGTCCAGCTCATACCTTGGCCTCCTTTTTTCTGATCTCCCTTGCTCAGAAGAGCTTTTCCTGTATTAATCAGCTACACACTCTCATGGCCAAACCCAAGACAGAGTCAGGCACTAGTCAATGACCACTCTGGCCTCAACCAGCCACTTCACTCCTGACCCATCTGTCTTTGCTGTCAGTTTCCCATTATACACTTCACACAACACTGTGGTCCCTATAAGACCCATAATCTGTTGGCCACCCCAACTTTTTCATGACTCATGGCCACTGCCCCCTTCTCCCCTAACATTCTCACTTCCTTTTGTAGCTTCAATTCCTAACCCTGAACCATATATACCCTTTGCAAAAGCCCTTATCAATGTGTCTCTTTGTTTCACCATAATGCTAATTAAAACCCCAATCCTTGTTCAACTTACTAATCCACTGATTCCTTACTGGACTTACAGCTAAACTCTCTTTGCTTCATTTTGCATGGAAGCACACCCTTTCCTTTCTAGACCTGACTTCCCTGCTTACAATTGACTCTCATCAACTGTACTCATGTCTAGGACTTTGGTCCTACAATTACAATTTTGTCCTCTCCCTTTCTTCATTAATTTCTGTGTATATTCATTTCCATCAGCAAATAAAATTTCATCTATGTCCCCCATGATAAAAGCAAGATCTCCTGATTCCTGGTCCAGACCCAGCCTCACTTCTACGCTTTTCCTCCTAGAACAATCCCTGAGACAGAGGGCATCACACCTTGTTCCTATCTCCTGGCCTCACCACTTAGGCTCTCCTAAAACAAGTCCAGTGGAGCCTTTGCCCCCTTCACTGCACTGGAACGTCTTTGTGGCTGCCAACACCTGAAGCAAGTAGAGGTCTCTGCCCTTCTCCCACTGGACATCTCAGCAGTTCTGGTACTGGTCACTTCTCCCTCCTGGAGACCCTTTCCTCCTTGGGCTTCCAGCATGCTATGTCCTCCTACCTCCCTGGCTCTGTGTTAATTTGTTCTGGTGGCTTTTCTTCTTTGTGTCTTCTTAAATGTTGGGGTCCCCCAGAGCTCTGTTCTTGACTTCCAAATCTACCTAATTCTCCCAAGGTGATCTTATCCAGACCCATATTGTTAAGATATTTTTTACGATGTTGACCACCACATTTTTTATCCAGCACAGACATTCCTAAAGCTCCAAAGTCAGGTACTAAACTGCCTAGTCACTGTCCTCATTTGTATGACTAACTGGTTTCTCACAGTCAACAGTGTCCACACTGAAACTTGGGGTCTTTTCTTCCCCAACACAACTGAACTTTCTTACCCCTTTCAGTGTGTGTCTTCTCCTTTCACTCAATTACTCAGCCTAAAACCTTTGAAATCATTCTTCTTTTCTTAGGAACAAGGTGTGATACTTGAAATCTATAGTCAACCCATGAGTAATACCCGTTAATGCTGCTCTCAGAATATGCTCCCAAACTGAAACCATCTCAGCACCTTAACTGCTACGGCCACAGACCCAGCCTTGCATCACTTATCAGATGGCCTGTGGCTGGCTCCTGTCTATGTCCCTGCTTCCCCCCATGCCTCCTGTAGTCCACATTGCACAATGCAGATGGGGCAATGTTCCTAAAGCATAAATCAAATGACATTACTCTCCTGGCTAACGTTCTGTCATCTTTTAACTGCGGTTAACATAAAAATAAACATGGCCACCATGATCTGGATCCTCTCATGCCCTAACCTTCCCTGGACTCCTCCTTAGTGCTCTCTGCCCTGTTCTTTCAGCTTCACTCATTCTCATCATCAGATCCCTGCACATACTATCTGGGCCATGTGGGACACCCTTCCCTCATGTCTTCCTGCCTCCTCCCTCACCTCTACACAGCCCCTCCTCAGAAAACCATCCCCTGCTCGAGTAGAGGCCTGCCTCCTACTGCATCCCTCAGCTTCTCTCCCTTCTGGTGCCATTTTATTCCTTAGGGCATTTAGAAGAATCCAAAACCATATCATGCGTTTGCTTGTCTTTCATGTTTGCTTCTTGTGTCCCTATGTTAGCATGTAAGATTATATCTTAAGGACTCAAAGCTATAGTTATGTTCCTTTCCATCAACTACACACAAAACATGTAAAATGGTGGTTTAATAAAATGCATAATGCTTGAACGTAATCATTATTAGCCATAGTACTACACTCATGCAAATGTCAAAAACATCTAGTGTACTACCCAGGGTAAAATGTTATGAGATGGCTGAAGTAGATGTATGTCATAACTGATATCTCTAGTGGTGATTAGTTGCCCACTGTAGATGTCTGGAGCTCACTGACCAGTTTCAGAAGGGGCTTTAGTGGGGTCCAAAGCTTCACTGAGTACCAACCTCATGAAAACAGGTAATTAGGTTCATGATGAGGGTAGGTAGAGGTCTGTAAACTCCTGGAAGCTTGAGGTTGCTCATTTTACAAAGTGGAACTTTTGCTTGGACCAACACTGGACGTCATGAATCACCCGCTATGGTTTTTCATTTAAGCCAGCCTCCTTGCCTGGGACATGAGAGTGAGGGCTGAGGGGCGTGCGTTGTGACGGTGAGGCTCCACCCCAGGCATGATGTAGCTATGCCCACGCCCCTGCTCCAGGACATAGTGTAAGATACTGGGTGACCAGTCCCCAGCAATCAGCCAAGAATGAGGACACATAGAAGTGTCAAAAGCTGCAAGCTGGTATCATGTGGTAGGCAGCGCCTTTAGCAAGGCCTAAGAATATTAAGAGATCCAAGCTGAAGAAAGAAGGGTAACAGCAAAGGCATTCCAAGAATCCTAGTGCACTAGGAGAACACCCAGGAGGAAATCCTATCCAGGAGGGGAAATGAGTCAGAGCTTGCTTACAACACAGGAGCAGGAGGACAATTGAATTTTAGAAGAGACTTAGCAGTGTGTGTCTTTGAGCTTTCAAATGTTCCCAGATTAGTTTTTCATGCTCCATTGTTAAATCTTACAAAAGTTGTCTCCAGCAAGGTGTTCAGGTGAGCCTGTCTGTGGGGAGAGGAACAGGCCTGGGACGCCTTCTAAAGGACAGAGGATGCAGACAGCATGGGGAGGGCATCCGTAAGGCATTTCCTGGGGACCCGGAGCCTTTCTGGGGAGTTGGCAGCCTCTCAAGAACTGTGCCTTATCCTGTCTCGTTAGAATATAAAACCCAACTGGATGCGGTGCTTTGAGGCAGGTGGTCTGTAGTTTACGTGCTGTTTAAAATTCCTGAAGCCACCTACAGTAAATGCTTGAAATAAATTGTGGGAAATCACTGGAATAATCTTGCAAACATGCAGGTAATGCTTAAATAAAGGCCACCTGAAGACCAGGGAAAGGCTGCCAGGAGCCAGCACACCTCTACCTGGAAGCCTCAGGGGACAGTGTAGGGCACACACAGGGAAACCGCCTGCCTGGGCTTCTGGCAAACTATCCGTTCTATTCTCCTGATCTTTGGAAAGAATATTCACCCAACTGAGTCTGAAGCTCACTCTCAGACACCAGAAAGAGTCTCCTTTCTTCTTCACAAAGTGACTGGTTAAAACACCTCCACGTACATGGGGAGGAAGCCCTGAATGTCCCTTCCCTCCCTGCCACAATGGAGGCCTCCTTGTGGTTCATTCTACCATTTGGTACAAATTTCTCAAGGGAACCATCATCCACGGCCCTGGAGGCAGGGAGAATTCTGTTGCCGCTGCTCCCCTCCTTATGAGGGAAATGATAAACTAAACTATAAAAGCAAGCAAACAAACCAACCTGTGCCTGGGCAGTGACCCGCACAAGCTTTCGGTGCTCAGAAGCCGCCCTGAGTCTCTGACCACCTCGCATCTGTCTCGCAGTTTCATCTCTCAGCTCCTTCCTTCAGGGCCTCCTGGTGGGAGTTCCAGCTCTCCCTCATACAGTCTCATGGCTGACATGCAGCTGTTCCTTACTCTAGGGGGTTCACACTCTTGGTATATACAATAGCATCACCAAGAATGATTATTTCAAGAGTGTTTAACAATATTTATTTGCTATTTGATCAACCATCGCTTGTCCATCTTCTACAGGCCCACTGTGTGGAATCTCCAGGGATTCAGAGAAAGAGAAGAGATGGTCCCTACTGTCCAGGAACCTGTGGTAGAAGTGAAGCATGAACCAGCAAATTAATACGCCAATCAGTTGAGAGGCACACAGAGCGTGTTGGGTAAGGGAGGGGCATCTGATTCAGCCACAGAGGACTCCAAAAGGAAATGCTTTGGAAGAAAACATACACTGCCATTCCAAGGAAAACAGAGTTTACCAAGAAGAGGAAAAGAGAATGCACTCCCAGACAGGCAGGAAGAGAGGTGAGACTCCAGTGTGGGAGGGAGTGCCACCCGCTCAGACAGCTGGCTGGAGGGAAGGGCGAGTGAGGGCCTTGGGAGAGACTGAGGGAGGCGGGCTCTAAGCAGTGAAGACTCTTCAGGCTCTACCAAGGATGCTGCCCGTTATTCTCATGGCTGTAGGGAACCTGCTCAGGACCAGGCTTGCTTTGTAGAAAATGTATTCTGATAATAAGAAGGGTAGACTGAACAGGAGGCTGAAGGTGTTTGATTGAAACATACCCCACCCATGAAACTGCAGAATTGATGACCCAGGGCACATAGAGAGACCAAGGGAAAAGGAATATGATGCGACGCCCAGATTTCTAATTTAGACAAGCACACTTTTGCTTTAAATCCAACATGGCAAAGGGAGACTGCTACCAAGCTCTGTAAGAGTCAAGAGGAAAATTTTAAAGGTTCAAAGAGAAGGGCCAGGGAGATAGCTCAGTAGAATAAGTGCTTGCCTGGCAAGCGCAAGGTCCTGAGGCCAATCCCTGGTATCAGGGGAAAAAAAGTTTCAAAGAGAAACTCAAATTGCATGAATTCAACAAGTTTCCCATAGGTTTCACTTGGACTTTGAATTGCAAGTCAGAGCCCTGGCACCCAGAGGAGTCTGAAGGCAGAGCTGAGTTATGTGGCTCCAGGTTCTCAGGGTACATCACAATCCCCCTTAAATGGGGCATGACCTTGACTACACAACGGCTGGGGAGCCCAAGAATACAGATCTGCTGCCATGTGAGCAAGATGCATAGATATGAATGTCAAGCCACTCCAGCGCATGAAAGGCTTTTAAAATGCCTGAGAGTTCCAGAGTGCACCGGGCCTCCACGAGCACAATGAAATGATAATGGAGACAACCAGTAGCAGAGACCACCCACCCGCGGTTTTATTGCTGTAACTAGGAATGAAGGGTCTCCCTGGAACTATTGACACGGGATGGCATTGTCATTTTTAGCACATGCTAAAGCTGTGATTGTGAAAGGAATTGTCTCCGTTTAGCCAGAGCCAGACTATTTATGGACAGTCCTGTTTCCCCCACATTCTTGTGCCGTGGCATAGGTAAGAAACAATGGAAAATGACTGCTTAGTTTTCACACATTGCCCCATAAATTCCCTGTGCATGCTTAATCAACCAAGGGAGAAATATGCTTTGGAAACATCTTTCTGGAGAGCCTCACGCTTTTTATTTATTCCAAGCCCCTACCTTCTTATTTATTCCCTTTTCCTCTGGAAAACCATGGCTCCCAGTCCCCACTGTGGCCACACACAAAGCTGTAGGTCAAAGCACTGTACTTAACCCGGGAGGGAGGGAGTTTCTTTCTGCAGCTATAAGTAAAGGCAAACTCATTTGCTTTTGTATGTGGAGTGCAAGATCAGACAATAATAACTTTATTGTCTTTGCCGTAGAAATACATCAGACATGTACACACACACACACACACACACACACACACGTGCATACAGCAGGCAGTGAGCACTAAAGCCAGTTCTGTGCCTGAGTTTGCCTTCTTCCTTAGTTAAGCATACATGTGGAGTACACACGCATGAAAAGCATGAGCAGGCTTTGGAGTACTCAGGCCCTTCCATGGGCTCATCCACCCTCCAGCCTGAATGAGTGAGCAGGCAGAGCAATGGAGTGGGAGATTTGCAGTCTGTGTTGGTTTTGCTTGGGGTCTGAGGATGCATAGGCGTGGGCACAGGCCAAGGGAAAGAACTCCGGGGTCAAGTTTACGTATTTGCTTTTACTGTAAAAACTTGGATAGTTGGTACCTAAATAAGTTTGAGTGTCCTTCAGCATACCAGTGTGTGTGTGTGTGTGTGTGTATGTGTGTGTGTGTGTGTGTGTGTTCTGTGTGTGTGTGACTATAGGTCACAAGAATCCATTGTATGCTTGATGAATCACTAGAAGAAAGGAGCCCAAAGGCTCCCAACACAAAGTAATGATAAGGAGGTGGAAATATGAATTATCTTGATTTAATGAGTACATTTTGTACACATTGATTAAAATATTACACTATCCTACATAAATAAATACAATTATTACATATTAATAGTTTCTTTTTAAAATGTTAGGGCTGTAGCTCAATGCTAGAGGATAAGATTAATATACACAAAGTCTTGGGTTCAATCCCCAGCACTGAAATAACAAAAAAAAGTTCAAAGAGAAGGAAAAAGTTAGCTGCCCTGATGGGATTGCTTGCTGCCCACTTATACATGATTTGGGTTATGACAATCTACCCTGTAAATTTATGTAATTAAAAGAAAATAATGAGAAGGGAAAAAAGAAGTTTGGTTTTTCTCATCCTGAGTGCTTCATTTATTTAGCTGGACATCTGGCTTTTTTCTTCTTTTTTTCCTTTGCCTGCTGCCTTGTAGGCGGATGCTAGAATGAGGGAGTCATTTGTTCAAGACATGTTATGTGCCAGACCCTGGAGACAGGGAGGGCAACAAAGCGAAGATCTCTTCAAAGTGTACTGGAGGAGCATCACAGAACAGAAACTGAGGCAAGGAGGGCCGACCCATAGGAAACTACGAGCATCAAGAAAATTCTCAAAGGCAGGCACCACCCAGCAGGAAATGAGGTCAGTCATGTGTTGCTGTAAAACAGGAATCAACAGTTTTCACCCAGTAGATTGATCATGTAACTGGGGCTGCGGAGCTTCACATGAGGGGTGGAGGTATTAGCACCAGGGAATCAGAAGTTGCCTCTGGGAAGTGGCCCAGAGTGTGTAGGACACCGTTGAGTGGTTACTAATGACCCTTCAGCTGAAATAAGCCCTTCATACCATGTACCAAGCCCAGCCCAGCACCCAGGAGGAAGAGGAGGCCCTTGGGCAGCAGTCCCAGACAGGTTTCACCTTTGTCCTTCACGAGCTGGGGAACCATGGGCTGACGATCTTGTCAAGCCTCAGTTTGCTTGACCATAAGATTTGTATAAAAATATGTAACTTCCTGTCTGGGAGTGCAGGTCAGTGGTAGAGCAGTAATCATTGAAGGTCCAGGGTTCCATCTCTACTAATGAGGCAGGAGTGGTAAATGAGAGACAGAGAGGGAAAGCAGAGAGGAGAGAGAGTGAAACAACTTGCCCATGGAAATTTAAAGTGATATGAAATTATACAATAGTGCCAGGGACACAGCGGCATTCAATCACATGAGCTATTAAGGTCTGGCTATTTGATACTGGGGTAGACTGGGAATACGGGCACATGCTGGCTTGCACTGAGGCTCAGGGTAATATTATCTTCTGAGCCTGAGTTTTGTCTGAAAGTGTGGCTTCTGAGTTAGATGTAGATTTGAAAGATGCGATCTATTCTGGACATCTCTGGCTTTGATTATTTCCAAGACCCATGACCACACAAGTGCCGACCAGCCACTCTGCTAATGCCAGGGTAGAGATTCATAGCACTGTGTTCAGGATGCTGACACCCCCAGGAAGATGCATGTATAACACAGGCGGTCTTTAGTTCCTTAGACTATCAGCTAAAGTGTGTGCCTGAGAATCCACTACCCTAATTTCCCCACATTGGACAGTTTTGTGCATTGTCTGCAGCAGACTTTTATGCATTCCAAACAAGACCTTGTACATGGAGGGCCTACAATTGATGCCTGCTAAAAAACTTCTCCATTTTCTTACTAAGAGAAACTTGTCCATGACTTGACCCAAGATGACAGTTTTGACTATGAAAGAGCTTCAGATGGGTCTACATCTCTTAGACAAGGGGAGTTACAATGAGATAACAGAGTCTGTGAACACACATGGTTCCTGCTTTCTGGGGGTGCCAGGCTGGAGGAGAAGGGTGGAGGACACTGAGCAGGTGGGAGGGAGGAAAAAGAGAGGGAGGAAGTAAGAAGATAGAAATATGACATTACCCTAAATTTGTTGTAGGTAAAACCCATTGTGGTTTTACAGAAGAAAATCTCTAAGGTAAAAAGAAGTAAATAAATAAGCCAATTGAGTTAGAGATATTGTGGAGTTTGAAAATAATCTAATGACTACAGTTGAAAGGGGGAACATTTCTATAGATGTAATTATTCTTGGCTCCTGTAATTTTAAAAAATGAATATATCTTTATTCTTAATGCATTATTATATCTATCATAATGCAATATTGAGCTCCCAGCCTGGAGCATAGTGATTCACCTAAGCAACTGAATGCCTGCACAAGAACAATGGCCCCTTCCTGCTTGCTGTCATGCAAAACTCTGTGGGCCTGTATCAAATGTCTGTATATTACTTGTACAATATTAAGTGTCTCTAAAATGTGTGAGATTTCAACTATAAGTCCTGATATAAGTTATTTGATGTTCTCTATATTTTTTTTTACCAGCTTTTGAAGTTTGACGTGGTACAAATTGAATTAATAGGTATTTTCATGCACACAAGGATCCTGAATACTTTCAGTTAAGTTAAAAATTTCTCAGAAAATCCTCCCTGTCCTATACCAATACCTTTGTTACCAGTTAGGCTTGAGCTGTTCATCCTCCGATAGCAACCATGTATGCCAGTGTATTCTTAACAGACAAAAGATGGGAGCAACCCATCCATCAACAGGCAAATGGGCAAAGGAAATTGGTATAGCTACGTAATGGAATATTACTCAGTCATAAAAGGAAGGAGATTCTGTTTCATGTTACAACATGTGTGAAGTTTATAAATATTATAACAAGAGAAATAAGCCACTCACTGAAGGAATATTGTGTAACTATACTCATACAAGATACCTTGAGTGGAAAAATTCAGAGACAGAGGGAACAGTGATTACCAAGAGGTGGGGGAGGGAGTTATATTTAATTATTACAGAGTTTTTATTTTGGGTGTAGCTTGGTGGCAAATCACTTGTCTACTATGGGTGAGGTCCTAGGTTCAATTCAGGTACCTCAAAATCCAAAACAGTTTCCATTTAGAATGAGGAAAGAGTAAGAGTTCCATACCATTGAGGATGTACATAGCACCATTTAACTGTACACATAAGATAACACTAAGTTCTTTGAAAGAAAAAAAAGGGCCAAGGAGATAGCTCAGCAGACTAAGCACCTGCTTAGGCAAGCAAAGGGACTGGGGTTTGATCCCTAAGTACCACATGCTGCGTGGGCCTCATCCTGGGAGTGCTGAGCTGGCCACCAAGACCAGGTGTGGTGGCGCACACCTGTAATCCTAGTGCAGGAGAGGATCACTCCACGTCCAAGCTGCATGGTGATACCCTGTACCAAATACATAGGAGAGAGAGAGAGAGAGAGAGAGAGAGAGAGAGAGAGAGAGAGAACAGAAAGTAAGGAATGCTACTTAGTCCTGCTCTTCTGTTTGAAACTTACAAAATACAGAAGTGATGTCTGTTTTTGAATTGTAACAATGACCATCCAGTTCCTACTCCGGAACAGCATCAGAGCTCTGGAGAGTGAGTGGGGAGCCTGACAAAGGGTCAGGCAAGATGCTCTGACACCTTCCAATTGTGCATAGTAAGACTGGGGAAATAAAGTCAGTAAAAAAGAAAAAAATCCAGAGTTTCAGGAGAGAGAAGTTCAGCCTAGAAATGACAGGGACAAAGCAGTATGGAAAACTGTTGTGGAGCGACATCAGAAGCCCCCCATGGCGCACCAAAGGCACTTTGCCTATATATTATTTCTCAGTCCCTTGGGGACAGGCTGGAATATTTTTTTCCTTGAAAACATCTCAAGCTGTTTTAACTTCTTTAATGTCCCTGGTTAGTCTATCTACACACCCTAAACACTCACTGAAAGCATGTATCTATGGGAGCCAACCCAATTTTCTCTGCAGGCTCCTTGGGGATGAGCCATGGGGCTTATGGCCATGGGGATGCAAGAGTTCATCAGCTTAGTCAAACTAATCTGAAAAAATGTGGAAAACATATTTTTCAATCTGAAAAACATGCCCCCAACCATACATTTGCTGGCACCCTTGGAGATGGCACCAAGAGAGACTGTCCAGTAGGCTTTAAAATAATAGTGAGCTCCCCCCTCACCCATGGCACTGGTCAGCTCAGGCTTGGGAGTTACAGTGCTGCCCATTACTAAATACCATGGCAATGGCCAAGAGGCAGAGTAGGTAAGTACTACTCTACTCGTGTAGAGAAAACTAATGAAACTCCAAGTGAGTTTTCCACAGTGGAGCACCTATGCGCCTCACATCACATCCCACAAACCAGAAGGACAATAAACACAGAACCAGTGAGGATGCCTGCTGCTCCTAGACACTAGCATTGGGGGGCAAAGACACAAGCATGTGGCTGAAGTTGGGAGCAAAAGTGCACACCTGGATTCCCAGCTACTTTCCCAAGGCTGAGGCAAGAGGACCTCAAGTTTCAGGTCAGCCTGGAAACCTTAGTGAGACCCTGCTTCAAAATTTCAGAGGGCTGGAGATGGGGCTCAGTGGTAGTGCCCTCACATGACGTCCTGGGTTCAGTGCCCAGCAAGCACCACAAGGAAAAAAGAACGGTAGTTAGTCAGGCAGAGTAACACACTGGAAGCGCCAGGGTAAGTTTGGAGCCAGGCTGTCTGTGCTTACGTCAGCCCTATCACAGCCAGGGCCTCACTGATGGTCACAGACAGTGATGCAGGCCAGGTAGAGGTGGATGTCTTGTAAGGCTGGAAAGGAAGGTGGTGACATGGCCTGTATCTTGATTTCAGACGCAACTCAGTGGGATTTTAAAGCTGCCCCCTACTCTGAGTGAGCTGAGAAAACCGTGCGACCAGAAACCCTTGTCCACACAATTCACATGTAAAGACACCCTCTGGCTGGCGTGCAGCTGCCAGGCCCAGCTCTTGCACAATGGGGAGTGGTCCCTCCCTCCCGGCCAGCCCGCTCCACTGCAGCCGCCTCTGCTGCTGCTGTTTCTCAGCTGTCCACAGCAAGCTGTGTGTTTAAAGCTGGGCACAGTGCGCCTTTGAAGGGGCTCTTTGGCCCATTCGCTGCAGCTGTCCCACTTGTGCTGGCACCGAGCAGCTGCCTGGGCCCCCTGCACACATCCTGCCCACAAAGCCAGCATGGGCCCAGTGCCCTTGGGTTAAAAGAGGTGGCTGAAGCCGCTCCCTGTTGTCCACCACCAACCACGTCCCTTGGCCAACACCCGAGGTTACCCCTTTGCCCAGTTGTTTAGCATCACCTGACTCAAAAATCACAAGCCTGCAGTCCGTGTGGGCTGGTCAGTTAGGCACTCGTTCTGAGACTCCAGAAGGCCAACTAATGGGAAACCTCAGAAATGTGAGCCTTTGAGCCACAGCACGGGATTCCGGAGAAGCAAGCAGACTGAACAGTGGAAAAGTGTCACACCTGCTGGAAAACCCCCTCAGAATTTGCTCTCCTGATCGGAGAGAGCTGGTAGTAGCCTTCTCACCTCCCTACCGACCTTCATGGCCTGATTTACTTTGCAGAGCTAGAATGGACCCCAGAACCTACTGCACACTAGGCACGCACTCTACCACTAGGGAGCTGCATTCCTAGTCCCCCGATTCTGGCCTTTAAATGCAATCTTGCCTTCATTACAGTTTCTGCCTCTCAGTTATGTTGACTTGCAGAATACAATTCATTAATAATGTAAAATTATATATAATTTGGGCAACATATAGGCTCTCTGTGCCATTTCATTGATGAGGATGAAAATGAATTTGTTTTTTTTTTTCTTTCTCAATTCAGCATTCCAAGCTGAACTTATAAAGTAGGTAAAAATAATATCTATGGTCTTCATGTCTCCTACAAACTTCAGAACATCTACTCTTTCTACAAGATTGACCCAAGGACCAAAATTGTCTTGATAGCGCATTGAGTTGTAAATATTTCCATGTTCTGAGCCAAGATTTTAAAATAAGCTAGCTTCTAGACTATTTTTGCCTTACAAGCTACCTGAATCAAATAAAAGAAGATATTAACTTAATATGCAATCCTGCTATGTATAAATGGGGAATAAACCAAGAGGTCAGTCAGTTGATGAGAGAGGTGAGATTTTAGTGAGACTTGAACATTGACTGCCCCAAGGTATTCACAGCATGAGGGAGAAGACTGATAAATCACTAATAACTTAAATTCTCAAGGTGAATTTTTCTGTTGTTTTTTTATTTTTAACAGAGACTTCAGGAGCTTAAAATTAATACTTGATTATTGAAATTCAAAATTCATGAAATAGGCTGGAGATACAGCTCAGTGGCATAAATACCTGCTTGGCAAGTGTAAGGTCCTGAGTTTGACTCCTAGTACAAAAAAAAAAAAAAAAAAATCACAAATAACTGAATTTTACTTAAGCTTCTATGTTCATCTTATAGTTACCTTGTTTGTTTTTGGTCTTTTTTAATTTTACTGTATTTTTTTTGGTTGAATTGTTTTTTTGTTTTTTAAGGGGAGGTTTATTTTTGGTTTTTGGTGCTGAGGACCAAACCCAGGGCTTCCAGCTTACTAGGCAAGCATTCTACCGCTGAACCAAATCCCCAGCCCCTATGTTCAACTTACAAATCCTGTTATCCTATTTATATATCTCTTAAATTTTACTACCATTTTAAAGAAAATTTTCACTTCATTGTAAAATTTTCTTGAATAGTTGAAATTGCATTTATAAAAATCATATACTTAGGGGAAGGCAATTAACTAAAGAAACTAGCTGTCTTATTTACCTGTATCTACTCTATGAGATGACTGTAAGTTGTATGTACTGCAAATATGTTGATAGTAGGCCCAGTGTTGTTTTTAAGTGCTTCAACTGTCTGCTCTATTAAATCCTCATTTTCTGTCTACCCTCTAAAATCGGCAATCCTCACCAATACATAGCTAGTGCCCTCCACTGTCTTGATTGGACCTGTCTTTCTCTGACTCTTGAGCTATGTGGCGGTCATTTTATTGGATTCTGAATGTTTCTCAAGTCTTTGCCTGCCTGACCGCATCCTCCAAAGCAATGGGAATAGCACTGATGTGCCACATTGAAGGAAACAAGGAAATGTGCAAAGATGCCGTGATAATGGAGACCCTACCAACATGGTGAGTAGGAGCTAGCCAAGCAAGAGCAGAAACTTCCTGGTTAAACTCGGGTTCTACAGAGGTCATTCTGTCAAACCTGAAGGCAGGGAAGTGCTAACAAAAATCCTGCTAAGAGATGACTCTGGGCAGTGAAAAGATACACCCAGCTGAAGAGGAACTATGGTGATAGACTGAAGGGTATGGAAAAGAAACCCAATATCTTCTTTATTTTCTTGTATTTTAGGGAAGGGTCTACAGGGTGTTCAGGGTCTCATTACTAGATTGGACTCATAGTGATCTGCCTATTTATAGCCTCCCAAGAGCTGGGATTACAGGAACACAACACCACGCCTAGTCTTAATTTCCATCTCAGTGGGTCCCGAGGGCAGGGCCAGCATGGCAGGCCTCGGGGATTGAACCCCCGGCCCCTGCACCTGCTTGCAGGGTCTTCAATCTGCTGAGCTATTTGGCCGGCCCTCCAATATCTTAATTAAACAAACTTTAAAGACAGTTGACTTGTGTTTGAAATCTTACACAAATATCTGTAGGTAGATATGCCATGTTATTGCCTGAAGTGAGAACAGACATTTCTAAGCAGCAGCTGTGTTAGGTCTGGGTGGGAGGACAAGGCTTTCGTTTCATTATGAACAGTCAGGAGCAGGGCTGTGCTCCCACTCTGCCAGAAGCTCATCTCCCAGAGCTTCAAGACCACTTCCTCAGGAGGGCTCTGACTCTCTCACCCACGCATGCTCACAGCTCCGTGGACTTCTTCCTGGAATAGTGCGGTGAATGTATTTAGTAATTACTCATGTAATTGCTTGGACCATATGTATCTCTCCACTCTATGAGAACAGTGATGAAGTCTGTCTATTCAGATCAGTGAGTGATATGTCCCCAGAACCCAGCACAACCCAGTGTCTAAATGGTGCTCATAAGTTATGTGTTGAATGCACAAAGAGATAAAGGTATGAACTACTAAAGGAATAATTGACTGAGTCGATTAATTGATCACAGCAATAGACGGTACAGGTCTCCATTGGTAGAGACAAATACAATATGTTCCTTTTAGTGGTGCTCTAGCCTTTCTTTTCAAGCATGTGTGAATCAGTGTGTCAAAGCAGTTAAGAGCATTAGTTTGGTGTCATACCTGTGTTATCTCAGACAACTCAACCCCTTAAGGCTTTAGCTTTCTCGTTTGTAAAATAGGAATCATTGTAGCATAGTGCGTGTATTTGATTTAATTTCCAATACAGGAGGATTATATGTGAAATTATTTCAAGCAAGCAACTGTCTCAGAATTGACTATTCAGCATTCTCTTTGATGTCACTGTACTTTAAATATAAAGGTATAGATCTTCTAGAATGCAGACAGATACATCAATTTAAAAAGCTCTAAGTTGGAGAAGTAAATCAGAGGAGAGCCTTTAGACCTTAGATGGTAAGGAACTCTTGTATGTACAGCTCTCAAAAGAATTAAAATAAAAATAATTCCTTCAAATTATATTACCAAATGATTACAAGTAATACCATTTGAAACATTTGGATTGGTGTTACAATGTAACTTCTGTGAGTAATTTATCTCTGATGTTTCATAAATGTTTGCCACATACATTCAGCATAGCAGGTATTTTAGATTCGCTACTTGAAAATGCAGACTACAGAAAAAGTAATTTTTTTATCACATGGAATTCTGATTCTAAGCCTTTCTTGAAAGGTAGTTTCTCAAATTTATTGTGTTTATGATACTTTGATTTATAATAATGTCTTAAAAATACAAATGGTAGACGTGTTTCCACGCTAGGGACTTCTGACTCTGAACCTTAAGAGTGCGTACAGTCCCTCTCGTGTATTGCCAGATTTATGATTTCATGATGCTCTTTTTATAACCACCAAAGTTACTCTAAAGCATTCTGTTTTTTTATCATAATCATCTGTGAATGTTTATTTATGATCATGTTAATATTGTGCTTTAGTATTTTTGTTCTTCTGACAATTTTATGGCCCATGAGACAAGAATCTATTGAGGCATCTGCTCCGCCAATAATCCTTGGCCTTCTAAAACAAACTGATCTCATCAGAGTTTATTCAAATGGTCCTGTTACTTCACAGAAGACAGAAAAGAAGAGATGTGGGTGTTTTTTAATCAAGTAAAACTAAGCCAATGACTAATTCCATAAAACCACATTGAGATATTAATAAAAATATTGAGTGAGTTGAAGTACAAAAATCAATGGCTGCATCAGGTTTTAGAGCTTCCTGCCAATAACAGGAAGTAAGATAGTCAACCACCAGAGCCAGGCACATGAAGGGTCCCTGGACTCCTTTGTACTCTCAATTTCAGGCTTGTTCAGTGCCCTTTCTACTCAGCTAAACTTCCCCATCCATGTGGAGGCCATTTCTAAAAGACCAACAGGCCTCACTCCTAGGAAGCTCCTCCCAATGCAAATGTTCTGGAAAGTTCTGTGTGTACTCAACATAGCAGAAATACTGACTTGGGCCAAGATGTGAACTCAAGCCTGTAGCCACCCCCACTTACCTTGTGGGAAAGCAAACAAAACTCAGGATTCGTGATGTTCCCTGGCTCTCTACATTCTCTGTTAAAGGAGAAAAGAGGCCTATTTGCCATTTTCTCAGAAGTGTGGGCTTTCCAAAGATATGGCACTCGGTTCACTTTCACATATATATATCTTGGTTTAGTCATACTGAAGAGGAGTTGGGTTTTGAAATGTCAAAGCACTGGCCTCAAGTAAATGGGCATGGTTCCCATTTGTACAGCGCAGAATTTCAGGAAACAGGCCTTTCTGTGAGATGAGTGTGTGGAGCTTGAATTCAACCTGCTGGCACTCACTTTCCTGAGGAAATTGGTGGCTCAAGAGATGTTCTGCAAGGTAAACAAAATAAGAGAAGACTCCTCACCCTAAAAGTCAGCTTCCAGAGCCTGTCCTCTTGACATGAGCATTCCCTTAGAGCCACAGAAGTCATGCACAGTTGAAGCCCCATGGGACTCAGAGTACCAAACCAAAAGCAAGTGACATTTATTTACATTCAACCTAAAGATATAGCCATCCATTCCTGTAGGCATATGAGTAGATTGACAGACTACACAATAGGCTAGAATTGAAAGTTGGGGTTTTAATCCCTGTGTGCTATGTGTGACCCTGGGTGAGCCCCTCGGCATTCATTCTGCTTCAGTGTCCACATCTGCAAATGAGAGGCTTGGTACCTATTAGTAGCTTGCTGCTGTTGAACTGATGGATGGGACCCCTCAGGGCTCCACTGTCTTCTCATTGGAGAACAGGAAGGCTTCCAAGTCAAGGGTCCATCTAGTGTTTTGTTAGGTTCTCCGCATAAACTCCTGTCTCATTTCTAAACAAAGCCTCATCTTACTCTTGGGCATCTCAGGCTGGACAGTGTCCTTGCTGAGGTTGCCAGTGAATACCAAAGATGGGCTGCAGTCAGGATCCACGGGAACCTGAAGAGCCAAGAAAAATGAGAGGAATGGAAGCAGAACAGAAACAGAAGATCAAGTCATCCCAAGGGTACAGGGGCTCAGTGCTTTGGGGACACTAAGATTTAGCCATGGGTTCCAACACTCTATGCAGCTGTGACACAACAGGCCTGCACCCCATTTTCTCCATCAGGAAAATGAAGACACTCTAGGTCCCATGCCAGAGAATTGTGTAGAGATGACACTTGGATGTAGAGCCCTTGGCCCAGGGATGGCATGGGCGATAGTTGTCATGATTAGTACCCTCACCTTGCCATGACAGAGGCAAAGTCTATTTGTTTCTTATTTACCATTCTGTCTTTTTCTGGTTACGTCTCCTGGCCTACATGCAGATCTAGCTGGGAGAGGGAGATCTGGATTTATTGTGCGTTCTTTACAACACTGCGGGCAGTCATTGAATCTCAGTGTTTTGTTGTGATCCCCATTCACAATAAAGCACTGGCTCCCACTCTACTGTGAAAGCTGAATTCCCTCAAAGGAAGAAGCACTGAGTATCAGCAAAGCGGTCTCTGGAAGCAGCTGAGCATCAGTTTCAACATGTGGAAGAGGAAGGGAGCGGTGGGGCATGAGCTAGAGGGGCCCATGCGGAAGCAGCCTTAGGCACAGCATCCTGGATGTTTCTCTGCTTCCCTCTTGGCTCCTCAGAGGCAGAGATACCACTTATTGGGTGTTTCAAAGAGGCCATGTGTAGCACTTAACCTGGAGAGCAGCATACAGTTCTCAGGGAATAGTACCTATGCAAAATCCAAATGCTGATGCTCATTGTAGTGTTTATGATGCTGATGTTTATATTCTCAGTGTTCACTTTTAGGAGGCATTCAATAAATATTTGTCAAACTTGGAGAAGTCTGTGGTGACCATTCCTTGTGTCTATTCCTGTACTGTCTAGGTGGCTTGACATTCTCAGGCTTACAAAGGAAAGAATGATGGAAAGAATTCTATTTTGTCTGAAACTTCAGGAAACATGGCTAAGTCTAGGGGGCTGATTTCTCACCATGAGAAGCTGAAGGGCAGACACACAGGATAATTCTCACAACTTGTCCCAATCATCTTTTGTCTGGATTCTCCTGAATTCTCCACTCATTCTCAGCAATCCAAAAGCTTACAAGTTGTTTCAGTTTCCAATGAACATTGTTCCAATAATATTACACTGAATCATTTCACCTTCCACTTTTTAAAAGGGTAAAGATGGCTAGATATTGACATCATAATAACAGGACCTCAAAACATGTGCTACATTGAAAAAAGAAGATGAAATTGTCTTTAGAGATGTCTTTCAATCCATTTTTTAAACTGAGAACCTTTCAAGAGGTCAATAGTAACTACTTTAAGTCTACAAAATTGTGATCAAAATGAAACACATTTTCCTTTCCTCAAAAGTCTGAACACATGATTAAAAGATTGTGGCCTTAGTTTTATGATTTTTTGCATACTTATTTTAAGAATTACATTACCACTAAGCAAAAAATTTGGTTTTATTTATTTTTATAATAATGTCCAAGACAGAATGCATTATGTGTCAGGCACTGTTCTAAGTAGTTTAAACACATTAATTTATTTTATGCTTTTAATTATTTAAATAAGACAGATAAAATTATCCATGTTTTATTAACAAAGGACATGAGGCATAGGACTTAAACTCACCCGGCTGGGCTGGGGATGTAGCTTAGTGGCAGAGCATTTGCTACAATAATGACTAAAAATAGAGCAGGTTTTCTGGACAGAATTTCTTGACCTAATCCCTGATTTCCCCTATTCTTCAGTGCTACCACGGGTTTTTCTTTAATCTTTTGCTAATATCGGGGGTGTTATTATACCTTATATTTTTATTATTTTAAAACTACATCCCTTTTTAAGATGCTCGCAAGGCCAGCTGGATAGCTCAGTGGACTAACGCACCGGCTTAGACAGAGCTCAGGGGCCGGGTTTGATCCTCAGTACTGTGCCAGCCTCGCCCCCAAGGCGCCCTGAGATGATGATTGAGACTGGGCCTGGTGGTGTTCACCTGTAATCCCACCACTTAGAAGGCTGAACACAGGAGGATCATTATGAGTCTGATCTGGGTAATGAGATCCTGTAGACCCTGTACTAATACATTAAAAAAAAAAAAAAAAAAGATGCTAACAGTAGGGCTGGGGAGATAGCTTCATGACCTAAGCGCCAGCCTGGCAAGCTCAAGAACTGGAGTTCGATTGCAAGTGCCACATGCCGTGCAGGCCCCAAGCCCCAGGAGTGCCATGCCATGCAGTGCCCAGCTTGGGGGAGCACGCCTGCAATCCCAGTGCTGGGGAGGCTGAGATAGGAGGATCACTAGGAGTCAGAACCACGTAGCGAGACCTTGTGTCAAATAAATAAATAAACAACAACAAAGAAATAAAATAAATGATGCTCACAGTATATAAATAATGAAATAGTAATTTCAGCTCCTTATGCAGATGAGCCATAGAGACATTACACAGATTTTGCCCTTGTATTTATTCATTTTCTCTCTTCATTCCTTAAAGTGTTGACTTTGAGGATACTTACATTGAGCCACTATTTCACTTTGCTTTTACTTAGCTGACTGCATGCATTTATATTCAGTGGTTTCTGTCTGTAGGTGCAGCCAAGGTTTTTTTCAATAGTGCTACTGAGTATGCACATGAATTCTTTTAGATATATTTATATTTGCATTTAATAAAGATTCAAACCGCTGTTTAGGGCATTGCATTTTGGTCTGTGGTGAGTTAGAGACTTGTAGTGAAGATCAAGATGAAAGAAAAACTTCCAAGTTTACATACAGGTAGCAAATGCTAATGTCATAAATTAAGAAACAAGAAGCAACCGAAGTAGTCATGAAAACTCTGCTTGCCTTCAACCAAAACCTATATCAGAATAACCTATATCTAATCAAGAAGCTTTCTAGAGAATCAGTCCCTGTATCTAACAAGACACCAATTTCTGAACAGCTTAATTGAATTAACGAGAAGATTATTCACTTGGCAGCATGTCGCGTGTGTGACAGGGGGCGTTAGCTGTTGATCACAGAGTAGACAGATTCAAGCACAATTGGCCACTGCTGTCAATTTAATTAGTGGTATAGATCCTGTCTAAAATAGTTTCTTATTCCAGTATTTGGTGTTAAAGGAAGTATCAATCATCTTAGGTCTCTTTAGTTGAGTGCATAAGTAACTTTGCATTTCTAAAATGTCTTGTCTTCTTCTTTTTTCTTCCCCCTTCCATCCATTCCTTCATTTTCTTAATAGTGAGCTCCTGCCAGGTAGGGCCTGAGAATACAGGATGGTACAAAAACTCAAATGGTAGATACAGTCAAGGACACTTGGATGGACTGGAAGAAGACCTCTTTATTTCCTTTATGAGTAATTTCGGGTTTTATCTTGAAAATATGTGAATGATGACTTATTAAAATCTTAGAGTCAGAAATTGAATAAAAAGCTTCAACCTTGCTTTTGTGGCATTTAAAATTACATTCCCTAAAAGTCTGTGAGTTATGTTTTTGTCTGCATTTTCTTTCAATGCAATAGATCACAGAATTGGGACTTTTCATTGGGGTCATTCCACAGAGCAGACTGGCCCGATTCCAAGACTTCTGGGTTCAGCTCTCTAATGCCCCAAATTGTAGCGCTCATCCTACTTCTCTCTGCTATGGTATCATAGTTCTGGGTCTCAGAAGCTGGGGCAACATCAGAAATTCATAGGCCAAAGCTGGAGGTACGGCTTTGGCAGAGCACTTGCCTAACATGCACCAAGTCCTGGGCTTGATCCTCACTCAGCACATGCTCAAGGAAGGGGAGAAGCAAGGAAGGAAGGAAGGAAGGAAGGAAGGAAGGAAGGAAGGAAGGAAGGAAGGAAGGAAGGAAAAAGAAAGGAATTTGCAGTACAGCAAAGCTGGGACATAAGCACCTGGGAAGGGACTCAGACAAAGGAACCCGGAAAAGGGAGTTGAAAGGGCCACCTAAGCCAGACTTTGCAGGTCCATCTCTTGATCTGCAGCAGGCCCTCTCATCCAGAGATGATTAGAGATGATAGGAGAAAAGCCTGTGGGCTTTCCCTCTCTTTGTTTGCAAGAGGAGGATCTTCTCTTCCTGCTTTTGTTGAGGCACTTGAGGGCTGTTAGCATCCCTTGAATGAAGACCCTGCTACTTATTTCAACCATCATTCTGAGCAGCAGCTGTAGGAAATAGCCCTCTTCTGGGTTGGGGAGCTGAGCTGGTCCATCACCAGGGCCATGTTCTGAGGTGCTAGCAGATCAGCTCAAGGCAGTATCAGACTGGTACATGGAGCTTAAAGCTACAGGACTGCTCTTTATGGCAGTAGGCACACATTTAATTAGGTGTAGAGTTCTGTCTCACCAGGGTCTCTGCAAAACCAGGAATGAGGCCTGCGCTATGAGCTGCTCTCAGAAGGCTACTGTAATATCCCTTCTGTCCCTGCAGAAGTAAATCTGTAAATGTCCTCTAAGAAGGGGCCAAATCAGTTTTTGTCCTATACTTTTAGTGTTCCCAAATTCACTGGTCCTTAGCTAAAATGCACATCTTTATTTGTAGAAAGCAATAGATGAGAAAAATTTGAGTCAAATTAGAGCTACAACTTATAGGACAAACTATGTTCTTAAAACATTCTAGAAGTGTCATAATTAAGGTGTTAAAAGGATGGCATGTGGGAGATAGTCTTATAAGTGTGACCATGTAATATTAGCTAGACATGTATAATTCTTTGAAATGCTTAAAGTTTAAGTGTTAGCATATGAGGTGAAGAATGTAATGGTGTCAATTTCTTAAGCAGATTCTATAGATTGTTTTTTGAATGTCTCCCAAAAGGCCTCATGTTAGGAGCAGGCCAGATAGCTCAGCGGATTAAAGTACCTGTTTAGGCAGAGCGCAGAGGCTGGGGTTTGATCCTTGATGTGCCATGCTGACCCTGCCCTCAGGACACACTGAGACAGCGATGGAGACTGGACATGGTTGTGCACACCTGTAATTGCAGTGCTTGGGAGGCTAAAAACAGGAGAATCACTGCGAGTCTGATCTACGTAGTGAGACCCTGTACATCTTATACTAAATACATTTTTTTTTTCTTTTTTTTCTTGCGGAACCAGGGATTGAACTCATGCCCTTGCGCTTGCCAGGGATTAAAGTACCTGTTTAGGCATCTCCCTGGCCCCTAAATACATTTTTTAAAAGGCCTCATGTTAAAGACTAGGTCCCCAAAAAGGAATTAGTGAAAGATGATCAAACCTTTAAGAATTGAGAAGTTTTAAGTCCTTGGCGGTGTGAATTTGCTTTTACTTGATTGATTGATGGATATCAGGAATCAAATTCAGGACCTTGAACTTGCCAGGCAGGAACTTATGCCACTGAGCTATGTCCCCAGCCCTGGCAGTGTGCATTTGAAGGGAACTGTAGGACCCCTGTCTCTTCCTTTCTCTCTTTGCTTCCTAGTCACCATGAGCTAAGCAGCTTCCTCCACCACACAATCCCTCCATAATATCTTGTTGTTTTGCTGCAGGCCCAAAAGCAATGGTGTCAATAAGTCATGGGCTGAAACTTCCAAAGCTATGAGCCAAATACTTTCCTCTTTTTAAATTACTTATCTCAGGTATTTTGTTATAGTAAAGGAAAGCTGATTAACACACAGAGTACTCTGGTTATCTATTATTGTGTAGCAAACCATCCGTTACTGGCACAAAACACTACCATTTCTCATTATTATCACTATTATCTATCATCAGTATAGGAGATGGGTGGGTCTCAAGTAAACAGTTAGACAGCTCTTGCTTGGGGTGTTTTTAGATTACAGCGGTGGAGAGACTGGAGTGATTACAAAGCTTTCTTTACGCACATGCCTGGCAGTTGATGCTAACTATCAGATGGTGTATTAGGCATCTTTTATTCTGGTAATTTGATATCTGGGGCCTTACAGATACTTGAGGGTCTGCTCCCTCACCCCAGGGCTAGGTAATTCTTCTACATAGTAAAGGGTTTCCATAAGTCCACCATCTACCTACCTCCTATATTGGGTTCTCTAGGGCTCCCAAAGATCAGATCACTATGTCCTGCCCTAATCACCATAGGAATAGGTACTGCACAGCAGAGATGATTCCTATAGCCTACAAAGTAATTACACACTATATATAGTGTGCATTCCTAGTCCTTGCAGAGGAATCCACAATGAAGATTCTTTCCTGGGCATCTCTCTGCTTCTTGTCTCCTGATCAGCCCTGATGTTTTCTTGTATAGTCCCTCATGATGTGGCATGCTTTCTGTTTCCAAAGATCTGTGAGTATAAAAATAATTCCCTTCATGAATTCCTTTTCTGTATATGTCTGTACCACCATAGCTCTTTAAGCCAAATCATAAGTACATTTGAAAACAGTTGACATTTGACTATTGGCAAGATCACCTGCCTATGTATATGCTTCCTTACATTATGGCTGCTGGGTTCTTTGGGTTTTTTTGTTTGCTTTTTATATATTTTATACAGGATCTCACTACACAGCTTGGACTCATAGTGATCCTCCTGTTCTCAGCCTCACCAGTGCTGGGATTACAGGCATGTGCCACCCCACCTGGACTCAGTCACCAGCTCAGTATGCCTAAGAGAGGTACCAGAGCAGCATATGGTGCTGAGGATTGAACCTCGGTCCCTGCGCTTGCCTAAGCAGGCACTTAGTCCAATAAGCTATCTCCCAAGCCCTGACCTTTAGAAAAATAAGTTAATTGTGGCAGTACCAATAGTTTCCTATGTCTCTTGGAACAAACTCCAAGACTTTTTATCATGACCCATAAGGATGGAGAGAGTCCCGGCCCAACTTCTGCCTTTGCTCCTTAATCAGATATCAAATGTCTTTCTGTGCCATGATCTTCCCCCTGTGATGACTTTGCCTTATTTTATTTTCTCTACCAGGGAACATAATCCTCCCAGATCATAGCTGGATCATTGTTCATCACTTAGGTCTTAGATCTTGTATGTACCCAGGGGCCAGACTGGCACAGCATACAGTAATAGGGATCAAAACCCATCCCTGCACTTGCCTAAGAAGGTGCTTAGTCTGCTGAGTCATCTTGCTGGCCCTTGGCTGCTAGATTCTGAGGGTGAGCATCCCAGGAAAGATGGAAAGAGGGCCATGTAGATGCAGGATCACTCTTTCCCTGAGTCTCAAATGTTGTTCAGTGTCTCTTCTGTCACTCATTAGAAAGCCCACCCCATGTTCAAGGGAAGGAGCTAGGCATGGTGGCATATACCTTTAATTCCAGTAGTCTGGGCATTTTAGGTAGGAGATTCACAAGTTCAAGCCTAGCTCAGGCAACTTAGCACCATAGCAAGAACTCGTGTCAAAATTTAAAAAATTGAAAAGGGCTGAAGATGTAACTCAGCGTGAATTTCAATCCCCAGTAAGACACACACAAACTCACAGTCAAAGGTGTGTGTAGGGGTAGACTCTGCCTCTCAATGAGAAGAGTGCTGAAGAATGTAAAGCTACATTTTAAAACCACCACAGATGGGTTTTATTCATGATGTATTCATAGGCCTTTAAATACCAAATGAATGGGTTTAAAGAGAATAGTTTTGTTCAATTCAGATACTTCCACATGTGGTGGTCAAGTTCAATTTTCCCAGTGCTATTTTTGTCATTTACCTTTCACTATTCCGTGGTGATAACATCCATATTGAAGGAAGTGTACCTTTTGTGACTTTCTGAAGTTGTGGTTTCAATGCCTTAAATCATGCTAAATTCATTTAAATATTTTGGAATGATTTTATGTTCAAACTGGAAATTTTATTTTACTTTTGCTGTCAAGCCACTTCTTTAACACAAATTTTGAGAACAATATTCATTCAGTGAGTTGAACTGTAGGACCAAATTAAAAATTAAGCACATATTTAAAAATCAATTCTTAAAATTCAAAAATTAGTATAAAGGGCCGGTCAGATAGCTCAGCAGATTAAACTGCCTGCTTAGGCAGATGCAAGGACTGGGGTTTGATCCCCAGCATGCCGTACAGGCCCCGGCCCCAGGGCATGCTGAGACAGCAATTGAGACTCAGGTAGGTGGTATGTGCCTGTAATCCCAGCACTTGGGAGACTGAAAACAGGTGGATCACTATGAGTCCAACCTGTGTAGTGAGACCCTGTAGACATTGTACTGAATACATTAAAAAAAAATTAGTCTGTGTGGACAATGTGGAATGTGGTAATTGGGATTTTAGCTCAAGGGTTACCTGCCTAACAAGAATTTATGCTTTGTTTGTCTCCTTACTGCTTTTATTTTCATTAATTAATTTCAAGGAAGACTTGAAGATAACTGTAGAGAGAGAATTCAGTTTTTTAACCAAAGCCAAAATGATTAATTCATAATTCTTGATAATCCTTCCTATGATACCAGATAAGAGAGAAGGCTACTACGCTGGTGTTCTTTCATTGCGAGCAAATAACACCAAAGGACCTGAATCTGCTTTAAGAAAACATGACAGAGACATTAAAGAGGCAAGTCTCAGCTTAAGGAAAAGGAAAAACCTTGGAAAATAGAAAAATATGGAGGGTCACATCTGTAATCCCAACAAATCGGAAGCTGAGGCAGAAACATAAACTCAAGGCCAGCCTGAGCTACATAGCGAGATCCTGTCTAACAACAACAATAACAACAAAAACAATAACAACAACAAAAACTCAAATTTAAATGAGAATTAGAATTTAGAATAAAAGAGGACAATCTAGCATTAAAATGTATGGATGAGCTGGTTTGTTGGTGCACACCTATAATCCCAGCCCTTGGGAGGCTGACACAAGAGGATCACTGTAAACTCAAGGTCAGCCTGGACTACATAGTGAGTTCAAGGTCAACCTGGACTACATAGTGAGTCTAAGGCCAGCCTGAACTACATAGTAAGCCCTTGTCTCAAAAACAAATAAACAAAGAAAAAACCAAACAAACAAACAAAGTAAAAACGAATGGATAAAACTGAACAAGAAGGGAAAGGTGACTTAGCAACATCCTTAGAGGAGACAACAATTACTGTCCAAGGAAGATGAATGGAAGAAGGTCCAGAAGCATCCTTTGTCTTCGGGGAGGCCATCCAGAGGCAGGGCGTTTTGGTGTCATCTTGATCTTGAGAGAACAAAGGATGCTTGTTAAATCCAGAGATTCACTCTCTAAGGAATTTCGGTAATGGCTGTCCACCCGAAGCTCCAAGAGGTGAAAACAGTCGCAGGAAGGTCAACATGCAGTGTGACAGCATCAAACTAAATCAAAGGAGGAAGACTTCTAGAAAGCCAGTTCCCTTATCTTTAGGAAAGATCACATTCAAACATCAGCTGATGACCCTTTAAGGCTGCAGGAGGGAAACATCAAGAGTGGGCGTCCGGAGCAACCTTCCCACTCCTGCCCCCTGGCACGCAAGCAGGTGGCCTATCTTTGTTTTATTCTGTGAAATAATGTGTTACATTAGCCATTAGCAAAAATTCTCTCTTCAGTTTCACATGTGAAATGCAGTGTCCCTAAGGTCATGAAGATCAACCTAAGCTAGATTCTCTCATAGTTTATACTTGCTGAACTCTCTTTGTTCTCGTACACAGACATCAGACTGTTCGGCTATCAGCCTCTTTCTTTGTTATTATCTTTAATCCATGGGATATTCTGACCCCAAGATCTTGATCTATCCCATTTCAAATGACAATAACCACTTCTACATCTTTTCTTGTATTTATACGTGCAGCTTGTCCCTAGTTATTAAAATACTATAAATTACAGCATCATCAGAGTAAATGATGTTATATTCCACTATGCATTTGACTTTCTAGTGCAATATTCCACTATGCATTTGACTTTCTAGTGCACATGTCTTATCTCTTTTATTAATTAAAACTTCCAATGGACAAGTACTATTGATTACTTATTATTGTGGATTACTTTTCTAGTGTTCAGTAAAGAGCCTTACAGAAACCTTTATCAATACTACATAATGTTGTATATCATATGATGGTGTAATGCTTAATTCCATCTCCTTAAATAGTGTTTCACTGTGACTTATTGTACACCCAATAACTAGCATTGAGAATGTATACAGAGTATTTTTGACTGAAAGGCTGGCTGAATAAAGTTTCATTGAACAGATGAAAGGAAGAAATAGGCAGGTGAATAGTTGGATAGATGGAAGGGTGAAGAGATGAATGGATGGATGGGAAGATTGATGGATGGATAGATGATGGATGGATGGATGGATCGGTAGATTAATGGATAGATGTAGGTGTGGATAGCTTGATGGATGAAATATCAAGTTGTAATACTAATTTAAATCTTTTTTCCCCCTGGTGCTAGAGATTGAACCCAGGGTCTTCAAAATGAGCTACATCCCTATACATCCTTAGTCCCTTTATTTTTATTTTTATTTATTTATTTATTTTTTACTGAGATAGAATCTTTCTAAGTTGTTCAAACTGGTTTTGCATTTGATTCTCCTGCCTCAGCCACTCAAGAGTGCTGGGATTGCAGAGGTGTGGAGGCACTGCGACCTTCCCAAATCCTGCATCTCTCTTCTCCCAGCACTATACTTTTGTTAGACTCTCAAGTTAATGAGCATTAATGTTTACCTTGCTTCTGTGCTCCTTGTTTTCCAATTAGAAGCTGCAGAAGAGGTCGAGAGTTTCTTAGAGGAGGACAGAACTGAAATGCCTGAGGAGGTGGAGGAAAGACCGAGAAAGAGAAGGAAAGGAGAGAAGGAAAGCCGAGGTGCAGAGACAGAAGGGGACAGGAGATGAAGTGTCAGTGTCCTGCTGCTACCTCTGTCCCTCTTTGGCACTTGGCTGGGCCTCAGTTTCCTCTTCAGAAAGGTAGGGTTATTGCACTGCTGTGACTTTGGAGTTCTTTGCAGCTCTAACATGTCTTGGTTCTGTGAGAACCAAAACAAACAAAGATGATTTGCTATATGCAGTGTCTTCTAAGTACCCCAGTGAGGAAGCAGAAAGGCCTGGGCTCCAGCTTGTGGCTTCAAAGATACCTGTTCCTAAGTCATTCCTTTACCAGGTCAAGACCATCACTGGGATTCTCTTTTTTTTTTTTTTTTCAGAACCAGGGATTGAACTCAGACCCTTGCGCTTGCCAGGGAAGCACTTATTCTACTGAACCATCTCCCTGGCCCCCATCATTGGGATTCTTTATGAGAATAAGGCTTGGTTGTATATGGACTCTGTTTGTGTGTGTGTGAGAGAGAGAGAGAGAGAGAGAGAGAGAGAGAGAGAGAGAGAGAGAGAGCATGCGTGATGCATGCATGTGTGAATGTGTGTGTGAGACAGACAGACATAGGTAGATCCTTATATTTGATCTATGATCCCTGACAACATGATACCACTCTTCAGCCAATTACATTCAAGCTGGAGCAATTGGTAATTTTCAAACCCCTATAATGCTTTAAATGCAAACATTTCCAAAACATTGCCTCTTCTAATTTCTGTTTAAAAGAAAAGAACAGGGGCCTGGCAGTGCAGCTGAGTGTCACAGTGTGTGCTTGGCATGCACAAGGCCTGGGTTCCATCCCAAACACCAAAAACCAAGGATTACCTACACCCACACCCACATAACACCCATTCCACTGTTCTCTTTGCCTCATTTCTGCTCAATACCATAGTGTCAAAGACATGCATGTGTTTTGTTGTGGTTGTCTTCTTTGTTTTTGAACTGTCTTAAAATACTAGTGAAGGAAAAGAGATCAACAGATTCAAAGAAAGAGAGAGCTGCGGTTCACACCGAAGTTGCTTTTGCCGGGGAGCACTCGCAAGTCTAAAATAAGACTTGCAAGTGCCATTTGCCTGGAAAAGAGAGTAGCAGGGAGACAGATGTTTCTCTCATTATTTTTTTTTCAGAGACACCATTGCTGTTCTGACATGTCACCACCCAAGAGGCCACCAGCACAGAGGACAGACAGCTGTGAGTCACCTCTCTTCGTGACTTCCACTGGGGTCCAGGGAAGGAGATTATAGCTTGCATTTTTTTTTTAATTTAGAGGCCTTAACTTTAAAAATAAAAACAGCAAGCAATCAGTTATTTCTCAATCAGAAGACAAGTCTGTTTCCAGACTGTCCAACTAGCATCTTGCCCTTCAAATCTGAGTAATGACTTCCAAGCTTTCTTCTTTGGTGAGAACATGATTGCTCTTTCCAGGTATATTCAAGCCCACTCTTGAAAAGAGACCTGAGCTACCCACAGTCTGGGAAATTTTGCATTCTTGTATGAGTTGGGCAGGGTTTCCTACAAAGGTCAAGAAAACATACTTTTCCATTGTTTTTATTTAAACCATACAAAGTCCTTATGTCCAACTGGAGACACTGTTGATTGCTGCCATGGCAACTCAGGAAGAGGGGCAGGTCACCCTTGGACACTGTATGAAAACTCCTAATGCTCACCTTCTCAACAAAAGCAAATGAGAAGACAAGGTGATACTGAATATGTCCCAAGGCTCACCATGACCCACCCCACCCCACTCACCAAGTTGGTAAAACAGGAAAAGTGCAGAGGAAGCAACAAAACATAAGCCAATACACAGGAGGCACTGTCTGGCTTATTAGCACTCTTAACAGCATTCTAAGAGTCTACTTCCTCTTGAATAAAGGAGAGAGCATCAGTGTGCAGGGAAAGCAGAAGAAAGAGTCAGTAATGACCCTGTGCATCTTGAAGTGATGGTGTCAGTGTCTTACCTGGAAGAGCTAAATTTCCAGAGGGCTAGCAACAAAGAGCCAGCAGGTAGGTTAATGTCTAGCTGGCAGGAGACCAGTTCCAGGTCTGACTGAAGGTCTAATATTTGAGTCTACGACAATAAGAGTAATGATAGAAGCACTGAGCAGAAAATCTTGGGAATGATTCTCAAGTCAAGACTCGGATGCTCTGCCTGCCACGACCTGAAGCTGTTGGCTTTCTATACTGCAGGCAGCTGTCAGCTGGGTCTCCCTTATTATTCAGCCTGTGTCCCCCTACTCCTTCAATGCCTTTAAGTGGCTTGCACTGGAGGCTGACTTAGTGGCACTTGTTCCTGGCTTTTCAGAGATGGGCATCAACAGTGAATACCTAGGGCTCGTTGCAAGGTCAGAGTTTCCCAGAATGACTCTCTTAGGAAGCTACATGTCAAGCAAGGGCTTCTTTTTTCCTGCCTCAGAGCAGCCCATTTGCTGTGGTCTTGAATGCACAGCAGAGGCTGACGTGTAGCAGAACAGAGACTTAAGAAAGCTTATAACAAGGCTGACAACAAAAGGAAGTGATTCAGAAAAATATTCTCAGTAGACCTCCATGTCACTTGCCTGGCTTTTAAGCAAGAGTTTAATGCTGGTAACCTGTCAAACAAACAAACAAAAAACAAAGATGGAATAGATTGTTGATATAAGAATCTTTCAATGGTACTATGACGGCTCCGTGTTTCCCAGGTTGAGAATGAGGATAAACCACTTGCCACATGATTGCTGGTGGAGTCCCATGACCCTCTTCCCTTCCCAATCAATAAAGCCACCAAAAAGAAGCTATGAGGCCAAAATAAAACAAAAAATCACTAGTAAGTCAGCTCCATTAATGCTATGGGAATCGTGGCGGGGAAAAAAACCCTTTTATTTTATTCCCATTTTCAGAAGTGCTGCTTTAATTAGGTAGTGATAAATTGACCCAGAAACATTTTACACACACACACACACACACACACACACACACACACACCCCAGAGTGGTGACGAGCGATGATGCCTAGAATAGAAAATGAGATGTTCATTTTCAGACAAGTTCATACTAAGGTCAAATTACATCTCCACAGGCTGGGTGAACTGAATAAGGAGCCCCAATTTTATGTATTTTATCCACAGCACATACCAGAGTCTACTTTTTTTCTACCAGGAAGTTGCATAAAAGAACTCACATTCTCACCATGGAACATGCGCATAGCATTTATAAAGGCAGGAATCCGGGCAATGTATTAATAAATGCCTCAAGACAAAAGTGATGTGATTCAGTTTATAGAAAGTAGGAAGTAATAAAAAAAAACCCTCATCTATGCTGCTAGAAGTCAGGATAACTGTTGCCTTTATTTGAGGGAAGGGGTGGTGACTCTAAGAGACCATTTTGGCTGCTGAAAGCATCCTGGCTGTTTGATCTGGGTGCTAGTTACACGTGTATGTTCAGCAGCAATCGTGCATACTTGTGCACAGTTTTTGTCATATTCATGGGATAACTCAGTGATTTTTTACATAAACTCCCATAGATGATGCAGAACCTAGAACAAAAGTACAAAAGGATCTGTGCCAGGCTCTGGTCTGCTTCACAGAGAGTGAGATTGAAGATGGGCTCAGATTGATGGATGGGGGAGCTGAACCAGGGGTGCCCACTCATTCCTGGAGCTTAGCATTCTGGACACACAGAGAGTCCCTATGAATAGTTACCAAGTAAGTGAAGGAATCCAGTGGGTTAGTTATATACTTTTCCAAACAGAAGTTTCAGTACCACACTTGTATAGATCAGCTATCCAGGGGATGTTTCTGGCATGTGATGTTCTAAACCTACCTCTCAGTAACTACCGTCAGTCAACTTAGTGCTGTGATATAACTTGTAGAGTTTATAGGCATGATGTATGGGCAATGTGCGCATATGTGTATAAGAATGTTCTTTCTTTCTTTCTTTCTTTCTTTCTTTCTTTCTTTCTTTCTTTCTTTCTTTCTTTCTTTTTCTTTCTTTCTTTCTTTCTTCTTTTGCAGAACCGGGGATTGAACTCGGGCCCTTGCACTTGCCAGGGAAATGTTTATTCTACTGAGCCATCTCCCCGGCCCCCATGTATAGGCATGTCCAGCCCCATACCTATGTTAGTTTTGTGGGTTCCATGCAAGATATGAAATAGGCAGACACTCCTCAGACTCAAAACTGTATTCAATCACTTCCAGGAGTTTAAGCTCCTTAGGGTCAGGGTCCAACTTTCCAGCAAGTAAGTGGCAGAGATGGAAATGAAACTCCGGCCCTCTGATTCTCAGTTCATCACTCTTGAGTTTTGAAGGCCTGATGATCTCATGAGCAACATAATTTTTTTTTCTCACCAGGTAGCGTCAACTATCTCTATCAGGGGACTCTCTTCCCCAATGAATGGTGAAGATTTGCAGGCAAGCTGTTTTTCTTACATTTGTGTTCATTCTTCTCTTCAACAGATTTCTAATGAGACCACATTATGAGGTAACACCGTCAATTGCTCTGAAATATAAATAGATGGTACGTGGAGCACAGTGAATAATTTATGCCATACATGGTTATTATCAGAAATCACTAACTTTTGCATGGATAAAGAGATTAAAGTCTATGAGAAACAGTCTAGTGGAGAGAAGATAAGCAATCAAAGGAATGTGGCAAGACTTCCTAGGGAATTCATGGATGAGGCTTAGAAGAATATTATTTTTCTTTGATTCATCTTTCTGTTACTTTGATCATTGTTTTCATTTAAGAATAGCATTTAATATCAACCATATGATTATGGTATCATTTTGCTTCAAATAAGTGCAGGGTGGCAAGGAATGCTATTGTATGGAGTCAAATAAGGTGAAAACAATCATTGCCACCACAATACCACTGAGATTCATTTCCTATTGATATTAATGAAGGAATAAAACTTGGCATTTCTGTGTTTTTACCTAGGCCCATACTTAGAGGAAACGTCATGGGGAAAAATGATTTTTTTCTGTCTTTGTTCTACTTTCACTACTGAATATTATAGGATAAAAAAGCCACAGTGTTCATGTGTAGCCTGGATCTTCCCAGTAGAAAACACAAATTGAAAAAATAGTTCACCCTTTCAACATATCAAGCAAGGTAGACATTTTTACTGTAATCTCACCAAAATGCAACTTTGCTCCAATACAGTTGTTCTCATACATCTTTCAAAGCTGCTTATAATATTCTTAAGGAGAAGAGTCCACATGTAATTGTAAAACCAGTATTCTGGAAAACAGTCTGAGGACTTCTAGTTTGGATCAGAGAAAGAAGATTAAAATAGTGTCTCTACCAAACAAAGTCATCACTTGAAAATTACTAGCATTTCTTCCAATGATTGGAAGAAAGTTATGAAGGAATTGGGCTAATACACATTTCCCTTAGAGGTAGCTATGGCATATTTCAATGCATCTAGTACTTGCTTTGTCCTTTAGGTGCATACTAACACTATGGAGACTTCTTTTAAAATTTAATCTCTTTGGAAGCTTCAAAAGCAATTGAATCTCTAAAATCATAAGCTTTATAAAAAATCTGACTTATGTACAAGATTTTGAGCCTTGTTGGCTCAGGAAGCACATAATACACTTGATTTCAATGTACCTGGTTTGGCTTCTTTGGTAAAGAGACACAACATAAATTGTGTCTCATTGCCTTGGACATTGGTATGTGTTTACCATCAACTGGTATGCTGTCAACAATTTTGAAATCATGTCCATTACGCTACACATTTGTCAATTTCATCAGCATCAGAAACCTGAATGACAATGGACACATTATCTACGTAAAAAAATTTTTGTCAAGGATGTAAAGGAGAACACGAGTATTTTTTTTTTTTTTTTTTGTCTATATAAGTCCAGGAACTTCCCAAAGAGTAGGTTTAAAGTATTTAGCTGAATATCAGGTAGGAGTTGTTTTTCTATTTACATTTAAAAAAAAAAAGAGGGGCTGGGGAGATAGCTCAGTAGAATAAGTGCTTGCCTGGCAAGCACAAGGGCCTGAGTTCAATCCCCGGTTCTGCCAAAAGAAAAAAAAAAATGTTAAAAAAAAAAAAAGAAGAAGAAGAAAGGCTCTCTCTTAGAACATAGTAGAGTGTTAGCTTTCTGTTGTGACAAAATACCTGAGGGAATCAATTCAAAGAGATGAAGAGTTGATTTTGGCTAATGCTTTCAGAGATTTTAGTCCCTTCAGGCCTGTGGCAGAACAGGGAATCATGGTGGTAATACAGAGAAGAAGAGGCTGCTCATCCCACAGTAGCTGGGAAGCAAAAGAAAACTACAGGAAGTGGGCAGGGGCCGCAACCCCAGTGATGTAAAATTCTTTAACCAGGCTCCACCTCTTAAAGGCTCCACCATCCAACGTAGGACTATAGCCTGAGACCACACCGCTAGCACGCAGGATTTGAGGGAAGACATTTCAGATCCTAACTAATGAGAGAGACTACTGATTGGCTTGACTTATTTGACAGATTTTTTTTTTCTATATTCAGGATGCCAATCTTTCCATTCAAGACTTGACCATCGTGGTCATGGGCACTGCAACTCTGGAATAAAGAATGAGGGCAGACAATAGTGTAAACACCTCACTTCTGTGGGTTGAAGTAAAAAAGGCCAAACCCTAACAACAACTTTGAAGGAAAACAATCCTCTGTGTGATAGTCGCCTTCCAACATGGCCCCTCAGGCTCCCCACCTCCTAAGTGTCCCTATGAAGTCCCCATCTACAATGAAAGTGCTGATCATGGAAGCCAACAGGACCCTGCAGAAATGATGCTGTCTAACGTCTTAGGAGTAACCAGCAAGGATGTTTAACTTCTGTGCTTATTTGTAGAAATAGCTGCCACTTCCAAGTGCACTGGTTTGTAAAGTTACAGCCCCATCTAGGAGGTACATCTTTTTTGAGATTGACAGCTCCTGACATTGTACTTAGAACCCACTAGAATGAAATCAGAATATTCCAGAAAAGGGGATGAGGAAAAACAAGAGATAGCTAGAGTGACTAGTTACTGTTAAGGACTCTGTCTAGTGACATTGTGGGGGGGGGTTCCTCTGTCTGTTTTGAGGTTGTCCATTTCTGACTGACCCTCAGTTAGGGATAGATTCTATTTTAAAAAGATTCATTAAGGTTAATATTTAGGGTCAAGACTTTGTAAGTCTACTTTTTGTGTAAAACTCAGATTTTGTGTCTATTTAGGTTAAATAATTTTTAATCTTTCTCACAGACTGAGAGATACTTAGGTATATCCAAGCTGTGCATTTTACTTTCCTTTATTAATTAGAGAGGACATCTGCATTAACACAGGATCATTAATTTATGATCTAGTGGCTCCTTTCCACCTCTAACTTCCTTGATGAAAGAGAATGAAACAAAAAGGAACCGTTTGATCAAGATTTCTCCCACAGATTTAAAAGATAGCCCCTGAATAACATTAAAGATACTGAGTTTGCTGTTGTCTATTTAGTTTGTTGCAAGATAAACACATTAAACAAAAATGGAGGCATTAAAATTCAGGTTTTCTGTTACCATTTGCAAAATCATTAATGTGAAAACATATTGTCACTCTCCTTACATTCTAAAGAAAACCAAACATCCATAATGACATCATAGGTATATGATTTCTTGAAACTAGAATCACAGAATCTTCTGAGAGAAGATAGCCGAGGCGCTAAATGGTTCTGCCCCACTCTCATTTAGGCCGCAGCCTCAACCTTCCATTCTCCCTCTCCTCTGACTTGGTTAGAGTTTGGGTGAGTTTTCTGGGTGACCACATTTTCTAGAAGCACTGAGAGTCATGAATTCCAAATAGAGTCCCAGAAAGAAGGAGTCCACATGTATCACCAGTAGATTACTTCCCTACAGCTGCTACAACAGATTACCACAGATTTAGTGGCCTTAAAGAAAGCACATTTATATTTTACTGTTCCAAAAGTTTGAAGTGCAGCATGGGTCTTGCTGAGATAAGCTCGCAGCACCCACAGATCTCTGCTCCTTTCTGAGGCTTTAGATGGGAGTCCATTTCCTGGCTTTTCCAGTATCTGAAGCCCGCCGCATTCCTTGGCTCACGATTTCCTTTCTCCATTTTCAGAAACAGCAAATTCTTCTCGGATCCCACAGCCTGACCTTCATCCATAGCCACGCCTCCCAGTTACTATCCTTCCACCTCCCTCCCCACTTTTAAAGACTCCACTGGGCCATGTGGATAATGCAGATCATTTCTCCATCTCAAGACCTTCCACTGAATCACATCTAAAGTTTATTTGGCCACATAAAATACCATATTCAGAAATTAGGGTGAACAATAAGACACCATATTATTCAGAGATTGGGATGCAGCAGATATCTTTGGGTAAGCAATTATTATACCAATCACAATAATCTTTAGGCTGCCAAAAATCGTTCGGGCTGCAGGTCTGGCCCAGTGGCATAGTGCTTGGCCAGGGTGTAGGAGGCCCTGGATTTGATCCCCAGCTCTGAAAAAGGAGGATGGGGTGGGGGTTTCTCATCTTCCTGAAAAATTGTATTCTGTCAGTTGTAACAAGAAAATGAGTATGACCAGACTGGTCCACTAAAATATAGTACAGACAGACAGGGCAGCCAGCAGCAGGGGTAACTTCTTCCACTGAAGTGAACTTCCTACTAATTTTATCATAAAAAGAAGAACAGAGAATGCACAGTTCTATCTAAGAGTGACCCTCCCTTTCCCAGGGTTATTGTTCCTGCTGTCCTTAAGTTTCTGTGGAGGTAGCAAACATTAGTCCTATAAGAGTTACTGTTATATTTAGACATTTTTATTTTTGAGAATATTTGATCCATATAGGGAAGAAATGTATGCCTTAAATTTGTTACACGTGAAAGAAATAGGGAGGGCAGCCAAGATTTATTTTCATCTGACATTATTCTAGTCTCTTTTCCCAAGAGACAGAAGCCACATTATGGATTATGTTAACCATTTTCTTTCCAACAGTAATCATTTATGGACTAGAGCAAGCATCACATTGCTTAATCATGCCCCTTTCCTATTAGCACTTCTAATGTGCTTTCTTATCCAAATTCATGTTTTCTTCTTTGCATGATATACAATTGATATTTTATGAAATCAGTACAGCTGGAAAAAACTCTGACAGTATGGTACATGTTCTGTAACTGAATAACTATAACTGAATAACTCTGCAACTGAATTTCTGTAACTGAAATTCATCCCATTTTGATGAGATTAGAAAACCTAGATGAAAATGAAAGCTACAGTTATGAAGGGTGCATGTTTGACTGGCCAAAAGTTTCTGTCAAATACACATTCCAAATGTGAATTTAATATACCTGAAAATGCTACCTGGAATTCGAAACATGAAATAAGATGAAACAGTGTCCAAATATTTGGGCTTCTTAGATAGGAACCAGGACCACAGTGAGTAAAGGAAGATTTATTTCTCTGCTGGGCAAATGGCACAGATTTCCTTTTGATGATCAACTGCTGTCCACACGGAAGGAGCCCCGGTGCCCACACACCCCACCCTTCATGACACACATACTCAAGGTTACAAGGAGGATACGTACAAGACATGTGCAGCCCATATTTTTCTTCCTAGTAAAACATCTTAGACAAACGAGAAGAAAAGACCAAGTCTTTTTTTTTTTTTTTTCTAAATCCTACAGGTGGTTTCAGTTACTTGATATGTTTCGTCTAATTGCTCAGATGTTACCTGAACAGAAGAGAGAGAGAATAATCTTTTGCAAAGTTACTTAATCAGCTTCTGAATGTTGCTGGCACTTCTTTAGCATAAATCCCCTTTTGTGCCTGCAAAAGCTGAAATATGCTGTGTTCCTATCTCACCCTTTGCCATCCAGTCTCAAGAAGCTGGCTGTGACAAGCGTAGCACTGGGGGGTGGGGGGGGAGTGAGGCAGGGACTGCCACCAGCTGTTGCTAATAAAACAGCAGCGTTCCCTGCACTGGTAGTTTCTTCCTCCAACTTCATATCCCCCTGGTGTTGGCAGTAATTGGGAGAGGGGTTAAGGGGCATTTCTGTCTCAGAGAGACAATAAGAATATTAATATTAATGCAATATCTGTTCCTTCAGATGGGGATGGATACGATGAAATGATTTAAAGAAAGCTTGATCAATCATTCTGTTTCTTGGCAAGAAAATAATGCCTTTGCATTTAAGAAAGCACATCTGGGTAAAATCACCGAGGTTGAAAGAACGGGATGGTTGGCAACCGAAATTCACTTCCGTGATAGAGTTAGGATTTCCCCCACTCTGGGACTTCTGGACTTGCTGGGGGCGAAAGCAAAACTTGGAAATGCTTCACTTGGAAATAGACGCTTGCACTCCGGTACGCCTTCTGCGACCTTGCTGCGCTCTGATTTATTAGCGGAGCGCAGGAAGGCATCTGGGGTGGCTGCTCCGCTTGTCTGATGCTGAGGACAGGGTGGTCGCTCCCAGAGCATTTCTGACTCCGTGACCCCGCGCTCTGCTCCCAGGGCGGCTTGAGAAACCCCCACGCCCAAAGGCTCTTCAGAGAGATGGGGACAGCGAGGCAGATCATTCACAGGCTGGGAGATTGGAGTGTTTGCTGCTTGTTTATGTCCAGGGCACCTTTGAGGCTGCACAAAAGGACCTTGCACAAGGACAGACAGACGTGCATTTCTAAAAACATCTGAGGGCTTGAGGTTTTGCCCCTGAAAGTACAACTGAGCCTTGTGTAAGAGACAAAGATGTGTGGCCTCGGGGAGGGGGTGGGGACACACTGATCCTTTTACTGTTCTCTCTCTGAATAGTGACAGACCCAGCATGGAGACATTTGTGACCTGAGTCCCCCTTGCCAGATGCCAGACTGCCATTAGTTAACCAGAGAGGCAACCTTTGCCGTGACATTCCTGCTGCCCGTTCACTCCCCCAGGGAGGCTCTGCGAGTGGGAGCTGGGAGCGCCGCCCTGCACGGTGGGGCTCACAGGGCAGAATCAGCCCAGGAAACGCATTTGAAGTGCAGAAAGGCAGCGGTGCCCAAGTCCACAGGGAAATAAAGAGGAGGTAGCATTCAGAAAATCTCTCACGGGGCCAGGGAGATAGCTCAGTAGAATAAGGGCTTGCCTGGCAAGCGCAAGGGCCTGGCCTGAGTTCAATTCTGGTTCCGCAAAAAAAAAAAAAAAAGCAAGAAAGAAAAAGAAAAAGAAAAGAAAGAAAAAAGAAAATCTCCCAACCTAGTAAGCATTTCAAGGATTACAGTGAAATCCTTAGAGATAGAGCTCATTTTGGGGAAGAATATTCACCCACCCTTACCTCATTCTCGCAGCCTTCATATTTATGAGTAATACCTTTAACCGTCCAAATCCCCTGGAAGCCTCCTTTGCCACCTTCAACACCTGGGAGTCCACCCTAGATTGCCACCTTCAGGATTGCAGGCAGAGCAACCAGGCAATCAGTGCATTGGGAAAAACGGTTCCCAGCCCTCTTTCCCCATCCTTGATGCCCTACCTTCCTAGGTGCCCATTCACTTTCTGTCCTTCAAAGATATTTAGAACAGTGCTGGCATGATCAAGAATTAAGTACACGAATATTTGCATGTAATGTGACATTTCTTATTGTTTAAAGACATTATTGTTTTCCCTATTAGAATGCAAGTTCCATAATATCGCCGAGTCCCCATGGCCTGGAACTGTAGCTAGCACACAATAGGTACTTAATAAATACGTGCTGACTTAATGAATTCATGGAGATTCATTCTTCACCCTCTAAAAGTACAGAAGCTAAAAGCATCCCATGTAGCTGACCAGAAAGCAGAAGGCTGGCTCTGTCTAAATAGCAGTATAATACTGGCCAAGTTTCATTTCATAAGATGGTGATTGATTCCATTACAATTGTTGTTCCATTTTTGGACCACAGGCAGGTGAGATGCTTCAAAGGCCTTCTCAGAAACGTGCATCCATACACGTGGCTTCTAAAGAAACACTATTCTACTCTTTAGTACATTATGTTATTGCTATGGAAACAGCGATATTTTAAAGAAGAACACTGGAACTTTCCAAATACAGTATTTATTCTTCTTGTGCTAGCAAAATAATGTGTTTCGCCTAAGAACTTGTTAGGTGGCCTGCAGCTAAATATAAAGAGACAGATTCTCATCATGTGTAAGTCTATGGGAAAATTTGGACCACCAGCTTTTCAAGATATATTTTAAAATAAACTGACTATAAAACTCTAGACATAATTGGGGCCTTCAATGAAACACTTAATATGTCAGCTTTGTTTTTTGATTTAGAAAACTATTTCTATTTGGAACTCAGAAATACCGTCTGCAGGTTCCAGGCTGGTATTACTTTGGAACTTTTCAGAGGACCCATGTTGCTTGTTACTGTTGTTTTATTTAGTCGGTGTTCAGCTGGGTCTGTGGCCCTAGATTTCCTGGACTGATGTCTCCTTTTAATCAGGAGGTTAAGAGACAAAGTATAAACCAATATCTATGCTCTAATAGCATAAGAGAAGAGGAACCAAACAGTACTGTATGAGAGCTGGTAACTCAAGTCTAGCTCACATATAAGGAGGGTCAGCCTCATAGTTAATGTCATTGGTACCATAGAGGTACGCTACAGTTTTGATCTTGAATGCCCCTCAAAGGCTCATGAGTTAAAGGCTTTAACTCTAGTTTGGTGTATTGGGAGGTATTAGAACTTCTAGGAGGGGGAGATTTGTGGAGTCTTTAAACCATTGGGGGTATTTTCTCAAAGGAGATTATAGGATCTCTTTCTCTGTGTCTGTCTCTGTTTCTGTCTCTGTCTCTCTCTTTCTCCCCCTCCTTGCCTCCCTCCTTCTCTCCTTCTCCCTCTCTTCCTATTTCCCTCTCTCTCCTTTCCTTCTCTCCTCCCTTGCTCTCTCCCCCCTTCTTCTCCCCTCCCCCTTCTCTCTCCTCTCTCATTCATGTGAATGATCCCTATGATATACTGCCCTACTGCCTTCTCCTCCCCAGTCAGATGGCTTGCAAGAATAGGTAGATCTACCAATCATGGATCCAAACCTGCAAGCTGTGAGCCAAAATAAATCTCTTTATAAGTTAATTTATCCCAGGCAGTTGTTACAGTAATGGAAAGCTGTCCAGTAATGCATTTTTAAAACTTCTCTTCCTACTGATAAAATTATTAGCAATTAATAAGTTGTACAATCCCAAAATTACAGCAATCATAATTTCTTCCTTGAATTTAGCACAAAATTGGTAGTGTTTTGACATTTGTTTTTACTTTAAATAAATTGATCATATGTTTCTTCTTCCTTAGTGATGAAAAGAACATAAATTTGCAGTCAGACCTGGGTGTATCTTCTATCTTTGCTACATGAGAGTGGTTTGCCTTGGGAATATTTACATAACATTACGTATATGGGAATATTTGTATAACATTACATATATGACATAACAAGATATCTTGAGGGTGGATCCTAACTCAAACCACGAAATTCATTTATGTTTCATATGTGCCTTGTACACATCGCAATTCTGTACAATATTTTGGTAATTTTGTACAATATTTCAATTTTGGGCATGAGATAATGTTTCACAGTGTGGAAATTTCCACTTTCAGTATCATGTTGATGTTCAAAAGTTTCAGATCTTAAAGCCTTTTCATTTTTGGATTTTCAGATTATGGATGCCACACTTGTAACAGTAGATGAACTGATTTGCACTACATTTTGCATTACTTTGGTGACGTATCTGAGAAAGCATGAAGCCCCTGTGCTCCTTCTACTTCCCATGAATGGTGGGTATGAGGCACACGTACCCTACCCTTCTCCTGTCACTTTGCTAATCGCTTCAAACCAATCACAGCACTGTTTCCCATTGGTGCCCAGAACCTTTTATCTGAAGCAACCACTGGAGATGGTTTACTGGTTTAAATCTATTTCTCTTCCTTGAATTAGATTATTTTCTAAGTTTTGACTGCTTTGAAGATGCATTTATTAAGATTTATTTACATATTTCCTTTTTATTATGTTCACTTAAAAGTCCCAGAAAAGGTACTTATTTGCCATTTTAATTGAACCAGTCATAATTAAATCCATACATTAATCCACAGAGAGATAAGGTTTTCTGAAAATCCTGTGCCCCACCGTTTAAAAAAAAAATCATATATCCCTCCAGTTCTCTAAAACCTCCCTCAAACCCACCCTGGACTCCTATCTACTTTACTCTCTGTACTTTATCAGTGATTTCATCTCTTTCTGTCCTTTATCAAGCTTTCACTCTCTGCTTTTTATCGTTAACGTCTCTGTCTCATGGATCTTTGCCCACTTGAGTTTTGGATGGAATCACCATCCTGTCTGGCTTCGTCATAAGTGCATGATTCCTGATTTCACTCTTGCCCCCAGAGCTGCTCTGCAATTCCTCTATATAACCATGGCTGGCCCCTTTCCCTGTCCATTCATCAGAGTTTCTAAATCTTCATCAGTCTTCTCAGTCTCTATCCTCAGGCTTCCAGGAGGATGCCAACCTGTCACAAAGAACACAGATGCCACTAGGAAAGGACAGCCCCAGCTGCCCTGGATTCTCCCTGCACCTCTACATCTACTTGTCCTGGGCTAGACCTCATGGCTTCCTTCAGCATAGCCATGCCTTTCTTCAGCATATCTATGCCTCCCCTTATCCTGCACTCCTCATCTGAACCATAACCATGTATTTTTTTTTTTTTTTTTTGCCATCACAAATAGGACTTCATTTATCACTATTAAAAATCTGGATCTTAAACAGACTCTTGGACTGGTGGTTCATATCCATCAGCTCATTCAACTTTAGTCTCATCCCCAGTAGCCTTTCCAGAGCTGCTACCTTCACCATGAAGCTCCATGAGTTTTCCCAATTCAAACTTGGGCTTCTTCAGCATTTTTACTTTTCTGACGAAGACATCATGAAGAGGGTAGATAGACTGGCAAGCCTCTTCTATGTCTTTCCCAATACTGTCTGTAATCAGTTTATTGACCACTTCCTTCAAGTCATTTGTCTGCACCTCTCAGGTCATGATTTCATCATCTTCTTCCAGATCTGGCGGACCTGTTGGTGCTGAGTGTAAGAGGTCTTCTGTATCTGATTGTTGTGTTTTTTAGTAGAGCCAACACAGAACAGTCGAAGCAAATAACCTTCGGTAGTCTTGACACCCACATGAGCTTCAATCATGGTCTGCCATTTTTTGACCATGGAACACATTTTGTCCCGGGTGAGGTCCATGCCATGGAAGCTAGTTAGGCAGTTTTTGCCCTGAACATCTTCAGTAATTAGCTTGAATTTTCCAAAGGCAACTTCATCATTCTGCAGATCAGCAAGGCTCACTTCAAACACACGACCTTTGAGCCCGTCAGATGCAATTGTCGTTCCTTGAGTTCTAGAGATGAGTGTTTTTCCAATATTTCTTATGTTGAACATAGCCGGTGCCTTCACATCATACCAGTCTTTTTTAGAAAATGGATCAACCACTTTCTTCTTGGCTCTTTTTTTGCTGCCTTTTGTAAGGTGCTTCTTCTTGCCTATGCCATGGTGCTGCTCAGAGAGCCAAAAGGACGACCCTGTATTGCTAGTACCATCGTTGCACCATTATTTCCTACCTTTCCCCAGAACACCTTTAAAATATTTTCTTGGATGCATTCCTTTCAGCCTTGAAGCAAGATCAAGAGCGTGTCTCACAAAAATGACTTAGCAACCCTGCAACAACAAAACAGTAAAAAACAAAAACAGAACTCTGAGGCTTCCAGCCTGCTTGGAATTTTACCCAGTTCCTTCATCTCCCCCTCTAGGCACTTTCCCTCTTGCCTATCCACTGGGGTAAGGTTCTACCTACTTCTGCATATCCAAATCCAGCCCACTCCAAGATTCAAATCAAATGAATTTGCCTCGCTGATAGCCCACAGTACAAATACACACCTGCTTCCTCAGACCTCGCTAGTGACCTGTGCCTCCCGTACTGAACACATCTCTTCCATCTTCCTTGTGCACTTCTGATCTCCTGTCTACTCAGAATGCAATGAGGTAAGAATTCATTGGATTTATCTCTGTGTTTCTGAAAGCCCTCAACAACTGATTGCGGATCAGAGAATTTTCTTGGTTGTGGTCTTTGTGCAGAGATGATGGTAAATCTCCAGGGGTCTTATTACCTTTACACAGTCCTGTATTATTATATTTTTCCACTTCCATTAGACCACAATTATAACATTTTTGTGATCTTGTAACAAGTTTCTCTGAGCATCCGGTCTCTGAATGTGTTCATATTGCCTGTAGTAGGAGCTCAGTGAATGAACAGGTGGATGCATTTTGGGTGATGATGGTTATAAAGTTTGAATTTGTTAAGGGTAAAATCAGAAGTATTTTGGCTACAAGGAACACAGTTTTCTTTTTTAGTGCCAGAGGTTGGAACCCAGGGTCACACACACACACCAGTGGTCCACCAATAAGCAGCAGTCCCAGGCCTCAGAGGATGTTAACCTGGGCTACCTGTCAGCCCAGTGTTCTTTGATGTGGGCACAGACAGCAGCACTACCAAAGAATAGAGTTGCCTCTCGGCCCAGCCATGGGGCTCTAGTCTTTCTGTTATGCTACATTTCCATGTTTATGATTTTGGCAATTTAACATCTTTTTCAAATTATTTTTAAAATGTATTTATTTGATACCAAGTCTCATTATGCAGTTCAGACACATAGTGATCTTCCTGTCTCAGCCTTCTCAGTGCTGAGATTACAGGCATGTACCACCACACGGAAACTTGGAGTTCCGGGTCAGGCAAGGCATGTGGTGCTGGAGATCGAACTTGGGACTTTGCACTTGCCAGGCAGGCACTTATTCCAACAAGCTGTCTCCCCAGCCCTTAAAATTATAATGTAAATATCATTTATTTTCAAAGTCTAGCTGTCAAATGGTGATTATTAAAGGCAAAGGTAAAAATGTTACTTGTCATAGGAGACTGGTAGAAAATTCTGCTCCCACATTTCAGACCAGGGAAGCATCTACCAATGTTGAGTCAGGAGGTCAATTCCACATAACTAAAGAAAACTAGTCAAGGACATTTTATTTCCTACTTTGTGTAAAGTCAGGTGGAATCTAAATCCTAATACATATATAGCTGGGGATAACTCCACTGAACAGCATTTGGGTGTCTTTGTCACTTTTCGTGTTATTTACAGTATTTGATGTCCACCTGGACTCAGGTTTACTCTACCCAACAATGATGGGTTTATGTAAAAATCTTGCAGCACCTCAGGTACTTTCAGATCAAAGAACAACCCCAGGTAATAAGTAGTTTGCGGGTACTGAGGAATGCACACTTTGTTATTGGACGGGATGCTTTGTGATTCTGAATAGGGATGATGAAAACATTCACTTGAGCCCAGAAGAAGAATCTCTTATTCAAGAATGTAAGAACTCTATTGCACTTTAAGAATATAAAGAAAGAGGCCTATTTGTGGTAGACAGTCACACTGGTACAAAAAAGGACAGCATCAGCCCTTAGCAGAATTTTCCAGTAACTGCCTCCCTGAAGAGGCTCTAAATCAAGTAATCACATAAATATAAAGATAATGATATGAAAAAATCATTTAACACATTTAGGTGTAATCAGTAAAGGTTGGATGTATTTGTATTTCATTCATTGCTGAAAACCAGAGGCTATATTTTATATCTGTGGGAAGGAACTATAGGATTGAATGCAGAGATTAAAATACATCATGATTCTTTTCATCAAATGACCATACTATATATAATAGACTTGTATGTATTATTCAGGGAGAGCTTTGCATGGAAATGAAGTATTAGTTACAACTGTAGTTCCAAACTACCTTATGCAACTTGTCTCCCCAAAGTGGATATTTCAATCTCTAATTATTATAAGATGAAATGTTGGAATGTTGGGTAGATTGAAATCATCTGTCAGATCATGAAGTCCTCATAACATTTCTCAGCCTTAATAACACATCTGCTCTTAGAATGTGGTCTCTTGATAATAGCTGTCTAAAAGTGTCTGAATTTAGGGATTATTTGAGACAACAGATTTCCTTCTATTTGGAATTGAATGAGGCATCTGCTCCCTCCCAGTTAGCTTTGTGTGATAGTCTCAAGGCATTCATAAAAGGACAGATCACTTTGAACATTATGAGCAGGGAAGAAGACCTCTGCTGACAATATGAGATTCATGAAGATGAATTAAGGGTAATAGTGTATGTACAGGAATATCATCCCATGGTTTATTGTATAATGTGGAGAAAACATGGTGGCTAGAACTAAAGGAATAACACAGAACTGCAAAACCAATAATTTAGAGAAAATGCTGATGGAATACTCAGGAGATACTCACAAAATTGTATCTTATTTAATTCAATATGGCCAACAGTGGAAATGGACAACCGTGATCATTCCAAAGACCATATGCCAAATGAAGTGTCCAACTGCAAGACTAGACTAAACAGAATGAAAAACTAATACATATAAATCACTTTCTCCATTCTGCTTCCAAAGGAGAACATTCTAAAAGACGAAGCCATAGCAAAATTTTTATGCAAGTTCAAGGGTATACTGTATGTAACTCCAGAGAAAGGTAGAGCAAGAGTTCTAACATCCTTGAAGGTGCTTGACGGATAAAAGAAGAGACTAGCATTAGCTTGCTAACTGCAGCTAATTATAAAAGTTACCATTTATAGTTGGGCAAATTCATTTTGAAATGATGATGTTGCCCTTTTATTTCCACATACACCCACAAAAATATTCTTTACATTTAAAAAGAAGTAAAAGAAAAATTTGCATATTGTCATCCCGCAGATTACTCCACAGATGGCATTAATGAGTGCATAACAACAATGAGATAACATCACAAAAAATAAAACCATCCTCTTGCTATAAGTCAACTGACAGTACATGTGCATGCAGACATACAAGTATGGCATCTATTAATTATATGGCACTTGTAACAGGGTTAGTCTCATATTATGTAACTGTGTGAAATGAGTGTGTAACAAGTGTACAGTAATGAAGTGTAAAAATCGAGCCCTGCCTGAAAAGAAACTCCAGCTGTCTAATCACTGATTATGTAAGACAACACTTAATTCTTTTCAAATAAGTAAAGGTGTAACAAGAAACACCCTTCCACTTGTCTTCTATAGTCTCAGGGCGCCCTTACTCCTTGATCTATTACATTTGACACCACTCACTATGCTCTCTTTGGGAACCTTTCTGCTTTGGGCTTTTCTGCCACACTATTATCTTTTGGACAACTCTTTCTCTGAGTCTAAATTCCCCTCCTCTCAATAGAAGTTCTCAATGGGCCGGGGTTGGGAGATTAAGACCCACTATGGGACAGAGTTGAAATATATTTGGAGTCTTTTCCACTTGACCCAGTGTTTGGAAAGACTTCTGGTGTTTGACAGGTAGGAGAGAAAAAGAAGAGAGAAACACAGAAACCTCAGTTGTTCCATGGAATACACCGAACAATTCTATGCAGTAAGGTCTTCTTATGCCAAAATGCACACAGCAACCACTACTGGGGCACATTTAGTGGAAAACCAAATTCTCAACCTCTCATTCATCAGTTATAAATCTCCACTCTTGAGTCTCCCACTTCCAGTGGAGTCTGATCCTCCATACACACAGAATGGGTGTCTCCCACATTGTCACCTTGTCATGAGTGTCATTTGGGCCCTTACCAGTTGCTACCAAAGATCTCTCCTTGTGGTGGTTGATACATTGTGTCAACTTGAGATGTGATGGACTTGGCCCTCCAGGCCCTGGAGCATGGGGGATCCTGCCCTAGGGTGGGATGGGCCCACCCTGGAGTGACTCTGCACAAAAAGGGTATATAAAGGGGTTGAGGAAGGCTTTTGCACCCCACTTCCTTGAAGGAATTTAAAGTTTTGCTGTGCCCACTTCCTTGGAGGAGCTTGATTGACACAGTTGCACCACTTCGGAGGAGCTCGGATCTTCACAGCAGCCGCCACCACTTTCTCGGAGGAGCTCTGGTCTTCATAGTCAGCATAAAACGAAGAGAGAGAGGCTTGGTAGACGCCACAGCTGCTGCTCTTCCTCCGCTCTTCGTTGTTTTCCGCCGCCATAAACTGCTGTTTGCCCTGGAGCCAGCAGAATATAGACTAAAGCCTCCACTAGCTATGAGCTAAATAAATCTTTCCTTCCTTAATTTGGGATGTTGGCATTTTGTTCTAGCAATGAGTGAAAAGTAACCGAGACACCCCTCACGGGCCATTCAGGCTGATATCCACCTGGAAGGTTGTCCGACATCACCCTTCTTCCTCCTCTTCCCTTGGCCCTCCTCTCCCCCTTTCCCACGTCTTCTCCTCCTTCTTCCTCCTCTTCCGCCTCCTCCTCTTTCTCTTCCTCCTCCTCCATTATTTTCACACACAAAAGACTGGGTTCTGCCAGCTCTTTTTATGCACGATGTCTTAACAATGTTTCTTCTGCAGAGCCGTGGCTTCTCCTTAGCGGACGCCTTCATTACCCTATACCAAGTCTAACTAGCTTCCCTACAGGAGTCCTCCCCTAGTCATCCTTCATGTGGTCACTACTTTTGTGTTTGTGGAACACTCTCCACCATGCTGGATCATGCAGTATGGTAAATCTTGCCCATTAGTTCCCACTGTGGCTCTTCCTCCATCCTCCACGCCCTTCATCACTCCTCTCCGTATCTCACCTCTCATCTGAACCTCTGCCCCTCACCTAGATCTTCTGTCTCAGCCAGTCTGGTCTACCCCACGGAATGATGTAAAATTTTCATTCCTCAACCAATACCTTTCCAGCTATCCAACACTGACTCCCATGTTTTCTTCCTCCCACTTGCTGGCTCTGTGCAGAGCCAAAGAAAAAAGGAAAATCAGAACGAACACTACTGTTTTTCTTTAGCATTGTGACAACTGGCTCCTTTATTGACATTTTGTATTAGCTCTGATTTTAAAAAAAAACATAGCATCCAAATATTTTGTATTTTCACTCCTAAAATTCTAGGTACGTCTTCAAGTTTTGTCTAGGGACAAATGTCTCCCTTGCCTCGACTTCATCCTGGCTGCTCTGCGTGGTCTCTCTCCTCTCATTCTGTCTCTCCAGGGAGGTCCTGAGGAATGCTTTCAGGGTGGAGAGCCCCCTTGGTCTCTGTGTTTAGCATCGATCTGATGCTTACTTGCTGCCAGGGGTCCTCTAGGTGCATATTGTCATGGGAACATCCTTGTCACCTTCAAGCTGTGGCATTTGGTCCCCCTCTAGGACTGAAGTTCCCATGTTGTGCTCTTTACAGTGCTAACCATTCTGCCTCTCCACTCAGTGGATGCTTAATAATTATTCATGAGCATCCCAGAATATAAAAGCTGGACAGGAATTGAAGCCTAAGTGAAGATATTGAGACACAATAGAGAATGTTGACATTACAGAACACAAGAGAAACAAACAAACAAATAAAAACACCTTAATATTATTCCACTCTTACTTTTTTTTTAAATTTACCTGCAAACCATTACTGGGCGAGGGTGGCCAGCAATGAGGTAAGTCAGAGCACACTGCATCAGCTGGGTCACTGCCTGCTAGTTACTTACAATTACCCAACTGTCATAGGCCCTCTTGTTTTGCACCAACCATCTCTTTCATAGTGAGAAAGAGCCAAGACAGCTCCTCCTCCTTCAGTGCAAAAACACATGGCTATCAGATAACAAGGTTAAGTATTTCAGAAGCATGTGGCAGAACACATTAGCTTCATGTCGCTAGAGGAAGAAGGTTACTGTGTTGGAAGATGAGCATGTGTGAATCCAAAGATGTGGCTTTAGGAGCTGAGTCTTTAGGAGCCTCGTGACACCGTTTGGAAAATGAGTAGGATTGGGTCAGTGGGCCTTTGGACTTTAGGCTCTAGAAGTTCAATTTGCTGCCCCTCCTGAGCAACATGTCTTTGAGTTCTAATCTTCAGAGAGTAGGCAGCTGGGAATCTAGGCCAAACCTGCCTCCTTTCTCCCTTTGCATCCTTCTCTGGCTCCTTTCCTCCTCCTCGGTCACATTTCTTCTAGCTACTTCCTGCCCATTTGCCACCCACACAGCCTTCCTCAAATCCAGATATGGATAACAATGCTAACAGGACAAGAGTAGAAGGTGAGTAATTTTTTTTTGGTGATAAGTTATTTTGGAATGTATATCTTTCCAGACCACATGTATAATATTTTTTATGCAAAGCAAACACATAAGTTATACATGGGATGCTCTAGGTTCTTCTGAAACTGTAATACTTTCTCTAAAATTTGATCATTCTAAACATTAGACAGACCAATAAGAAACACCGATGGCTATAATTTGGGTCTTGAGTATCCCCAAAGGACCATGAGCTAAAAACTTGACCCTTAGGCCATGGCACGATTTGGACATGCTGCAAACTTCCAGGGATGGGACCTAGGAGAAATAAATTAAGTCACTGGGTTTTGTTCTTGGGGGGGGGGTGGGGTGCTGGGACCTAAGCTCTGTGCTCTCTTTCTCTTGCCCCACAGCCTCCATGCTGTGAACAGACCTTCCCCTCCACATGTTCTTGCCATGATTTATGGTGCCACCTTGGTGAGGAGACCAGGCAACAGTGAGCTGAAACGAGCTAAAATAAACCTTGCCTCCTGTGCAACTGATTATGTCAGGTATTTCGTCAGAGTAATAGAAGTCTGACTGATGCACTTTTCAACAGGAAAAGGGACAGAAATAATCACAGCATCTTTGTTTTCACTTTGTGACTCACTCACTTCTCCAGCTCTGACAGGGTTATCCAGAAGAGGCATTACATTCTTCCATCTCATATAAAAAGCAGCAGGTTCAGGTGAGTTCCCTCCGGGCCATACAGGGCACTGGAGGACGGAGGTTGAGTGTCAAGGAGGCTCCCTTCAGTCTCTGGTTGGTCCCTCTCCCCTCTCCCAAGGGCACCCCGACAGCTCATTGGACCTATTAGCAGCCATCGAACTTCTAGCACCAACATTTTAATTTATTGAACAAAAGATCTCTTATTTTTAAAAAGCAACAGGTAAGCATTCATGGACCATCAGGAGAAAGGAGCCAGGAGAAATACATTTGATCATTATCAATCTGTCCAAACAATATGTTACATTATCTGACCTCTGAATGACAGCCTTTAAAGAAACCAGAGTGAAGCAGGGATAGCAATTTGGCAAGCTCAGATGTTATAAGAAAACATATGGAATGTGTTTTATAGAAACATAAATAATATGTATCAAGAAAAAAAGGAAGGAGCACACAACCCAAGGAGATTACTAAAGAGTTTCAGAGACATCTGAGAAAAATGCAAGGGAGTGTATTAGTACCCTGACGCTACAGTAACAAATACCCACCAACTTAATGGCTTGAAGCAACACATGCGTATCTGCTTCCAGCTGTGGAGGCCAGAAATCCAACATTGGTATGACCAGGCTGAAATCAGGGGTTGGAAGCTGTTCGTGCCTTCCTGGGCTCAGGAGAATCCGTGCCTTGACGCTCACACTCAGGCAACTCCACCATCCTTTGTCTTGTACTGCATCACTGCCGCCCACCTTGGGGACCGCAGTGCCTTCTCCTCTTCCATCTGTGTTGAATCTCCTTCCTCTCACAAAGTCGCTTGTGATTACACTAAGGGTCCACTACGATAACCTTTCATCACAAACTCATTAATTTAATATCTCCAAAGTCCCCTTTTGCATATAAAGAGATAGATAGATGATAGATAGATAGATAGATAGATAGATAGATAGATAGATGATAGATAGATAGATAGATGATAGATAGATAGATAGATAGATGATAGATAGATAGATAGATAGATAGATAGATAGATAGATATTTTGGTGATTCTGTCCAGATAGTCTTGTGGGCCATTATTTTACCTACCACAGGAGCCTGAGAGCCAGGCTGAACTTGCACAAAACATGGAAGATGACACAAATGGTTTGATGGACCATGCTAATAGTCAGAAGTAAACAAATGAAGAATAGGATTATTTCTTAGAGATGAAAAAAAAACAGTACAAGATGTGATCTAATTATGTCTTATTTTAAAAATGTATTACAGCTAAAGACATATTGCTGTTGATCCTCCTCAAAATACTCCTGCTTGCTTTGAATACACATATGCTGCCAATCTTGTCACTTTCTGAAGCAGCTCTGAAAGCCTTCTTTCTTAGGTGTCTTTATGAAGTGATAACACCAACAACAAAATACAGTGAGCCCTGTTACCCAGTGCCGTCCAACAGAGAAGCAGACTCATCAAAACATTAGGGTATGTCCTCACCCACTTAGTCACCAAATGTGGCACCATGTGACTTTCTGCTCTTCCCCAAAGCCAAAATTATCATGAAAGGTAAACATTTTGAATTGATTTAGGATGTCAAAATAGGTATGACAGCATGGCTAGAGATACTCGTGAAAGAGGACTTCCGCAAGGGCTTCAGAAAGTGGGACTAAGTGTGTTCAAAGTGAGGGGAGGGTTTTTTTGAGGAAGATTAATGACAATGTGTCTTTTACTTTAATAAATTTTTTTTAAAAATTTAAATGTTCACTATGTTTTCGATCACACTGCATATTTGTCCAGCACCAGAGATAGTGCTTTGTACATAGAAAAGCCTTGGTGGATATTTGTCAAATTAATAATAATTGAGCATTTTTCTTACACAAGAGTGATTTATATTTATCAGCTCACTTAGAAAAGATAGAAGGAAGGGAAGGATAAACAGAATTAAAAGACAGAAATGAGAATAACAGAGCTAAGAGAAGATATAAAAAAGGTATGAAAGACTAAAAATCAGTAATCCACATAAAATTATTTCATTTAAATATTATTAATGGATTATTAAACAGAAACAGGGTGTGAATAATGTGAGATCACTTCAAGTGTAGCACAGATATTAATTTGGGATCCCCACACCTGCTCACACCAATATAGGTTGAATAGAAGTACAAGTGAAAGACAATAAAAATGGACACCTAAGACCTTGAGTGACCACCAAGCTAAAATGAGTTAGCATGGGGGAAAACACATCATCATCTAATCCTCCAGCTACGGGTGGAGTGCGCCAGTTATGGGAATAATGGGAATAACAGGAATCATGGCAAATATGGCAAAAGGAAAAGTTGACATCAATGACATAAGCAAATTGTTTATAATTTCTGAAGTGTTACTTACTTGACTGTATGACCCATGCCTGAAAGGCTTCTTACGAAGATTAAAATAGAGAATGAGGATCTGGTACATGCTGATATTTAAATAATTTAAACTCAGGGCAAAGGACATAGCTTGGTGGTGGTAAAGTGTTGCCTAGCATGTTTGAGGCCCTGGGTTCCATTCCCAGCCCCACAATGAATTAATAAAATAAAGTGAGTTTACCTCCTCCTTTCTCCTCCTTTCATTATTGTTGTACTGTGTCCAAGATCAATAACAAATAAACAGTGAACTTCAGGCTGACCACTACATTTTAAGAAACACAAATAACAAATCCTTGGTACAGCCAAAGAAGGGGTACCAGCTTGGTGCACTAACTAGAAACCATGTCTTCTTATAAAAATGGTGTCTATGTTTCCATAACACCTGACAGTTTTTAGAGGGTTTGATTTCCCAGAACAAAACTATAGCTAAGCAGCCAAGCACGGGTAAGTCATTTTGTGCATAATGTGAAAACGATCAGAGGAACTCAATCGCCCAGCGATGGTTATATTTCTCATGAAAAGCAGAGGCCGAACCCAAACACCAAGCCTTCTGGGCATTCATCTAGCTGTTTTCTTTTTATTGCCCAGCCTCCCTTACCAGCACTGGAAGAAGGAAATGGGAATGTTATTATGGAGATATCGGAAGGAAGGCATGACATTATCAGGATTGGCCTACAATTAAAGCATGGGATTAGTGGATGCAAATGACAGCCAGACACATTCAGGTTTAGCGTTGGAGAGGAACTTGGGGGGACTTGGAGGTAAAGCACCGTAGACTAAGGTTCCTTGTGAGATATTCGGGGAAGACAGGAGAGATATCTGTGTTGGGATAACTAAACCAGATCTACTCACCTACTCCATTGTTAAACACTTAATTATTGAACAAAACACTGTGCTGGATATGGAGGGAGATAGCTCATTAGTACATCGCCTCTGACACATGGATCCCCTCAAATGCTCCCCACAACTTTAGAAATCATGAGTGTTTGACATTTTTACTTCAACAGATTTTTAAGACATTTGGGAAAACACAATTGGCATCCAACATGGAGACTTTTAACAACTAACAGAGCGATGCTTATACCCACCTAAATGTTGCTTTATTTTTCAATATTGAATGAACGTATGAAAAAATGTGCTCGGCCTTGCAAACCTTGTGCTCATCTTTCCAGAGTAGAAACAGACAATAGGACAAGGCAAGGGGTGTTTCTTCTTCCAGCCTTCTTCAGAGAATAATCATTTATTTTACTTATTCAAGTACAATTCAGAATGTTAACTGTAATTTTGAGGGAGGTCAGGTCAATTTAATTCTCTATGCCTTTGAAATTTTTTAAAACTGTAACCATGTGCCAGTCTGAAGTGTTTCAATATTTGCATTTCTAATTTCTATAAATTATAAGCATTTATTTTATGAAACTTGGAAAGATCACTATTTGTCTCAAATTATACCAGTTCTGCCGGCATCACACCAGAACACAGAATTGTGGAACATATGAGACAGAAACCTGACACTCAGTTCTCTGCGATGTGTTAAATAGAAAAAAAATTTGTACTGCTGTATAAAAAGCTGGATAATCAGTTTCAAACCTCAAATTATAAAATTAAATCCATAAAGAAACAAAGGAAAAGGTAGGCTCAAGGCAGAATCTCTCAGGACAGTCCAGGAACATAAGGAAGGGTTAAGTAGTGACACAGAAGCCAACATTCTTAAACTGTTATTGAATTATTCACTGGTTTGTGGTTTTGTTTTGTGGTGTTGGGGATTCAACCCAGAAATGTAGGCAAGCACTACACCACTGACATGCATCCTGGTCATGCTATTGAATTTATGACCTGGATTAAAAATACATTTCACTCAAGCCCATATTTTGTGTATGTATCTTAAAACAACACATTGAAGTAGCTATTAGACATTGTTGATTCTTGAGAAAAAAAGACTACCACATTTTATATCAAGACCCAAAGAAAATATTTTCTATGATTAAAAGTAGAAAAAAAAAAAGACACTGACCACCTTTTCCAGTGAATTAGTTTTTAGAGCTGAGCCTACATGTCCGCAATTTCCAGCCCACAGGATTTCCGGAGGCCTTCTCACATTTATTAGCATAAAAATAGTGATGCATCTGTGACAGTTGAGTACCAGTTACTTAGAAAATCGTCAAAAGGAAAACAGTTCAATCGATTAGAGCTCCGAATTTTATCAAAATTGTTCCTTCTCTGGACCTCCGCACAGGCCCTGTATTTAACCTGAATTAGCACTGATAAGGTCTCACTTTTGTCCCCCGTTTTCTCCCAAGGAACCCAGATCTGTGATGAATCATTGAGAAAAGTAGATCTTGAATTCCCAATTCAACTGCTTCATGCAAAGAGATCTTTTTTCCTTGATTAACAGTGATTTAAGATGCAAAAATTTTAATTCCTCATTCTTTCAAGAAGCTATTTTATTTCTTTAGTATTCAGATATAAATTTGAGCCTTGAATGACTAATAAAAATGTGCCTTCCCTCTAGATGAAATAAAAAGGGGAATCATTTTCCCTTTTCAGTGGTTTTACAGGATAGTCTTGTCCCTCCAGAATGTGAAAGAGACTGTTCTAATTGTATTTAATTAACAAGTATTAAATCCAGATAAAAGTTCTTACTCAATTCATGCTTCCCTGACTCATGTTTCATCTAAACTGCAATCTTCAGGTTAAGAATAGTAAGAGCTCATCAATATTGACCCTGGCTTCTCTTTCTGGGGCCGGCATATTTATGGCTAATATCTCCAATATTTACTGCTGAAAGAGTGTAATGCCAGGAGACAACTTAGAAAAGTATGATAGTGATGGAACTTAAGAGAGTGAGAGTCCAAGTCTTTCCTGTGTATCTTCCCCACTTCTGTTTCAAGAAAAAGCTGGTGCCTGTTTCAACAGGCTGCAGCCCTCTCTCCAGATATTTAATCTTCCCCGACTGTCTTGGCCAAATGTTTCTGTTAAGGATGAAAGTCCATATTCCATGCCTAGCTGCTTTAAGAGTCTGAACCCAGTATTGTCTTGCTTAGTACAGAGAGGAAAAATACCATTAGGATGTCAGGTCCTAGTCCCTTTTCTGATCAGGACTTTATTAGCAATATGATCGAGAGCAAGTTGCTTAAGTGAAACTAATAACACATTCTCCAGAAATTTGTTGAGAAAACACAGTGAAATAATGCACAGAAAATGCTTAAATCACAGCCTAGCACACAGTAAGCCCTCAGTAAATGTTAGTATCAGTTTGTTGGTTAATATCTGCTTAGTTATCAAGCCATAGATTGAGACCTCAGGCTGGTATAAGTTTAGGGAATTATCATGCATAGGCCTGACATTTGATATCTTTTATGTATCTTTTAATCCCATGTGACATCTAGAGTGAAATTTAATATTTCATATCAAGCCTGATTTTTTTTTTTTTGGTGCCAGAATCACTTCCTAATAATATTATAAACACCAGTGGTGACCTGCTAGCTTAGAAAGACTTAAATAGGTGGAAGTTAAAATGATCTCCCAAGAGTTGGTCCATTAATGATGAAGGTTACTTGTAGACAAGGATTAGAGCTTTCTAGGTTAAGTCCAGTGATGGCAAGTGTTTTATTTATTGATAAAGTTTAGTATGCTCTTTAGCTGATCCACAGAATGGGAAGATGAGAGACTGTCCTTAACAAAAAGGAGAAGTGAGAGCTTTAAGAGAAGAGACCATGTAGGGTGCAGTCCAAAAGGTGAGGCACCGAGGGTTTACAGGGCAGCAGTAGCATAGCTGTGATGAAATGATGTCCAGGGAAAAGGTGACTACTGCTGTCTCTGAGCTGAGTCTTTTTTTTTTTATTTTTATTTATTTTTCAACAAATAATACACTGCATATATTCTTCTTAGTGGTTAATTGCTGTACAAGATGCGGACTTGTGATCCTATTTACAAACACCATTAGAACAAATCA